>NC_137899.1:76860708-78068208 GCF_963455335.1 Martes martes | reverse complement strand
TCTGTAAGTAGTAGAGAGGATTTATTCATCAGATGGAAGTTTAAAATTGACACCTCCAATAATTCTTCCCTCTCAAAGGGTCTATCTCTCAAAACTGCTAAAGCCAATATATAACTATACAGTGCTTTCAAATGAATCACCTTATATTAATTGCACAAACAAGTTGCCAGTTAAATTGAAAGTGAATTCACTCTATTTTCTTGACAAGGCACCTGAGACATTAGCTTTTTATATCACATATTGAAACCTGAAAAACTATTGGGGCTAGAATGGTTCTAGAAAGATCACTAGATTCAAAGAACAGTTCCCTTTTTGTTAGACCAGTCATTCAGCTGAAAGAATATAGAGATGACTGTATTCATGGGTGGTAGGTCATTCAAAGTCCTTGTAACACAGGACAGCTCTCTTGGCACTAAGATGAACATGCTGAGTCCTCACAGGGACAGATGGATTCGGTGACAGCAATACTGCATAGAGGCTTTTATTAATAGCCTTTATTTTTAGCCTAGCATATGCTATTCTTGTATAAATGTTTAATCGTTTTGGAAACTTACTAAGTATTTTATCTCTTATAATATCCTGTTGGAAAAAGTTCCAGTTTAATTATATATTACTCTATAAAAGATCACAATGGTATAGTGACCTCTGAGTGTCCCAGATGAAAGAGTGTTAGCTTGTATGTCAGCCTGAGTCTTCCTAATCCTATTATAGAGATCATGGCTTATGAGATAAAATGAGGCAGTAAAATGGAAATTAAATCCGTAAATTTATCAATGGAATGAGCATAAAATTAAATTACATGTAATGTATATGCACACACACACACACACACACACACTAAACTTCAGAATATCATTTTTAATAATGACATTGATGGCAATATGACATGGTACCTCTTCACAATTGTTTACAATACTCATGACAGCCCATAATATAAAAATTCCTTATCATGAAGAATATGATAATTAAGAAATATAAATTAAAATAAGGTCTAAACAACTACAGGTAACCAATTATTTCAGACTTTGTATCTTATCTAAGCTTTTATTTATCCTCTTTCGAATGTCTCTTTGACTATTTTCCCAAGCAAGTTAAACTGCAGAATGACCCAGATGTTATTTTTAAGTGTATCAATATTATCCAGTGAGCCACTTTCTAATTCTAGTTCAAGAAAATTAACTCTCTATTTTTTATAAGTCCCTTTGATCTTCTATATAATTTGAGGTTTGAAATAGATGATTCCAGTGCTTGTCATCTTTAAAAATTCTGTAAATATATGAATCTAAATATAATTGCTTCTATTTATATCCAGAAAAAAATTAAACATGATTAACATGCTGCTTATAACTTTCAAGATTCATGCAGATAAAGGTTTCATTATTTAAATTATAGATCATCCCAAAAATGCTTTTAAATAAACTTTTATTAAAGAATCACTTATATGGATAATATGTGTACAAATTTTAATTATACAGCTTGGTGAATATTTACAAAGATTGAAAGAATATTCCCTACCTAACAATCCTCCAGATAAAGAAACAGAACATTACCACTGTCAGAGAAGCCTTCCTTGTGCCAAATTATAGTCATTTATCCTCATAATAATAGGTTGAAAATAAATTTCCCTTAAATAGATTTTAAAATATAGAAGAAGAAAGGACAACATGAAATTCTCTTGTATTAAATACTAAATATTAGGATAAATTAATAATCACAATTGAGAAAGTGAAATGTTGAGTTGGAGTTTGAATGTGAATAGTTTGTATTAAGTTGATTTTATGAAATCAGTTCAGTTGTGATATTAGCATACCTTTATATCAGCAATATTTATGAAAACAAATACAATGTAAATAAATTAAATAAATCAAAAAGGAATATAGAGAGGAAGAAATAACATTTGAAATATAATAAAAGTAAAAACAAAACCATTGTAGTCCTGAGGACTTGACCAATAAATGGCTATTCTCCAGGGTCTTGAGATCAAGGAAAAATGACTGTACATCAAAGTTAAAAATAGGGAAAAGTTTTAGTCTGCTCAGACTGCTATAACAAAATACCAGAGACTAGGTGGCTTATAAATAAGAGAAATTTATTTCTTACAGTACTGGGGAGGCTGGTTGTCCCAGATCAGCATACCAGCAAGGGAGAATGAGGGCCCACATTTGGGTTGCAGACTTGCATGGGAGAAGGGATGAGGTAGCTCTCTGGGCTCTCTTTCATAAGAACACTAATCATTTATGAGGGTTCCATTCTCATGACCTAATCTTATCCCCACATCCCAAAAGCCCCACCTCCTAAAACCATCACACTGGGGATTAGTACTTCAGTGGATGAATTTTAGGAGGATGCAAATAGTCAACCTATAGACAGAAACATATTGTACAGAACTTGAACAGCCCTGGCTAAGGTTATCACCACTTTAAGAATTTTACCAAATTATATGTGTTTATGTATGTATATATCACACTGTATGTGTACATATTTGGGGGAGACGAAGGAGTACTTAACAATGTGTATGAAAGAGTTTACAAAGGCATGTTATATGTCCTTCATATAATTACAGTGTTATAAGTTAATATAAACCAAGCAAAATTCTCATCATTTACTTTCCCAGCATTTAGTTTACCCTCTCTAATGAGAAAATGTGCTGGGCCAGTCAAGTGATCCATTTTATTGTATTTCTCATTATAAACTAAGATGTATTCTTTCTAAATTTATGTATGTATTTAATGATGTTTTTAAGCCTTGTCACCATCAACATCAGAATATTAACAAAAAAAAACTTTTAAACCTTTAAAGGTGGTTGATATCACATGTAAATGCCTTATTATATGAAAGCTGTTACTAACAACTTTCTAAAATTTCATCTGAAGTGTCTTACATTTACATTCAAATCTCTTTATAAACTGGGGAGTCAAAGAAAATGAAAAGGATGTCTTTGAAAGCAGGAAAAATGTTAGAAAAAGCCATGTAAAAATGAAGGCATATATCTAATACTACATCAATTATCTTTTTGGTACAAATGATATTTGAGATTAAAATGAAGGTTAAGTAAGCAAAAGTATAAGAAAAAAAGAGATTAGTGTCTTGTTGTCTAGGGCACATTACAAAAGGTGAGCTGCATCTAAGGTCAAAATATTGGTATGATACAATAGTGAGAGTAAAAATAATTTAATTGGACATTAGGAAGAAAAGGAGTAATAGAGTTAAGGAACTACAAAAGAGTTGCTGCATTCCATTGGGATTATTCACATTTCTTTATAATTTGTAATCATTAATGATTTAAGGTAATTGATAATTCAAGGTAATAAATGATGATAAAAAAATCAGAGTCTTGGAAACATCTAACACCTGGAAAGAGGGATATAAAGGAAAGAGGTCTGTTTTTACTGTAGGTCAATATTTTTTTCAAGTGGGTTTTTTTCTCCTTTCTTTTATTTTTCCCCTAAGCGTTTCTTCCATCTAAGTTCTGAGACTTTTAACTTGTTCCTCCACTCACTATTCTACTTGTTCCTATTACCTTTATACAACACTTTCTAATAGTCTTAAGTTTGAGAGTGTGGGTGCTTGAGAGAGCTTTAATTTTTTATAGTAAATTGGAATTCGTTCATTGATGTGGGAAGCAAAGCAAAAGAAAAAAAATTCCCACTGCCTACAGCCCATTCACAAGTCCTTGAAACAGAGAGAATGACCTTCCTCTAGGAACTCGGCTGCCTCAATGCTGACACTTTGCTAAGGGCAAAAGGCAATCTTAGCTTAATATTGTCCTGACCTCCCAGGATCCTGTACGTCTACTTTAACATATAAAAATTTCTTCCAAAGAAATTTTGGAAACTTCCTTTATCTTTATCCCCCAAGATATATGTTAGCAATCATCTTCCAGACATATAGCCCACTGATATAAAGCTGAAGGGTCTCATGTTTTATTAGACAATAATAAGTGACATTTTCCTAGCAATAGCTAGCCCCCTCAAGGTCCTGCAAACTTTGCTTCCAAAATTCCTCAGAGACTTATGCTATCCCAATCCCATCCCAAATTGAAAGTACATAATGGGCCACTTCTCACAACCCCAGTACAGCTCTTTCTGCACACAGGTCCTGTCCCCATGCTTTAATAAAACCACCTTTTTGCACGAAGACGTCTCAAGAGTTCTTTCTTGAGCATTCGTTTTGAACTCCAACATTTCGACATCATTCACTACCATTATTATTGCAGACATTTTGAGTTAGGTTGTTCAAATAAAGTTTCAGTTAAATAGTCACACTCATGAAATCAGAGTAGGATGGTGGTTGCCAGGGGCTGGAGGAAAGGAGGACAAGGGGAGGTGATAGTTAAAGGGTACAAAATTTCAGTTATGCAAAAGAAATAAATTGTGGAGATCTACTATACAGTGTCTATAGCTAACAATATTTTATTGTATACTTAAATTTTGCTTAGAGTAGATCTTATGTTAAGTGTCCTTAACACATACAGATAATAAAGGGAGCAAGAGGAAAGTTTTGGAGGTGATGGCTATGGTTATGGTTTTGATGGTGGTAAGAGTTTCACATGTACACACTTAACCCCAGATTCATCAAGTTGTATACATTAAATATGTAAAAGCTTTGACACACCAATTATACTTCAAGAAAGTAGTTTAAAAATAATGTATTTCACTCTTTCTCTGGGCTTTAATTCTGCTTTCAACTTTTGCAGTGCTTTCTTGGATCTAATAACTTTCTCTGTAAGTGGAGATCCCAGATCCAGGCACTCTTCCCTGTCATTCTGAGGATTCACGTGTACTTTACACATGTGCTTTATATGCTTCATGTGAATAGACGGGTATTATCAATCAAGAGTCACAGATGCCTTGTACAATTTCTGAGACTCATTTTTGATCCTATAAAAATGGTAAGAAGATTAGCTAGATCTTGAGTAAATATGCATTTTCTGAAGGAGAAAAAAAGATCAGGGGCACCTGGATGGCTCAGTTGTTAAGCGTCTGCCTTTAGCTCAGGTCATGATCCCAGTGTCCTGGGATTGAATCCCGCATTGGGCTCCCTGTTCAGTGGGAAGCCTGCTTCTTCTCCCTCTCCCACTCCCCTGTGCTTGTGTTCCTTCTCTCTGTTAAATAAATAAATGAATAAATATATTTTTTAAAAAAAGAAAGAAAGATTAAAAAAAGATCAGAATTCTGATTGAAACATAAGTCAAGGGATCCCTGAGTGGCTCAGTCAGTTAAGCTTCTGATTCTTGAACTCAACTCAGGTCTCCATCTCAGGGTCATGAGTTCGAGCCCCATGTTGGGTGCAGAGTTTAATTAAAAGAAAAGAAAAGAAAAGAAAATCATAAGGAAGAGGAAATACACTTATAGTACTGTATTTATCAAAAAAAAAAAAAGAAAAAAAGAATCTGTGTCTAAGTGGACCTGCACAATTCAAACCCATGTTGTTCAAGGATCAACAAACACATATACTTTACACAAATGATCATATGATGATAAATAACAATAACAGAATAAAACATTACAACCATATAAAATCAACTATAACATGAAACAAATGATCATTTTTAAAAATTACATTTAGTGCAGTAACAAGGGTAGAGAAAACCCTAACAAAATGACTATTATCTTATACAATTACCCTGTTCAATTGCATGGGTTTTCTTATATACTTTCTTGTTCTAATTTGACTCTTTTTTTTTTTAAGATTTTATTTTTAAGTAATCTCTACACCCAACATGGGCTAGAACCTACAATCCAGAGATCAAGAGTCCCATGCTCCACAGACTGAGGCCTGACAAATGTCCCTAATTGGACTCTTGAGGTAAGGTTAAAAACCTGCGTGCTTTTGTTAACTTGTCTGCTTAAGAACATATTCAACTGTCTCATGTATGTGTGAAAAATATATACTCTAAATGCAATTTTAAGAAATCTTTGTCTTACTAGAACTATGCTGTGATTAGATATCACTACTATTTATAAAAAATTGTGGAATAGAAGTGATCTTGATATTATTTTTCTTCTTTTTACTAATGGTATGTGGGAGATTCATTTCTGTATAGAACTAAATGAACTATCTGAATTTATCTATAATTCAGAATGATAAACATAATGCCAACTAAAACATTTCAATATAATTTTAAATCATATATGTATATAAATTATACACAAACATATATATGAATTTTAATGAGTTACTGATTAAGTAGAATAAAAATACATTCACCCATTCAAATGTAAACGTTAAAAAAGGAGGAAACCAAATGGCATTTGATGCATCAATCGCAGAATGATATAAAAGGGAAAAAGAAATGAAGAAGAGTAATAATGAGTCTTTGATGTATTCAAGTGAAAAGGAATAATACTCTCCCATAATAGGCCTAATATTTCCATACACTGGAGGAATCCAATTCTTAGTAATCTACACAGTTATCATTGTATCAGTATCTCTTCATAGCTTTTTAGTGAACGGGTATATTCACCTTAGCTGTAGAAATACTTTATGTACAGAAATTTACTGCTGACATACAGTTTTGCAGGATGATTACAGAACAAACTGAGACAACATGATGGGCTGGAACTAACACTAGTTCTGAGGAAAAAAGACAAACTAAAATCTATCTGATACTTATTAACCGAGTGAGATTAATTGAGTGAGATTACTAAATCCCCTAACCTTTCAGAGTGGTAGCACAGCCTCAATAACAGGTAGTGATTATTAAAATGTTTTTATTTAAAAATAACACAGTAATACAAAACACTATAAATAGGAGGATTTTAGTAGTAGTTTAAAAATGTTTTCCCTCTATTCTCTCCCCCCCCCCCCACATCTAAAAAAGCCACAGTATTTCTTTGGTAAAATTATTTTACATTTAATAATAAAGCAGTTGATTTTCATTTTTCTGTGAGTACCAGTGTTAGAGTTGGTCCCTAAAGATTCATTGAACTACTTCAGACATGCCTTTTTCTCAGAAAAACAAAACCTTCCCCTGGAAAATTCTTCCTCTGAAGTTCCACAAGTTTACTTCCTTACTTCCTTTAGGTCTTTATTCAAATGTCAACTTCTCTGTGAGGCTGTTATGGGCTACTTTATCTAAAGTCTTAACAAATGTACATAACTGTTAGCATTTTCCACTTTAATATTGCATATCACTATCCAAGATATTATTTATTTTAATCATTTTTATGTTTATTTTCTGTTCCTTTTCCTCAATTTAAGTTTTATATTAGTAGGGACTTCCATTTGATTTTTTCCCTACTTTTTTCCAGCACCTAACAGCATGCTACATATTTTAAGTATTAAATAAATATGTACTGGGTGAATAAATAATACATTATTCTTTATATACTGAGCCATAAAAAAATCTGGCAATTCAGAAGATATTCTAAAGATTATTAACTCTCATTTGATTCTAATAGAGAAATTTTATTACATTGATATCAAAATGTTTCAGATACATATATGAATTGACAGAGAGAGGAAAGATAGAGACCCAGAGACGTATAAAAAGTATCCTGACCTTCACTTCTGAACAAGACAGATTTACAGGGTTTGGATTTACTCTCTTTCCTGAAACAACCATAAAACAGACAAAATAAGTGAAACAATAGTTTGCAAGGCACTGGACATCAAGCAATGAAGGACAGTGATCCCTGAGAGACAGGAAATAAATGAGGGAAATCACACAATTGCCTAAGTGAATTGCCTGGTGATATAGTTCGAGTCCCAGCACAAATGGGGCAAGCCCAGGCAGAGCCCAGCGGACGACTGGACTTCAGAAGGCAGGCTAAGGGTGTAGAATGACAAAGAAGGCTAGATCATGCAGGGAAGAGCACAAACAGAACGGCATGGAGAACCTGTGGGGAGATCGGCAGGCAAATCCCTAGTTGTCAGCTGAGTACTCATCAGTTCATTCATGTATGGAAACTATGGGTGGAAACAATAGTATGGATTCCTATGAAGCAAACTAACTGCAAATCTGAATGGACAAATCCAAAATTATAGCAGGGGATTTTAATTTTTCTTTTTCAATAAATGGCATGTGAGGGGAAATCAGAAATGAAATCCTGAGATCAACGAATTTGTCCTAACAGCCATTTATAGAACACTTTGTGCAGCAACAGAAGGCACATTTTTTCCAACAATGTTTAGAAACCTGTAATCATATTGATAAGGGAAAAAAAAAGTACATGCCAATGGTAATACAAATGTTGGGAGGAGAGAAAGCGTGAGATTCTCATATACAGAGTGGTACAATTACACTTGAAGGTAAATGGTAATACATTAAAGATACGTACTATAAACCCTTAAGCAATGAAGTGATAGGAAGGAACATTTGGTTTTATTTTTCCTGATTGTGATGTATACATATGTCAAAATATATCAAATTGTTTAATTTAATTATATTCACTATTATACATTGCTATACCTCTGGAAAGTTTTTTGTTTGTTTTAGTTCACGTCTTAGAAACTCACATGTGGGGACACCTGAGTGGCTCAGTCAGTTGAGCGTCCAACTCTTGATTTTGGCTGAGGTCATGATCTCAGGGCTGTGAACTGAACTCTGTATTAGGTTCTGCACTGGGCTTGGAGCCTGCTTAAGATTCTTCCTCGCCCTCTCTCCCTCTCTCCCTCCCCCCTCCCCAACTTTGGGTGCTCTCTCTCTAAAAAAAGAAAGAAAGAAAAGAAACTTACACATGTACTGACATAATAAAACTTATGAGCACTTCTTGTTACAAAGTTAGTTTAGCCAAACATCCTTCTTCTCCTCTTTGGGCTCTGAATAAACTGTTAAAGATACACAAACCGACTAGGTTCTAGTTGTTTTCACTTCCAATAAGATGATTTCCTGGATGTATTCCCAAAGGCCTTTAGAAAAAAGGTAGCTCTCATGCCCTGAATGAATTTGGAATTTACAAAGTCTCAAGCATTAAATCAAAAGAAAATGGAACACAAAAACAGGTCAACTTTCCTTTCTATGTAACAGAAACATAAATTTGGAACTTTGCACTATAGAATTTCCTTTAGCAAGTGACACTGTACTTACTGAGGAGAGTTATGAACCTTAAGATACTTTTTCAAAGAAAAATTTTTGTGTCAATTAGTTATTGCCAGCTACTCAATTTATGTATATAGATATACATAAGGCACGTAGTATGCATATAGATAAAACATTTGCATGTGTACATATTTTGTTTTTATAACTATACATCTGCGTGTGCCTGCATGTGTATCTCTTTCACAGAAAAAAGAGATGAGTGTCCCACTTCTCTTTCCTGCAAGTGAGTGATTGCGGCGGTGGTGACTGCTGTAATGAAACACTCATTTCTCCAGCTCTTGGGAGTGTTATCCACGGTGAGGTTTACAACTTAGTCCTTCTCCAAGAATTAGTCTCAGGCTTCCCCAAGGTCCTACTCCCTGGGGTAGCCTACATGAGATGATGCATTGATGTGACAACCCTGGACACCTTGACTCAATTAGGTATACCTTTGAAGGCCATTCCAGCCTCAGAATTTATGGGATCCTCTAATCTCCTCACCATTGATGGGTGCTGATCCTGAGATTACTTCTCAGTAAAGTTCCTATAGGCAAATTTCCATCTAATCCTATGTTTGTCGGGGCCAGTTTAAGAAAATGCTCTGAATCATTTTATTTCTTTAGTTGTATCTAATATGCTGGAAATTTTAACGATTATAATTTTAATTTCTAACAGATATTTTTAGTGTACTTTATCACTTTTTGTCATTATTATTATTATTATTTTACATTTTCAACTTTTACTTGTATTTGACAGTTCAGATTTCTGGAACATGGAAACCTTCTTAATTAAACCAAGAAATAGGTGAAGTCCATTCTGTAAATATTTATACTTTCTTTTTAAGCCCAAGCAAGTCCTGCCAGAAAGTTGGATGACTTTGCGTGTGTGGCAGGGGAGGTTCCTCCCTAACCATTCCAGTATAACTGCAGGTTTTCTAGAGTTCTGATTTTATTTGATAGTCTCAGTCACAGAACTCCGAACTGTGCTCTTTAAAGGCTGGTCCTGGGGGTGCCTGGGTGGCTCAGTGGGTTAAAGCCCCTGCCTTCGGCTCAGGTCATGATCCCAGGGTCCTGGGATCGAGCCCCACATCGGGCTTTCTGCTCAGCAGGGAGCCTGCTTCCCCTTCTCTCTCTGCCTGCCTCTCTGCCTACTTGTGATCTCTGTCTGTCAAATAAATAAATAAAATCTTTCAAAAAAAAAATAAATAAAGGCTGGTCCTGATTGCTTAAAACAAGGTTCTATGTGCTTATTTCCTGATGCTTCAGGTACGTCAGTGGCTTCAGAGTTCCATGGCAGTCTGGTCACTCACTGTCTTTCTCTCTAATACCGCCATGTTTCCTTATTTTCCTTCAGCCATAGCTGAGCATGAAAAATGAATGTTTGCTGAGGGGTATCCGACATATTTTAGTGTTGGCTAAAAAAGATTTTGAACATGTCTGTTCTGAGATATCACCAAAAAAGTCTTTAAAACGTCTTTAACAGAGACTAGTGATTTCTAAGGTATACATGAGAAAATGATGCTTCACTGCTATGGTGTTAAAGAGATAGAGAATGACACGTTTTCCCCGTAACTATATATTTGCATGAGCGACACTGATTTACTAAACTGTGTATGCTTCCATAAAGACTACATATGCACACACACAAAAGTGTTCTTTTGAAAGTAATATTCTTAAAAAAAAATTATCTTGGGGCACCTAGCTGGCTCAGTTAGTAGAATATGTGACTCAATCTCAGAGTGGTAAATTTGAGCCCCATCTTGGGTGTAGAAATTACTTAAAAATAAAATCTAAGCTGAGGCACCTGTGTGGCTCAGGCAGTTGAATGTCTGACTCTTGATTTTGTCTCAGGTCATGATCTCAGCATGGAAAGATAGAGCTCTGCTTTAGGCTCTGCATTCTGGGTATGGAGTCTGCTTGGGATTCTCTCTCTCTCCTTTTTTCCCTCCTCTGGCTCACATGCGCACCCCCGTTATCTCTCTCTTTCTCAAATAAATAAATAAAATCTTTAAAAAAAACTAAATAAAATAAAATCTAAAAAAGCATTGTCCTTCTTATTTTTTTGCACTGTCAGATTTTTAAATAGCTCTTAGTTATTAAAAACTATTGAATTGTGGCATTGTTTCTAATCTTGTTTAATTCCACTGTTTCAATATCTTTCATTACTTCCTTTGATTATATAATCAGAATTATAACTACTGGGTCAAAGTATATGAAGTTGATTGGTACGCTAGAATAATGTAGTATTCTCTGGCTCTAAAATCTCACTGAGATAGATTTGAATCCCTACTTTGTCAAGAGTTGTGTGAAGTTAGAGTTTTTTAACCTTTAGGTTGTTAATCACTAAAACATGGATAATAACAGAGCTTATGTAATAGAATCATTGATATTACCTGGAATAGTGGAAGTAAATGTTTAGCAGAGTAAGAATGCACTGCACATTGTTATCATTACTGCAATCTGTTCTTGTGGTGAGCTGACATATGACTGGGAGTGGAAAGCTTATAATAAGACTTTTATAGTAGTTTTTAAAATCAATTCATTTATTTTATTTATTTTTTTTCCTTTTTATTTTTTTTGTTTTTAAGATTTTATTTATTTATTTGACAGGCAGAGATCACAAGTAGGCAGAGAGGCAGGCAGAGAGAGAGAGAGAGGAGGAAGCAGGCTCCCTGCCGAGCAGAGAGCCCGATGCAGGGCTGGATCCCAGGACCCTGGGATCATGACCCGAGCTGAAGGCAGAGGCTTTAACCCACTGAGCCACCCAGGCGCCCCCAATTCATTTATTTTAGAGAGAGAACATACACATGCTAGGTAGGGAAGGGTAGACAAAGAGAGAGAAGCTCAAGCAGACTCCCTGCTAAGCACAGAGCCCAACAAAGGCTCAATCCCAGTACCTGGAGACCACCATCCAAGCCAAAACCTAGAGTCAGACTCAAATGACCGAGCCACCCAGGAGCCCCTATAGTGATGATTTTTAAGATGTTCATATTGAGAACTTATTTGGAGAATCGTAATAAATTACTTCTATTTATACTGATAAACTGTATACCCAGAATGCTGCCATTTGGTTTTGAGTATTTCACTATCACATATTTTTAATTTTATGAAAGATGGATAATTCATCAGTACTTATTTGTGTTTATGAAGGTTACCAATATTCAAATTTCTTTCCATTCCTTTATTAAGCCTGTATTCACCAATTGTAAAGGAGCGTAGGAAATATGTTGACTATTTGAAGCAGTAGTATTTAGTCACTTTCTGTTGATAGTCATGGAAGAACAATCTCAATTCTAATGTGGATCAGTGGAAAACTCTCCTTGGTCCAGCAGCCACAAGTATGAGCCTTGTTAAACATTTTACCAAGTCACATATTGTCCTCAGAGTAATCAGGCTAATTGATTCCTGTAAAACATTTGTGAATTATTTGTCACTTCATACATTTATATGACAGATTTATTTTCCTAATGCTCTCAGTTGAAAAACAATTAGGTTGCATATATAAATATTAAAACAGCACCTTTTAATAATGCCAACAAGGTAACACATATCAAACAATGGCAGAGGTTCATCATGAAGCATTTTGAGTGATGGGAGTAATATGTTACTAATGATACCAGTGGCACAGGGGAAAGAAATTAGCTAGGCTTAGCCAAAGCAGTTGATTAATAGACATGAATAATGCCTTTGATACCCATGAGGTCTAACAGATATTATTATATAAATGATTGACTTGTTATCAGCCACAAGCATTATAGTTCTCCAAATCATGGTAAAGGTCAAAAAGCACCATTTAGTTTGATTCATTTTATTAACCAGAAGGTTTTGTGTTTTATAAAGGTCTCCCCATCTTATATTATTCTTGTGATATTTGATGTAAATATAACATTTGAAAATTAAAAGTGCCTCATACACACATTTCTTCAGAATTCTTGGTCTTAGTGCATTTTTCCATAAGAAGCAAGAAGTCTGTTTCTCAGACGCCTTGAGTATGGTGTGTCTTGTTAGCACTCACAGACAAGTGAGACAGAATTCAGTCTCTTATGCTAGAGTGTTGAAAGCATGTTCCTCAGTGAGAAGCCTGGAGATACGTTTTTCTCCTAGTTGTTCCATACCGCGTTGGAATAAGAAACCAAGGTAAAGGAGAACATGCTCACCCAAATCTTCACCTTTGAAACTCTCAGTCTGGCACCCTTTCCTGCCAATGAATTGTTTTAGACAAAACAAATCTAGTCCCTCATGCAGCCCCTCTACTTGTCTTCATGTGGGACCTATGTTTCAGTCTCCTCTCTTCCTTCTCAGAGAGAAGCTGCGAGCTGGGAGTTTTCTTCCCATGAATCAAGCAACCTTTAGACAGGGGGAGGGACTGTGGCTAATAGATGCCACAATTTTTCCTACCATCTTCATAATAGTTGGTTTTTGTGCTCAACTGGGATGCAGAAGCCACTTAATTGTTTTATGGATTTTTCACAGAGAACTGGCCTATGTATTGCTGTTGAATCAATATCTCCATGGGTGTGGGAGGTGAGGAAAGGGCCTGAGGTTTCCTATTCCGCCATCTTGCTGATGTTCCAGAAAATACTATAAGCTTCAGATTGTTTATCTATGACAGAGAATCAACCCTTATAAGATATTTTAGTTTCTTTCTTTGTGACATTCATTTATCCAACACTTGAAATTTAAGGATGTAACAGCTGACCCTCAACGACCCCAAGCAGATCATATAAGTGTTTTTTGTTTGTTTGCTTGTTTTTTTTGTTTCTTTGTTTGCATTTTTAATATTTGCTTTGAGCATCAGAGAGAGGGAGACTGAAGTTTAATTACATTTCCATATGCTCCTAAGCTATCTGAATTTTCTTTGGTTAAATAAAAATGAAAGGGAAATTCATCTATGGCCTGATTTCCCTGTGCTGTTACTGTTCATGTTCAAAAGTTCCAAAGGCTAATTTTATGATGGGTGAAAAGTAGGAAAGGAAAAGTATCAAGTAAATGTGGGAAATCCTTCAAAACTTTGAAAATACAGTGCAGATTTTCAATGTTCTGAGGCAGCAGATATTTTCTGAGTATCTGAAAAATGCCAGGTGGACAAGAACCAAGTTGCCTCTTTTCCACACCATTTGAATACGGTTATTTCATATATTTATTGAAAGGGTACGGGCTGTGACACCCCAACCTGTGTCTCTTTGGCATAAAGATTTTGAGTTAAAAGTAATAAAACCCCAGCAGATACAGGAAAAGCTCCTTCTCCCCATAACCAAGTAAATTTACATTAGAAAGGAGAGCCTACAACAGGAAGAGGAGTACTAGCAGAGGCCCCCCTTTACCAAAGGAACTCATCTGCGCAACAGAACAATCTTGTTTTTCCAAACATCTTTCACCTTCTTGCTATTGAGTTTCTTCCCTTTGTGCCCTCAGGTCCTACCCCTTCCTGTTCCTGCATTGTCTTTGGAATTCCCTGTCTGCACGGATTCCCTATATGTACTCTTATTTTGGATTTTCCCCTATTAACCTGCCTCATATCAATTCGATTAGAAATCCATCTAAGAAAAGCCATAGAGCAGATGAAGGTCTTCCTCCCGCACATTATTTTCACTAAAGTTTTCTGACTAGGTTCTTTATTTTACCTTAGCCTTCACAGAGGACCTATGAATTTGACATTCTAGATTGAAATTCTTATAATTGATAGTAGTGTGCCAGGCTGGGATGGATTTGTCTTCATTGAAGAGCTAGACTACCTCTGATTTTTCTATTCATGTTTTATGATAAATAGATCAAAATGACACATTCATGTTGGATCACTTCTGTGTAATTGATAAATTGCTTACTACAGGAAATAAAGACCCCTCTAAGCATTTTATGTCCCCACATGAAGAGGCAGGGTTGCAGTTGTGGATTTAGTCAACTCAAGCACCATACTGCAGGTTATAAATCTGCTGTCTCCTGAGGTATCTATGGATCATCTCCTACTTGACTGACTTACTTTCTTTCTTTCTTTCTTTCTTTCTGTAAACTGCACTCCCAACGTGGAGCTCAAACTCAGAAACTCACAATCCCATGATCAAGAGTTCCAAGCTCTGCTGACTGAACCAGCCAGGTGGCCCTCCCTTACTGGGTTCTTAAGGAACTGATTTTCAGTTAAAGATATTTAAAAGAACTGAGGCAGATATTGGACTGTTTAAAATAAAAGAATATAGAGAAAAAAATATAAACTATTAAAATCTCAAAGGCCACTTTGGAATAAAAATCATAGATAATGTGTATCAAAAAATGTATCTGAGGGCACCTGAGTGCATCAGGCGGTTAAGTATCTGATTTCAGCTCAGGTCATGATCTCAGGGTAGTGAGATCAAACCCTCTGTCGGGCTCTGCGATGGGTGGGGGGCCTAGTTAAGATTCTAGTTCTCTCTCTCCCTCCATCTCTCCTCCAACTCTCTCCCTTTCTTTAAAAAAAAAAAGTACCTGAAGATCTTGCATAGCTCTGTGTCCTTTTGAGCACATTGAACAAATAACAAGACTTTATAACTATTCTGCTGTGCTTTTTGTAACTATGAAACGTATGGATGTTTATATTAACCTGTGCATTTAGTTAGCATTTGGTTTGTCACTCATTAGCGGTTTGTTATTCCATCTGATATCATTACTTTTCTTTCTGGAAGAAAGGGAAAAGAAGAAAATCCTTATTAATATTTAAATAGTCCATAAATGATTTAAGTTATACCTTAATAAGGTAAATTAAGTGGATAAGAAGTTAAATCAATAGTATTTGCTATGGTTTTGTTCTTCCACCTTCAAGTAAACCTCTGTCAAATAAAGTGAATTTCACTAAGAAGACTTTCATTGCTCTATTTTCTCTGTTTAGTAAGGTTGGGGGTGGGGATTAAAAAACCTAACATTAAATTCTTAATATGAATAAAAGCTCATATCAAATCTCCTAGATTGTGGTGGATTTCTGTGTTCTTTATGCTGAGTAATAGAGCATTCAATGTAGATTGATTCTGGTCTCCTAATCCAGACCAGGGTCAGTCTAATCATGGCTTGTGGCTGTTTCCTCATACCAACTGCGAAGGGTTACAAAATTTCCAGTTGCTCCTTCTGTCCATGAATTGAGTATTAAGGATAATTTAGTCATTTTTGTCATGTTTCCTTCATTCATGAGTTACTGTTTTCAGTACATTTCAAGTTACATAGTACAATCTCTGAAAAAAAAATTGGTGGAAGCTGCAAGAATCTTAAGAATTAACATATTGCCAAAAGTATGTGAGCTCTTTGGAACATTAAAATGTTCTAAAAGTCATGCATTCCATTCATGATGTATTCCAAATATTGTCCTTTAAATGACTGCCCTTTCAGCATCTTTCTTTCATAGGTTTTGTGACAAAAGGTATTTTTTTCAACAAGTCTATATGGACTCAAAAATTATATCCCTGAGTGGTAGATTATTCAGGATATGCAATGCACTTTAGATTATTTCAGTGTAGGCAGTGTGGTACAATGTACTCATTAGTTAATTTAAGTTGCATTTTAGGATTACTCAGTTTCCTTAACCAGAAATTTATACCTGAGAGGTACTTAGTTAGCATTCTAATTAGAAAGCTCAGAGAGCATAAGTGGTTTTCAAAAATGTTTCATTTTTCTTTATTTCTGATCAGCATTAGCAACTTTTTGATAAGAATCATGGAAATTAGAATTTTTGTTTATATGTGTATACTTCACATAAGTGGAGTTCAAGGGTGTGAATTTTCTAACACATCTTTAAGACAGTCTTTACTATGAAAAAAAGTGATATAAAAATCTCAAAAACTGTGTAGCATATAATCTTAAGTATAACACAATTTATTTATTTCTTAAAGTTTCTGGGTCATTTTGAATTGGAAGATTATGATTCTGGTTGGCTGAAGCCAATAAAGTTACCTGAAGTTCTCTCCAGCATATGGACTTGTTTACATCAAATCAATTATTCGTGGAAAAACGTCATATGGACAGTTAAAAAAAAGAAAAAAGAAAAAGCAGGCAGATAGAACTTTGTCCAGATTATAGAACACTTTAAATAATTGTTTTTATGCTTGCTTGATAACCAATGTTCAGAGATAAGTTAGAATTCAATCTGATGAGACATGCTTTTGTTTTAATCTGGTAGCTAGACCTTCAGATAGTGGCCCATCATCATTGCCAACAACGAGAGACCACTCACATCTGCCAAAACGATCCAGCAGTTCTACATAATAAAAATCCAATATAGTTGCTTTGCAACAATAGGAGTTTGTTATTTGCAATGCTCAGAATATGGTTTGAACATTTTGCGGTTCCACGTCTTTTTGTTGTATGTATTTGCTCCATAAGACTCTTAGTCATATTTTTTAGGCCTAAAGTTTCCTAACATCTACTTTATAATCAGTAATATTTTCTCTCTCATAGGAAACAAATCAAACATAAAAAACACTAACATAGCATGACTGTTAAGTAAGTTACCAAGCTTTATGTGTTCCTTTCTTGGAAAAATAAAACTTACTTGATTTCAACAAATATAATATGTGAAATATGCAATATTTTTATGAGAAATTTGCTTCCAAGTTATGCCACCTTCCTCTATAGTATTATTATAAAATAAGAATGAGATCTTGCTATTGGTAACAACGTGGATAGACCCCAGAGAGTATTATGCTAAGTGAAATAAATCAGATAGAGGAAGACAAATACCATATGATGTTACTTACATGTGGAATCGGAACAAACAAACAAAAGCAGAATCTGACCTATAAATACAGAGAAGAAATTGGTAGTTGCCAGAGGGGAGGAAAGTGGGGGATAGGCAAAATGGGTGAAGGGAAGTGGGAAGTACAGGCTTCCAATTATGGAATGAATAAACCATGGGGATGAAATGTACAGCATAGGGAATAAAATTAATGGTACTGGAATTCACTGGATGATGACAAACAGTAGCTATACCTATGGTGAGCAGAACATAAGATATAGACTTATTGTATCACTATGTTGTGTACCTGGATATAATGTAATAAAATGTGTGTGTCAACTATACTTCCATTAAAAAAACAAAACAAAACAAAACAAAACATATCCTATCTCAAAAGAAGCCATAGCTTTGTGAAGATATGAACAGATCTCCATGTAGCTAAGTAATTTTTTAAAGATTTTATTTATTTATTTGAGAGTTAGAGAGAGAGAGACAGCATAGAGGGAGAGTGAGAGGTAGAAGTGACTCCCACCAAGCAGAGACCCTGAGGCAGGGCTCAACCCCAGGACCCTGAGAACATGACCTGAGTTGAAGGCAGTTGCTTAACTGACTGAGCCACACAGGTCCCCCATAGCTTTTAAGCTCATGCTGTAATTAGTAAGCCACGATAAAAAAGCTTAGAATGAATATTGGGGTTAATGTAATCCACTTCGGTTTTTACTTTAATTTTAATATATGTATTTTTAAGTAACCTCCATGCCCACTGTGGGGCTTGAACTCATAGCCCTGAGATCAAGAATTACATGCTCTACTGACTGAGCTAGACAGATGCCCCCACTTCATATTTTAAAAGTTTGCAAAAAAGAAAAAACAAAACAAAACAGAAAAACCTGTTTACTGTGGGGCAGACTTTGAAGGATAGTGAGATCCAGAAGGGTTTAAAGGGTTTGCTGCATGTATGAGTGAAATCTTAAAAAAAACAAGAGCTGTATTTATACATTATACAGCAGTAATGATATTGCACTTACAAAATGCAAGCACTTTTTATTACATAAAAATGTAATACAATGGTTATTTAAAAAATGTAAGAAATAACCATTTGTTATTGGGTGCCTGGATAGTTCAGTGGGTTGTGTCCAGCTCTTGATTTTAGCTCAGGTCATGATCTTGGGCTGTAAAATCGAGCCCCACGTTGGACTCTGCACTGGGCATGGAGCCTGTTTAAGATTCTCTTTCTCCTTCTCCCTCAACCCCACGGCCTGTCCGCATCCATGTGCACACGTGCACATGTGCACACACACTCTCACTCTCTCCAATAAATAAATAAATAAACAAATAAATAACAAGCATTGGCAAGGATGTGGAGATGTGCAGAAAAGAGTATCTTGCGTACTACTGGGAATGTAAATTGGTGCAGCTACTATTGGAAACACTATTAAGGTTTCCCCCCAAATTAAAGATAGAACTACTATATGTCTACCAATTCTATTTCTGGGTATTGATGCAAAGATAGTGAAAATCCTAACTCAAGAAGATATATGCACTCCTATGTTCACTGCAGCATTATTTATAACAACTGATATTGAAATATTATTCAGCTATAAGAAGGAATGATATTTTACCATTTGCAACAATGCAGATAGATCTTGATTGATCTATGCGAAGTGAAATAAGTCAGAGAAAGACAATTACCATGGAATCTCACTTATATGTGAAATCTAAAACAAAACAAAACAAAACAAAAATCAACCAACCAAACAAGCTCTTAGATACAGAGAACAGACTGGTGGTTGCCAGAAGTGGGGATTGGTGGATGGGTAGAATGGGTGAAGAGAGTCAACAGATAGAAACTTCTGGTTATAACATAAGTAAGTCATGAGGATTTAATGTATAGCATGGAGACTGCAGTTAATAATACTGTATTGCATATTTGAAAGTTGTTTAGAGTAAATCTAAAAAGTTCTCATCACTAGAAAGAAAATAATGTAACTATGTATGATGACAGAGAGCTGGAATTTTGTGGTGATCATTTTACAATATATAATTATATCAAATCATTATGTTACACACCTAAAATTAATATAATGCATTTAAATTATATTTCAATAAAAACTAAATATAATACAATCTAAGTGGACAAAATTTCTGTTACTTTTTTGACCTAGAAGCAAATTGTAGAAAGAAATTCATGTTATCAATAGGCCTAAGTCATTCCGCAGTATAGGTAATTTTTCTTTCTCTTAGAAAGAATGCAGTTTATCAAAATATACCACATTCTTGGCTACCAGTAGCCCATACACTTATTATTCCATAATGATTCCAAGTCCAATCATTAAATAGTAACAATGCCAGATTTCATTTATTGGCTCTTTGAACAGATCAGTAAAATGTGTAAATCTTTAGAATGATTGTTGATGAAATGGGGCAGGGGAGGGAGAGAAGGAGAGAGAGAGAGTGTACACAAAGTACTATAACTAGGAAAAAAAGAAAGAAAATTACAGACAATAAAAGGATAATAGTTGAGGAGCACTTGGGTGGCTCAGTCAGTTAGGTGTCTGTCTTCAGCTCAGGTCATGATCTCAGGGTCTGGGGATCAAACCCCATGTCAGGCTTCCTGTTCAGTGGGGAGTCTGTTTCTTCCCCACCCTCTAGGCTCTACACCTCCCCCCCACTTGTGTGCTCTCTCTCTCTCAAATAAATACATATTTTTTAAAAAGATAATTAGATAATACAATGACAATACGATGCCAATATCTTTCCTTAATTAATTAATTAATTTTTATTTTTAAGTAATCTCTACACCAAGAGTGGGACTTGAACTCACAACCCCAAAATCAAGAGTCACATGTTTTACTGACTGATCAGTCAGGCACCCTAGGTGATACCAATTATCTTTGATAAATTGGAAGAAATGGAAAAATGCTTTGAAAAACAACTTGCCAAATTGGATACAAGTAGAAATAGATATGAATACCTCTGTATCTGTTCAGAAATTAAGTTCATCATAGTTACCATAAGAAAATGGACCCAGATGGTTTCACCAGAAGCAATAATACCAATCTTACATAATCTTACATATTTTTTCATGAAATATATATAAAATATACAATCTTAGACTATTTTAAGGGGCCAGTATAACCGAACGTCAAAACCTATAAAGGATATTACAAGAAAATAAATACCACAAACCAATATCATTCATAAGCATGTACACAAAATTCCTTTAAAAAATAACACAGAAATCAAAAGAAAAAGAGAAAAGTAATGATCAAGTGAATTTACCTTAGAAAAGCTGAGAAAAGCACTGAAGTACACCGGAGGAGAACAGATAAACAATTTGATACATTCTTCTGTAGGACTATTAGTGTGCAAGGATAAAGATAAACTACTATTACACAATTTGAATGAATCATGAAATGTAATGTTGAGCCAAAAATTTCAGATATTAAAAGTAACATCCTGTAGGCTTTCATTTCTATGGGGTTTGAATACAGGAATCTTCGGTGATTAAAAAAAAAAAATGACTTGGGGTGCCTGGGTGGCTCAGTGGGTTAAAGCCTCTGCCTTTGGCTCAGGTCATGGTCTTGGGGTCCTGGGATCGAGCCCCACGTCGGGCTCTCTGTTTGGCAGGGAGCCTGCTTCCCCCTCGCTCTCTGCCTGCCTCTCTTCCTACTTGTGATCTATCTCTCTCTCTGTCAAATAAATAAATAAATTTAAAAAAAATGACTTCAAGAGGGCAAGGAAGTGCTTTCTCTGTTCATGGATATAGGATATAGGTACTGGTTACATGGGTGCATATGTTTGCCAAAGTTTTCAACTTAAATATTTAAGATATGTGCATTTCACATATAATGAATTTTACATCAATTAAAGATTAGTAATAAGGGGTGCCTTGGTGGCTCAGTGGGTTAAAGCCTCTGCCTTCAGCTCAGGTCACGATCCCAGGGTCCTGGGATTGAGCCCCACATTGGGCTCTCTGCTTCAGCAGGGAGCCTGCTACCCCCTCTCTCTCTCTTTCTGCCTACCTGTCTGCCTACTTGTGGTCTCTGTCTGTTAAATAAATAAATAAAATCTTTTAAAAAAAATCAAAAGATTTTGGATTCGATCTAGATCTTAGGAAACTTGCCCGCCATACATCTTGTGTCTGGAAGGGCTTATTGATTCTGGTATTTCATGAAGCATAATAATTTTCTAAGCACAGCCATATATTTATTGTATTAGTTTTCTAAGGGTGTGATAACAGTATGACACAGACTGGATGGCTTAAAAAAAAGACAAATTTATTTTCTCACAGTTCTGGAAGCTGGAAGGCCAAAATCAAAGTGTTGGTAGGTTTGGTTTCTCCTAAAGCCTCTCTCATTGTCTTATAGACGGCCACCTTCTCACTATGTTATCACGAAGCCTTCTCTCTGCACACAACCTGGTATCTTTCCCTCCTCTTTTAAGGACACCAGTCATGTTGGATTAGGGCTTCAGCTTTATACCTCATATAATATCAATTACCTTGTTAATGCCCCGTCTAGTCACACTAAGGGATAGGGTTTCGACATCAATTCTGGGAAGGAACATAATTCCTCTTGACTTCGACATGGGATATCAATAGTGTTGTGATCTAACTAAGAGTCATGGACATAGTTTTCTAGTCTCTACTCTAAAATTGTGGAAATTCCATTTGGAGACTAGTCACTGATTCCTCACTGCAACCATGAATAGAAAACTCAAAAAGGGGTTCAAGTAAAGACTTCCTCAGGAAGGGCATTACTCTGCTTAAATGATTCATCTTTTGAATGAAATGAAAGTCACTAAGAGTAAGAGGCCTGAGCCACTTCGTATTTTGAACTCCTTCTGCACATGGTCTTTCTCCTGGAAGAGTGAGTAGTTCTATTGTGGGTGATATTGTATGCAAACAATAAAATGAATTATCATCTAGAATACACTCATTGTAAGAGAAGTTGAAGAATGAATTTCTTTATATGTTAATTCACAGAGGAATTTTAGGCTTTAAGTAACTCTGGACTTTAATTTCTTTGGAAATTTAATACTAGATTTTTCATTTTCTCACATATACAACAATGGGATAATGCTTATATTCATATTTCAAGGATCTACATTAATGTTTTGAAGTATCTTGATATTTTTTTTTCATTGAATAATTTCTGATGAGGACAAAATGTAGCATTCGGTATAGGGTAGATACTAGTTTTCTGGAGGGTAAAGTCAACATTGACCACAAATGGTCCATGGAGTTTCTATAAGGGAATAGTGATTGGTTTTATGTGAGTAAATCTATGAAGGAAGAGTATAGGCTTAACGTTAAATTTCAAAAATTTTTTTAAGTTCATTTATTTAAATAATCTCTACACCCAATGTGGGACTTCAGTTCATGGCCCTGAGATCAAGGACTGCATGCTCCACTGACTGAGCTAGCCAGGTACCCCTTAATTTCAATTTTTAAGAGATCAAAGATCTGAGAGATTTTCAGGGAAATCCTTAGCACCTTCTTTCATTTTCTTAGAGTGGGCTTTTTTCCATTAATTCTATTGAGTTTCCTGCTCTTTTCTTTTTTAACCATCTACTGGGGATAAAATGCATCACTTAGTCAGTAAAGGAGGTTTCCTAGTTAGGTGTACTAAAGCCAGGTGATTATCTATCTTTCCCTCCTTCACCACCTTCATGCAGAGTAAGGCAATGACCTGGGTGAGGGTGCTTGCTTTAGAGATACAAGCTAGTCTCAAAGCGAGACATCCCTTGGATCCTGATGAGATTAAGGATAAGGGTTATTGGATCCATTACATCAAATTAGGTTTTCCAATGTCAACATCACCAGAAATAACACTGAACCTTTCATATCCATTTGCTTTTGGTTCTTATATTGGAAATAAAGCAAAGGATCTTTGTTTATTAGTCCTCTCAGACCCTATAAACAAGTAATATTAGCGTTGTCCATCTGAAACGAAGGCAGAGGTTCTGTTTACTGGATCAGTGCAGCATTGTTATGCCATCTGTTTCATTTTCTGTTCTATTCCAGTGTTTTAAAATTTCTCTCTCCTATTAGACTATAAACCTCTCGAGGGCAGAACTAATTTTTCATCTTATTTAATACCTCCCCACTACCTTGCACGATGCTACATATATATTGTAGAATATCAGTAAGTATTTGATTACTTGTTTACAACTTAATTTGAATTGAATTTAGTCACTCAATTGCACGTTTACAGAATTGATGAGTTGCTTTCCGGCTTTTGATTAAATAGACAGTATTTCAAACTAAGCACTTCGGTAAAGTGTCCTTTTGGTCATTAAATATTTATGCTTTTTAAAAAGAGATTATTTAAAATCCTTTTAAAAAGGCAGAAAGCACATTCAAATGGACATTTGCAAAGCCTGTTTCTGTTTTTTCAATTTAATGGGGTGTATTATAATGGGCAAGGGAAAGAAACACCACTTTATTTTGCTTTGTTTGTTTGTATGTGTAGATAAAACTGAGGAGAAAGGTTTTGTTTTGTTTTTCCATTAGTATGTGTTACCATATAAGTTGATCGGCTACATAATAATAGGGCTACAACATGTTTTCCTACTTGTTTATAGGAGAATTGGGTAGAAGATACTCGAGGTTACCGAGTAAGTCCAAAATGTTTCCTTTAGGTTTTCTTTCCTATTTTATTTCAGCTAAGTTCTTCTAGGGCTCAGAAGCTAAGGCTAATGTTATGTTTAGTTCGTTTTTATACCAAAGGTTGATGTATGAACAGAGGCAGAAATACTCTCTCACCCCTCTTCCCACCACAGAGTATCTATTTAGGACACAAATACCTTTTATGACCATCAATCAACCAATTAAAATGGCTGGTGTTCTTAAGTCCAGGTAAAATATTTTAGTTAGAAGCCTAATGCATAGATCTTGCATTAACATAAAAAACAATCCAGTTTCTGTTCTGTGCATTTTGTATTCCTCTCTGTTTCTACAGTTTGTGAGTTTACACTTCAAATAAAAAATAAGCAGACTGAAAAGTGTAACTGTGCCTTTTCGGCTTACTTCCAATGTGAGATGAATACTAATATTTCATTCCCTTCAAACAGTGTGAAAAATTGGTCATTGAAAACCCTGAGTATGTTGGTGGTGCACTTGCTGGGTCCAATGCTTCATTCATCCTCACTTTGCTTTAAATTGAATTTCAACTCACAGAGAGGAGAAAAAAAAATGGGAAAAGAGGAAAAAAAAAGAATCAGTGAAAGTAATAAAAAGTGTAGAGAACATAAATATAAATCTGCCTCCTCTCATTCTGCTACAAAATATCAGAAATCAGCTTGATTTTTTTCTGCAGTTAAGCATTTGTGGGGAAAAATCAATCTGTGCTTTTGTTTGTTTGTTTGCAAACTAGACTGTCCTCTTGATTAAAAATATGTGTACATAAGAATTGATTTCTTCTCCCAGAATTGTGTTGGGGGTAGTTTTGAAAATACTGAGACAGTCAAGCATCTTAAGTCAATGCTTAAAAGAAGTTTTATTTTCTTAAAAAAACAGAAATGAATACATTGATGCTATTTAGTTATAGGAGCATATGGCTACACATTTTTGACTACTCTCACATTCTAAAAACACCATCTTCTCTCGTCTCTCACACCACTACACTCACTAGATTTTTCTTACTCTTTGCCAGCTTATACTCCTGCATCAATGTTGGGTGCTTCATGACTTGATATACAATAGATATTGTTGTTCCTCAGGAGACTACCTTAGGTCTTCAAATATTCTCACTTTCTATACTCTCTAGGCATCTCGACCACTTCATTTATTGGTTTCACCTATTATATATGTCTGATAATGTCCAAATGGATATCTACCAGCTAGATATGCCTCTCATATGACTGACTACTACTGGACATCTCCTCTTCAAAGTATCTGTCACATCAACTGCATCCAAAACCAAGCTTATCAACTTGCTTCTCTATGACTTCTCAAAATGACAAATGTCCATGCTAGGGCCTAGGCCACCATCATATATTCTCCCATTCTCCCAACCTCATATTTATTCTCCATAATCAAAAAACAGATAATACTGATCCTATTTTCTAATTTTCTTTTTTGTTCCTAAACTTCTTTACTTTTCACAATATCCACCCTAGTTAACATAACTGATGATCTTATGACTAAGAGTGTCCTAACTGTTGCCTTCAAATGAAGTGGTCTATCTAAAGTGCAAACCTTAAGTCATGTTCAAATTTTTACTGTCTTCCCATTGCTACTAGGCTAAGTTTCAAATATTCACATCTAGACCCTGTTACCTCTCTGATCTCAGGCTCTCTTTTCAGGCCTTTTATAGTGTGTTTTGTATTCTTACCATATGTGACTTCAGTTCCTTCTTTCTGGAAACTTTATGTGACATTACAATAAACTTTTACTCATTTTCTATGTGTCCTTTATATCTCCAATTAGACATTACCACCTCCAAAATGTTCTTTGTTATCTCTCCCATCTAACTGGATTGGTTACTTCCCACAGATAACTCTAATTCTCTATCAGATGACATTACTTACCACATTTATAGTAAATAATTGTTTGTCTTCCATCCATAACAAATTTTCATTGCATAAAGAAGTACTCTATCTTATTTATTGTGCTTATATTAGAAAAGATGAACAATTTTTTTTTCCAAAATGTGTTATTCTGGGAGGAGAGTAATGAATATTTTATTAAGCAGCATTAACAAGATGGACACATTTTCCCCTTATGTCCTTTAGTCTTTTTTTTCTTAAGATTTTATTTTTAAGTAACTTCTACACCCAATGTGGGGCTCCAGCTCACAACCCTGAGATCAAGAGTCACACTCAGGGGCACCTGGGTGGCTCAGTTCATCAAACATCCAGCTTAGGCTCAGATTATGTTCTCGATGTCCTGGGATCAAGACCTTGATGGGCTCCCCACTCAGCAGGGAGTCTGCTTGTCCCTCTCCCTTCTCTCTGCCTCTCCCTCTGCTCCTGCCGGCTTACTCTCTCAAATAAATAAATAAAATCTTTAAAAAAAAAAAAAGAGCCATGCACCTCTGTCCTTTAGTCTCAATAGTATGGTGCCGAAAGCCCTTAGAATCTTCATATCGCTCACTGGCAGCAGAAAGAGAAGAGGCAGGTGCTGAGATGAATGTGGCTGTATGGTTCCTGGCCTTGCTGAAGAAAACCTAGTGTCATAAGTACAGTAAGAATGATTCCCGGGCTCCTGGCTGGCTTACTCAGTAGAGCATGTGACTCCTGACCTCAGTGTGTGATTTGAGCTCTACATTGGGTGCAGAGATTGCTTAAATAATGATGATGATTATAATAATAATAATAATAATAATCATAAATGAATGAATGATACAGAACTGCCAGGACCAGAGGTACCAGGCAGCCTGGAGGTGAGAGTTTTGTTGATAACCAGCCATATATTATAAATGAGAGTTTGTCCCCAATATATGGTTATTAGATGTCTGAATGACTTGCTTTGAATGATATTATTCTGCAATATTATTAAGAACAAAGGGGAGCACCCTTGACATTTGTGGACTATGATTCAAAACCACAAAATGTCTAAAAGAAAAACATCCATTCTGATTAATCACACTATTGTCAAAAATATTTTTGAAGACCTAATATATGTGAGCTAATGTTAGATGCTGGAAATCTAAAGATGAATAATACCAAGTCTTTCTCTTAGGAAACTGAAGAACAGTAGTAGAGTTGAACATATACACAAATAATCTAAATAAAATAATAACCAGATGTACAAATTATGAGAATGGAAGAAATCAAACTTTGCTTGATTGTCAGAATAACTCATAAATAAAAAATGATTTGAATTTTGAGAAATGAGAATTATAAATCATGAAAGATAACAGTGCTATGACAAAGAAAATGCATATGTATAGTTTCAAAATAGCATGCTGTTTTTAGAGATTAATATATTGTCTGTTTTCTTGACTGAGGGAAAAAAAAGAGCATTCTCCATATAGGTGTTCATGTGGATGTTTGTATTTAAGGAAAAAAAGTGAAAAAAAAAACCCCAAAATCTCCATTTTCTCCTCAGTATGAGGGTAATTCATAAATATTTAAGAAAGACAGCTATTCTTACTTTGGAGAATATTAGAGGAGTTTTATTGTTCCAGTGGCAACATATCCTTCCACATTTTCCATTTCACAATTTTAAATAACTGTATGTTAGAACTAAAACAAACCAATATCAATTTACAGAAAAACAATTAGCTTTCCTTTTATTTACTAAAAGCATATAATTGGCCGTGCCTTTGTAGAGCCCTGTGTTGTTTAGTACAAGATCTCATCCTGTCTCACAAGGGAACTGGTTACGAGTCGCATAACCCCTCTTTCAATAATACATAATGAAGTTTTAGTTTTTGTGCCGAGTAATCACCTGGTTGGTGGACTACTCCAATGGAAGGAGGAAACAGACAGAAACCTTGGTTCTTCTGGAGCTATGTCTTAGTAGAAATGGTAGTGAAAGATATGCGAAAAGAGTACATAATGAAGGATTCCATTTATATAAAATTCAATCTTTAGTGACAAAAAGGAAGTCAGCAGTTGCCTGAGACTAGAGTGGAGGAAAAACTGACATAGTTGAATGCAAGGAAACTTTGGAGGTGATATAAATATTTGTTATCTTGATGATAGTAATGGTTTCCTGGGAGTATATATACATAACAAAGCTCATTGAAGTGTATAATTTAAATATGTGCCGAGTTATTTTACATCAACTGTACTTACAAGTTACAGTAAAGCTGTAAACACATGGAGGTAAAATATAGGCACTTCTAGAAAAGCAGATAATTCACTGCCAACTTTCTACTGCATTAAAAAGTATTATAGTGATTTCTTGGTGCATAGGAAATTGATCCCAATTGGAAACATAAAAATGCAAGAAATAAAAAGCTATATAAAGGTAGAAATGTAGGTATGTAAAATCAATACTGAATTTAAAAATAACAAGAATAATGTCATCTGGAGCATTAAGTAAATTAGGAACAAATATACCCAACAACAATACAACAGCCAGTAAATAAATATAGGTAAATTATATAAATTCCAAATATTATCTGTCAAGAGGCAGAATTATTAATTTATACTGAATTATAATAAGTGAGGGAAACATTTTATTTTTTAGGACATTCACTAAATGAATAGTAAAAAAAAAATAATAAATTAAATACTCTGAAAGAAGATAATAGAAAAGACCATGAACAGGTGAGAAAAACAAACTAACAACAACACAAAAGAGTAAGATAGTGTCTATAAACCCAAATACAATTACATTAAATGGAAATGGACTAAATAGACAAAGATCAGGTTAATTTTAGAGCATTTTTTTCTCATAAGCTTGTATGATTTAATGTTAAATTAGGCTCATAAACTGGAGAAAGTAATTGACATTTGTGCCTACATTTATTAGTTTCATAACTTCTTATTCAAATATATACAAAGAAAAGTAGGCAGATCATAAATATAAAGCATACTGAATTTATACAAATTGATGCACCCATCTAATGAGAACACAGATCAAGGAACAGACCATACTATGACTATAGAAGCTATCTTTAATATGAATAAAATAATTAATTAAAATGTATTAAAAATAATTTTCATTGTAAGTTCTTATTTGATCTTGAATTATATGAATATATTTTCATTGTCTATGAAAGAGGTTTATTTTGTGTATATTTATTATGCCTAATTTAATTTATTTTTGCCAAAGAACAGCTTCTGAATGATTGAAAACCTTTTATATTCTTTGAGACTTTCATTATTAGCCAGCAAGTTGTTGACTTTAGTAAAAAAGCCTATGAACTTGAAAAAAATTGGATATTGTAATCATCGAATGCAATTTTCTATATCCATATATCAGGTCAAGTTTACCAATGTGTTAATCAGACCTTCTTTGTACTTACTTTTTGTTTTTGTTTCTGTTGAAATAGGTGCATCATACTTCATATTATTATTATAGATTATTTTATTTTTGCTTTCAGATCTACTAAGTTATGATTCATGTATTTTGGAGTTCTTGGTTATGAACATATAGATTTAAGTTTGTGATTATCTTCTTGCTGAATTTTGGCTATATTATTATTGTGAAATGTCCATCATTTCTCTATTAATATTTCTTACCTTAAAATTTACTGTCTACAGTTGTCTAACTAAAAAAGATATCTTTTGGTCAAAGTTTTCATTATAGTCTTTTAAAAAATCCATTTGTGTCATCTTTCCTCAGTGTTTTATATCTGGGGTGTGCCTTGTATTATGTGTATATTTATTTTTGGTTTCCCACTTTCAAATCTTAGTCCTTTAATTTGGAGTACTCAGTCTACATATATTTTAATTACTGACATAGTTGTGTTAATATCTGTTTATGTTTCTCTTTTGTCCTGTCATATATCATATACCTGTGTGTGTGTGTATACATATATATGTATATATGTGTATATACATATATATATGTGTGTGTGTATATACATATATATATATATATATTTTTTTTTTTTTTTTAATGGGGAAAGAGAGAGAGAATGGGTAGAGGGAGATGGGGAGAGAGAATCCCAAGCAGGGTCCATGCTGGATGCTGGGCTTAATCTCACAACTCTGAGATCATGACCTGAGCCAGAATCAAGAGTTGGATGCTCAACCAACTGAGCCACCCAGTTGCCCCTATCCTGTCATATATTTTTAACCACAGATTTTGTTACCACATTTTTCTACCAATCCATTTGTTATTTATGAATTATTATAATTTAGTGGCTACCCTAGAGCACTTTTTCATCTTGGCATTATTGATATCTTGGTCTGAATGATTCTTTGTTGAGGAGATTCTCTTGAGTTTTATAAAATGTTTAGCAGTATCCCTAGATTCCTTTCACTAGATGCCTATTACATCCCCTTTCCCCGGGGTGACATCTAAACTAAAATCATCACATATTGTCAAATATCCCTTGCGGGTAAAAATGCTCCCTCATTGATAGTCCCAAAATACACAACATGCACTCTTCAATATTGTAGTCAGTGAAAATCATTCATTTTACCACTTCCATAGTAGAGTTGAACCTTGAAATACTAAAATTTATTTACCTCTTTCAACTTTGTGTCATTTTCATGTAGTTTAGTACAATGTAAATTTTAAACTCTACCATATATTGCCACCAATTATGCATAATAATTTAGCCATATATTTATATATACATATATTTGTATTGTCCATTTTTTGTTATTGTTTGCTTTGTTTTTGGTGGGTAAATCAAATTATATTTTCACTATAATTAGATATCATCTCCCAATAATCTTTTTTTAAATTGAGGTATAATAGATATATAACATTATATTGGTTTCAGGTGTACAACATAATGATTCAGAATTTGAATATATTGCAAAATGATCACCACAATTAGTCTAGTTAACTAACTAAGTATCCATCACCATACATAGTTACATTTTTTCCTTCTTGTAATGAGAACTTTAAGATCTACTCTTTTAACAACTTTCAAATATGCAATATACTATTATTAACTATAGTCACCATGCTGTATATTACCAAAGTTATAAAGATGCAATTTGAGAAAACAAAGACTTATACATCATAGTGACAGAAAACAAAATTAAATATGTACTGTTATAACCAAAGTGTTATATCAAATAACTCTTCCCCTTATCATGGAATAGAGTATGCATTGATTTTGTCTCAGGTTTTAATCTTATGTCTACTGGTCAAAGCTCATTTGGAAATTGAGAGAAATATAAAAATTAGAGAAGTAGTCAGCACATTGTTGATATATGGGAGGTTTTGTTTTGTTTTGTTCTTTACATGGGCTGTTCCAAGACTTTCATCATTGGTGTAAGAGTATATGTATGAAAGAGAGGATAACAACATAAACATAACAGAGGTCACAACAGTGCAGGTACAACCCTAATAAACTCGACTACAGAGGCTTACAGAATTTTGCTTGGACTAAAATAGTATTACCCTCAAGCCCATTAATAGTGATTTATTAAATAGACACAGATAAGGAAATGCTACTCTTCTACATTGATTGTCCCATTATTTGTTTCTAATTCAAGTTACAGTGCATTAACTAAGAGTATAATAATCTAATCACAATTGATTGGTAGCTGTTTTCTTGATATGATTACAACCCATCTTCAGCTAAAACTTACTTCGAAGTGAATTATGGTAAAATTAATGATGTTGTTACTTTTATTTATTTCTTTTTCCTCGAGGGTTGAAATATATGGACTTTATTTATTAATTTTTTTTCAAGTTTTTATTTAAATTCCAGTTAGTTCATATACAGTATACTACCAGTTTCAGGGGTTGAATTTAGTGATCCAACACTCAGAGTTCATCACAACAAATGCCCTCCTTAATCCCCATCACTCAGTTAGCCCATCCACCTTCCCATCTCCCCTCAGCAACCCTCAGTTTGTTCTTTATAGTTAAAAGTCTGTGGAATTATTGGACTTTATACTGATCTCACTCATGCCACATTTGGTGATGCTTTTTTTTTTTAAGATTTTTATTTATTCATTTGACAGAGAGAGATCACAAGTAGGCAGAGAAGCAGGCAGAGAGAGAGAAGGTGGGGGAAGCAGGCTCCCTGCTGAGCAGAGAGCCCGATGCGGGACTTGATTCCAGGACCCTGAGATCATGACCTGAGCTGAAGGCAGAGGCCTAACCCACTGAGCCACCCAGGCGTCCCTGGTGATGCTTTTGGACCCCATATTTAAAGTTTTGGGAAACTTCAGATATGTCCTTATTTAAAATTTATTTATCTGTATATGGTATTTTTATAATTATCATTTATTATATAAGGTATGTTATAGATTGTCAGGAAATAACGCTCACATATCCTTCCATCTCTCTTAGATCCCTTCTCTATCCTGACCTCCCTTAAAATATTTGGTTGAAACAGAACACAATAACTTTAAATGAAATTTAGTTAAAAAATACAGAGAAGAGAAATGAAAAATTATGACATTTGAAGAAAAAGCAACTGAGAAAGAGGCATAAGTGAGGGTGAGGCAGATAAAACAAACACACACTCAACAGTGTGTGTTGAGGAGAATAGGGTGGCAGATTTGGGCAGATGGCAAGCAAGCAGAATTAATTTTGAATAAGCAAGATACCTGAACGTGTAATCAGGGGATAGAAAAATGCTATAATTGTATAAATGACAGCTTTAAAATTGCTTTAATACACACACACACACATATATATATATATATATATAAATAATACCTGCATGACAAATGGAATTAATAAGGCTAATTCATTACTTCCAAAAATAAGGAAAATCCCTTTCTGGTAGTTAGGTTTGCCCTTTGCAGGACCTTTTAATACCATTATAAAAGTACTGTATTTTGTACCCTATGATTTTTTTTTTTTTTTTTTTTTTGGTATATGTGTGATTACAGAGTCACTGCCAGTTATAAAGCAGGGAATGATTAAACACTTTTGACATACAAGATTATACAGCATTTTGAATACATGTGTAGTACTCTTAATTAATAAATCAAAAACCACAATCAATGTAAGGGAAAAAATGGAATAGCATAGGAAGAAAAAAAAAAAGAAAATAAAGGGAAAAGAAATTAAAGACAGTGCACCCAATCATTTACATACAGTCAATCCAAATTCCAATTAAAATATCAAGGCTATATTAAATCAGCTTTCAGCATACAAGAACTTAAGAGATTTCTGCACCCATCAGCCCTTCTTGAAAAATTTACCACATCAGGGGTAGCAGATTTTTTCCATTAATGGCCAGACAGGAAATAATTTTCACTTTGTCAGCCATATGATCTCTGCTGCAACTCCTCAACTTTTGTAGTTTGTTGTGAAAGAGTTATAGACAGTATGTAAACAGGTGGGTATGACTGTTCCAGTACAAATCCATATTTGGTCCATGAGATGTAGTCTGCCAGCCCCTATACTATATGATAAGCTTCATTTAGCCATATGATGAATGGGAAAACTTCAGTATAAGAACTGATATGGGACATTTGAGAATATATGAATGTACATACAAAACAAAGGTGAGAATGGCAGTGATATATTAATGTGAGAGTGCTATATATTTTATCAAAGTACAAATAATGCAACCAAAACATTAGAAGAAGAGAAGGAACAGAAAAAATAGAAAAAATAGAAATAAAAAGCCATTTTTTGGTTATAGTAAATTTGTAGATGTGAAAGAACAACCAAAACAAGTAGTAAAAAATACTAAAAATACTAAAATACTAAAAATAGTAAAAAATAAAACAGGAGAACAGAGATCAAGTGTATTAAAAAGTGTAAGTATGCAAATTTCACTAGAACAAAATGCAAACCTTCCTAAATTATTTTAAAGAGCAAAATATACATATCTCATCAATTGAGAAACAGCATGTCTAACAAAATACACATTATAAAATATTCTGATAGAAGGATGCCTGGACCTCAGTTGGTAGAGCATGTGACTCTTGATATTGGGAGCAAAAGTTTGAGCCCCACTTGGGGCACAGAGTTTACTGAAAAATAAATAAATGAATAGATAAATAAATAAATAAAATCTTAAAAATATTTTTATAGACTCAAGACAAAACATAATAGTAATAAAAAATAAATGTGAAGAAATAAATTACCCATTAATAGAAAATAATTTCAATTTGCCCCACTAGATAAAACTTGTTTATAGTTGTATACCAGAGATGCATATAAAATATAGTAATTCAGAAAGGCAAGATATAAAGAACAAGACCAAAAAATGCAGATAAAAACTACAGATAGCAGTTAAATGAATCTAATATCTAAGCAGAGTTCAAAACCATAAGCTAACGATATCAAAGAAGAACATGATTCAACACTAAAATCTACAGTCTTCAGTGGTGATACAGTAATAACATAGGAATACTTAGGACTATTTACACATCAACAAGACTCTTATGAAATTAAAACTGCAGGTATTTCAAGAAGACTACAAAGAAAGTCATTAATAAGGAAACTCTCATCAGCTCTTTCAGTAGAATATAGATCACATAGACAAAAATAAGTAAGAAGATAGAATATCTAAATAAATAATCTACAGGATTGATATTAATATGTCTTACAGGTTTACTTTAGGCACATAAGTGTTAAAAATTTACATTTTATTTCTGGGAAAAAAAGTATGTTATCAAGACACATTTGTCAAAGGAGTTGAGAATAGATTTTATTGAGATTGTGTACTCTTTCATTTACATTTGAATGACTTTCCCCAAATCTCACACATTACATTCTACATTTATTTCTTGCCTGATTGCATTGAGTCTAGAGACTCAATCTTTCATTCTTGGGAAAGGTAGAAGAAGCTATTTTTTTTTTTTTCATTATGAAAGACAAACAAAATTTGCATGACAAAACAGCATGAATTAAGTCAAACGATAACTGACGAACTGGAGAAAATACATAAGACATATACTTCAAACTGTTAATATCGAAAGAACTAAAAAAAAAAAAAAAAAAAATTGAGGGAGCCAGAACCAAAGACCCAATAGGAAAGTATATATTTTTAACCTTCTTGTACTTCTAATTGCCTTAGCCATCTACTTTTAGTGGGGAAAGACTGATTATTTATGAAGTTTCTGGTCATCTACACTATGCTTCAATTGTGAATCAAAATGGGAAATGAATTTGGGAAGAAATTTTTTTTAATAGAAATAAAGCCACATAATTATATCAGCATGAATTACAAATCACAGTAGATTAAGGAAAAGAAGTCAGGGGTGTTTTTAGGGAGAGAAGGTGACTGGGTAAGTTGCTTAAGAAACTAGAATGTAAATTTAACATAGAAAATCAGCGTGCTCCTGTGCACGTGCATGTGTATATGCATAAAATAAATACATCAGGTTTTAGACATATATATTATATACACCTTGTAATGGATAGTTATACTGATTATGAGTTTATTAAGCTAGGAGAAAGGAGTCAATTTTAGGCAGAATTTAGAATATGCAGTGAATGTTTGATGCCATCAATATTCCCTTAATCCCACCTTTGAAATCAAATTCTCTCCTTTCTACTTTTTTAAAGTCTATTGTAATATCTCTTCACACACACTAAGTATTACCTGACTGATCAGGGCTTAGAGGGCTATCTGAAGGGCATTTGCATTTTGCAAAGTTCTTGAAGTGTGAATGCCATGGGTCGGATATCAGAGAGACAATATAGAGGCCATCAGACCTTTCCAAAATTCTTGAAACCGTATTATGCTTACTCTGAGTAAAGCTGCCCTGTGCACATTTATTTTACCCAAAAGCATGGTTATACATACCAATTGCCTTATCTTGAGACTGCTAGACTACTAAGTCATCATTCCTCCAACCACCTTTGTTCTAATTTAATACAAAAATTCAAATTCTCCCTATTATTTATAGCTTTTTATTTATACTAAATAATATTTACTTATCCATTTTTTTAAAAAAAATTATTTCTTTTTAGTGTAACAGTATTCATTGTTTTTTCACCACACCCAGTGCTCCATGCAATCTGTGCCCTCCCTAATACCCACCACCTGGTTCCCCCAACCTCCCACCCCCTGCCCCTTGATGTGGTCCATATACACTTATCCATTTTTAATAAAAACAAATTTAGGCAAATGTCAGAAAAGGTTCCACATCATAAATGAAATAAATTTAATTCTTTGAACTTTCTATGCCAATTTGCTTCCTAATAAGCTCATCCATGTAAATTGCCCTAGTCACTAGTCACTCTATGCCTGGCTAATTTTGTTAGCTGCATGGGAGATTATCTCTAAGTGTTATAATAATGGCATTTAAAGACTATTTTTAAAATAAAAAGACTATTATTACATAAATAAAGAAAAGATTATCAACTTCTCTATAGCATATATATTTTGGTTATTGAAATTTGGTAGGGATGACAAGTATATAAAGGAGAACTACACATACTACTGATTCCATAACATTTATTCAGTTTAGCAGAATTAAGAAAAAAAAAATGAATATAAGGCCAGCAGAAATGACTTATACATTTTTTTTTCCTCCTGACAAGCTTGTATTAATTGATCATTCTCAGTACTGAAGGAAATTTAAAGAAAATAATTGTAAAAATTCCCCAGCTATTGAAACCATTATGGGGTTACTCTTTAAAGGCCATAGCACATAAAAATCATGAAAGTTCATTTTGCTTTTTGATTAAGAATGTAATCTTTTTTTTCAAAGATTTTATTTATTTATTTGAGAGAGACAGAGTGAGACAGAGAGAATGAGCAGGGAGAGAAGCAAAGGGACAAGCAGACACAGGGCTCAACATGGGGCTCTATCCCAGGACCCTAAGATCATGAACTGAGCTTAAGTCAGACACCTAACTGACTGAGCCACCCAAGGTGCCCCAAGAACATAATCGTTATTCATATTTTGCTTTCTTCAGTGGATAAAAAGAAATACAATTTTTCCCCATTGAGAATGATATTTGCTGTGGGTTTTTCATAGATGGCTTTGATAATATTGAGTTATGTACCCTCTATCCCTACACTTTGAAGAGTTTTGATCAAGAAAGGATGCTGTACTTTTTCAGCAACTATTGAGAGTATGATATGGTTCTTATTTTTTCTTTTATTAATATATTGTATCACACTGATTGATTTGTGGATGTTGAACCAACCTTGCAGCCCAGGAATAAATCCCACTTAGTTGTGCTGAATAATCCTTTTAATGTACTGCTGGATCCTATTGGCTAGTATTTTGTTGAGAATTTTCGCATCTGTGTTCATCAAGGATATTGGTCTGTAATTCTTCATTTTGGTGGGGTTTTTGTCTGGTTTTGGGATCAATGAATGCTGGCCTCATAAACTGAGTTTGGAAGTTTTCCTTCCATTTTTGTTTTTTGGAACAGTTTCAGGAGAACAGGTATTAATTCTTCTTTAAATGTTTGGTAGAATTTCCCTGGGAAGCCGTCTGGCCCTGGGCTCTTGTTTGTTGTGTATTCTGTTGTTTTGAGATGGAATGTTCCAAATATATCTGTCTTGTCCATCTGGTCTGGTGTATCATTTAAGGCCTTTATTTCCTTGTTGATCTTTTGCTTGGATGATCTCTCCATGTCACTGAGGGAGATGTTAAAGTCCCCTTCTATATTTGTATTATTGTCAATGTGTTTCTTTTATTTTGTTAATAATTGGTTTATATAGTTGGCTGCTGCCACGTTAGGGACATAGAGATTTGAAATTGTTAGATCTTTTTGTTGGACAGACCCTTTAAATATGATACAGTGTCCTTCCTCATCTCTTTTCCCCTAAGAGCAGGAACAGAGCAGGGATATCCACTATCAGCACTGCTATTCAACATAGTACGAGAAGTCCTAGCCTCAGCAATCAGACAACAAAAAGAAATAAAATGCATCCAAATCAGCAAAGAAGAATTCAAACTCGCACTCTCTGCAGATGATAGGATACTGTATGTGGAAAACCGAAAGACTCCACTCCAAAACTGCTAGAACTCATACAGGAATTCAGTAAAGTGTCAGGATATAAAATCAATGCACAGGAATCAGTTGCACTTCTATACATCAACAGCAAGACAGAAGAAAGAGAAATTAAGGAGTCAATCCCATTTACAATTGTACCCAAAACCATAAGATACCTAGGAATAAGCCTAACCAAAGAGGCAAAGAATCTGTACTCAGAAAACTACAAAGTAATCATGAAAGAAACTGAGGAAGACACAAAGAAATGGAAAAACGTTCCATGCTCATGGATTGGAAGAACAAATATTGTGAAAATGTCTATGCTACCTAGAGCAATTTACATGTTTAATGCAATCCCTGTTAAAATACCATCCATTTTATTCAAAGAAATGGGACAAATAAATCTAAAATTTATATGGAACCAGAAAAGACCTCAAATAGCCAGAGCAATGTTGAAAAAGAAAGCCAAGGTTGGTGGCATCATATTTCCAGACCTTAAGTTCTATTACAAAGGTGTAATCATCAAGACAGTAAGGTACTGGCACAAAAACAGACACATAGATCAATAGAACAGGAGAGAGCCCAGAAATGGACCCTCAACTCTATGGTCAACTAATCTTCGACAAAGCAGGAAAGAATTTCCAGTGGAAAAAAGACAGTCTCTTCAACCAATGGTGTTGGGAAAATTGGACAGCCACATACAGAAGAATGAAACTGAACCATTTCCTTACACCACACACAAAAATAGACTCAAAATGGATGAAAGACCTCCATGTGAGACAGGAATCCATCAAAATCCTTGAGGAGAACACAGCCAGCAACCTCTTTGAACTCAGCTGCAGCAACTTCTTCCTAGAAACATTGCCAAAGGCAAGGGAAGCAAGGGCAAAAATGAAGTATTGGGACTTCATCAAGATAAAAAGCTTTTGCACAGCAAAGGAAACAGTCAACAAAACCAAAAGACAGTAGAGAGAATGGGAGAAGATATTCACAAATGACATATTGGATAAAGGGCTAGTATCCAAAATCTATAAACAACTTATCAAACTCAACACCCAAAGAACAAATAATCCAATCAAGAAATGGGCAGAAGACATGAACAGGCATTTCTGCAAAGAAGATGTCCAAATGGCCAACAGACACATGAAAAAGTGCTCAACATCACTCGGCATCAGGGAAATACAAATCAAATCCTCAATGAGATACTACCTCACACCAGTCAGAATGGCTGAAATAACAAGTCAGGAAATAGCAGATGCTGGCAAGGATGCAGAGAAAGAGGAATCCTCCTACACTGTTGGTGGGAATGCAAGCTGGTGCATCCACTCTGGAAAATAGTATGGAGGTTCCTGGAAAAAGTTAAGAATAGATCTACCCTATGACCCAGCAATCACACTACTGGGTATTTACCCTAAAGACACAAATGCAGTGATCTGAAGGGGCATTTGCACCCGAATGTTTATAGCAACAAGGTCCACAATAGCCAAACTATGGAAAGAACCTAGATGTCCATCAACAGATGAATGGATAAAGAAGAAGTGGTGTGTATATGCAATGGAATACTATGCAGTCATCAAAAGAAATGAAATCTTGCCATTTGCAACAATGTGGCTGGAACTAGAGGGTATTATGCTGAGTGAAATAAATCCATCAGAAAAACACAATTATATGATCACCCTGATAGGAGGAATTTGAGGGGCAGAGTGGGGGGTTTGGGGGATAGAGAGGGAAAAAAATGAAAGAAGATGGGATCGGGAGGGACACAAACCATAAGAGACTCTTAATCTCACAAAACAAACTGAGGGTTGCTCAGGGGAGGGAGTGTGTGGAGAGGGTGGTTGGATTATGGACATTGGGGAGGGTATGTGATATGGTTAGTGCTATAAAGTGAGCAAGCCTGACTATTCACAGATCTGTATTTGCCCCTGGGCAAATAATACATTATATGTTAATAAAAATAATTTAAAAAAAGAAATACAAAGAGCATTGGATACTTTTCTCCCCCTTTTGTGCGTGCGTGTGTGTGTGTGTGTGTGTGTGTGTGTGTGTATTTTTTATTGTGGTAAGAACACAACATGAAACTGATGAAATTCTTAAGTGTACAATATGGTATTGTTGGCTATAGGCACAATGTTGTACAGCAGGTATCTAGAATTTATTCATCTTACAGAACTAAAACTACATTTTTGAGATTAGCGGGAAAAAGGAAAAGTTTCTGGGAGATTCCACTGCTCTGTGCAAGAGTGCATGTTTGTACATATAAAGAAGAAGAACGATAGCTTTTGCATGACATAGTAAACTGGCAAGAGCATTGAGACTGACTGCATCATTTCTAAGTTTGAGTCTAAATATCACCACTTACAAAATGTGTAACTTTGAAATTATTCTTAAAAAAGTCTTTAAGAAAAATTAGCGGGGAGGAGTCAAGATGGCGGAGAAGTAGCAGGCTGAGATGACATCAGGTAGCAGGAGATCAGCTAAATAGCTTATCAAACCATTGCAAACACCTACAAATCCAACAGGAGATCAAAGAGAAGAAGAACAGCAATTCTAGAAATAGAAAATTGACCACTTTCTGAAAGGTAGGACCGGTGGAGAAGTGAATCCAAAGCGACGGGAAGACAGACCGCCGGGGGCGGGGGGGGGGGGCTCCCAGCAAGAGCAATGGAGCACAAAATCAGGACTTTTAAAAGTCTGCTCCACGGAGGGACATCGCTCCAGAGGCTAAACCTGGGGGAAGCCCACGTGGGGTCAGCGTAACCCCAGGTCCCATGGGGTCACAGAAGGACTGGGGGTGTCTGAATGTCACAGGTATTAGAGCGGGGAAGCCAGCTACAGTGACAAAGCCGAGGAGTGAGCTCTCAGCTCGGGGTTACCTTGAGCCGGTCACAGGCTGCATGGGCTCGGAGTACGGCCAGAAGCCACGGAGACAGAAGCGACTGGGAGCTTTTCTCCACGTGAAAGCAATTGACTGCTTTCCTCCAGGCTCGACCGGAGGCCAGGGAGGCGGGGGCGGTTGGGCGCTTCTCTCTGAGGGCACACTGAGGAGCGGGACCCTAAACTCTTGGCTCCTCCGGGCCGGAGATTGGAAGGCCACCATCTTCATTCCCTTCCTCCAGAACTCTACGGAAAGCGCTCAGGGAACAAAACCTCCCAAGAGCAAACCCGAGCAGATTACTTAGCCCGGCCCCTGGTAAGGGCGGTGCAATTCTGCCTGGGGCAAAGACACTTGAGAATCACTACAACAGGCCCCTCCCCCAGAAGATCAACAAGAAACCCAGCCAAGACCAACTTCACTCACCAAGAACAGCAGAACTTTAGAGGAGGAGAAAGCAAATCTTATCTGGACAAAATGACAAGGTGGAAAAACTCACCACAAAAAAAAGAACAAGAGGCAGTACCGAAGGCTGGGGACCTAATCAATATGGACATTGGTAATATGACAGATCTAGAATTCAGAATGACGATTCTCAAGGTTCTAGCCAGGCTCGAAGAAGGCATAGAAGATATTAGAGAAACCCTCTCCGGAGAGATAAAAGCCCTTTCTGGAGAAATGAAAGAACTAAAATCTAACCAAGTTGAAATAAAAAAAAATATTAATGAGGTGCAATCAAAAATGGAAGCTCTTACTGCTAGGATAAATGAGGCAGAAGAATGAATTAGTGACATAGAAGACCAAATGATAGAGAATAAAGAAGCTGAGCAAAAGAGAGAAAAACAAATACTGGGCCACGAGGAGAGAATTTGAGAGATAAGCAACACCATAAGACAACACAACATTCCAGAAGAAGAAGAAAGAGAGAGGGGAGCAGAAGGTATATTGGAGACAATTATTGGAGAGAATTTCCCTAATATGGTAAAAGGAACAAACATCAAAATCTAGGAGATGGAAAGAACGCCCCCCAAAATCAATAAAAATAGGTCCACTCCTCGTCACCTGGTAGTAAAACTTACAAGTCTTAGCGACAAAGAGGAAATCCTGAAAGCAGCCGGGGAAAAGAAGTCCGTAACATACAAGGGTAAAAACATTAGATTGGCAGCGAACCTATCCACAGAGACCTAGCAGGCCAGAAAGAACTGGCATGATATATTCAGAGCACTAAACAAGAAAAACATGCAGCCAAGAATACTATATCCAGCTAGGCTATCATTGAAAATAGAAAGAGAGATAAAACGCTTCTAGGACAAACAAAAGCTGAAAGAATTTGCAAACACCAAACCAGCTCTACAGGAAATATTGAAAGGGGTCCTCTAAGCAAAGAGAGACCCTAAAAGTAGTAGATCAGAAAGAAACAGAGATAATATACAGTAACAGTCACCTTACAGGCAATACAATGGCAATAAATTCATATCTCTCAATAGTTACCCTGAATGTTAATGGGCTAAATGCCCCAATCAAAAGACACAGGATATCAGAATGGATTAAAAAAAACAAAACCCATCAATATGCTGCCTACAAGAAACTCATTTTAGACCCGAAGACACCTCCAGATTTAAAGTGAGGGGGTGGAAAACAATGTACCATGCCAATGGACATCAGAAGAAAGCTGGGGTGGCAATCCTTATATCAGATCAATTAGATTTTAAGCCAAAGACTATAATAAGAGATGACGAAAGACACTATATCATACTCAAAGGGTCTGTCCAAAAAGAAGACCTAACAATCTTAAATATCTATGCCCCTAACATGGGAGCAGCCAACTATATAAACCAATTAATAACAAAGTCAAAGAAATACATCGACAATAATACAATAATAGCAGGGGACTTTAACAGTCCCCTCACTGAAATGGACAGATCATCTAAGCAAAAGATCAACAAGGAAATAAAGGCCTTAAATGACACACTGGACCAGATGGACATCACAGATATATTCAGAACATTCCATCCCAAAGCAACAGAATATACATTCTTCTCTAGTGCACATGGAACATTCTCCAGAATAGACCACATCCTGGGTCATAAATCAGGTCTCAACCGGTATCAAAAGATTGGGATCATTCCCTGCATATTTTCAGACCACAATGCTCTGAAGCTAGAACTCAATCACAAGAGGAAATTTGGAAAGAATGCAAATACATGGAGACTAAACAGCATCCTTCTAAAAAATGAATGGGTCAACCAGGAAATTAAAGAAGAATTGAAAAAATTCATGGAAACAAATGATAATGAAAACACAACAGTTCAAAATCTGTGGGACACAGCAAAGGCAGTCCTGAGAGGAAAATATATAGCAGTGCAAGCCTTTCTCAAGAAACAAGAAAGGTTTCAAATACACAACCTAACCCTACACCTAAAGGAACTGGAGAAAGAACAACAAAGAAAGCCTAAACCCAGCAGGAGAAGAGAAATCATAAAGATCAGAGCAGAAATTAATGAAATAGAAACTAAAAAAACAATAGAAAATATCAACAAAACTAGGAGCTGGTTCTTTGAAAGAATTAATAAGATTGACAACCCCCTGGCCAGACTTATCAAAAAGAAAAGAGAAAGGACGCAAATAAATAAAATCATGAATGAAAGAGGAGAGATCACAACCAACACTAAAGAAATATAAGCAATTATAAGAACATACTATGAACAACTCTACGCCAACAAATTCGACAATCTGGAAGAAATGGATACATTTCTAGAGACATATAAATTACCACAACTGAACCAGGAAGAAATAGAAAACCTGAACAAACCCATAACCAGTAAGGAGATTGAAACAGTCATCAAAAATCTCCAAACAAACAAAAGTCCAGGACCAGACGGCTTCCCAGGGGAATTCTACCAAACATTTAAAGAAGAATTAATTCCTATTCTCCTGAAACTGTTCCAAAAAATAGAAATGGAAGGAAAACTTCCAAACTCATTTTATGAGGCCTGCATCACCTTGATCCCCAAACCAGACAAGTATCCCATCAAAAAAGAGAATTACAGACCAATATCCTTGGTGAACACAGATGCGAAAATTCTCACCAAAATACTGGCCAATAGGATCCAACAGTACATTAAAAGGATTATTCACCACGACCAAGTGGGATTTATTCCAGGGCTGCAAGGTTGGTTCAACATCCACAAATCCATCAGTGTGATACAATACATTATTAATAAAGAATGAATAAGAACCATATGATACTCTCAATAGATGCTGAAAAAGCATTTGACAAAGTGCAGCATCCCTTCCTGATTAAAACTCTTCAAAGTGTAAGGATAGAGGGCACATACCTCAATATTATCAAAGCCATCTATGAAAAACCCACTGCAAATATCATTCTCAATGGAGAAAAACTGAAAACTTTTCCGCTAAGGTCAGGAACACGGCAAGGATGTCCGTTATCACCACTGCTGTTCAACATAGTACTAGAAGTCCTAGCTTCAGCAATCAGACAACAAAAAGAAATTAAAGGCATCCAAATCGGCAAAGAAGAAGTCAAACTATCACTCTTTGCAGATGATATACTATATGTGGAAAACCCAAAAGGCTCCACTCCAAAACTGCTAGAACTTGTACAGGAATTCAGTAAAGTGTCAAGATATAAAGTCAATTCACAGAAATCAGTTGCATTTCTTTATACTAACAACAAGACAGAAGAAAGAGAAATTGTGGAATCAGTCCCATTTACAATTGCACCCAACACCGTATGATACCTAGGAATAAACCTAACCCAAGAGGCACAGAATCTATACTCAGAAAACTATAAAGTACTCATGAAAGAAATTGAGGAAGACACAAAGAAATGGAAAAATGTTCCATGCTTATTGATTGGAAGAACAAATAGTGTGAAAATGTCTATTCTACCTAAAGCAATCTACACATTTAATGCAATCCCTATCAAAATCCCATCCATTTTTTTCAAAGAAATAGAACAAATAATCCTAAAATTTATATGGAACCAGAAAAGACCTCGAATAGCCAAAGGAATATTGAAAAAGAAAGCCAAAGTCGGTGGCATCACAATTCCAGACTTCAAGCTCTATTACAAAGCTGTCATAATCAAGACAGTATGGTACTGGCACAAAAACAGACATATAGATCAATGGAACAGAATAGAGAGCCCAGAAATAGACCCTCAAGTCTATGGTCAACTAATCTTCGACAAAGCAGGAAGGAATGTCCAATGGAAAAAAGACAGTCTCTTCAACAAATGGTGCTGGGAAAATTGGACAGCCACATGCAGAAAAATGAAATTGGACTATTTCCTTACACCACACACGAAAATAGACTCAAAATGGATGAAGGACCTCAATGTGAGAAAGGAATCCATCAAAATCCTTGAGGAGAACGGAGGCAGCAACCTCTTTGAACTCAGCTGCAGCAACTTCTTCCTAGGAACATCGCCAAAGGCAACAGAAGCAAGGGCAAAAATGAACTATTGGGATTTCATCAAGATCAAAAGCTTTTGCACAGCAAAGGAAACAGTTAACAAAACCAAAAGCCAACTGACAGAATGGGAGAAGATATTTGCAAACGACATATCAGATAAAGGGCTAGTATCCAAAATCTATAAAGAGCTTAGCAAACTCAACACCCAAAGAACAAATAATCCAATCAAGAAATGGGCAGAGGACATGAACAGACATGTCTGCAAAGAAGACATCCAGATGGCCAACAGACACATGAAAAAATGCTCCACATCACTCGGCATCAGGGAAATACAAATCAAAACCATAATGAGATACCACCTCACACCAGTCAGAATGGCTAAAATTAACAAGTCAAGAAATGACAGATGCTGGCGAGGATGCGGAGAGAGGGGAACCCTCCTACAATGTTGGTGGGAATGCAAGCTGATGCAACCACTCTGGAAAACAGTGTGGAGGTTCCTCAAAAAACTGAAAATAGAGCTACCCTATGACCCAGCGATTGCACTACTGGGTATATATCCTAAAGATACAAACGTGGTGCTCTGAAGGGGCATGTGCACCCCAATGTTTATAGCAGCAATGTCCATAATAGCCAAACTATGGAAAGAACCTAGATGTCCATCAACAGATGAATGGATAAAGAAGATGTGGTATATATACACAATGGAATACTATGCAGCCATCAAATGAAATGAAATCTTGCTATTTGTGATGACGTGGATGGAACTCGAGTGTATTATGCTTAGCGAAATAAGTCAACTGGAGAAAGACAACTATCATATGATCTCTCTGACATGAGGAAGTGGAGATGCAATGTGGGGTGCTTGGGGGGGTAGGAAAAGAAAAAATGAAAGAAGATGTGATTGGGAGGGAGACAAACCATAAAAGACTCAATCAAAAAAAAACAGACTGAGGGTTGCTGGGGGGAGGGGAGACGGGAGAGGGTGGTGGGGATATGGACACTGGGGAGGGTATGTGCTATGATGAGTGCTGTGAAATGTGTAAACCTGGTGATTCACAGACCTGTACCCCTGGGGATAAAAATACGCTATATGTTTATTTATTTTTTTTTAAATTTTTTTAAAGATGTTATCTATTCATTTGACAGATCACAAGTAGGCAGAGAGGCAGGCAGAGAGAGAGGAGAAAGCAGGCTCCCTGTGGAGCAGAGATCCTGATGCGGGGCTCGATCCCAGGACCCTGGGATCATGACCCGAGCCGAAGGCAGAGGCCTTAACCCACTGAGCCACCCAGGCGCCCCCACTATATGTTTATTAAAATAAATAAATTAATTTAAAAAAAAGCCTTTAAAATAAACATAGTAATAACTGACTCTCAGAATTACAAGAAGAAGGATGGTAAACAATGTACAGGTTTTATTTTGTTTTGAAGTGTAGAGTACTAACATATGTAAGTAAATATGTTTTTATTAGAACCATATCTGATGTTTTATTAATGTACAATATTCCTTAGGGTATCCTATGAGACAAAATTTGCCACTAAATGATTGCTTTTCTGGTGTTGTGGGAGCAATGGTTTTGCTTGAGAGAACAAGCAAGAATTGATGTGGACACAGAGATTCAGACCAATGCCATTGTCTTAAAAGTTTACACTTAAAGTTAAATGTTTACACAAACATTCATAGATTGTGCATGAGACATATATATCTCCTGATATATCAGGGCACCTTATTTTCATTCTCAGTTCCATTACTAATTTGCATACCACTGGTCCTCAGTTTTCTGCAAGTATAAAATATCCAAAGGAGATATTCATTTTATTCAGATTGGACAAGAGAGTGACCAATGGAGGGTCAAGAAGATGGGTCAAGAAGAGGGTCAAGAAAATCACAAAAGTACGATGTGAAGTTAGGCTCTGGAGAGCCCTGCCTACCTCACTTCAGGCAGTGCAGTTCTGCTTTTATCTTCCCCAGTTTCATGAAAGATCAACTATACAAAAATCGTCCCAAACATGAAAATATAAAGGCCCTTGTGGCTCTAATATCCTGTGATTTTAAAATTCTATATAAAGCTCTGTCAGGGAAAATTCAGAATCCTCACATGTGTACGATAAATGTCATGGTTGTATGACTTTCAACCAAAAGAAGATAAAACAGCAGTCTCTATGCTTTATTCCCATGGTATGATGAATGCATATTCACACATGATGTTATGCATATCTCTCCTCAGTTGCTACGCTTTTACATTGATGATGATGGGACAGAGCTAACCAGAAAAGGATTGGAATATTCTGCAGGTAAGGCAGTCAAAGAGGCAGGCAGAAACTGAATTATTAGATAGGAGAAGAGGAGGATGTAAGTAGTAAGATTGCTGCAGAACCATCTGAGAGAACCAAGCATTACAGGTTTAAATCAGCAAGATCCAGAGTACAGGTAGACAGACCACGAAGACCTCTTTCTGAATCTTCCTAGCATGGGATCTAGTGGTAGCAGGTAGGAAATCTCTGAGGTAGGAAAAAGTGATGTTGTGTGGGAAAAGTGGCAGGAGTGCAATTTTTGTTGGCAAGTGTGCTCTCTATTTTATATTGACATCCTTGAACTGGCTCTATTAAGGATCATTGTTTAAATAGCAACTAATATCTAAGGTGATTTATTTCAGCAAAAATTACTAAAAAATTGAAAGCATTTGGGAGGCACCACAGAAGGAATTAAAAAGAAGTATGATGAATCTAGAAAGACATTGAACTTCACAGTGAAACACGGAGAGAAAAGCAGATGAATAGTAGACTGTCAAAGTTTTTCATATTATTTGGATTTAACTTGAATGTGAGTATTTTATGCATTTAAATAAGACAAATTTTTTTCTATAATATTACAGATGAAAATTTTGTAAGTAGAGGAGACAAAAAGACCCTAATAAAATTTGAGATGTCTCTGTTCATTTTTTAATCAAGAAGGACCTATGGCATGCTGTACTCTGGAGTATGCACACAAGGCTGAATGATACATTCCACCTGCTCTCAAACAACACAGTGGGTAAGGGATAGAAAAAGAGAGTCAATGGAATGTAATACTGTAAACTTCACAATTAAAATACCCACAAACTGCTGTGTTAGCATGAATGAAAAATCCTTTTCCTGGTGTTCATCTGACATCACTTGAATTTTTATGGGTGAGAGGACTCATATTTTAACTGTCCATATTCAAACATGGACAAGATATCAACTCTACAGTCCAAAGTGAAAAATCAATTGAGTCTAAATAAACGTCTTGCCAGTCGCTGCTTTCAAAAGCACAGTGTATGTTATGTTGGAAAAAAGCCAACTTGAGGTTTTAAGATAACAGCATGTTGCAGTTGGGTAGGGGGTGAATCAATTGCCCTATCTTCAAAGCAGCATTGTATAATTTGATATTGGAATTCATTATTTAAAAATAATCTTATTAAGAATAGATCAAATAGTATAAATTGGAGATTATTTTAAATCATAATTTAATGCATATTCCTTATATCACTCTCTTCTTTTTGAGCAAGAGGTTGAGTTTTTATGCATGATTGTTCTTTTTTTAAGAAAGCCCTCTTTTTTAAAATTTGCATTCTATTAGTAAAAATAAACTTGCTTTTTATATTAAAAACAAAAATATTTCTAGAAAATTAATGTTATAAGCTTTCAACTCTAATTCTTTAATTGTTATGCTGGGATATCATTCTTCATGGGCAGAATTAGAAAAGGTTGATGGACTACACTTTGCCAATTAGGAAACTACCAAATTCCAGTATATAGATCTCCTGTTCCCTAGTGCTTTTTTCAGAATACAGCAATACAGTAATATAGCTTACAGTATAATTGCAAACTAAGTTCTAAATCAAATGATAATGTTTCCCAACTGTGCTGATTATGATGTCTTCTTATCCTAATTAGTGTCATGGCATTAAAGGAGACTTAATAGTACATTAGTGATGCTCGAAATGGGACATGATTGAAAGTCTGTTGTGATCACACAATTCTTGGATGTTACTGAAATTTTATATTGCCTTCCTACCCTCCTTTCTGTAGCAAGAGATCAGTAAAACACAGACACACACAGACACATACAGACACATACAATGTAAAGCCTATAGAAATAGATAGATAGATAGATAGATAAAGAGATCAAACGATGAAATGATAATTGTATGTTTTTCCTTCTTTGATCCTCTCAGATTAGAGAACTGGAGTAAAGTTTATTTAGCTAATTTCTTAAATTATGACTTATTGAAATGATAGGTAAATTATTAATTTCCTACTTCACTTGTTATACCTGAAGACACAGCACCTTCTGGAAATCAAATGAGAACAATTTTCTTAAAAGTATTCAATCCTATATACTAATGTTTCGTAAAACAGAGGAGCTCTAACTATACTCCAAGAGGCAAAAACCCTTGCTTCTTTTTCAGTGTGATCTTCATATGATGATATTTTGTTTCAAATAACATCTTAAGTCCGATTATGCAATTCTGTATTTTATTTTTTAATTTGTTTTTATTTTTATTTTTTTAAAGTTGTTATTTATTTATTTGACAGAGACAGACAGCGAGAGAGGGAATACAAGCAGGGGGAGTGGGAGAGGGAGAAGCAGGCTTCCTGCTGAGCGGGGCTTGATCCAGGACCCTGGGATCATGACCTGAGCCGCAGACGCTTAAGGACTGAGCCAGCCAGATGGCTCACAGTCTGTATTTTAAACAGCTCTCTCTTCATACAAATAAAATAGAACCACACAAAACTTTTCAAAATACCTGATTCACTGGCCACCAAAACATGAAAAGAATTAAAACGGAACCCAGCCTGTATACAAGTAGAAAAGGCACATGATTTTAGCAAAATCTTAAATCAATTAATTACTTCATCAGGACTCTAATGATATCTATGGTGTCAAGATATATGCCACTAGGTTTTTTCTGCATAATACTAACTAACATAATCATTTTGGAAAGAATGTCAAGTCCATCTCTGTCACGTGGGAACTCGACATTGTTGGGCTTTGTCAACTCCTATAATCAGTATTTTAATTTAAGAAAATATGTTAACTGTAAATGCATTGATGCCCTTCACTGTCCTACTATAGAGTTGTAAAGGAGAGTTTATCATTTCAGAGGGTGGGTATATTTATTTCTCACTTCAATATTTCTTTTTTATTCATATATGACTTTAACATACTAAATTAAAATACATTAAAACTTAGAATAAGAATAATAACAAAAGTATTTATTTATTTATTGTAAAGATTTTTATTTATTTATTTGATAAAGAGAGAGAGAGCACAAACAGAGGAGAGGGACAAAGGGAGAGGGATAAACAGACTCCCCATTGAGTGGGGCTTGATCCCAAGACTCCAGGATCATGACCTGAGCTGAAGACAGATGCTTAACTGAATGAGCCACCCAGGTGCCCCAATAAAAGTATTTATAACCACATCACATCACACATGCACAAGTTCTTAAAATTTTTTCTCCTGCTAACTTTATATGATTTTGTGCAATAGCATTAGGGACACAGTTGTAATTTCAAATTTTTTTTTTTAAAGATTTTATTTATTTATTTGACAGACAGATCACAAGTAGGCAGACAGAGAGAGAAGGGAGGAAGCAGGCTCCCTGCTGAGCAGAGAGCCCGATGCGGGGCTCGATGCCAGGACGCTGGGACCATGACCTGAGCCGAAGGCAGAGACTTTAACCCACTGAGCCACCCAGGCGCCCCGTAATTTCAAATTTTTTAACTTAACATTTTATCATTACCAATTCTTCTAGCTTCCACAATGATCATAAATAAACATAACATTTACATCAAAATGAGTACATCATATCTTCAAGTTAGTGTGCCAAAATTAATTAAATATTTCATATATTTATATCAATGTTTTATTAATATATTATTATTTTTAATAAAAATCATTAATTTTTATCAATATAATAAAATAATAAACTATAATATTTATATAAATACTATAGTATTAATAATGTGGATATCTTCAGATATGTCTTTTCCCCAACAAATTATTTCTTTTGTATCAATTTTTTTTTTTTTTAATAAGTAAGCTCTATGCCCAATGTGGGGCTTGAACTCAACACCCTGAGATTAAGAGTCATGTGCTCTATTGACTAAGCTGGCTAAGCACACCACATTTGTTTAAATTCTTATGAAGAAACTGAGGTCACGTTATGTGGCCATTTTTGTGGCTGAGAAACATTTTACCATAGTAATTTTCAAAAGAGTTTCAATTTATACTATTATTATGGATTTAAGAATTTATCAATTTAACAATGAACTTGCCAACATTACTTGTCATACCAAAAAGAGTACAGAAGAAAAGGACATTACTGGTGGCAGTATGAGACTTACTTGTTTCTTCCTTGAAATGTCAAAGCATGAACATACGCCATTTTCAAAGAGAGAGAAAGGCTCCTAATAACTTGATGTCCAGACAACTGAATTGAGTTGATGACTTTTATATATTTAGCCACAGGTAGAGCCAGGAATTCTATATTTCCCTGTTCTCCTCCCACCACCCACCCTGCACCAGTGGCTATTTGTGCTTGCCACTCAAAGAACTTCAGAAATGGTTAAATGTAAGGTACAGTTTGAGAATATGTACATCACCTGGAAAGGACCACTGTTAACATAATCTGAAACTTCTGCTGTCAAGTATCTCTTTAGTTAAAGCATCCAAGGCCATTTTTAGAATTACAATAATACCAGGAAGTGTGGGTTGAAACATAGGCCATTGTCATTTAGCACAGGCGGTTTTTCATCTTATTCAGTCTTTTAAAGAAATGGACCACTAGATGTATATGTTTTGATGCTGTAAAAAACCAGAATCAATGTATTTTTTAGAGGGAAATGCCTTGATGACTGCCTTATAAGCTGAAACAACAGTAGAAATACACTACATTTTTCAAGTGAAAAATGGCAGGGTGCTACAGAATCTAAAATGGGGAAGAATGAAAGCCAGTTGGTCAGGCAAAACAATAAACTTATATATATTAAAATACTGCTTATAGAGGCACCTAGGTGGCTCAATCGATTGTCTCATTCTTGATTTCAGCTTAGGTCATGATCTCACTGTTGGGAGATCAAGCCCTGCACTGGGCTCCCCACTCAGCGTAGAGCCTCCTTAAGATTCTTTCTCTACCTCTCCCTCTGCCTCCTCCACCCCACTCATATGCTTTCCCTCTCTTAAGATAAAATAAAATAAAATACTGCTTATAGGTGAACCAATTAGCAGAAACATAGGGGCACCTATGGGCATACATGCATATCTATGTAGGCATAACTGTAAACATAATTGTTTCAAAATTCCTAAAATATTTAAATATCTATTAAAATATTATTTAAAACCCCACTAAATCTCATATATAAAACATGCACCACACTATTTTTCTTTTTCTAGATCTGTTTAGCCCTATACTATTAAGGTCAAATCAGATGATACCTTGCTGATCTCCCATAATTCTTGTCCAAGTTTCTCACACAGGATTCATCATCTTCTACTAAATTAATTACTTATAGTGCTATCTTTGTCTTTAAATTAGTAGATTCTAGAGGCAGAGAAATTACTTATTTGACATTGTATTCCTTGCTCATACCTCAGTTCCTGGCACATAGCAGGAAAGAATAAATGCTTTTCATGTAGGAATGAAAAACATCTATAAATAGTAATGATGACATTAATAGAATAGAGACATTTTTATCTCATTTTAAATTTCAGTGGGTAGGAACAATAGTGGTAAATGGTATATTTCACAAACTCTATCATGTATTTGTTCAGCAATAAAGCACTACATTTCCTTTTTTCTCTATCTTATAGCTTTTTACTTGACATTGACTAATGGTAGACATAGCTTGAGGCCTGAAGAAAAAAATCTATGTCCTTGATAGCTACTGGCAACTGTGTATTTCCTTTAAGAAGTAGATTTTATGGTCTGTAAGACAAATCCCAACCAGAATAAATTTAACCCAATCCTAAAAAGCATTTATCAGATTGCAGGGGGGTGATCTGGTGTTATATAATTTATTTGCTTTTAGAGAAATGCTCATAATACCTAGAATTGATATAGTGTTACTGAAAGAGATGTACAGAATTTTTAGAGATGGAATACTGTTATAGAAGAATAAAGTAAGAAGTATGTTGTATTTAGATTGTGGTGGGCACTTGGTTCTGAATAACAAAGCCAAGCTGGTGAAATAAAGGAAACGTTGGAAGGTTTTTTTGTTTGCTTTGTATCGTTTTTTGTTTGTTTGTTTTTTCCAAAGACCACATTTCAATGTGCTGCTGTGGCCAAAATGGCCAACAAAGGAATTTGTCATAAAGAGTGTTATTAAAAAACAATAATAATAAACAAACAACAGTAACAACAACAAAAAGCCTGCATATTTACTCTCCTAACCCACGTTCCTATTCTTCTGGAATACAGTATGCAGTGAGATTTTGGTAGCTGTAGATAGATCAAGAATAAAAATGAGAAACATTCTGCAGAAAAAACAGAATGAGAAGAAGCTTCTGTTTGTGGAAAGGAGAGACATGTATGTACATGTGGTGAAAATATCCCCCTGTAGTGCATCAGTAGAAACTGGTATTGTTTATAATTGTTTATAATGATGTATGCTATAGCATACATCATAGTTCCAAAGAAAACCATCAATTTTACTTCAACCAAACATAATTTGAATCATGGACATGTTTATTTTATTGTTTCATTTTCTTTTGTGGAGGTTTTCCTGTTTCATTTTGTTTTTGCTTTTGTTTTGGTTCTGGGAGGAAGAGGGTCGTTTTTCTAACTGAAATGTTGTGATGGGGGAAAAAATCTGATGAGGAACTTCTTATTCCTGGCTGTAGACAATAATCTGATTCTGACCAACTGACAGCTATGAAAGGTTATAACAAAGTTAGACTAAAATTTATCAGTATGAGGACACAGATATCATATATACATATTTAAGTTATCAGGGTTAAGGTTTTAAAAAACTTTTTTTTTTTTTTAAATAAAGACTATTACAGGGTGCCTGCTGGCTCAGTTGGTCAGTTGACTAAGCAACTGCCTTCAGCTCAGGTCATGATCCCGGAGTCCCAGGATCAAGTTTAACATCAGACTCCCTGCTCAGTGGGGAGTCAGCTTTGCCCTCTGAACTCTCCCCTTTTATGCTCTCTCTCTCTCAAATAAATAAATAAAATCTTAAAAAAAATAAAGACTATTACATACATGGCATGTGATACATTTGCCTCTGCCCTACATATAAAGGGTTCAATAAACAGCCCATATGCCATAATCCTTTGTATTTTAGAGCTATTTTTATCTCAGAATATTAGAGCTATTTTTGTCATGAACTAAACATGCTATCTAGGCTAAGTATCTATACATACTTTATCATTACTCATTCTGTGCAAATATTTTGCAATAGAATAGACTACACACTTTGGGAGACTCGAATATTATGATGGGCAGTACAGCATATGCAAAAAGTTACAATAAAAGGTCGAAAGTGGGTAAAAAATGTGGTATAGAATTATAAATTTCTGTGATAGATAAAAGAATTATATGACTGCTTCCCTTACATATGGAGATGATTTATGAAATGAGATTACATTTGATTTCAGTCTGATAGCATGGAGATAGTCTGAATATGAGATGAAGTAAGAATGACAATATTTGAGAATCTAGATGTACAGGGTATATGAAATGACATGGACAAATTCTCAAGGCAGGAATATGTTTAGTGTGTGTAAAAATTAGCAAATAGTTAATTTGGGAAAAATAAAGATAAGCAAAATAGTAGGAAATAAGATTTAACTATAAGAACATTTAATAGAAGAACTCTAAATACATTTTATTTCTATGAAAAATTAGAGATGAACAGATTTTATTATCTCATGCATAACTGAATCATAAAGCTCTTAAACCAATTACACCTTGAACAAAAGACGTGGGCAATATAATATATTGGCCAAACCTGAAACACTGTCTTCCAGAGAAAATGTTTATCTCAGGGGATGAAAATTATACAGTTTTGCTGTTTTGTATTGTAGGATAGGAGGAAAACAATTTCAAAAATTTTAAATAGGGATTTAAGTATGAACAATTTTCCCCAGAGGACTTACATATCTTAAGGAATCTTTTTTGTGACCTGTAGTAATACTGAAATATTTCAGACTGGGACCTCATCCAATTTCTGGGTCAATAATGTACAAAGCACCTGTATTATGCTGAAGAAATATGAGAATCCGTAAGCACATTTGAATCATAGTTATTTCAGGGCAAAGCGTATAATCAGGACAATATATTCCACTCAAGTCACAAGTAAAACGTGGTTATAGAATCTCTAACCTTGTTGATTATTTGATTATGGGTTATTTGATTTTTCCAAGAATGTACAATTTTTACATTTACAAAGTCAAATAATAATTAGTTAATAGTTTTCTAAATCTGTCTTATCACTTGAAATGTATGAAAATAAACATGTCAGTGATTTAGTATGAAAAGATTATGTGTATATATTAATTTAAAAATTGTATGTATGTACAATTATTAATTAGTAAATAATCCATAAGCAAGCATCTACAAATTGTGTTTATTTTTAGTGAAATTTCAGATGATCTAGGGATGGCTCATTCATGACAGATAGAAGGCATTTTATAAAAGCAGTACTGAATGTTTCAGTCCAAAGTATTTAGACTATGCTGGAGATTCTAAGTAATACGCTAAGATTATAATTATTTGTTTTATTCAGATTTGTTATGTTTTATTTATTTATTTTTGATTGATTACTTCAAACCTATGAAGACATCCTTTTGTGGTAAAGCCTCTGTAGCAGTCATCTCTTCAGTGAAGACTTGCTCTGACCACAGCGAAAGGTTAAAGTTCTTACCTTCCATGTGATATCTGTCCTTTTGGCAAAATGTAATTAGCCATCCATGGTTCAGAGCTCTTATTGAAATGTGTGTATTTTCACTTGATTTGTCATACGTAGCTACAACAACAGATTGGGGCTAAAAGTCCAATGTGACTATATTTTAGTATAGAATAATTAAATATACAAATAGATTTTAAGTAGCTCTGAAATTAACCATAATTTAAAATATCACATAGACACCTAAAAAATGGTGCAAATTGAAAACCTCTAGCTAATATAATACTCAATGGAGGTATTATACTCCTGTATCAATTAGGGTTCTGGCAGAAAAAAAACCCACACTATTAATTTAAGTAAACAAATACATAAGCATACACACAGCTCCACACACACATAGAATATCTATCTATCTATTGACATATCTCCATTTTATGAACAGACATAAAGCCAATTTATATAGATAATACAGATTATATTCATTATTACTACATTATTACATTATCATTGAATTCATTATTATTACATTATATACATTATTATTACATTGCATATAGGATTTATATCAGTTATGTCAATTCATATAATAGATATATAATGGAAAAATGGAATAACCCTTACTCAAATAGGCAATAGAATTAGAGGGTCTTTATCATCCAAATTTTTAAAAGATTTTATTTATTTATTTATTTGATAGAGAGAGAATGAGAAAGAGAGAACATGACAGGGAGCAGGGTCAGAGGGAGAAGCAGACTCTCTGCTGAGCGAGGAGCCTGATGTGGGACTTGATCCCAGGACTCCAGGATCATGACCTGAGCTGAAGGCAGTTGCTTAACAATCCAAGTCACCTAGGAGCCCTATCATCCAATTTATACCCATATTTTACTTGTGAGTTGAGTGGAATATATTGTCCTTATTATAAGCTTTACTCTGAAATAAATTAGCTTATGTGAATGTGAGGGTTCACCAGGCTATTCTGAAATCCTTAGAGCATGATGTCAGAAAGGGCAAATTGGAAATCGTACAGAACCCGTTAATGAAGTCCATGGACTAAATATTTTCTTTTCCTAGAAATCCTCAATTCTTCTCTGAAAGTCTCTGAACTGATTGGATCAGGCCCACCTACATTACCAAGGATAGTATGTTTTATTTGAAGTCAAATGACTGTAGATGTTAATCACAGCTACATAAAGGCTTCACAACAATACCTAGATTATTGTCTGATTGAATAGTTGGGGTCTATATCTTGCCACACTGAAACATAAACCTATTACACACCACAAAGTTGGGGAAAAAGGCAAGTACATCCTCTTTTATCACTCTTTTACAAAATTTTATTGGAAATCCTAGCTAGTACCATAAGGCAAGAAAAAAAAGTCATACATGTTGGAAAGGGAACAATAAAACTATTTTTACTTAGAGTTGACATGACTGTCTTAGAGAAAGTCTGAAAGAATCTACATAGAAAAATCTTCTAGAACAAATAAGCAAGTCTATCAAGGTCAATAGGCAGTATTGTTCAATTTTATATCAGGAGTGAATATATGAGATGTGAAATTAAAAATCAATACTATTTACAATAGCATCCCCCCAAAAAGTACTAAGCTATAAATCTAACAATAGTTATAAAGGACATGTATCTGGAAAACTACAAACACTGATGAAATAAATCAAAGAAGATTTAAATAAATGGTGAATGTTCTATAATCATGGATGAAAAAACCAATATTGTTAGCTGTCTAGTCTTTTCAATTTCATCTCTAGATTCAATGCATTCCCAATCAAAATTTCAGCATGATTTTATAGACACTAATTCTATAATTTACATGGAAAGACAACAGAATGGCAAAAATAAATCTGAAAAAAATAGGAACAAAGTCAAAAGACTAATTTTACCCAACTTTAGTTACCAAGAAATTGTAGTAATTGTAAAAAGATTGACATAGATTATAAACCTTCAATTATCAAGACATTGTGTTAATGACAAAAGTATAGGAAACAGATCAGTAGAAGAGATGATAGAGCACAGAAAGAGACCCAAACAAATACAGCTAACTGATTTTTGACAAAAGTGCAGACTGTTCAATGAAAAAGATTATCTTCACAACTACTGGTGCTGGAACAACTGGCTGTCCATAGGCAAAAATAAGCAAACAAAAACAAAACAGTTTTGACTTATATCTCACAGTATACACAAAATTCAACTCAAAATGAATCTTTTACCTAAGTTTAAAATGCAAAACTTCAAAACTTCTACAAGTAAACATCTACATGAACATTATTGTTCATGTAGAATTATTGATAAGATTTTAGATGCAACATTAAAAGCACAATCCATGAAAGAAAAAAATGATAAGTTTTGATCTTTATAAAAATTAAGGACTTCTTCTCTGTGAAAGAAACCCTTAAGAGAATGAAAAGAGAAGGTACAACTTAGAGAGTGTATTTGGAAATCGTATATCTAACACATAACTTTTATCCAGAGTGAATATATATATATAGACACACATGCGTGTGCACACACGCGCACATACATACACACATATATGTATACACACACACTCATAAAACTCAACAATAACAAAACAACCCAATTAAAATTAGGCAGACTATATAAAAATTTGACTTAACAAAAAAAGATATACAGATGTCAAATAGGCATATGAAAAGTGGCCACTGTTGGGGCACCTGGGTGGCTCAGTGGGTTGAGCCGCTGCCTTCGGCTCAGGTCATTGTCCCGGGTCCTGGGATCGAGTCCCGCATCGGGCTCTTGGCGGGAAGCCTGCTCCTCCCCACCTCTCTCTCTGCCTGCCTCTCTGCCTACTTGTGATCTCTGTCTGTAAAATAAATAAAATCTTAAAAAAAAAAAAGTGGCCACTGCATCATTTGTCATTAAGAGCATGCAAATTATGAGATAATTTCCTGTCATAATTCCACAATCTAAATTTTATTCTAATGTTTTGTGCTCATGATGCTATATTTCTCATATGTCCACTTCTTCTGGGTCTTCTGACTCCTAATTCTCAGAGCTGTACTTTTTCAAAAGTTCACGATCCTCTAGCAACTTAACCTGTGCCTCCTTTATGAAAAAAAGCGTGATTATATTTTTCTAGTTCACACATCTATCAGTTTCCTATTTCTAATGTTTTCTTGCCTTCTAATCTTTTTGCATTTTTACATCTTAATTCATCTGAAAAAAGCTTCAACCTCAAATACTCTTTTATTTTTAGCATTTTAATTGTTATTATACAGTAAGTAGTACAAGTTTTATTAAACTTGAATTATTTAAAGTTGCATTTGGATATTCTGTAGAGTTTCAGATATGTGCTAGTTAAATAATGTAAGATACATATACATATATATACGATTTCAGTATCACAAAACCTGTAAATGCATTTTCCTTTTTAAAAATCTCATTACCATAAATGTTTGTTTTATTTTAAAATGCATAATAGCACAGACATGCTTCAGTAATGAAAATTAAGAATACAGGTTTATCTTCCCCTCAGAAAGTATTATTTAGTCAAATTCAAGTGCATAAAGTGTTAAAAAATAAGCCTAAGACTCAACAGATCAAATTCTCTTTCCAATTTCCTTCCCTACATGTGAATAAAATCAGTATAAATTTTGGATCTTGTCAGGGCTTGAGACAAATTCAGAATTTACGAATAGAAACTGAAGTAGAAAGGTGCCTGGTGGTGGGTATTATGGAGGGCACGTATTGTATGGAGCACTGGGTGTGGTGCATAAACAATGAATTTTGGAACACTGAAGAGAAATAAAATAAAATGGGGGGAAAAAAAGAAAAAAGAAAGATGCCTAATAACAAATTTCAGAAGAAGTAATTCTTTTACCTCAAACTAAATAAATAAAAATGAAGTCACACTACTTATAGGATTTTGGGAGTTGGTAGATCAGAAAAAAAAAAAAAAGTGAATTCTCCTTAATAACACTCTTTAAGGGGCGCCTGGGTGGCTCAGTCGGTTAAGCCACAGCTTTCTGCTCAGGCCATGATCTTGGGGGTCCTTTGTTGTCAGGCTCCCTGCTCAGCAGGGAGTCTGCTTGTCCCTCTCCCTCTGCCCTTCCCCACCCCATTCGTGCTTTCTCTCTCTCTCTCTCACTCTCTCTCTTTCTACCTCTAAGAAATAAACGAAACCTTAAAAAAAAAAAAAAACTCCTTCAATATCAAGCTTCTTGATTTATTATTTCAAGTGAAAATGGCATACCCGGCAACTCTATTTCTCATACTCCCAACACCAAATGCTCCTATTTATTTCATTTCAAGCATTTTTCATTCTGTCACACAACAATGTATCTGTTACTATACCTAAGAAAAGGATCATTCTAAAGTAGAAGGAAAACAACCAAATATACAAATGAAATTTTGTATGAAAATAAAAAGTTGTAACTATGCTAAGATTTATTTAGGAAATCTCTGAAATACATCTGAATGAGTATAAATAATGTTTATGCTAAAATTGTATGTGTTTGGGAGGGGAGGGAGTTGTATGGATATCATATAACTAGAGATGAATATTTTTAGGGTCATATTTTCCATTACAATTGATAGTTATATGTGTAGTGACACTTTCTAGTTATAATTACCTAAGATATAAACCCCAAGTTAAAAAGAACATAATGATTTCTGTGTCGCACACTTGTACACACATATTAGGCCTACAAAGCTGCCCACAATTCTGTGCATTTTAAGAGAAGCCTACAGATGACACCTCCAACTGCCATCATGACTGAATTCCTCATTTGTGTCACCATTATGAAGGGCCTGCAAAACCACCAACTCTAAGACTAAATATAAAATTTAGTTATCATCATTCTCTAAAAGACCATCATAACTAATTTTTTTTAAAGATTTTATTTATTAATTTGACAGACAGAGATCACAAGTAGGCAGAGAGGCAGGCAGAGAGAGAGGAGGAAGCAGGCTCCCTGCTGAGCAGAGAGCCCGATGCGGGGCTCGATCCCAGGACCCTGGGATCATGACCTGAGCCGAAGGCAGAGGCTTTAACCCACTGAGCCACCCAGGCGCCCCCATCATAACTAATTTTATCATGCATTTCATATACTGTTTATCTCAGTCACCACTGGAACCCTAGGCCTCTCAGGTCATTAATAATCACCTGAAATTCATTTATACCCCAAAGTTACCCAATTCCCATCACCTGCCTGCTCTAACTGAAATTGCTTACGGCCTGATAACATACTTTTTACTGGATTTCTTCCAAGTGTAGGCAAATATTTTTCCCGTTTTTTTTTCCTTTTTATTGTGTTTCTGACAAAATGAAAGGTTGCATAGCTTTTTGTCTTTGTTCCTCATTGCTGCTTCCCTACCTTTTCTCCTTCTTCTCTTAAAACTCCATCCTTATGGGTTCATGAACTGAATATTTTAGCCCATCCCTTATCACTTTTCTCTTCATCAAACTGCTATCAACATTATTGGTGACCATGTAATCTATACACCTCTGTGGCCATAGCTCAGAACTTGTCATCACCAATAACTTACCACTTCTAACGTCTCAATATGCCTTTCCAGTTTGAATAAAGTGTAAAAAAATTTTTAGCCTAAGTATCCTACTTCTCTCACTCTAGGTATTCATTGATTCTATCAGAATCTCCGTTCAAATTATCTCACTAACTTCTTTTATTACTTATAATAATTATTAAGAATCACTCCTTAGAATGATTTTGGCTTTCTATAAAAAATATAAAGATAATACAGAGAGTGGCCATACACCCTGCTATGTTTCCCCATTACTGATATTTTATGTAAGAATGTCACATTTGTTGTAATTAATGAAGCAATATTTACATGATTATGATGTAAAGCCCATGTTTTATTCAGATTTCCTTTTTATGTTTCAGGATCCCACCCAGGATATTGCAATACATTTAACTGTTGTATCATCTTAGGCTACTTTTGATTGTGACAGCTCCTTAGATTTTCCTTGTTTTTGATAACCTTAACAATTTTGAGGATTACTTGTCAGGTATATAGCAGGGTATCATTCAATAGAATTTTTCTGGTATTTTTCTTATAAATGGACTGGGGTTAGGAGATTTGGGGAGGAAGAGCAGAGATGTAATATGCCATAATCATGATATTATACTATGAGTACCTACTATCAATATGACCTATCACTATTATCTTGACCTTGGTCACACAGCTGAGGGAGTTTTGTCATGTTCCTACAATGTAAAGTTAGAATTTTTCATCCCCCTTCCTAAAGCTCTCTGAAGGATGCCACTTTGCACAACTCTCACCTAAAGAGTAGAGTTATTATATAAATTATTTGGAATTCTACATGGAATGTTTGTCCTTCCTTCCCCAGTTATTTATTTAGTTAATTTTTACTTATATTTGTGTAGAGTCATGGGTATTTAATTCATACTATGGATTACAGTTCAATGTTATGTTATTTTGTCGCTAAAATTTTTCCAGATTTAGACATCGGGAGTTCTTTCAGTTGCTTCCTGTGTCTCTTTGGCATATCACCATCATTGTGTGTGTGTGTGTGCATGTGTTTTGGACACTTTCTTAATTGGCACTATAAAATGTATCAGGTTCTTCTTTTACCTATTCTTTCTTAGCTCTAGAATCAGCCTTTTTTTCAATCAACTCTGTCTCTTTGTATTGAAAATCGCCTTAGAAACAAAGATCTTTGTCTTAAGTGTAGTCATTGCTACTGGGGATTTTGTTCTGTTAGGCACTCTCAGCTGATAGAACAGGAAATGTAGGTATGCATAGTAATCTGTGTACATAAACATACGTACAAATATTCCCATATTTGTACATACATCTATACTGAAATAAACACAAATTCATACTAATGACTCTATTACCACATTGATCAGTCTAGCATCCTCCCTTGGCTTATCTCTCACCCCAACAGTGAGAAACGGGACTCCCATCATCTACCAATCCATTTACTTAATTGTTTGGTTCCAGTATGAATTGGAGTTTCAGAATTTTTAACCCATGGGAAGGAACATTACCAAGGAGAGTATAGTGTTTATATAGTTTCTTTTGTTTTTAGTTATTTGGGTCAGTAACATTTTTTACAACACTTTCAGGAGGTTGTTGCATATGTTAGCAGTGCAATTTGATTGTTTTGTCATATTCTGCATTCAATCCCAGGACCTTCCAAATGTCTGACTCATTATTTTTATATCGTACATATTAAAACCTGCTCTTTGTGCTGCAACTTGCTGCGGGTTGTTAGATGGCATATTATAGAAATATCAATTAGATCAATTTAATAGTGCTGATCAGGTCTACTATATCCTAACTGATTTTTTGCCTCCATGTTCTATCACTTACTGAAAGTGTAGTGATAAAATATCCATCAGTTTTAGTGAATATGTTGATTTCTCCTTTCTGTTCTATCAATTTTCACCTCACATACTGGAAGGCTCTGTTGTTAAGTATATACAAAACTAGATTTTTTTTTTTTTATAATTTTTTTTTTTAAGATTTTATTTATTTATTTGACAGATCACAAGTATGCAGAGAGGTAGGCAGAGAGAGAGAGGAGGAAGCAGACTCCCCGCTGAGCAGAGAGCAGGATGTGGGGCTCGATCCCAGGACCCTGAGATCATGACCTGAGCCGAAGGCAGAGGCTTTAACCCACTGAGCCACCCAGGCGCCCCCAAAACTAGATTTTTTAAAAAGATCTTTTTATTTATCTGAGAGAGAGAGAGAGCGAGCATGTGCAGGGGGAAGGAGCAGAAGGAGAGATAAGAGAAACTCAAGCAGATTCCGTGCTTAGTGCAGAGTCCAACACCAGGCTCGATCTCATGACCCTGAGATCACAGCCTGAGCTGAAACCAAGAGTGGGATGCTTAACCAACTGCACCATCCATATGCCCCTAGAATTTTTATATATATCTTAAAGAATTGATCCTTTTATCATTATGTAATGTCCTTGATTTCACCACTTAATTTTTCTTATTTCGAAGTCTTCTTTATCTGAATTAATACAGCTAAACCAACTTTCTTTGAACTCATGTTGCTGTGGTATGACTTTTTCCACCCTTCTACTTTTAACCTATCAGGTTCTTCATATTTTTATTTGATTTCATGTAGACAACACATACTTGGGTCCTATTTCTTTTTATCCATTCTAAAAATCACTCTATTTTAATTAGTATATTTGCACCACTCACATTTTTAATATCTACCATATCTGTAATTATTTTCTATTAGTTGCCTTTTTAAAAACATATCTTAAACATTTATGTGTGTAAGTATATCTGAGAAAGTTTTTATTTTTCTTTTACACTGGAAGGTTAATTTCTCTTGCTATAGAATTCTAAGTTAATAGTTTTGCATTTGTTGGTTTTTATCAACACTTCAAATATTTTATTCTGTTCACATGTTCCTTATATGTTTTCTGGTGAGAAGTACAGTGTAATTCTTATTATTGTTCTTCTATATGTAAAGTGCATATTTTTTGTTCCTCTGACTTCCTTAAAGATTTTGTCTTTAGTTTTGTGAAGTTTAAATATTACATATGTATAGTTTTGTTTTGCATTTGTCTTGCTTGATTTTCTCTGAGCTTCCATGATCTATGATTTGTTGACTGTGTTAATTTCAGAAAATTCTTAGCCATTATTATTTCAAATATTGCTTTTCTTTCTTTTATTCCTTTCATCAGACATTACAGTTACATACTGAATCCATGAAATTATCTAATAGTTCTTGGGTGATTTGTTCTTTGTTTCTCTCTTTCTTAATTTTTTTTCTTCTTCATTTTTTTTTCTTCTTCTTCTTTTTATCTCAGAGAAGTTTCTATTGACCTGTTTTCAAGGTCAGATTCTTTCTTCCAGTGTATTGATGAACCCATCAAAGATATTCTTCATTTCTGTTACAATGTTATTGATTTCTAACATTTCTTTTTGGTTCTTTCATAAAGTTTTCTTTTCTCTGCTTATATTAGTATGATGATTAATTTTACGTGTCAATTTGAGATAGCCTATGGCACCAAGTTGTCTAGTCACACCAGGCAAGAGGAGGCTGTACAGATACTTTATAAAAATGTGATTGAAGTAGACTTTGGGTACACTTGATCTTAGCCAAAAGGCCGAGAAGCGATGAAGTAGACTTTGGGTAAAGTAGATTATTTTCCATAATGTGGGTAGTCCTCATCCAATCATTTGAAGGTCTTAAGAAAAAAGACTGAGGTCCCCCAAGACAGAAATTCAGCCTATAAACTGTCTTTGGGATTAAGTCTGCAACATCAACTTTTCCCTGGGTCTCCAGTCTCCCAACCTGCCCTGCAAATTTCAGCTTTGCCTGCCTCCACAATCACATGAAAAAATTCCTTAAATTATGTTTATCCATTCACCCATCCATCTCTCTATATATATACATTTATTTTCCACATAGTACCCTGTTGCCTACTCTTTCTCTTAGAACATTCAACATATTAGAAATAGACTTTAAAAATTTCCCTAATAAATCCAAAATCTGTGTCATATCTTTGCCTAGCTATATGTTAGTTCTGTCTCTTTCAGAGTGTGTGTTTTTCTTGGCTTTTTTCATGGCATTTTCATGCCAAATGCCACACATGGTATACTCAGAAAAAAGGCACTAAGGTGAATAGGCCTTTAGGGTGAGCTTTTATGTTAATCTGGGCAGAAATTGTTTGTTTGTTTGTTTTTTAAAATAATTGCTTTCGTTGAGGGTGCCAGGATTTCACATTCAAGAGTCCTTGTTTACCTCTCCCACTTTCTCTGTGTTTCCTTAAGACCTCCTAAAATGAATTGGAGATTTTCACCTCTTTCAACTATAATTCACTGCTATCATACTGCAGCCCTGTTGATGTGGTCATAAGAGGCTGGGGAAGTTACTCATTCAATAACCTCATGACTAAATCTCAGTCTTTTATTGGGTCTGTGTTCTTGGGCTATGAACTTCAAAAGTGTTTCTGAATAACTGCTATATATTCCTGATCCATTCAGTTTTTCTGTGTCTGTCACTGTTGTACCATCTACTTTGTCATCAGATGTTGAAAAACCTTACAACTTCTTTCTTATAATTTTCCTGAGAAATAGAAACAGCAATAAAACAACCCAATTTCTCCACTTCGAATTTATCAGTCTACCTGCATCTTATCTATAAATTCTGCCTTTATTCCACTTTCACTGGAAGTATGGACCCTCAAGTTGTAAGGGGACCCTAACCTTCTTGCCTACTACTGAATGGTTTCTCCTGTCATTGGCTCCTCTATTCCATCATCGGTTTTCTCTCTCATGTGAACATTTGTGAAGACATACTAAATGATGTAATACTCCTTAGATGAAAAATTCAACCCTCCCTCTCTAGCTCCTGCTCTTTTTTGTTCCATATCATAAAAACATATTCAAGAATGCTTTCCATGCCCATTCTCTTTATCTTCTCACACTGTAACTTCTTAGAAAATTTTAGCAGAGCCAACCAGTCAATGGTTTTTTTTTTTAAATTAAACTGTTTTCTTTACAGAAGTGCCTTATTTTATTATTATTATTATTATTATTTTATTTATTTGACAGACAGAGATCACAAGTAGGCAGAGAGGCAGGCAGAGAGAGAGGAGGAAGCTGGCTCCCTGCTGAGCAGAGAGCCCGATGTGGGGCTCGATCCCAGGACCCCGGGATCATGACCTGAGCCGAAGGCAGAGGCTTAACCCACTGAGCCACCCAGGCGCCCCCAGTCAATGGTTTTAATCATTATGCTGTTCAATTCATATTTAGTGAGTATGCACTTGATGCTAAGTGCTGTTTAGGTGCAAGACAGCAATGAATAAGATGATGTCTATGTCTTCATGGAAATTACATTCTAGAAAACAAAAGAAAGAACATGGAAAAATGGGGAAGTAATTTGCAATCTCAGGTACTGATGAGTGCTATGAAGAAAAAGAAAACAAAGAGTATAAAATGTGAAGAAGGCTTTTGTGGAAGTGTGGTCAACTGAGTCTACTCTGTGAGGGTGCATCAGCAATTATTTTACTGTAAAGCTTTGCTTGTATAGGTTCTGAATCTTGCCTGACTTCCCCCTAACTTCACTGATGTCATGGTATCTTTTTCTCGACTCCCCCAATGTCTCTAGCTTTATATATTTTACTGCTTCTCATCTCAATCTCTGGTGATATTTATTTTCTATATATGTTCTTTCCATAGTTGATTACATCCAACTGTATATCTTTAAAAACCATTAATAAACTAATAACTTCTAAATTTATATTTTTAGCTTTGATCTCTACAGGCAGCATTGGAACTGTATACCCAATTACCTATACTTAATATACCTCTTACTGAACATGTTCAAAATGGAAACCTTCATTTGCCCTCTTTTTGAATCTGTGCTTCTCTTGCCTTTCCCATCTCAACATCCCCCATCAGACAGCCAAATACTGAAGTCCCAAACTCCTGCCCAACAACTACCAGATGACTTCCAGTATCCATTTGGCCAGAGTAAGCACAGCTTCACAGTATAAGGAGTATATTGGTGAGGGTACAGAATGCTCCAAACTACTATTGCCAGTCAGTAATGGAGAAAATATGGTAGCTAAAGTGACCAGTCTCTTAGTCTCTTGTCTTTTATATGGCTAATTCTGGGAGGCATGTTCAGAGATCCCAACAGAATCAAGTCCTGAGATCAACACATTCTTATATTCCTACATCTTCCTCCTTTGTCCCACTGTCCTCACTCATTCACACATATTTAATGAAATCAATATACCCTAAAGGATCTGAAGTTGAATCCTTTTTCAGGGTCTACTCTTTGAGGAACCAAAACTAAGTCAGTCATATTTTATTTGTTGCACACTGAGCACCTGCCTTCAAGTCATCACCTTATACCTCATGTGCAGCTCTATCTTCAAAATATATCTGAAATCCAACCATGCCTCACCATCTCTACTGCTTCTCTGATAAAATACAAAATCTTTATTTTTAAAAAAATAATTTTATTTATTTATCTGAGAGAAAAAGAGCATGAGCAGGGACAGAGGCAGAGGGAGAGGGAGAAGCAGACTCCCCAGTGAGCAGGGAGCCCAATGTGGGGCTCTATCCTAGGACCTCAGGATCATGACCTGAGCTGAAGGCAGATGCTTAACTGACTGAGCCACCCAGGTGCCCCTAAAATCTTTATTTTTTGTGGTTGGATTACAGGGACTCTATTCCTTGGAGTGCATCAATAGCCTCCATTTCTTCCACTCTTTATTTACCTTTATTTACCCTAGACCCTCTTTATACAGCAACCCAGTTGAGCATTACAAAATATGTATAAACCAGATCCCTTCTCTATATGTAACTTATTATCATACATCAAATCTCTTCTTCAAAATCCATCATGATTTGTTTCTTACCTATGCCTGACTTCATCTCAAAACATTATTTCCCTTTCTCACTATGTCCTTGCCTTTCTTGTATTTTCTCCTATTTTTTGAATATTCTAACTTCCATGCTAAGGACCTTTATATTTGTAATGTGTGCCTCTAAGGCTCTTCTGCTTTTTCCTTCTTTGGCTTCCTCTTTCTCATGACTTTGACCTTTCATCACATGGCAACACTCCAAAGAGACTTCCCCTGATAATCCAATTTGAAATTTAGACCTCTCATACCTTCTTTCCAACCTTCTTCCTTTCGTTATCACCTTGCATAGTATTCTTCACTATCTGAAATTATATTAATCTTAGTTTACTTTTTTATTGCCATTTTCCTTCACTAGTATATAAACTCCTTAAGGCGGACACTTGCCATTTTAACAGAAGGAATAAGCTCTCTGATGTAAAATGTCACTAAAGTAGCAGACATCATAAAATAGTTTTTTTTTCCTCTTGACATATTCTGAACATAGAAATAGGAAGTAATGTTGTATTACAAATAATTACAAAAATATTATGTTAACATGAAGCTATGATGGCAAATGAGACATTACTTGGAACATGCTTAAATACTGTAAATCAATATAATCACATTGGATTTCCATTTGTTTTACATGGATATAAAATATATACTTTATTGGGGGGCTAATATTTATAACTTGGGGAAAATATGAAAATATAATTTCTAGTCATTTAAATGAAGATGGCAAGTGTTCAATGTGATAAAATCATGATCTGAGTTGATTTTAATGTGAAATCATTTATTAGAAGAAAGTAGCATACAGATCAATAGCTGCTCTGGGAAACAAACACGTTCTGTTCAAAAGCATATAAATATTTAGTAGCATTTTTAGTACAGAAACCTTTTAGTCACCTGGATTATATCTGATTTTATCTTTTTGTTCTGCAGATCTAAAGTATGCATTGTGAAATTGTCATTTACATTAATCTTGAGAATGACTGATAACTATTGGAAACACAGATGTTCACATACATAATTTAAACTGATGTATGTTATATATTCTGTAAACTAAATGAGAAGAGCAAAAATCAATTTATCAATACTAACATTTGTGCAAAAGACCTCTTAAATTAATATTGACATAACCCTTTAAGACTAGCTGATGTTTTCTTTGAGGAAGTCAGACATTTTGCCTTGTAGCCTGTAAGTACTGATAAGGAATTATGTAAGAAATGGACCTCATATTATTTAACTAAATGTACAGTCTTAAAAAAACCCATTATTATTTTGCATAGTCTATAGAAGAATAAGGTAACAAAGAAAGATGACTTTAGTGTATTTCTTCTTTTCACAATATTAATCCCTTTCTGGTTACATTAGTTTTCTATTGCTGCTGTAACAAATCACCAAAAATTTAGCAACTAAAACCAAGACCAGTTTATTAGCTTATAGTCAATGGGTCAGAAACGGGACCACTGAACATGGTGTACTGAGGTTTTCTGTTCTGGTCTCAAAGGATGGGAATCAAGGTGCTGTAGGCACCATCTACCTGGAGTTAGGATTTTCCAATCTTATTCAGGTTGTTGGCAGGATTCAGTTTCTGGATTCTATTTTTCCACGAGTTGAGGGACTGCCCTCTTTATCTTCAAAGCCAGGAAGAATTTCCTTACATCGTTTAATCCCTGTCATGCTTTTAAACTCTGACTTCCTCTCTCTCTGACCTGTAGATCCATATTTCAAGGGCTCATGTAATTAGATCAGGCCTGCCTAAATTAATTTCCCTTTCCTAAAGTCCACTGTTACATGTAACATATCTTTATCATGGAGTAAAATCGATCAAATTCACTGTTTCTGGAATTATTCAGGGCATATAGACTAGGGGACAAGATCTTGGCAGGCTACCTTAACATTCTGCCTGATTTCTGAGTAATACAATCTATCTCAAACACTTGATCTATTTCCTACTGTTAAAAAAAAACAATTACCATTCAAAAAGCTAACTGTTTATTAAAAAACTTTATTAAGAACTTTACTAGGATTTATAGGGTGTGATATATATATATGTATATTTATATATATATCTTATATATAACTATATATAACAATAAATATATGTAGCATACTTATTATACATAATAAATATATTATACATAATTATTTATACATATAATATATATTTATAAAATATATATAAATATAAAGTAGCTGCTCTAGAAAAACTTTTTTGGATTTTTTTTATAAGTGAATGGAGAGGAGGTAGGATGGAAGTGATAAGACAAATTGGCCTCTCTAAAATAAGTATATCCTTTTCATGAAAGTGTTCACATTAATCCTTCTGCACACTTACACTTGCAATCACTTATGACACTCTCTCTATGTTGTTTAATAATTCAGAATACAGTTAGATTATACACTTGAATTTAGATAGCTTCTCCAAAAGGTGTACACCAGGGGCACCTGGGTGGCTCAGTCAGTTGAGCATCCAACTCTTGATTTTGGCTCAAGTCATGATCTCAGGACCTTGAGATGGATTCCTGCTTTAGGCTCCACACTGATTGGGGAAACCGTTTGAGGATTCTCTCTCTCCTTCTCCCTGTGCCCCTCCTCCCTCAAATGAATAAGTAAATCTTTTTAAAAAATCCAAAAAGTATAAACCATGTTGTGAAGATGATGTACCATACTTTTTTCCTGACATTCTAAAATTGAGCAGCTTCTATTTTTATGTGTATATCATATGCTTATTATTATATTCTGACTAGAACAACCTCCTTCTAACCATTTCTTTGCTTAGCTAATTTTTACTTATTTTATTTCAATAGTTTATTCAAAAGTCATCTTCAAAGTTCTTTGGGTGGAATTTTAAAATGACAATTTTTTTTTTGGTAGCTCCTCCCATTAGAAGGTGCATACCATTTCCCTCTTCAGAGTTTGGGACTTGCTTTATGTATAAACAATAATAATTTGTAAGCAAAAATTATTGAACGTATGAAGAGAGATTTGCATTCTTGGTTAGTAAGTCAAGTCAAATTTCCAAGAACAATGTTGGAGCAAAGGAATACAGCAGGGTATTAACAGCATAAAATATTAAGATCACAATCCTTGTTTGGAATCTTGGCTTGGACATTTATTAACTCTGTGAACTTGATTAAATTATTTAGGCTGTCTTATCTTTAGTTTTCTCATCAGTGAAATGTAGGCGATTGACTCATAAAGTCTTTGGAAGTTTGGTGAGGTAAATGTGTATGCACCTATGTAACAGCTTTATATCGCCGTGTAGCAAATTATTACATACTTAGTTTAAAGCAACACACATGTATTATCTCAGACTTTCTGTGGGTCAGTCTGTGCATGGCTTAGTGGAATTCTCAGTTTCAGGTTCTCATCAGGCTGCCATGTGGGTATCAGCTAGTGCCGTGGTCTTATCACAGTTTTGACCAAAGAAAAAACCTTTTCCAGCTCTGTCAAATTATTAGCTGCATTCATTTCTTTTTTGGCTTCAGGACTGAGGGTTTTAGTTTTTTGTTGATGGTCATGCTTACCTCCTAGAAACCTCCTCCAGTTCCTTGGAATGTAGGCTTCTCCAACATGGTCACTTAATTTATGACAACCTGCTTCTTCAAAGTCAGCAACAGAGAGCAAGCAAATGTACCAGCCTGATGGAGCCTTACGTAACATATCATAATTACAGGAGTGACATGCCATCATTTTGCCACATTCTATTTGTTAGAAGTCATAGGCCTCACCCACACTAAAAGGGAGAGGATTAATAAAAAGACTAGATATATATATAAAAAAAGCAGGAATCACTGAGGGTCATTAGGATCTCTTCATCAAAAAGTTCAGCGTGTGGAATGGAATAAGTACATAATAAAAGTGAGCTATTTAACAATTGTTATAAATACATGGAGTGTAAAACAACAAAAATTTGGGGCACCTGGGTGGCTCAGTGGGTTCCCCTGTCTTCAACTCAGGTCATGATCTCAGGGTCCTGAGATTGAGCCCCGCATCGGGCTCTCTGCTCAGCAGGGAGTCTGCTTCCCTCTCTCTCTCTGCCTGCCTCTCTGCCTACTTGTGATCTCTCTCTGTCAAATAAATAAATAAAATCTTAAAACAAACAAACAAAAATTTGACCAAAATAGTCACAAGTTATCTATTTTCGTCTTGTGATTGATTGGTTGATTGATTTGACAGAGAGAGAGCACAGCAGAGGGAGAAGCAGAAGCAGGCTTCCTGTAGACCAGGGGAAGCCCGATATGGGACTCGATCCCAGGACTTTGGGATGACCTGAGCCGAAGGCAGTGGCTTAACCAACTGAGCCACACAGGTGCCCTATCTTGTGATTCTTAAGGCTCATACACACAAATAAGTATTAAATGGTAATCAATTTAAAATATTCACATGGAAAGAAGCTTAGAGAAGATAAACTTAAAGAAATGTGACTCAAACCACTTGTCATTGATGATCCGCACCTAACATACCTGTTACTCATTTTGGCAAAGTCTAGAATACAGAATTTGAAAAAAAAAAAAAAAAACCTAAACTGATACCGATACTGGAACCGAAATCCATTGGTTGTTCTTATTAGGTTTAAGATAATCTGTGATTCCATTTGTTATTGCTGTTGTATTTTTTTACACTGGTTATTCAAAATCTCTGCTCCATGACCCAAGATAACTAAAAATCTAATTAACTACAAGGGGGTTATCTTTTTACTTTAATTTCTCTTTCCGGAATGGCTCCCAAGAGCTTTACCAATGTCAGGTTTTGGTACACTTTGTATGAGAATGATTTGCATTTAGTTACTTTTTGGGTAGGATTGAAAAACAATTCTCAGTTCATTTCTAAGCAAAAGACATCATTTTTCCTCATTTGCTCATATTTTTGTATTTAAATAAGCAGAGTTTTTGTTATTGCTACTTTCTTATCAACCTTTTAATTTATGATTACTATATTTCTCATTAAGTAAATTTTGAAAGAGGAAAAGATCTCCAAGCAATTTAATATGAAGTACAAAAGACAAAATTATCTGCATTATCCACAGCAGTAAAACTGGCACCACTGAAAGTGCTGAATAAAAATCTGTTAAATAAGATCATTTTTCTTCCCAGTTATATTTCTCAGTGCTGTGAACATTAGAAATTTATAGATCTTTCTACACACTGGTTATTTCTTGTAACATCAAATGAAGCCACAGTAGTATATCTGTGTTTTCCATGGAATAACTGATTCATTTTGGTGATACAGAGCTTCCATGGTGAGAGATGTGTGTGGACAAACATATCACCATTTCTGTCAAATGGAAAAAAAAAAAACTATCTTAAAAACTCAATTTTCTGTATAATATTAATGAATGTGTGCTAATTATGGAAATGTGGGTCACCAACATTTTATTAAATTCAGTGATGTGAATTTTTAATTTGTATTTTTAAACCAACTAAAATGATTATATCAACAAATCATTAGTGACCATCCATGAGAATTTTGTTTCAGAGGATTGCATGTATAACCTCAAGAGACAGAAAAGGATGCTATATAATCATAACACTCTATGCTCTAACCAAAGTATGTGGGAAATTTTATCATGTGGGAAATTAGTGGATTTCATAAAACATAAATGTGAGAATATAAAATGTACAAGAGGGATATTAAAAACTTCTAATTTACATGTTAAGAATATTAGAAAGTGGGAGTTTTGAATGTTATAATCTGCTTTATGCACACATTTTGGTAAGCACCTAAGAACTAATTTTGACTACAGTAAAACTGGATTTCTGAGGTACAGTAATTGGACATAAATAAGGTAGATATCTGGATATGGGTTAGTATTTGAATTAGGTAAATAGCAGGCAAATATTAAAAAAAAACACCTTTTACAATAGAAATGAAAAAAATCTAAAAAAATCATCACGAAGATGGTCTTTCAAATCCACACGTTTGCTAAGTTTTGCAGTTTGTAATAGCAGACATTTAACACAATATTTCAGCCTAACAATATTGGAGAGAGATGACTTTGATTATGTAATAACATTCCAAGTCAAATTAGCTGGAAAGTGGCATGTGCACATGCCAGCTTGCAGTGAAATTCAGAAAGTTTCTCTTTTTTATCAAATAAATCCTGTCAACTCTCTCACAAGTGAGGTTTCAGGAAGTAAGTTAATTGGCATATTTGGTCATAATCCTTAATTTCTGATTATGCAAATATTAGCTCTGCTCCAGGAAAAACATTCATAACTTGCTTCAAAATACATGAATTTAGGGGCACCTGGGCCGCTCAGTGGATTAGGTGGCTGCCTTCGGCTCAGGTCATGATCCTAGGTCCCGAGATCCAGCCCTGCATCAGGCTCCTTGCTGAGCGGGGAGTCTGCTTCTCCCCTGCCTGTCATTCCCTGCTCGTGCTTGCTTTCTCCCTCTCTTTCCCCCTCTCTTTCCTTCTCTCTCCCTCTCTCTCTCTCTTTGTCAAATAAATAAATAAAAACCTTTAAAAAATGAATTTATACATACATACACAACACATGTTACTGCAAGGAAAATTTCATTGAGAATTTCCACATTGTCAATCTGTGAGGGAGGAGCAGTAAAGATAAGCTACAGCTTGACCATCGCTGTTAAGCCTAGACATATATGTAGAGTAGGTACACTGCAAAGTCTACCAAAAAACACTAGTAGCCCGGAACAGACAGTGTGATGAATAAGGTATTTTCTTAATAAGGTATTTTAAAAGATGAGAATTCAATTATATAATGGGGAAGGGGTAATTGTAACAGATGGAAGACAGTTAAGAAAAATGATAGCATAGATGAAACTAGACCTCAAACATTGAATAAGGTCATTTGCAAAGGAGAGAAGCTCAAGAAAAGCAAGGACTCATTTGAACTGGAACTCAAAGACAATTCCTAAAATAACTGATCAATTTGATAGTCATCCTGAGTCCTCTGAAGATTCTGACCAAAATAACTGTAATGTTAATGTGAATTAGCTCTTCTCTGTATCTTTTCTGCTTCTCCTTCCATTATCAATCATCAATCACCATGTTTAAATTCTGAAGTATTTGAGGAAAGTTTTTAGGCAACACAATCTTATATTTTCAGAGGTTCATAAAGGTCATGTTCCTGCCCCAGTCTATTTTGCAAACCTATTTTGTTCATCATTGGTAACTCCCCATTCCTTAAAAGTATCACTTATCAGCTGTGATCATTGAGGGGCTTCTAAATGGTGCAAGTGTGCCACTCTCTCATGAATTCCTTATTGTTTCAGTAAAAGGCTGTCTTGTGGAATTTTCCAAGGAAAATAGAATCTAATAGGTCCTTGGATCTTTTAAGATAGATTTATTTGAAAATGCATTTGATTCCTTCCTCAAGCGTCTGCCACTAGTAAAAATTGCAAGTTCTGACATTTCCACCTCGTACATTGTGGGCCATAACTTTTTTCCAGTTTTTCAAGCTGCATTCCAGCATTGTGTTAAGACAGGCTCTGGAGGCATTTAAACACTGAAACAGAGGTTGTTGTCTCCATATTAACAAACTTTTCCTTATTCAGATATATACTCTACTTTTCTTGATCCAGGACTTCCAAGACTATTCCCAGTCATACTTTACACGATCTTATTAGTATGTCTTACGCAGGTCCTGCTATTCCTTTCATGAATGATCCATATCTTTCCCTGGCACAACCTGCATTCCCCCTGGTGAACCATACTCAGTCCCTTTGTTATTTATTGGCTAGTGGCCAAGGTAGAAATGGGAAAAAGTCTCGGGTACTATTCTGTAGGGACCTCATTAAGGAGGAGCCCACTATTTTTTGGCATTAGTGATGGGAATTGGGAGTTCAGTATTTTCAAGCTAATCTACCTATAGGCCCCCACCACAAATTTCAGAGTCCAACTTTTTTATTTTTTATGTGAGGGCCCAATTTTGATTAGAAACTTACTGAAGCTCTGAATACAAGCTTTTCTGAACACTTACAATCAAGTTGTTTCCCTGATTCTCAGCATAGTCTGTCCTTTAGTTGTAGAAGATGAGGTCTCTAAAGAGATTATCATAGAGGCTTTTTTCCTCCATTAAGCTGGTAATTTTCTGACCTATGTCTCTAAATATCTGTATTCAATATATAGAGTTAAAAACATTTTTTGGATCTTATAATAAGCATCATCCATTTATCTCTTAAATATTATAGATATTACATAATCCAGTGCTTTTAGCTTTTCTGTGGTTTCTGTCATTAGCACCAAAGAGAATTCTGGGATGAAACACTGTCTGAAAACAAAACAAGTAGAAGAACACCCTCATAGGCCCCATCCTTTGTTATTAGGATAGCATGCTCCTATATATGCCATTTTCTTTTCAGCAGTGTGTGCTGCTGAGCTATTCCATCCTAATTAAAATTTCTGTCTGACATTAATCATAACATAATAGCTATTTTTAACTCTTATAATTTTGTGATAACTCAGTGCTAGGAGGTATCTAAAGTTTTCCTCTAAAGTCCAGTAATAGAACAGTTATTTTACTTTGAAGAATATATATAACTGATGTCTTAGGTAACCTGCATCAAAGGTAGAGAATACTACTCAGTATTTTAAATAAGCAAACAGAATGCTGATTTATGTGCCTTCCAATCATGGAAGAACTGTGATTGTGAGGCAGATCTCCAATTCTATAAAAAAAATCTTCGAGCAACTGAGAAGTTTTCCCACTTAAATCTGGAAGGATCCAAGGACACTATCTACTCTTCTAGTCAGTGTTTACTGTGATAATTAATTAAGACAGACTTCTTAAAATATACATAATAACTGCAAAGGGAGAAATAAACCTATCATTATTCACAGGTGGCATTAATATTCTCACAGAAAATTCAGAAAATAATCTATAGACAGACTGTTTGAATATACTAATAAAATGCATTTCACCTCCCTGTCAGTATATGTTTATGTGTGATTATGTGTGTGCTTGTGCCCAAATTCTAAATAATGTCTAAGTCATAGAGAAATCATAATAGAAACAAATTAATATTCAGAACTAAGTAACAAATAATATTCAGCATATCATTCCTGGATTATAAGTAAAATAGTACTAAGATTTGAACAAAACAAAAGTGTCTATTAACACTCTATCTATTCAACATTGTAAGTTGGGTCCTCTCCAACACAATAAAAATTGCAAGTTAAACCTAAGGAACTAGAGAGGAAAAAAGCAAGTTGTTGTTATTCAAGAGTGATATGCCCGCATAGAATTCTGAAAATTTGAAAGTTGCAGGGATACAAAGAGAGCTTAATAAAGTGGCCCCATACAAGGGCAAAAGGTACTAATCATCTGCATTTCTATACATCAGCAACAAAACTCAGAAAAGCAATTTAGAAAAGTTGTTATTTATCCTAACAACTAAATGATAAAGTTTATACAAATAAATGTAGCAAGAATTGTGCCAAACTTTTATTTTTTAATTTTTATTTTATTTTTTGGTGTTACGTTAGTCACCATACTAAACATCATTGGTTTCTGATATAGTGTTCCATGATTCATTGTTTGCGTGTAACACCCTGTGCCCCAGCAATACGTGCCCTCAATACCCATCACTGGACTCACCCAACTGCTCACCCCCCTTACTTCTACAATGAAGAAAATTAGAGATCACTATTCAAGAAAACAGAGGTAAATTTGAATAGATACAATGGCATATTGCATTCATGGATATGAAAGCTCAATGAAAACAAATCTGCATAAAATAATTTTTAAAACATACAGTACTTCATATATAATTTCCAAAAGGAAAATTTGTGGAACTTAGAACAACGGTAATCCTTGATTTATATTAAGAATAATGATCCATCTATACCTGAAACTAATATTACACTGTATGTTAACTGGAATTTAAATAAAACCTTAAGAAAAACAAAACAAAACTAAAAAAAAAAAAAAAACCAAAAAAACGAAGAATAATGATCCAAGGACAGAAACAACAACATCAACAACAACTAAAAGCTTTTTTTTGGGAAAATAAACTAAGGGATTTTCCTTAATTATATAAAGATTAATTATAACATGATAACCTACAAATGGATTTTACCACTTTACTCTTTTCCCATTCATCACCTTCCTGCTTGAAATTAATGTCTATCATTCTAATACTCTCTTTTCAATATCCTAAAGGTATTTTACTCTATTCCTTTTCTTTTTTTTTTTTTTAATTATATAAAGTAATGAAAGCCTGCAATCCTCTTTCTCCATGCCTGTCTTGAGTTCTTGAATACTTTTTAGATAAAATTTCCCATTGGGGATATTTCTCCACCTATTTAAGTAACGGTCATTAACCTTAATGACACTCTAAATATAGTTATCCTGCTATTTTAAAAAGCCACTTAGCTCTCTGACTATTTAGGAGTACCAGTGAAACTTCACTATATTTTTCAAACATTTAACCTACTATCATCTCTGTATCTCTTTACTTTTCTTAAAGGAGATGTCTCTTAATTTTCTATCACAATATCAAGATATTTTCTTCTTTCAGCCCCATTGCAATTGTGTAAGCACATTTCTCCAAATTTCATGAAAATATATCCTGTTTCACTTACGCTTCCTTGTCTTTAACCTTATCAAGGACTGCCACTTTAAATTCTCCCCTCCTGCTGCCATATCTTCAATTAATCTCTTTCCATTAGAATATTCTGAATAGCACTTACATGAGTTCTTGCAGATTTAAAAATAACAACACACCTAACAATAATAACTTTTTTCAATCTCACCCTACCTTCAGGTACTCCTCAATATTTATCTTTTCCTTTAAAACCAAACTTCTAAAATAGATTTTCTGTACTTACTCTTTCTGTACCTCAATACCAATTTCTTTTTTTTTTTTTTTTTTTTAAAGATTTTATTTATTTATTTGACAGACAGAGATCATAGTAGGCAGAGAGGCAGGCAGAGAGAGAGGGGGAAGCAGGCTCCCTGCTGAGCAGAGAGCCCGATGCGGGGCTCGATCCCAGGACTCTGAGATCATGACCTGAGCCGAAGGCAGAGGCTTAACCCACTGAGCCACTCAGGCACCCCGTCAATACCAATTTCTTAATGGACTAGTATTTGGACCCTATCTACTTCATTTGTCCAGCATAACTTTAATTACTCAAGTCACAAATTATTTACATGCTATTAAATTTAATGGGCACACTTTCCCATTCTCATCTTTCCTGATTGCTCTTGATACTTTATTTATTAATCATCTTCTATTTGTTAGGCAATGTATTTGGTAATTGGAATATAATGGTGATGAAATTCATATATAATCCTTACCCTAATGAAGTTCATAGGCTAGAAGCAAAGAAATATATTTATCAAATAATCACAGTTACTAAGTGCATCACAGGGAAGTTATGAATAGATGATAAGGAAAAAAAAAAGAATCGGCAAAAGTCTATGAACTGGTATCTGAAAGAGAATTAAGATGGCAAACAAAGGGTAGAGTGTTCCAAGCAGAGGGAAAAACTACACTAGCCAGGAAGTTAGTAGGGACATGGTGAATATGGGGATCCAGAAGAAAACTAGTGTGAGAATGAGAGCAGATCTCTAGAGAACAGACTAGAATGAACAGAATGAAAATCACAGTCAAAGGTAATAGAAAAACACATTCCTGAATTAAGACTTTAATTTGATTATTTAAATGATCAACATACACGAAAAAAATAAAAGTGTCATGACTACTTTTTATTAATCTTCAATTACTCAAGTAATATAGAGTCCTTCTTATGAAAGGGAGATATATATAAAGTTTAATTTCTCTATAAATAGGAAATCTTATCCCATTCTGCTACCTTTTGCCTTATGATAGCCATTTTAATGTATTTTAATGTCCTTCCATACCACTTTCTTTGATAAGAAAACATTTCCAACAGATAATACATAGTTTTATTTTATATCTTAATGATCTGTGGGAGATTATCTTTTTTTAAAATATTTCTTTATTTATTTGAAGGCACAAGGACAGAGGGAGACAATCTTCAAGCAGGCTCTGCACTGAGTGCTGCACCTAATGTGGGGCTCAATCTCGTGACCCAATCATGACTTGAGTCAAAACCAAGGGTTGGACACACTTAACTGACTGAGCCACCTAGGTGCCCCACACCCTGTGGAAAAACTCTCTTTGTGCAATAAAAGTTCAAGACATATTATCAGGAAATCCATTTTAGAGGTTATTTCTGATAGAAGAATTGTCAGGCCAAAGTAAGATTCTGATTGTCATAGTTTACAAAATCAGTTAAAAACATAATAGCAGGAGGCAAAGAATATACAAGATACGATGAAAAGACCAAATTACCTGAACCCTAGGTTATACAACATCATGTGTATCTGTACCTCTGTCCGCCATGCCAGTTTTACCAACTCATGGTGGTTTATGGGGACCAGACTTGGGGTTTCAGTAAGGAGCTTAGCAGAATGAAGGTGTCAACATAAATATATTTGCCTCATCAAAGAGACGCTAAACGAGAAGTTGTGGTCACAGCTATAGATCAATAACTAGTCTATTGAACACTTATTTCTTTTAGCTGTTTCTTGTTCTGAGCCCATGAGAGACCAAATTGGAACATAACAGGAGTCACAAATAGATGGCCAATTTAAAGATAACAATTGTCTGCTTATTGGTAATATAATTATAGCTTGTGACTTGATCTTTCCATTGATTTCTATTTAAAAGTAGCACTTCTGTTTGTTCTAATTATTCCATCTATCTTTAACATGACTTGAGGTTACTCACTTGTAATTGATATTTAACATATATTATGATTTCTATTTATCTCACAACTTATCTTGTCATTATATATCTTAACACAACTTATAAAATGGTGCTTATACCTCATAAGCAGTCAGCTTATTTTCTCTCTTTGCTTAACACTTCTTGTGTATTTTATCAATTCTGTCTGTCTGTTTTTCTAGTCTTTTGAAGATTATTCTCAAATAATCTTATAACACAAATTACATATAACTAAATTGAATTACAATCTCTATATTATTTTTTTCTTCTTTCTCTGTATTACATTTGAGAACTATCAAGGTTGACTAATCCATGTAGATCTGGATCATACCTTTATAGGATTTATATTTGTTCATTTCCATTGTAGTTAGCCAATCTGAAACTATGAAAGAATGGTTTGAGGTTTTACTCTGTTTGCATAACTATACATTACTATGTTGCACACAGAGAGAGAATTATTGGTTTCTTGTATCAGAAACCAGACTTTCGATTCACAAAATACCTTGTACCAGTTCCCATGCTCCAAACCACCACAGGATGAAGGGATGAAAGCAGATGTCAACTCTATGTATTGCAGGGTATGTATCACAGTAGAGTAACCCCAGAACTATGAAACTGGGAGCTTATATAAAGTGGCTGGCACATCTGTCTCTCCAGAGATGGAAAGAAATTGATGTTTGCTCTGGAATATAAATACATACTCTCTGGAGGGAGAAGGTCTCTAGGTTTACAACCCTTGGAATGTAAACAAATGGCTCCAGGGAAGATTGTCTGTAAATTTCTCAGAAACTTCTAAGGCTTGTTCTTTTCCCTCAATCATCCTTTACATGGGTTGTCAGTAATCTTTGCTCAGTAAGCCCTGAATATGAGGAAACATGAAAATATTTATGGAGCATTGTTTCCTGACAGCTGCAACAAATATATTCATGTTTTGTTTTTTTTTTTCCTGGTGAGTTGACTTTTTATTTTTCTGCAGAGTAACTTTCATACGTATAAGTAAGTAAAAATAGGTTACTTTCAACAAAATAAAAATCAAACTAAGAACATATTTATTCCTTCAAAATGTCAATTACAAAGAAGATAATTGAGAGTTGTCATAATAATTCTTGGAAGAAATGCCATGACTCTAGAATCCTATATGCATCCAAAGTCTTATATTGTGTTAAAAGGATGAGAAAAATCAGAAATATTTAAAAAATATATCTCAACTTCACACTGTCTCCTCTGAAATACTAAATACTCTTTATGAATATATAAATTTTGTTTTTAAGCTTATATATATTTTTAAATAAATTATCCTCCATTGTTAATAGAGATAGGTGAAAATAATATATATTCCTTACATTTTATGTGTATAATTTATCTACTTTAATATATAGCATTATAAAAATATTTTTATTTTAGGTAAATGGAAAATAGAGATCTACTGTTTTTGGTGTTAGAATATATAGGAAGGGCATGAGAATTTCATTTGTTAGCAATGACATCATGGGTTAAAGAAGAATGACATACACATTGTTGAAAGAAAAAGCTGTGTTAACTAATACTTTAAATTTCTTGACAAACTCTTTTTATTACTATTATTATTATTATTTTAAAATTATTTTTCCAGCTTTATTGGGAATGATTGACAAATAAAAATTGTATATATTTAGGGCGTGCAATGTGATGGTTTGATATTTGATATACATATACATTGTGAAATGGTTACCATAATTAAGCTAATTAACACATTTATCACCTCACATAGCTACCTTTTTGTTGTTTTTGGTGTCGTGAGAACACTTAAGATCTATTCACTTAACCGATTTCATATATACAACATAGCATTATTAACTATAGTCACCATGTTGTATATTATATCCCCAGAACTCATTCATCTTATATGTTGAAGTCTGTACACTTTGGTTAACATCTCCTCATTTTCCCACCCCCTGGACCCTGGTAGCTACCATTTACTCTTTGGTCCTGAGTTTGACAATTTATGAGTCTACGTATAAGTGAGATCATACAGTATTTGGCTTATTTCACTCAGCATCAAGAGCTCCAGTTTCATCTACATTGTTGCAAATAGCAGATTTTTAAAATAGTTGAATAATATGCACAACAAAGGAAACAATCACAAAATAAGAGGCAACCTATAGAATGGGAGAAAATATTTGCAAACCATCTGATGAGGGGTTAATATCTGATGAGGGGTAGTATCTGATGAGGGGTTAATATCCAAAATATACTAGGAACTCATATAACTCAACAGAAAACAAAACAACCCAATTAAAAGATGGGCAGAGGGCATGAAGAGACATTTTCCCAAAGAAGACATACAAACAGACAATGGGTAGATAAAAAAGTGTTCAACATCACTAATAATCAGGGAAATGAAAATTAAGCCACAATGGAGATATCACCTCATATCTGTTAAGATGGTTATTATCTTAATAAACTCTTTACTCTTCAAAGCACATACAGTTTGTTTCAATGTACTTACATCATAATAAAGAACTAGGATAATTCGTCTAGGAATAAGCTATTCTTCCAAAATTTGCTGCTGTTTATTATACAATAAATGCTAGAAATATACACTTGATCTGAGCCAAAAGGCCAAGAAGTGATAACGCTAGAAATATAAAAAGGAAATTTTCAATAGTCAGAAGTATAAAAGCTAGTTTTTATTTACTATGTGGAAACAGAAATAATATATTCTTTATTGCTTATATTTTTATTATGATCTTTCTTCCTAATAGAAATATATGTGATTAAATGCAGCTTCCTGGGGCGCCTGGGTGGCTCAGTGGGTTAAAGCCTCTGCCTTCGGCTCAGGTCATGATGCCAGGGTCCTGGGATCGAGCCCCGCATCGGGCTCTCCGCTCAGCGGGGAGCCTGCTTCCTCCTCTCTCTCTCTGTCTGCCTCTCTGCCTACTTGTGATCTCTCTCTCTCTCTCTGTCAAATAAAATAAAATCTTAAAAAAAAATAAATAAATGCAGCTTCCTCACTAAAAGACACATATAAGCACTCTTTCCTTTGGTGTATAAGAGGATACAACAGGTAGAAACCAGCATTTTTGCCATAGATTAGATTGCAAAGAATTACATGGCCTGTATTGGTGAAGGGACACTGTAGTGAATAAACTATTAATGTTCACTCACTGCAGAATGTAGATGTATTAACTAAGAGAGTTTTTGTCCTTTGTCCTTATGGCCTGTTATGAGTTGAATTGTGCATCCCTCCCATTCATATGTTGAACTCCTAACTCTCAGTGCCTCATAATGTCTCCTTATTAGGAAGTATGGTCATTGCAGATGTCATTAACTAAGTTAAGATGAGGTCATCCTGGAGAAGGGCAAGCCCCTAATCCAACATGACTGGTGTACTTATAAAAAGGGGAAATTTGGACACAGTCACAGACATAAGGCTAATGCCATATGAACATGAAGATGGAGATTGGGGTAATGCACTTGGGAATGTCAAGGATGGCCAGCATACCACCAATAGCCAGGAGAGAGTCATGGAATAGATTCTCCCTTGAAGCCCTCCGAAAGAAACCAACACTGCCAACACCTTGGTCTTGGGCTTCTAGCCTCTGAAACTGAGACAACACATTTATATTGTTTAAGTCACCCAATTGTGGTACTTTGTTATGGAAGCCCTAGCAAACTAATATATTGCTGTTGTAGCCTTCCTTTCTACAAAGAATCAATGATATTCATCACCTCAGAGGCATAATTCATTCACCTTAGGAAAGAGGAGATTAAAGAACCCAGAAAGTACAAAGAAGTCAAATGTTTGGAATCTTAATATAGAATAGAACTTTGAAAGCAAAGGTGTTGATTTATAGATACACGGGGGTTTGAAATTAATGTCAATGTTTTTAAATTTCAAAGCCTGGCTATGATAAAGTAACACCTGATACCTGAACAAAGAGAACTTAAAAGTTTCATCTGCATTCTTGGGAAAAGTCACATGTATTTGAGAGTGGGTTTTTCTGGTTTAAAATCAAGATTTAGTCTGCTTGTAGGATAGCTGGGAATTAGGACAGTAGTTTAGTGGATGCCCCCTTAATTTCATGGGTTTTTTTGAAAAGGGCTCTGCTTTCTTCTTTACTAGAAAATTTAGAGAAACCTTAAACGCACCAAACCAAGGAATAAAATGGGGTGACCTAAGGAAGCAAAATGCTTCATCTAACAGCATTCAACTAAACAAACAAACATGGAAATTAGGGGCATAGGTGGACATGAATAGTGTAAATATATTACATATATGTAGTGAGTATAATGTATACACAATATATGTCTATAATATATGTATCTCTATTATATAGTATACATATATAATGTGCATAACCATCTATGTATATATTATACATATGCAATGTGTATATAATATATGTATTATTCATCATAGTGCACATATATGTGTATATATATGCAAAAATGTGTGTATATATCGATATATATAATTTATATTATATATAAATACACTTCACAGTGTATATATACTACTATTAAAATTCTGAGTTATTAAACTGTTAAGAACATATCTGCTATAATTAGAGCACCTATTATATATAGTACATTATATACTTTTACATACTGATCTCAGTTTCGACAATCTGTCATTTGATTCAAGTGATTGAGGAAGGTCAGATGCGGTTACCCTCATCTTATAGCTAAAAATACTAAAAGCTCTGAGAGATTAAGAATGTTATTCAATATCTCATGTGTAATAAATCACTAAATGGAACTAGTTACTTCACTTTCCATACAGTGCCATAAAATGATTAGGGTGCATTAAGCATTCTACTCTCTAGGTCCCATTTAGACCACTTTATCTTCCAAAAGAGAAACCTGATTTTCCTCCAAGTATAATGGATCTGTTTTCCTTTTCCAAAAATTGTTTCATCAGATTTAGGGCTAAGATGATATGCTTTTGCCACTTTCTTTATAAAAATAATAATCACAGTTTTCCCAGTTAAATCGAAATCCTGTGGGAAATACTGAGCATTCTGTGTGTTCTTCGCCTATATCACTCAGGTCTTGTGGGTTCTTAACACTGGTATCTAAAGTTTCTTGTAAAGACAGTTCTTATCCAATGGCTATAGGCCCAGCACACACGAAGCCATTTTGTCAGTCAGCCCTAAACAGTAGTCTCTCAAAAACTGGTATTTACCAATGTGCTCAGTATTAGATAGGGATAACTTGATCTTAAAGTAATACAAAAATGAAATCAATGGTTATATTTAACTGAACTTGATTAGCAAATACGGAGAAACTTTTCTGGGCAAGTTACTATTTGTGATCATATAGTGGAGAAAAAGAACAAGTCAATCAATAATAATGATGATGATGAGAAAGGCATGATGCTGAAGAGTAACAGCAGCTAAATTTTAAGGGGATTAAAAATGTGCCACGTACTATGCTACAACTTCACATGCATTGTGCAATTCAAATCTCGCAACACTCCTAAAGAGATTTTTATCTTCATTAGCATACATTTATAGATAAATAAATGAGTCAACTCAGTCAAATAATATATTCAATTGTTACATGGCCTGTTCATTCTTTTTATTGTTTAAAGATTTTTATTTATTCATTTGAGATACAGTGTGTGAGAGCATGGGCAGAGGGGAGGATCAGAGGAGCTGAGCAGGAAAGCCTGAGGTGGGGGTTCATCCCAGGACCACTGATATCATGACCAGAGCTGAAGGCAGCAGCTTAACAGACTGAGACACTCATGAACCCTAAGTTTGGCTTATTCTTGGAGCCAGATTTGAACATTTATCTTTCTGACCTCTGATCCCAAACTCTTAACGATAAAAGGCAGTAATTGCATATTCAGCATCACAAATTACTATTAAAAGTTATCATTTTCAAAATTTTTTATTATTTATTTATTTATTTTTAAAATAAATTTAAAATAAATTTTAAATAAATTTAAAAATTTTTATTATTTATTTATTTGACAGAGAGAGTTAGAGATCACAAGTAGGCAGAGAGGCAGGCAGAGAGAGAGGGGGAAGCAGGCTCCCTGCCGAGCAGAGAGCCCAGTGCGGGGGCTCGATCCCAGGATCCTGAGATCATTACCTGAACCAAAGGGAGAGGCTTAACCCACTGACCCACCCAGGTGCTCCTATTTTTTATTTATTTTTTCTCCAACCATCCAAACATGACTCTCAAGTAATGCACCGTCACAGAATTGTATATACGATTTGGTCCTTTGCAAAAAATGCTAGCAGCCCCCGGCCAAAACAAACAAACAAACAAACAAACAAATAAATAAGTAATAAAAAAGAGAAAAATTAGCAGTATCCTGTAAGCCTATGATTACTGTGATCTTCTTCCTATTAGCTAATGTATGAGCCAAACTTTAAGTTCATATTTATTTTAACTTTATATTTCAACTTATGAAAATGATTCTGAGTTCTATAATAAAAAAAATGCTACAAACACTGTGTACTCCAAGTACTCTATCATCTTAGAGACTTCAAGTATTAAAGTTTTGAATAGGTTAGAAAACAGTACCAGACAGTTTATTCTTAACAAATTCGACATTATAAGCTCCCTACAGCATCACCCTTAATCACGTGAGGGACCCCTATAAACCGAAGAACTATATACATGGGTACCTGGAGGATCCAAAAAAAAAAAAAAAGACCATTAAAAATCTGGCAACCCTCGAAAGAAGACAACAGACCCTAGACCTGAAAAGGGCAAATCAAGAGCCTGTCAGTACAAATGATTCAGAACTTCTCAAATCCTGGCAGAGTGAGTGAGCAAGTGGTCTCTGGAGAATCTAACTCCTGACATTAGTTTTGCTCCAACCTCCACTCAGAATTCTACTCAGATGTTGACAGAAAGGCATCCTAGCAGACAAACCATAGGTAGTTGTCTCTCCTTCCAGTGCCTGGAGCAAATACCAGACAGAGTGTGTGATCTCTGTGTTTCTACCACTGATCCATAGCCTTAAAGCATTATGTTTTAATGTACAAAGACATTTGTCTGAGTATTTGCAGTTACATAAGGCTATTTTCCCTAATATTGATTTAAATACTTTTTTCCATAAAAAGAATAATTGTTCCAAAGCCCCTCCCAAGAACATTTTATTTTTTAACCTGAAATGTCCCATATTTTAAAAGTAAGGACTTAAACATCTTCCCTTTCAGAAACATCATTTTTTCCCTTCCTTCCTCCCTCCCTCCCTCCTTCCCTTCTTCCTTTTCTTCTCTTTCTTTCTTTCTTTCTTTCTTTCTTTCTTTCTTTCTTTCTTTCTTTTTTCTTTTTTAGGGAACAGTTTATCTCATTTACATTAAATGAGGAAGGTGGCTACTAAATATATACTTTCTGTCATGAAAATGATAATAAGAACTTGTATGGTTTTGAATAAATATGAATTCTCTGAGAAGATACATCCATTTCCTGCTATTCTCAGTAAGAATTGGGAGACTAGTAGGAGGTTAGCTTATTTCTTGTGGCCATCTGTGGACTCCTGTGATGTGCTGTGAACAGTGCATTACTTTCATACCAACACTGATATACGTTCCATTCAATGGCTGGCACTGAAATGAATTTCAAAATGTAAGTGTCTGTCTTATAAAATATATAATCTTAAATGCACAGCAATAGCTATGACTTCTGCTTTCTTATTGTAATAAAACCTAATTTTTCAAACTTTCAGAGAATGACCATTAACTCTAAACATAATGGAAAAAAAGAAATGAAAACTATAAGATTGTTTTATTTCTTAGTATCAAATGGCAATGATGTTAACAATGTTTATTATAACGATGTGTTTGTGAAATATGCATTTCCAGAGACTGTATTTTTTATGGTTATAGATAATGTAATCCAAATAATTAAGCTCTCAGTAAATGCATAATGACCTAGAAAATAGCTTCAGAAGATTTTGAAGATAATTTTAATATTTGAGCAATTTTGAAGAAAATTTTAATCAGAAGAGTGCTGAAAGCTTTCGGATAATTACTTTTAGAAAATATCCCTTTTCTAAGACTAAATAATTCCTACTGGTATTTCCTGAAACTTTACCCTTTTCTAAATATTTTGTTATATGTTCAGTTCTCCTATATTAGAAACTCTTAGGTAATACTCATGATTAAAATAATAATAATAATAAGAAGAAGAAGAAGTAGAAGAAGAAGAAGAAGAAAATTACTATAAAATGCTAGTCTTTTCTTTGTATTACTTTGGAAGAAATTTCTAAGGCATTTGGATTTATAAAGCCATAGCAATATTTACTTTGTACATTGTTCTTCCAAAGAAAACTGACAAAGAAAATCCATCTTTGATCTCAGCAGGGAGCCAGCTGATCATTCATAGTGATTAGGAGGTTGTCCTCAGATTTTGATAGGCAGCAGAAGGATGCCCAGAGAGAGGGGCATGGGAAGAGATTCAGGCACATGAACTGGCCTCACCCACCACAGTGAACACACTTGTATAAATTTTGTATTTTCACAAACCCTTGTTCTTTGCATAACCTATTGTTACATTTTTTGTGTTCAGTAGCTGTCAAATTGGATGATTGGTTCTACTAACTTTTCTGCAATAGTATCCCCAACTCCCTCTTTTTTTTTTTTAAGATTTTTCTTTTATTTATTTGACAGAGAAATAGAGCCAGAAAGCGCAAGTAGGGGGAATAGCGGAGGGAGAAGGAGAAGCAGGCTCTCTGCTGAGCAGGGAGCCCAATGCAGTACTAGATTTCAGGACCCTGGGACCATGATCTAAGCTGAAGGCAGTCGGTTAACCAACTGAGCCACCCACGCACCAACCCCTTGTTTTTTAAATTAATTAATTAATTAATTAAGTTTTTGTGACTTTATCGTTATTATTCAGTGATCTGGTTTTAGTACAGATGGAAAGGGAAAGACAAATACAACTATCTGGTACTTTTGAAGCGAATAAATGTATATCCCTACTTGATGTAATGACACTTTAAACCTGAAGAGTATAGGCACTCAGATATAGGCTCAAAATTTTCCCTGCCGTCAAGGAAAGCAGTTACAAGCACACAGAAATTTTGCGCAAAAATAAATTGTTAATAAAATTCACACCTGCATTTTTTTTCTTTTCAAAAATTAAGTTATAATGACCACAAACGAACTCAAAATTATAGAAAGATATTTTTCTTACATGCACATTAATAGATACTGCATCTTGTTAATTGCTTTATCATGTGCAATCAAAGTAACCACACCACTTATTTCACCTGAGTGACAACAGTTCAGCGCTGCTGATTGTACAATATCTAAAAATTGTTAAATTTTTTTTTTCCCTGTGGTTAAGCTGTTTAAGAATCCTCTGGTCAGGGGCGCCTGGGTGGTTCAGTGGATTAAGCCTCTGCCTTTGGTTCAGGTCATGATCTCAGGGTCCTGGGATTGAGTCCTGCATCGGGCTCTCTGCTCGGCAGGGAGCCTGCTTCCTCCTCTCTCTCTCTCTGCCTGCCTGTCTGCCTACTTGTGATCTCTCTCTCTCAAATAAATAAATAAAATATTTAAAAAAAAAAAGAACCCTCTGATCAATGATACTTTAATAAGGGTAGAGGTGGAAATTCAAAAAAGCGTATCTTTTATTGAGGAAAAAATTATTTTAATTTTTGAGTGGATCTTATGTACGCTTTCCAAATTTAAAAGAATAACAGTAAATATATAGATATAGATATGTATACACACATACATATATCTAAACATAAAAAATATATTACTAGAAAATATTTATCTAGCATGCATATTAGTATTATATATGTGTGTGTATATATATATGTGTATATATATATATATATATATAGGGAGAGAGAGAGAGAGAGAGAGAGAATATGTGTGTGCGTGTAGTGGAGAGAGAGAGAGTTGGCAAAGGTTTTGTTTGTTTACTTGTGTGTGATTAAGAGAGTAAGGAAAGGGTCAAGGGGTTGAAATGATAAATGATAATGGAGGCTTAATATAATTATTTGGAATCTTAAATTTTTTTAAAGATTTTATTTATTTGAGAAAGACAGAGAGAGATACAGAAAGAAGACCCATGAATGGGGAGGAGGGGCAGAGGGAGAGGAAGAAGCAGGCTCCCCGCTGAGCAGGGAGCCTGATGACTGGGGGGCTTGATCCCAGAACCCTGGGATCATGGCCTGAGTCAATGGCAGACAGTTAACTGATTGAGCCACAAAGGTGCCCCAAATTTTGTTTTTATTAATTATTAGGTTTCAAATGAAAATTTAGAAATACTCACACAGCCCATCAAATTTCCACTTGATGATCTAACAACCCAGCCCCACTCCAGCAAAACATAACAGGCTACATTTTTACCACTATAGTTCTTTGAAGTATTCAATGAGAAGAATAATTTGTTAATCTGCTTTATAGTGTCTTATTTTGTTAAAAACTATAAGTAATTCTGCCAATTTACTCCTGTTAAGAATTTTTTTTTTCTTGTAGGATTTCAGTCAGTTGAATTTTCAAAACAATGAAAAATCTGTACCAGTCCTCTTTCCTTTTAACCAAATCTAATATGCCTGAACACATTAATACCCTCTATTTCCTCCAAAAATAACTGGCAGACATTGATGTCTCTCCTTTTTAAGTAACTGCCAAACAGTACACTAAAACGCTCTGGGGAATTTAGTAAGCCATTTGTAATGATGTCAATAGGTTTAAATATCACACTAACAATGAATCACTCTTCCATTAACAAAATTATTTCTAAAACTGCCGTCATCATTATTTCAATAAATGTACATTTGTTATATCATTACAGAAGTAGGCTTTTTAATTTTTTTACAAATGTTAATATGAAATGTGATTTTTTTCCTATAAACATTGTCCATATAAACTGAGAAAATATTACTAACAATAAATGTAATTGATGCTAAATAATCTATCAGAGCATTTGAAAACTATTTACAAGCTTGACATTTTTTTCCCCCTCTTAGTGTAGGAAGGAGAAAGCAAGTTTATAATTAAGTTATAGTTATTTTAAAGAACTTTTCTATATTTTTTCACCTTTTTTTTTTTTTTTTTAAGTAGGCTCTGGGCCCAATGTGGAACCCAGTGCGGGGCTTAAACTCATGACCCTGAAATCAAGACCTGAGCTGAAATCAAGAGCTGGACGCTGAACCAACTGGGCCACCCAGTCACCCCAGTACATTTTTTCACTTTTGATCAATAATATATGTAAATTTATATGTCATAATTCATCATGCTGGTATTTAAAATATGTATATATTTATATAAATATATTTGAGAGCTGTAATTCACACAAATGTACCTAATATATTAAATTAACCACATAATTAAAGTGGCTTCTTTTAAGATAGACTATTTATTCATATATATCCGGAAGATAAAGTCTATAATTACATGAAATTATTAGGTTTTCATCAAGTCAGGTTATTAGAATTACTGTCAAACAAAAGTTTGGTAGGGTGAGCACTGATTAGACACAGGGATAGATTCTTTTTGAAAACATAGTTGTTTCTACTGATGCTAGAAAACAAAGAATACATAGGTCTCAGAAAGCAATAAACAGAACAAATCCCGCCCTCCGACACCGCCCATCCCCACCTTTGTCCTCAAGAGTAAGTTTAAGCTCACACTAAGAGAGACGGGGAAACATCCAAGTAGCGAAAATGCTGAGACAGAATATGCAAACAAACTTGTACCAGATCAAATATAATGTTTACTGGACTTCATTCTTATATCAAGGTAGTTTCAGTCATTCACATAAGTTTTTTATGAAGACATCACACATGAATTGTTTATATTTAAGAACTACAAAGCACCCCAAAGTCACAGTCTGACACAAACTTAGATAGGACATAACAGGTACTTGACTGAATACTGAAAACATGACTCATCTAAAATGTTCTGTGATATAACAAAGGACTGATGTTTTAAATGGCAAAAAAAAAAGTAAGAAATATAATGAATCTAAATAAAATAAAATAAAAAATATAAAAATATATAAACATGTAAAAAATATATATATATAAAAATAAGATATAAGGAATCTAAAATAAAAATAAGAAAGGGGTGCATACTATTTAAAATGTGTAATTATGAAAGCAGATGAGAGTCAGTATCTCTGTCCTGCATGTTCCCTCACTTATAAAATTAAAAAAATTGCAACAATCATTTCATCATAGGGATGTTCAGAAATTAAATTGATCTCTACATACGAAGTATTTAGTCCAGTGACAGAATGTGGTAGGAGCTATACTTTGTATTGTCCTTATTATCATTATCTTTGATACTCAATCTGTTTCCTGGGTCAGCATTTAAAGGACCAATAGAACCAGAGGTTGCGAAATGAAGGCAGAGCCTTGCTTCCACGTGAAACAAGCCCTCTGATTAGTTTCCACTTGTGTGACCTCACCAGTATCTAAACCTCCAAGATATAAGAAAGCCCACCCCTTATGAAGGATTATAAAATAGGATGCCCCTGAGAGACGCCAGAAGAATGCTTCTCTGAACAGCTAAGATACAGAAATGTAAATTACTGCATCAGTTGTTGTAAGCAATGGCATAAAATCCCATAGACCTTCACTTTTAGTAGGATGAGTCACTGGTACTATTAATCTACTAAGAGAATTGTTAGCATTATAGACATATGGTATTCATTTCCTTAAAAAAAAGCAGATAGTTAAAGATTTTATTCAGAATTCTGCTAAGACAAGCTGTCACAGAATACTTGGTGATGTTGTGAAGGTCCTATCTGCATGCACATTCACAGATATTAGGAATCCTTCTGCATTTTATGATGCACGTTGCATTTTTAGTGTGACATCTGTGTTGTCTTGAGTGTATTTGAGCTTAAACCCTTGAGTCAATATATTTATAGATATGTTGCCCTGATTTGGATTTATTGATCATTTGATTTCACATAAATGTTGAATCTTTAAATATTTGATTAAATTGTTGCCAGTGTGATTTGATTTTCCAAAGGAAAATGCATGGACTTAATTTTGATTATGGTCTGCTTAAATTTATAGGAAAAAATCAGAAATAAAGAATACTGGTACATTTCCAGTTGTGATAGTCATAATTAAAGATCTATTGATGCTTTTTCAATAATAGTAGGATTTGACAGAATAATTACAATTATTTATAATTACATAAAATTCCAAAACAATGCTAGGAAAATAATCTTTTTGAAGTTCACATATCCAATAATTCTAATTATTCAGCTCTGTAAACCTCCAAAATATCTTTGAAAAAGCACTGCAATTACATTTCCAGCTGTGGAGGATTTTGCAGGTTTATTTGCTTTTCTTTCTGTATTAATTTTTTTGTTTGCTTTTTAATTTTTATTTTGGAAATAATTATATACTCAAAGGAAGTTGTAAAGATAATAAAACTAAGACTCTTACTTTTTACCCAGTTTCCCCACTAGTTCCATTTTACATAATTATAATACAATATCAAAACAAAAATTTCACATTGAGACAATGTATATGTATAATTCCATGTCATTTTGTCACATATATAGATTTGTGTAACCAACAGCATGAATCTAGATACAAGACTATTCTATGCCACAATAATCTCCCTCATGATACTTTTTTATAATCAAACCAGCAACTGGTTGATCATTCCTAACAGCTGTAACGACCTGATGTATTTTTCATCTCTATAGTTTTGTCATTTCAAGAATGTTATATAAATGGAATCAACTTTGTACAACTAGGTTTTTCTACTCAAAGTAATACCTTTGAGATTCATCCAAGTTTTTGTATGTATTGATAAGTAATCCCTTGTTATTTGTTGATAGTATTTCATGGTATGGGTGTACAACAGTTATTTTATTTTATTGTCTCTTTCTTTATTAACTTTTAAAAGATTTTATTTCTTTATTTTGAGACACAGAAAGCACTTGAGCAGGGGGAAGGGCAGAGGCAGAGGGAGAGAGAGACTCTCAGGCTGACTCCATGCTGAGTGTGGAGCCCAATGTGGGGCCCCATCTCACCACCCCGAGATCATGACCTGAGCCAAAGTCAAGAGTCGGTCACTTAACCTACTGAGCTTCCCAGGTGCTCCTGGATATACAACAGTTACTTTAAACTTTTCATCTACTGAGAGACATTTTGGTGTTTCCACTTTTTGGCTATTGCAAATAAAACTGCTATGAACAATTATGTACAAGTATCTGTGTGGATGTATGTTTTCATTCCTCAGAGATAAACATGCAGGAGGCCAATTACGGTGTCATATGGCAAGTGCACGCTTAGCTTTTAAGAAATTGTCAAAATGTTTTCTAGAGTGGCTATACCATTCTACATGCATCCCACCAGCGATGCACAAGATCTCATTTATTTGTATCTCAGTGCCATTCAATATCGTCCTGTTTCATTTTATTTGAAGTGTTTGCTGTTCTAATAGGTTTATAGTGATGTCTCAACATTGCCTTAATTTGCATTTCTTTGATGACTAATGATGTTGAAAATCTTATCGTGTGTTTATTAGCCATGCATATCTACTTTTCAGTGGAATATTCCTTCATGTTGCTGTTTGCCACATCTACTGTGAGAATGAAGAACTTTCTCAGCAATCAGACTGTCAACATTCCAGAAAATGTCAACGTCACTCTGAAAGGATACGCTGTGATCATGAAGGGGCCCACAGGAATCCTTCAAAGGGAGTTTGATCATATCAATACAGAGCTCAGTCTCCTTGGAAAGAAAAGAAGAGGATCCGAGTTCACAAATGGTGGGGAACTAGGAAAGAACTGAGTACTGTTCGCACTATCTGTAGTCATGTACAGAACACGATCCAAGGCATTGTATGGGGCTTCTGTTACAAGATGAGGTCTGTGTATGCTCACTTCCCGGGACATCAATGTTGTTATTCAGGAGAATGGTTCTCTTGTTGAAATCCAAAATTTCTTGGGTCAAAAGTACATCTGCAGGGTTTGGATGAGGACAGGTGTTGCTTATTCAGTATCTCCAGCCCAGAATGATGATGAGTTACTTCTTCAAGGAAATGACATTGAACTTGAATCAAACTCAGCTGCCTTGATTCAGCAAGCCACAACAATTAAAAACAAGGATATCAGAAAGTTTTTGGATGGTATCTATATTTCTGAAAAAGGAACAGTTCAGAAGGCTGATGAATAAGATCTAAATTTTTCAGCTACAGAAATAGCAAGTTGCTGGATGATTATTCAGACTTTTTGTAAATATTTTAAAGATGCAATAAAAACTCTATTGATTTGGGTTTTTTCTTAAGCCAATAATCCTTTCCAACTATTTGGCAGGTAAACTATTCAGAAGTAAATTGTAGTGTGCTAAGAAGAGTAACAGAAGGAATAGTATAGGGTTTTTTTGTTGTTGTTATTTTTGGTTTTTGGTATAATTTCATAGGAGAAAAAAATAAATATTCTTTCATGGCTTTTGCCCATTTTTTATTTGGACTTGTTTGATTTTTGTATTGTTTAATTCTGAGAGTTCTTTATGAGATATAGATAGATATACATAACTATATCTATCTATATCTATCAGTCCTATATATAGTACATGATTATTATATATATCATATACGTGATTCTTTTTGTTGCCTATGTGGTTCACAACTGATTTCTCCCAGTCTGTATGAGTCTTTTCATCCTCATTCACTGGGTTTTCTAGACAGTTAAATTTTTATTTTGATGAAGTCCTATTTACCAATTGTTATTTTAATTGATTGTGCTTTCAGTGTTATCTGTAAAAACTCTTTTTTTTAAAGATTTTATGTATGTATTTGAGAGAGAGAAAGAAAGAAAGAGAGAGAAGATGGAGCAGAGTGAGAGGGAGAAGCAGACTCCTTGCTGAGCAGGGAACCCTACATGGGGCTCCAACCACGACCTTGAGAGCATGACCTGAGCGGAAGGCAGACGCTTAACCGACTGAGCCACCAAGGCACTCCATATGTAAAAACTCTTCCCCAAGTCCTAGATCCTCAGATTTTCTACTATTTTACCTTCTAGAATTTTGTACTGACTTTGCCTGGTTTTGAAATTGGGTAACATTTGATTTACAAATTTAGTAAGGAAAAAGGTTTTGTTTTTGTTTTTTCTGTTTTCTAGAAGAAATAATATAGAATTGATTTTTAATTCCTTTTAAATTATTTTGTAGAATTCGGAGTCCCTGGGTGGCTCATTTAAGCATCTGACTTGATTTTGGCTCAGGTCATGATCTCAGGGTTCTGAAATCAAGCCTTGAATGGGCCTCCTTGCTAGATGTGGAACCTGCTTAAGATTCTGTCTCTCCCTCTCCCTCTGCCCCTCCTCATCTCTCTCTCTCCCTCTCTTAGAAAGAAGAGAAAAGGAAAGGAAAGGAAAAGAAAGGAAAGGAAAGGAAAGGAAAGGAAAGAGGAGAGTTGGGGCGCCTGGGTGGCTCAGTAGGTTGGGTGACTGCCTTTGGCTTGGGTCATGATCCCAGAGTCCCGGGATAGAGCCCCACATCCGGCTCCTTGCTCAGAGGGGAACCTGTTTCTCCCTTTTCCTCTGCCTGCTACTCTGCCTGCTTGTGCGCGTGTGCGCTCGCTCTCTCTCTCTCTCTCTCTCTCTCTGTCAAATAAATAAATAAATAAATAAAAGGGGAAAAAAAAAGAGAAAAGGAAAGGAAAGAAAAAAGAAAAAGAAAAAGATTTGATAGAATTCTCTAGTGAATCACCAGAGACATATTTCTTTACAGGGAGTTTTTAAAATTACAGTTTCAATGTCTTAATAGAATAGATAGAATAGATAGAATAGATACAGGGCCATAAAGTTATCTGTTTCATGTTGGATGAGTTGTGTTAGTTTGCATTTTTCAAGAAAGTGGTCCATTTCATCTAAATTATTCAATTCAGATATGCAGAGATACTATTACTCCCTTTATATCCTTTTGATGTCTATCTTTCCTGTAGTGTCTTTGTCATTGTGTTTTTCCTCCCCAGCCACCCCCCCTTTTTTTTTTCTTTTTTTCTGTTCAGACTTCCTAAAGCCTTATCACTTTTGTTGATCTTTTCAAAGAGCTTTTTTTTGGTGTGTGTTTGTGTGTATGTGTGTCTGTTAATAGTCTTTATTTATTTATAGGGATTTTCACGGACTATATTGCAATGCTATCCTAGCAACGACATTTTGTGGGACTGGGTGAATACCTCTAATGCCATCAATAATTATTATCCCAACCAGATGTATTATACCATATTCTATATCATAATAATGAAAGTCTGTATTTTTCTTAATTACTCTGTCACATTTTTAAGTCACAGTAAAAATAAAATATTATATCAATAAATGGGACTTTTTCACACAGCAGAAAACATGATTTTTAAAAAACAATTTGCATACAACTCTCAGTATATTTAACTAATGTTTTGATTTATAAAATTATACATTTCTTTCAGCTATTTGATGTCCCTTTTTGTAAAGCTCTCAAGTATTTCTGATGAACAGTAATTCTACTAGTGTCTACCTAATGTCCTTTTAAATAAATGTTAAGGGTATAATATTGTGCAGAATACAATTTTTAAAATTACTATTAATAATCATAGTGATTACAATAATTTTAAACTTAGTTACACAGAATTGCAACTGAAGACTAGATTTAAGTGAGAAAAATATTCATGTTTTAAAATTAACCTGTTTCATTTTCTGTGACAGTAAAATATGGATCTTTGAAAAATATGTATTAATTAATATATTCATGTATTCTCTGTACTATTTGTTTGAAAAAAAATCTTAACCCATTTAATTCCTTTTTTAGAAAACAAATTAAGTACAGGCTGGCAACTTTATGTGCTGTTTTGCTCTTATGTGAATTCAAACCATTGAGTCATAAACTCCTGAAAAACTGTGCCTGTAATAGAATGCTGCCAGCAAGATCTGCTATAATTAAGCTTTAAATAATAACAATGATAAAGTAAAATAATAGGTTGCATGTGCATCTTGAGTTTAAAAGAATCCTTAACTTTCAGTACTAGATAATGAACATTTCTATTATTCTCAATGAGTTGCGTTAGTAGGAAATCTTGCAATATCACATTTTAAAACGTTTAGATTTTTGTCTATGTGTTGAAAGCTTTAAGTTTCACAATAAATAATTACATATATAGCTAGTAAGTCATAATATTATTGGGTTGTAATTGTCATTAATGTTGTTCCTTAAAAAAAAAATCAAAACCCAAAAGCTGGTTTGTTTTCTTTATGAAGCAGACATTTCATTGTCAAATTTCTGCGACAATTTAAAATGCCAGTACATTTTAAGTTTCAAACCACAAAGTGGAGTAGGAAGATAAAGCTGTTAGTTAATTCAATCAAAACTTTTCCCATTGAGATCTGTTTAAGATTCTATTTTTTTTTTCATTTTAATTGAGTGTGAGAAATTTTCCAGAGCTATTTGCATTCTAATAGATTTCTGGATTAATGCTTAGTTTTCTGCTTAGTTTGTATTTGGAGAAAAAACTTGGGGATTATAAGTAAGGCCACTAACTAAAATCTAGGACCAGCTGTGACTACTTACAAGGACACCTGCCAGGAAGCACAGATTCACATTAACTGGTGAGACTGGCTTTTAGGGGGTTTGCCCAAAGGAAGTGAGGAGATGTTCTGGTGTTACAGATCCTCCAAATCATATTAATTCTATTATAAATCACTGGCATTAGGATTAATACATAAGAAAACACAAGAAAATACAATTTAAAAAAGATAAATAAGGGGGCGCCTGGATGGTTCAGTGGGTTAAAGCCTCTGCCTTCGGCTCAGGTCGTGCTCCCAGGGTCCTGGGATCAAGCCCCACATAGGGCTCTCCACTCAGTGGGGAGCCTGCTTCCCCCCCCACCCCCCGCCTGCCTCTCTGCCTACTTGTGATCTCTGTCTGTCAAATAAATTATTAAATCTGTAAAAATAAATAAATAAATCTGTAAAAATAAATAAATAAATAAATAAATAAATAAGATCCATATTCGGTATTACTCTTCACAAATTAAATCATTTAGCAAACTTGTTAAATACAATATCTACATAGAAACATAAGGTTTTTAAAATTTTTTATATAGTAGCAATGCTACTAGAAATTAAAATAAAATAAATTAAATTAAATAAATTAAAATAATTAAAATAAAAATGACCATTGATAATAGCATCAATGTATAAAATCATTAGGGCTAATTCTGACAAAATGTTTTCAAATTTTATGGGCTAAAATCAAAAGATTGATGAAGACCTCAATGAACAGAGGAGTGTACGGGATCATAAACTGAGGAGACTCACTGTTCTTAAGATGTCAGGTTTCCACAAATCATTCTATCAAAGAAAGCAATTCCACTTACTGTATGATCCCTTCATACCTATTGAGCTTCATATCCATTTCTGCTACGTACTTGCATTTTAGCCACAATGATTTTCTTTCAGTCCCACAAAATCGCCATGGTTCTTACACTGGGTTTTTTTCACTTCTGCATGCCACTTCCTTGCCTGTTAACTCATAATCCTTCAGATCTCTAATAAAATATAATTTCTTCATCATAGATTTGTTATTCCCCCATGCTAGCCATACATTCTCTTACAGACTCTCATGAAATTCTGCATATTTTCTTTATTGTACTTCTAATTCTTGTTATTTTACATCTAAGTTAATATTCCTCTCTTTCCCTAGAATGTTTTATTAGAAAAAGACTTTGTTTTGACATTTTAGTCTCATATAGTACGTAGTCTAATCCAATATAAGGACGCAAAAAATATTAGCTGAAGTAAGAATTGAGATTACCCTCTCTTGGAGATACACACACATACACGTGCACGCACGTGTGCATGGGCACACATACATAAATACACCTACATGGAATCTGATGTAAAATTTGATCTATATCTGTACCAATGTAACAAATCAAGGTGTCTCATAGAAACTTCTTTTCTACAGTTGCAATGTTATGGGTGAAGGTTTTGTTCTATATCCTTTATGATAACATTTTTACCAAGCTAGATAAAAGTAAATTAGAAAATAACATAGAATAATAATAAATTATTTTCAAATATGTATTAACTATAGAAAAGAAAACACTTCATAGAAAATCTGTCAATGTATTCTTTTGACAGAATTTGTATGTTTTTGCTGGCCTCACTGAGGACACTTAAATGTGTTTGGACACTGGAGTTTGGACTGGAGATAGTGCTCATTCTCCCTGATAAATTGTTTTATGTATCAAGAATAAGAATTCTTTGTGAATCCAAGAAAATTTAGAATCCCTTATAATTGAAGGTTAACTACCTGTTTGTTTTGTTTTCTGATTCAAAAGTCTTTACATCAAAAGTCTTACAATGGCAAAATTCAGAGAGGAGGATAGTTTCCATGGATACAACCCCCAAGTGTTTCTTTTTTTAAAAATTCTTTTCTTTTCTTCCTGTTCCCATGACTTGTTTTCCTCTAATACTATTATTTTTTTCCTTTTCTTTATCAGTTCTATTCTTTATTTCCATCTCTTACACACTTTAATTTCAATATACTTTTCAATATTAAATTCCTGTGAATAAGATTCCAAGCATTTAGCAATATGTAGGGGCTAAAATTCTTACTGTATTTGACTTACATTATCAATAAGTTGTGGTGAGGCTTGTTCTAAGGTTCTAGGTAAAATTTTTTTAAGTCTGTAGAAAACAAATGATATTCTACAAAATTATGTTGATATTTCAGTGACCGACTTTTTCGACTTTACTAACATTTCTTTAAAACACTTATTGAATGTCTCTCACAGTCTATTGATCTATGCTGCTTTTCCTTGCTGATTAATCCAGACAAGCTTTAAAAAGCTCTTTGAAGAAAAATAGACTTGGAGGACAAAATGAGGTTGATTCACAAGTTGATATTGCTAGAGGATGTAAAAACAGTCTTTCAGTTAAGATACTGCTTATGACGATTCAGGGATGATTTGACATATAGTCCTAAACCAATTTTGTTTAAAATAATGGTTATTTCAGCAATGCATGTTTTGATATCTGGAACAAAATGAATACACATATCTTCACATTTTCACATTCATTATATTGGAACTTGCGACTGGATGTTTTTATTGGATTTAATTCTGAAACATTCTAAAATTCTCAGCACAAAAAATAAGAGCAATCATTTCAATTCCCCTCACTTGTTGCATCTGTGCCCAGTAAACTAAACAGCATAATCAATATTTTTTCCCTATTTAAACTGATTTTATTTAACTTACTTATTTTTTTGGGTTATAGTACTTGGCAAAGATTTGTTTGCAAAATAAAAAAAATCAAATATCAATATCGTATGTTGTATTAGGTTCTATTCTACATTCTTTGCATATGTCATTTCATTTAATCATCTTAACAAACACAACAAATATGCACTGATAGTTCTCCATCTGAAAGTTGATAAAACTAAGATAAATAATGTACTGGTAATTGCCCAAAGTCACACAACTTGAAAGTGGCAGATCATAGAATCTACTGAGATTGGATAGTTTTAAGTGCCACACTATAATGCCTCTCCCCAAAATGTTACTATACCTTTGATGTTAAATATCTATTAGGCTAAATGGAAACCCTTCCTTCTAATTAATGATTTCAGTTACACTATTAAGGGAAAAATGATGAATCTGTATTGATATATAAATATTCCCCTGAACCTTACTGATAAGCCAATCCTCCCTTTACTGAATCTGAAAACTTTTTTCCTTCCATGTCTCATCAAACCTAAGATTTTTAAGAATTAAAAATTCTAAAAATTTATTTTTACTGCTACATTTCAATGTTAATGTCCTTTATGGGTATATCTCTTTACCTGACATTCTATACATCAAACTTAAATTTACAGACAGAGCACAAATTTGGAAATTTTAAAACTGAAACAAAACAAATACAAAACACTATTCAAAAACAGTAGGATTCTCTGGAATAGATTCAACTGAGATGCCCCCTAATATAATTCCGTATTCTTCAATTTGGTAAGTAAGACTTTAGTTCTTAACTTTTCTGTCATGGTTATTATATTCTAGTTGGAGTTTTGGTTTACTATAGAGTCAATATTTAAGACAAAATGACAATTGCCATCATAATTCACAGGTCATTTGTAAATTATTTACACTGAATTTAGGTGATGATGAAAGATAACAATATATGAGAACTAGAAGTAAAGATACAGCCACTCATCTAGTCATTCATTAAATTCATTCATTGAATAAGCAAATAAGGTTAGAACTTTTGCCCACTTCCAGTTTGGTTTTTGTTTTCTTATTGTTGACTTATAAGCATTTCGTATATTTTATATATGCATCTTTCATCAGGTAATGTGAAATTCGTCATTTTCTAACTTCTGAATTTTATAGAGATAAATAGTGAGAAAGAAAAGGAGTGAGAGAGGGAGACAGAAGAGAGAACACAAATAATTAAAATACATATCAAAAACACTAAAACAGGGGTACCTGGCTGGCTTAGTTGGTAGACCGTGTGACTCTTAATCTCAGGGTCATGAGCTTCAGCCCCCTGTGGGGTGTAGAGATGACTTAAAAGAAAATACTAAAATAAAAACAGACTTGGGAACCTGGGTGGCTCAGTGGGTTAAAGCCTCTGCTTTCGGCTCAGATCATGATCCCAGAGTCCTGGGATCGAGTCCCACATCGGGCTCTCTGCTCAGCAGGGAGCCTGCTTCCTCCTCTCTCTCTGCCTGCCTCTCTGTCTACTTGTGATCTCTGTCTGTTAAATAAATAAATAAAATCTTTAAAAAAAAAAAAAACCAGATTTTTGAATTAAAATATATATTTTAAAAATAATAAATATAAGAACATATAAACTTGCCTGAATTAGATAAATTAATAAAAATGTGTAAATTGACAAAATGGTATTAAAAGAAATATAGTATTTAAATAGACAAATGTTAAGAAATTGAAGTGAAATTCAGGAATTTCTCCCTATAAAAAACACTTAGCTCATAGATTTCTTTTTATTCAATTCTACTAAACTTCAAGTAGTAGTTAATTTCTACCTTATATATTTTTCTTTCCAGAAAAAAAAAAAAAAAGGAAAGTTACTCAGGAAATTTTATGAGGCAAGGATAATCTTGAATCTAAAACTAGGTATGCAGTATAAAAGAAGAGAATAGCATAATCCAATTTCATGTATAAATTATAAATAAACTTATCAAATATGAATGAAATATTAGTGAATTGGATCCTATTATCTTAAAAATAAAAACAGCACAATCCAATAAGTTTTAGTTATTATTATGGACTGAATTGTGTTCCTTCACAATTCATATGTTGGAGCCCTGAACCTCCATGTGATGATATCTGGAAAAGGGCCTTTAAGGGAGGTAATTAAGATTAAAGGACATCATAAGGGTGAGACCCCAATCCCATAAGATTGCTTTCCTTGTAATAGGAGGAGGAGACATCCTCCTTAGGATACACAGAGGAAAGGCCATGTGAGCACACAGTGAGAAGATGGCTATATCCAAGCCAGGCAGAGAATTCTCAACAGAAATCAAATTTGCTGGCACCTTGGTAATAGACTTTTAGGCCCCAGAACTGTAAGAAAATAAATGTCTGTTGTTTAAGTCACCTAGTCTATATTTTCTCACACAGGCTGAGCTGACTAACGCACCTAGGAATACAGGAATGGTTCAATGTTAGAAAATATACACAAATAAATCACATTAATAGAAAATCGTACAGTATGGTAAATCAATAAAGAATAAAAAGCTTATGAAGATTCATAACTGATTTACGTAATAACTTTAAGGAAACTAAGAATAAAGGATTTTTTAATGTGTTAGAAGTATATACCAGAAGCTTTTTTCTTTAAGATTTTATTTATTTATTTGACAGAGAGAGAGATCACAAGTAGGCAGAGAGGCAGGCAGAGAGAGGGGGGAAGCAGGCTCCCTGCTAAGCAGAGAGCCCGATGTGGGGCTCAATCTCAGGACCCTGAGATCAGGACCTGAGCTGAAGGCAGAGGCCTAACCCACTGAGCCACCCAGGTGCCCCATATACCAGAAACTTTTGACAAAGGTATTCTTAATGGAGAAGAAAATTAAACAATGTCTTTACGTTTCAGAAACAGAATACTCACTATTACTGCCATTGGCTAACAGAGGAATGCATGACTTAGTCAGTGCAATAAGTCAAAAGCAAACGTAAACAAAACAACCATAAGAACTATAGGAATCAGGGGCACCTGGGTGGCTCAGTGGGTTAAAGCCTCTGCCTTCAGCTCAGGTCATGATCCCAGGGTCCTAGGATCGAGCCCTGCATCGGGCTTTCTGCTCAGTGGGGAGCCTGCTTCCTCCTCTCTCTCTGCCTGGCTCTCTGCCTCCTTGTAATCGCTCTCTCTCTGTCAAATAAATAAATAAAATCCTTAAAAAAAAAAAAGAACTATAGGAATCAGAACGAAAGATTAAAACTCTCATTTTGGGCAGGTAGCATCATCATTACTTTGAAAAGTCAACAGCATCAGCAAATCGTTAAAATACATAACTCAGGAAGGTTGAGAAATATCAGGTCAAGTTATAAAAGTTAGTAGCATTTCTCTAAAAATAAGCAAATGCAATTCATGGTGTGATAAATGCTATGCCATACCTAGTCTACAATAAAAATAAGAAACCATTCATTATAGTATAAAAATTTCAAAATATCTAGGAATTAATCTAGTAATAAAGCATAGGTTTAATGTGAGAAATTTTTTCTTAAAGATATATTTATTTGAGAGAGAGAGAGAGAGAGGGAGAGAGCAAGTGCCAGAATGGGGGCGGGGCTGAGGAAGAGGGAGAGAGAGAAATCCCAAGCAGTCTCCTGGCTGAACATGGAGCGGGACATGGGGCTTGATCTAATGACCCTGAGATCATGAGCTAGGCAGAAACCAAGATTTGGATGCTCAACTGACTGAGCCACCCAGATGCCCCTTAAAGTGAGAAATGTATTTATTTATTTTTTAATTTTTAAAAAGTTCTTATTTATTTATTTGAGAGACAGAGACAGCAAGAGAGGGAGCACAAACAGGAGGAGTGCGAGAGGGAGAAGCAGGCTTTTTGCAGAGTCGGGAACACAACATGGGGCTTGATCCCAGGATCTTGGGATCATGACCTGAGCCCAAGGCAGATGCTTAACTGACTGAGCTACCCAGGAGCCTCTAAAGTGAGAAATCTAAAACTCAAGTAAATAATACAGAAAACATGATGATAAATATGTGGATATTTAATGCTCTGGGATGAAATGTTTTTATATTAGATAACTGTTCTCTCCAAATTAATTTATTAAGAGTCAAACTGAAAAAATGAGTTGGGTTTTTGTATGGAAATAAAAAAATAAATATTAATATAAAAAAAAGTTCTATATATCACAATATAGCCTACTTCATTCAATAAAACACTCACAATTCTTTTCAAGATTGATCTCCCCATGCTGAATATCTGTAGAAGACACTTACTCTCAGAAATCTTCTTGCATAGCTTAGAGTGCATACAAGGTATGACTTTAAATTTTTCAAAGGTCTCATCCTTGGGTCTTCTAGATACATGCCCAATATGATCTTTGGTGCCAAACTTGTTTCATCTTGAGAATCGCTTCTTGGCTAGTAAGACTGAAGATAAGAAACACTTATTTTTCAATCCAGGAATTGTAGAACCTTCAATATTCTCTCTCAAATCTGCTTAAAAACTGAAAAGTTCTTTACTTAGCTTAGTGGTTCTCAATCAGGAGTGATTTCCCCCTTAGGGGACACTTGGCAATGTCTGGAGGCACTGTTGGTGTCATAACTGGGGGCAGGGGTGTGACTGGCATCTAGTGGGTAGACACCAGTGATCCTGCTAAATAGGAACAAGACAATCCCCCACAACACAGACTTATCATCCCAAAATGTCAATAGTGTTGAGGTCAAGAAGCCCTGATTTTGACTCATCTTTCTCTTCGTGTACCTTAACATAAATAGCAGAAAGAATCCAACTGCCATTTTCACATTCTGTGAAGAAATCACCTTGCAAAGTTGCACAAGTTCATTAGGTACATTTTCTAATTTTCAAGTTATTGCAGGTGTTAGATGTAATTGCTCTGCTACCACATATCATGGATTGCCTTATTTTCAGTCTACTGTAGCAGTTTCTTTAGGACATTTTTTGTTTGTTTGTTTGCTTCTGCCCATATTTTAGGCTTTTCTTACAGCAGCACTCTATTTCCAGGTACCCATTTCTGTATCAGGTATCTATCATTGCATTAAAAAAAAAACCAATTTTAAACACCCCAAATAATGGCTCAAAACAGCATCTTTAGTTCATAATTGAACTTGATTGCGTCAGGCATCTCTTCTGGTGATCTCAACTGGGTTCACTCATGTATCTGCAACCACTTGCAGGTCATTTATCCTCATTCCGCTTCTGTGAGTTGCCTGCTGCCTGCCATCTGGGGTGATTCTGGCAACTACACTATCTATCGCTCATAATCCATAAGGCTAGTTTAGGTTTGCCTATATGGCAAAGTGTCCAAAACATCAATAGAATGAGCCTTGATGTGCCGATGCTTTAAAAGTCTTAGCTTGCATCACATTTGGTTTCTGTCCCACTGACCAAAGCAAGTCATAAGGCTAGTACAAACACAGGGGCTAAATGATACCAGTTATTTACAAAGCATGAGTAAAATAAAGGGAAGCATTTGTGGTCATTTTTGTAATTTACCACATTCTAACGTCCAGGAATATATTTTATCCCCGTGCATTTTAAAGAACTATCTCACAGATATCCAAGATGGAGCTTTTATGTGTATATGTAATGAATCCTAATTATAGTAACAGAAAGTTAAAGGACTTTGGAGTATCCACCTTTAATGGATACACAGATAAATACTGGAAATGCATGCCATATGTGTTGAGTACCATGCAGTAGCTAAAGCAGTGGATGGGATGTACATGTGACAATGTTGATCAGTTTTAAAAAGTACCGAGTGAAAAACAAAAAGTGAGAAACAGAAAGAAATCTGTCATGATAGGTCAACATAAGTCAGAAAATGATACGTATTTTACAAGCATGCATACAAACAAAAGGATAAACCCTAAGCACAGTGGGATGTCTGACTATGGTTTGGATCATAGGGGAGTGAGAACATGATCCAGAGACAGAGGACAGGTTTAAGAGCTGATATGTAAGGTCTTGCATTGTGCATGATTTGGCTTCTTTCTGCCCCTCCAGCTTCACTTCACATGTTTCTTCCTTGTATTTGCATTTTAAACACACTGGCTTTCAAAAGAGCCATATTCCTTATACCCCTTGGCTCTTTCCCTTGATATTCCCGAAGTACTGAAAACTTCCTATGTCTTTTTCTAGTTAACTTTTACTTACTCTTCTGAGCTCAACACAAATACTTCCTCTGTGAAGCCTTTCAAACCCTTCAGATGAATGCCAGGTGTCCTCTTATAGACACTCCCAGATTCCTGAGTATTTTCCTCAATGGACTGGTCAAAATTATTTTATATTTAAATTAACATCTCTCTCCTAAGATTGTAAATTTCCTTAGACTAAGGATCTTATCTGTCTTTATTTTATTCCTCTCATGTAGTTTATTGCATGATGGAAGGAAATATATGAGGGACTTGAAAATATTTGCTAAATTAAGAGAAGAAAAATTCAATATCATTTAGCATTGTATGGAGATACACAGACATGCACACAGACACAGACAGACAGACAGACACACGCATATCCATGTGTATATACATATATAAAATCAAATTAATATTTATGCAACTGTTTCAAATTGAAGTTTCCTTAATATAATGCTATTTTGGTTAGTTAACTACTATTCATGTCTTCTTTTGCTTCTCACCTTAAATGTTATTCCCTCAAAAAACAAAACTAGATCTTCAGATCTCCCTATTATATCCCTGTATTTCTCCTTTTAACCACACATCACAACTGTAATTAAAACTATTTTGATATTTGTCTGAGAGATATTATGTACTATATGTGAATAATATATGTGTTCTATATAAAGTTATATATAAAAATACAAATTACACACACACATATATACACACACACACACAAAGAATTGCTGTTCAGAAGGCTTCTGGGATTTGATTATTCAGCCATTCATTTATATGTTCCAGATCCTGTGTTAGGAGATAATTTCCAGCATTCCAATGATTGAGGGAAACTCACAGTAATAAGCTCTCATTCTGTACAATTATAAGGTCTTTCCCATTCATTATTTTTGTAGAAAATACCAGAGTTACTTAAATCTGAATGTGTATGTGTGCATACAGATTGATTTCGTGTCCTCCTTAATTTTATTATAAGGATGTACTTTCACCTTCTCTTGAGATCTGTAAGAGGGAGAAATGACTTTCTCAGAAGGAGACTGAGAAAATGTGCATGTAATGATGGGGTTATTTGAGAAATGTACTGTGCTCTATTTATTATTTGATCTAGGGCATGGTGCTTATCCTAGCTGTGATTTGGGGCTATTGAAGTCAATTATGTGGAGACTAGAAGCGAATGCTAGACCAGCCTTACTAGGGACATATTAGAAAGTGCTCAAATGTTTCCCTGCCTGTCACCGGGGAGGACTTCTGTTGGGTTGTGGCAAAGACATGTGCTGACAGAGTCTGGTGGAAACAGTTGTGGAGAGTTTTGTGCTTATGCAGATTTGGGGATTCAATGAATGTGGTTCGTGCATGTTACCTGAGAACATAGGCAGATATTTCAAATCTATCTATATTTAGATGCTAATTTGAGAAAGAAAATGATATTAGGGAGTAGTTATTTTTATTATTCTCTACCTTATCTGGGTCATAAACTTCTTAAAATTTCTTTCTCTGTATAAGCTTTTTATGCTTCTATTCAATTCTGAGATAATTTTCTTCAAAGATTAAGGAAAATATATTCAGCTGTTTTAAAGCTAAGTACATGTTAAAATTATACATATACATATAACATATTTTATATATATATATGTAACACATTATAAGAAAAGCAATCTATTGTAATCACTTTCTCAGTAAATCTAAAAAAGCCTTCTTGAAAAGTTCAATCTGAATACAGATACCTTAAAAATTACCTTGTTTGGATATGAGGGGGGAAATTTTCCCCATATTTCTATATTAAACAATATCCTGTTGTTTGGAAAATTTCCGAGACTTAGGATTATAAGTCAATAAGTGAATTATTCAAATAGATATTTCACATTATTATTCTCACAAATAAATATACAGGAGGCTTTAGCCATTATTTTAAGGGGACTAATAGTATTAGCAGGTGATAGAACAAAATGTGAAAAATGGAAACAAATGGCACCACACTTATTAAAATTGCACATTGGAAAAAACTTTGGTGATTACAAGTTTTAGTTTGTCCTCAGTATTGATCCTGAGGTGAAGTTCCTGGAGGTCACGATGCCCCTTAGAGAACATTGTGAATTACTGATGTAGTACATCTATGTAGTAGTTATGGATATAATTTTTGCCAGTCAGATACTGTTATATCTAACAATCTAAAATAGAAGAAATCAGGGCTAAGTTCTAAAGACAAACATATTATAAGAGAAAAAATAGAGTGCATTTTATTAGCCTTATTTTTTGCAAATAAAGCAAAACAAACAAAATCATTCAAATCCAGTGTCCTAATACCTTAGTTCAACTAAAGGAATAAAACTTCCATTAAAATGAGAATTTTAAAAACACTGCTAATAACATTTTAGATATTCTACATAAGAAAACCAATATCTGATCAGAATAAGGAAATTATAGGATCATATTCCAGGTTTCATGTCTCCTCTGTGATACAGTCTTCAAATAATTAAAATATGTAGAGGTCCTTTTCATAGTCACATGTACTTTACCAGTCTGACACAAAAACCAGGTAGATTATGACAGATATGAAATTGAACTACTAAACACTTTACTAAGGAAACTACTTTTTTACCCTAAAGGTGGGGGATAAAAAATGTAAATTTCCAGAATGAGTCTAATTGGATGAGATGACTGGTATCATTCCCACATCTACCCATATGTAATCCCTGAGACCCATAGGTGATACCTACCTACTAGGGACATAGATGGCATCACATTAATTGGAATTAGTACAAATGCTATTGCCAACTTGAAGAATTGTGCTGCATCCTTGAAGAATGTCACCCCTAAGCTAGCATCAAATGTACACCTTTAAGAGGCCTGTTGATCACTATGAACCGCTAGCTTCTAGATGATATGCAGTAGGACCAATGTATCCGTGGTATGTGAAACCACTGAAATACTGCAACACAGCAACACTGCTAAAATACTGAAAAGGGAAGTTTAGAGACATCTACTTGGCCTTTCCTACTACAATAGATAAAACGATCTTCACATTGATATTCAGAACTAAAGATTTAAAAAAATACAAAGAGGTTAAAACTAAGTTTTAAAAATATATTGTTAAATAAAAAAATAAAAATATATATATTGTTAAATAACTCCCTGATTTTCATTTTATATTTGGTTCCCATACCTAAAACTTTAGTCTTGGATATAATTATTCATTAACATCTTCTCTAAGTACAAATATTGCAAAATGACTGGATTTTGATATTAATGGAAAAAAATAACAGTAAACTGGATGGTGAAGGTATTTGGCATTATTATCTGGAAGTATTTTTTTTTTGGAAGTATTATTTTTCATTCTCCTTCTCCTCCTCCTCCTCCTCCTCCTCCTCCTCCTCCTCCTTCTTCTTTTATAGAGAGAAAGAGTACAAGTGGTGGGGTTGGGGGGTGAGTGGGAGGGAGAAAGAGAATCCCAAGCAGGCTCCACACTTAGCATGGAAACCCATGTAGAGTAAGAATATACCATTTCACAACCCTGAGATCATGACCTGAGCCAAAATCAAGAATCCGGCATGGACCAAATGAGTCACCCAAATGTCCCTTGCATTATTCTTTTAAATTATTTTAAGGGCACTGTTGTATGATGTTATAAGTAGGAGTTTACAAACACCTATAATTTGTTACTTATAATTCTCATTTTGCAGATACTACCTAGTTGCATAGACCATGGAAAATATATTATATGTACTGCAGTTGCATAAAGCAGTAGTGTCTAGCCTATTTAAGTATAAGAATGTGTTTTGGGTAAGCTTTTTATTGACTTGCACAAGGAATAATTTTGCTTCTAGCAATTGTATATTAAAAAATGCATTATGAGGGGCGCCTGGGTGGCTCAGTGGGTTAAAGCCTCTGCTTTCGGCTCAGGTCATGATCCCAGGGTCCTGGGATCGAGCCCCTCATTGGGCTCTCTGCTCAGCAGGGAGCCTGCTTCCTCCTCTCTCTCTGCCTGCCTCTCTGCCTACTTGTGATCTCTGTCTGTCAAATAAATAAATAAAATCTTGAAAAAAAAAAGAAAAAATGCATTATGAAAAATATAGTTGTAACAAAGTAAAATTGAATTAATTGAATATTATCAACATTACCTTTATACACTTTGAGAAACTCATATATGCATGTAAGTTTTTTTAATTTTTAATTTTTAAAATTTCTTTTCAGTGTACCAGAATTCATTGTTTATGCACCACACCCAGTGCTCCATGCAATACATGCTCTCCCTAATACCCACCACCAGGTTCACCCAACCTCGTACCCCCTGACCCTTCAAAACCCTCAGATTGTTTTTCAGAGTCCATAGTCTCTCATTGTTCGTCTACCCCTCCAATTTCCCCCAACTCCCTTCTCCTCTCCATCTCCCCATGTCCTCCATGTTATTTCTTATGCTCCACAAATAAGTGAAACCGTATGATAATTGACTCTCTCTGCTTGACTTATTTCACTCAGCATAATCTCTTCCAGTCCCATCCATGCTGATACAAAAGTTGGGCATTCATCCTTTCTGATGGAGGCATAATACTCCATAGTGTATATGGACCACATCTTCCTTATCCATTCGTCTGTTGAAAGGCATCTTGGTTCTTTCCACAGATTGGCGACCGTGACCATTGCTGCTATGAACATTGGGGTACAGATGGCCCTTCTGTTCACTACATCTGTATCTTTGGGATAAATACCCAGTGGTGCAATTGCAGAGTCATAGGGAAGCTCTATTTTTAATTTCTTAAGGAATCTCCACACTGTTTTCCAAAGTGGCTGCACCAACTTGCATTCCCACCAACAGTGTAAGAGGGTTTCCCTTTCTCCACATCCTCTCCAACACACGTTGTTTCCTGTCTTGCTAATTTTGGCCATTCTAACTGGTGTAAGGTGGTATCTCAATGTGGGTTTGATCTGAATCTCCCTGATGGCTAGTGATGATGAACATTTTTTAATGTGTCTGATAGCCATTTGTATTTCTTCTTTGGAGAAGTGTGTTCATGTCTTCTGCCCATTTTTTGACATGATTATCTGTTTTGTGTGTGTTGAGTTTGAGGAGTTCTTTATAGATCCTGGATATCAGCCTTTTGTCTGTACTGTCATTTGCGAATATCTTCTCGCATTCTGTGGGTTGCCTCTTTGTTTTGTTGACTATTTCCTTTGCTGTGCAGAAGCTTTTGATCTTGATGAAGTCCCCAAAATTCATTTTCGCTTTTGTTTCCTTTGCCTTTGGAGACATATTTTGAAAGAAGTTTCTGTGGCTGATATCGAAGAGGTTACTGCCTATGATGGATTCTGATGGATTCCTGCTTCACACTGAGGTCTTTTATCCATTTTGAGTTTATCTTTGTGTACGGTGTAAGAGAATGGTCACCGTTCATTCTTCTATACATAGCTGTCCAATTTTCCTAGCACCATTTATTGAAGAGACTGTTTTTTTCCACTGCATATTTTTTCCTGCTTTGTCGAAGACTATTTGACCATAGAGTTGAGGACCCATATCTGGGCTCTCTACTCTGTTTCACTGGTCTATGTGTCTGTGTTTATGCTGGTACCATGCTGTCTTGGTGATCACAGCTTTGTAGTAAAGCTTGAAATCAGGCAATGTGATGCCCCCAGTTTTGTTTTTCTTTTTCAACACTTCTTTAGCAATTCAGGGTCTCTTTTGGTTCCATACAAATTTTAGGATTGTTTGTTCTGGCACTTTGAAAAATGCTGGTAGAATTTTGATCGGGATGGCACTGAAAGTATAGATTGCTCTAAGCAGTATAGACATTTTAACAATGTTTATTTTTCCAATCTATGAGCATGGAATGGTTTTCCATCTTTTTGTGTCTTCTTTATTTCTATCATGAGTGTTCTGTAGTTCCTTGAGTATAGAGCCTTTACCTCTTTGGTTAGGTTTATTCCCAGGTATCTTATGGTTCTTGGTGCTACAGTAAATGGAATCGATCCTCTAATTTCCCTTTCTATATTTTCATTGTTAGTGTATAAGAAAGCAACTGATTTCTGTACATTAACTTTGTATCCTGCCACATTACTGAATTGCTGTATGAGTTCTAATAGTTTGGGGGTGGAGTCTTTTGGGTTTTCCATATAAAGTATCATGTCATCTGCGAAGAGAGAGAGTTTGACTTCTTCATTGCCAATTTGAATACCTTTTATTTCTCTTTGATGTCTGATTGCTGTTGCTAGGAATTCTAATACTATGTTGAACAAGGGTGGTGAGAGTGGGCATCCTTGTCATGTTCCTGATCTCAGTGGGAAGGCTGTGAGCTATTTCCCATTGAGGATGATACTTGCTGTGAGTTTTTCAGAGATAGACTTAATGAAGTTGAGGAATGTTCCCTCTATCCTTATACTTTGAAGCATTTTAATCAGGAATGGATGCTGGATTTTGTCAAATGCTTTTTCTGCAGCAATTGAGAGGACCATGTAGTTCTTCTCTTTTCTTTTATTGATTTGTTCTATCACATTGATTGATTTGTGAATGTTGAAGCATCCTTGAAACCCAGGGATGAATCCCACCTGGTCATGGTGGATAATCTTTTTAATGTGCTGTTGAATTGTATTAGGTAGGATCTTGTTGAGGATCTTAGCGTCCATATTCATCAGGGATATTGGTCTGAAATTCTCCTTTTTGGTGGGGTCTTTGCCTGGTTTGGGGATCAGGGTAATGCTGGCTTCATAAAAAAAAGTTTGGAAGTTTTCCTTCTGCTTCAATTTTTTGAAACAGCTTCAGGAGAATAGGTGTTATTTCTTCTTTGAATGTTTGGTAGAATTCCCCAGAGAATCTGTCAGGTCCTGGGCTCTTGTTTTTTGGGAGGTTTTTGATCACTGCTTCAATCTTGTTACTAGATATTGGTCTATTCAGGTTGTCAATTTCTTCCTGGTTCAATTTTGGAAGTTTATAGTTTTCCAGGAATGCATCCATTTCATCTAGATTGCTTAACTTATTGGCATAGAACTGTTGATGATAATTTCTGATGATTGTTTCTATTTCCTTGGTGTTAGTTGTGGTCTCTCCCTTTTCATTGATAATTTTATTAATTTGGGCCTTCTCTCTTTCCTTTTGGATAAGTTTAGCCAATGGTTTATTGATCTTATTGATTCTTTCAAAAAACCAGCTTCTAGTTTCATTGATGTGTCCTACTGTATCTCTAGTTTCTATCTCATTGATCTCTGCTCTAATCGTGATTATTTCCCTTCTTGTGTGTGGAGTTGGCTTAATTTGTTGTTGATTCTTCAGTTCTTTAAGGTGTAGAGAGAGCTGGTGTATTCTGGATTTTTCTTTTTTTTTGAGGGAGGCTTGGATGGCTATGCATTTCCCCCTTAGGACCACCTTTGCTGTATCCCATAGATTTTGGACTGAAGTGTCTTCGTTCTCATTGGTTTCCATGAATTGTTTAAGTTCTTCTTTGATTTCCTGGTTGATCCAAGCATTCTTAAGCAAGGTGGTCTTTAGCTTCCAGGTGTTTGAATTCCTTCCAAACTTTTCCTTGTGGTTGAGCTCCAGTTTCAAAGCACTGTGATCTGAGAATATATGCATGTAAATTTTTATCCAAACAATTTATAGATGCCTGATAAATGCTTGGACTTACACATTGTTTGCAGTGAGTTCATGGCTCTCTAGATATCAGAAGCCCACAGGTTGAGAAACACTGATATAATGGATTTTTTTTTTTTTTTGGTCCTTTTGATCTGTACCTTCCATCATTCCCCAAAACTTCTTTTTCTACTTCTACTTAATTATCAATAAATCTGTTTTGGCAGTATATCTAAAATCAAGGGCATGATTTTTGTCAAAACTGGCTTAATAAAAACTTATAAAGCCACTGAGCCAAACACAAAATCTGAGCAACCCACTTACAAAATCACACCTAGTGAAGTAGTTAACAAAGGTCAATTGACAACATCTGTTACCTAAAGAAGGCATAGAAAATAAAGTATCATAAATGTTTACCAGTAATGTGTGAAAGCAAAATCATCCATAAAAAAGCTTTTCTACTTCGATGAATATGTGCTAGCCATAAATGAGCTCAGAACCTGACAGCTGGATAATTTTAATTTCTGAGTAGTTGATACCTTAGGGAAAAACAGAATAAAACATTTTAAAAGTTTTAATCAGCTGAAGGTTTTCTGTATTTGTAGTCTTCTTTTGAAAGTTAATTGTCTAATTTAAACATGATGACTGAACTAAACTATATAAGACATATACATCAGTATGTATTGTGAACATTTCAGTGATTCAAAAATTCTTTGCATATATATGATGTATTTCATTCAAATCCTATTAATTTACTAGGGGATCAGATACACATAGACATAACCATAACAAAGGGTATAAAACAGTGATTCTACAAAGTATGTACATATAAATTATTATATTAAAAAAAGGAAAAAATTACCACCAACTTTAGCAGTTATGAATAATTTCAGAAATCTAAAGAGATGCAAAATTAGATGTTATGTGCCCAAAAGTGTGCTTAATATTGGTGGAACAATCATAACTAGGAAGCAAATTGTTCATAAAGAAGATACCAGTCTTGAGTCACATACTGAATCAAATTGTAATGTCTTACTTGCAAATAGATATAATTAAGGCAGAAGCAAGTTACAAATTCAAAGTATAAATGGAATTTAGACAGTAGAACAAATGATACTATTAGTGGTTGGGATGTTTAGAAGTTTTCGTGGAAGTAGCATATGAGTCGGTACCTTGAATGATGTGTGGGTGCTCACCAAACAGATAGGAGTAAGAAGAACATAATCAGAATTATAGGTAGAGGGAAGTGTATGACTAGATCCATAAAGATAATTGTAATATGTCTGAATTTGGAAGAAGTACAGATAAGGTTGTTCCTAAATTCATCTTTATCAGGTAAGGCTCAATTAGAGATACAGACATAGTATGGGTATTATAGTAATAGACCTTTCTCAACTGCAGGGGGGAAAAAAGCTGATGAAGTAAGAGTCAAGGAGGATTTGAAGAATCACTGTGAAGTCATTAACTAGCCCTCCAGAAACACTGGCATGTGTGGACATGTCAGAGCTTACAGGCCAATCTGGGAAGAGAACCATGTCCAGCTGCCAGAGTAGGACCATGAAATAAAGCTGATGGGGAGGGACATAGAAGGTTTTCACATCTGGATAGTTACTGACTGCTATTGTTCGGCAGGAGTGGCAATCAAAAAAGAGAGGTGGTCTTGAAATGGGATAGGGTAAGGACAGAAGAAGGACAGTACTTCTGTGTTTGCATGTTAGCCTATCCAACGATGATACCTTCAGAGAGTTTTGTCTGCTTCTTCATTTCCTGGATGCTATTTTCCTCTGCCTTCCAATTTTTGCTCAAAATGAACTTTTGGCCAAATTTAATAGAGAACCTTATAATGAAGGGGTATTCTGGGGAATTAGGAGCAAGAGACAGAGCACAAACCACCGAATTATTCTCAGGACAGTTGCCTTTACCCAATATGCAGTAGAGAGTCATCAGAGATATTGAGAAAGGGTTGTGGCAAGATAATAGATTTTGTTTTCAGAAAAACAATTCTAGTCAGAGAAATAGAATTGATTATCAGAGAGATAAGCTGGAAGTGGGGAAAATTTTGCAAAGGTTTTTCAGCCCTCCAGACAAGGAGTGGTACACTACTGAAATAAGGACAATGACAATAGTCATAGGTAGGAGAGAACACATTTTGAGTTTTGCAAGAGGCTAAATTGACTGGACAAGTGTTAACTGGTTGTTGGAGATAAAGAAGAGGGAGGAATAGACGAATCTAGCACAGTATATAGGTTGGGTGTTTGCAAGTATGGTAGGGAGTGTCAAAGAAAAATCGCACCAGATTAAACAGACAAGGACAACTTTATTTAAAATACTGCAGTTAGGGAGAGGGATTAAAATCAATTCCACAGTAACAAAAGGGGAGAGACTTTTGAAGAGCTGTGTGAGTTAGTGGAAAAGAAGGACATTGGAAGGGGGAGTTAGTCAAGGTGATTAGGCCATCTGTTTGTTAATTGGCACTTAGTGTAGTTTGGTTCCTATTCTGCAAAGATCGGAAAAATAGGGGCAGTTCTTGATGGTGCCATTTCAAAAGAGTGGGCTTCTATATTCTTGAGAGAAGATTTACATCTCAAAGGGGCAGAGAAAATATTTGCAATTGCAAACTTTCTAAAAATAAATGCTATAAGAAAAGAGAGGTCAGAGGACTAGAGTTAGGAAGAAACCTTTCTAAAGTTTAATCAAGCTGAGAGGAATGCTAAGGCCATCTTGGTCAAAAAATCGAATATATTTTCCTATTTTGCAAAGATGATTTTGTTAGTCATACTGAATTTGAATTTCCTGAGAAGTTTGAGTTTGAAGCTTAGAAGTAAGTGGCCACTGATAAACTGACAATAGTGGTATGAGTGGTGCACTCCTCCCTCCAAAAAAGAAAGACATTCCAATATCCAAATTCTAGATTCTGTGAATGTGACCTTATTTGGAAAAGGGGTCTGTGCAGTAACTAAGTCAAGGATATTGATATGAAATCATCCTAAGTTATCTGGGTGAATCCTAACTCAGTAATAAGTATTCTTTTAAGAGATATGCAAAGGAAAGGCCATGATAAGATAGAGGCAGAGATCAGAGTGATACAGCCAAATCCTAGGAATGCCAAAGTCCACAGGAATCTGGAAGAGACAAGGAATGAATTATCTTCTAGAACCTCAAAGGAAGTAGAGCTCTGAGGACACCTTGCTTTGGGACGTCTGACCACTAATACTGCGGAGAATAAACTGTTGTTTCAATATGCTTAGTTTATGAGTAATCTGTTATGGCAGCCCTAGAAAACTCATACACCGACAAAATTAATTCACTGATTTTTTTTTTCATTTGGTTTAAAGTTAACTTATCAGTAAAATATATTCTCCCATTCCGTTGGAGGCATACAGACAGATTGTTTAAACAAATTTACATTGAACTACTATATTCAAGCTCTGACCGTTTCATAGGCAGCAGTGTAGCCATGATTTGAGTCCAGACCATCAGCTTTCACATTCACAAGTAAAAGAGAGGGGGAGAGAGTGAAAGGGAGAGAGACAGAGACAGAATCATATGAACCACCACTATGCTAATAAATGTACTTTATTAGAGTACTTTATAATACTGAAGATTGGTTATTAGTTTTCTTTTTTGCAAGTAACTTAATTTTTATAGAATTTTGATTTGTAGATATAAAAGTGAAGCCTGATTTTGAGTTATTAAACAAATAGTAAGAGCTTTGGAGATTTTTGGAGTGTGTGTTTTTTTTTTTTTTTGTCAGTTTTTAGAAGAATTTATCCATTTCATGGAGAGATAACAGCTACTAATCAAAAAGGATCTTTTAGGTCTGAGCTACTAATGAACACAGGATTACATTTTGCTCACCCAGATAATTGAGAATGATCCTTAACTTAATCATTCACACAGTCCCTTTTCCCATGTAAGGAAACATCTTCACAGGTTTTGGGTTGAGGGCCCAGACATCTTTGGGTGTCCATTATTCTGCCTACAATGTTAACTATTTCAACTATCATATTGAAATCTGCTTTGGGTTTTTCAGTACAGCATATGCCCAAAAGTTTAGAGAAGAATTCAATTCAAAAGATAAATGGTCTAAAACTGTATATTTGAATGCAAGGAGATAGCTTAAACTTGTCTCAAATTACAAAGGAACACAAAGAAGACTCATTTTTAATGAGAATTCATGTTACATTTAAAGTCATACCCATAGACAAGGTTTCAGAAATGCCATAAAACTGGAGTGGCTATTATGGTTCTATAATAGACATCAGCATAAATTTTACTTCCAATGTGGGACAAGGGAGAATAAGCTATTTAGGCTGTGAGGGACTTAGAAGGAAGTTACAGCAGAAGAGGAGGCTTGTGTTCCAATTAATTATAAATCATCCACAGGGAGACCTAGTCCAGGGATCAAAAATAAAAATAGAAGCATACTTGGATAAAAATCAATTGTTTTGCTTTACAGCTCTACTTCTCTCCTACCCAATATTCACTTACATTCTCACTAAAAAATACACAGGACAAGTTTTAGTGATCAATACAAATGATTCCAATATCCCCCACCACATCTCTAGAATTATTAATGATTCTAATCAAGGGAGAAGTCCATTCTTAAAGTGCTACCTTTGAAAAGAGAACTCACTGTCTCCTTTACCCTCTTCTTCCTGATGTGGTAAACATTGACCTGTGCTTCAGCCTATCAATTTATGCTAAGAAGAAATGCCCACGGGTAAATCGGAGATAGCAAATCCCTTCTCTGTGTTAATAGGTATATTTTTTCTCTACAAGAGTAATACAATCTGTTACACTTGAAACTCTTCTTCACTGTTTAGCAGTCAGGATAAAAAGAGCTTATAATTTTGCATACAACTTGTAATGGTTCATTTAATTTTGGTTTTCATTCTAAGACAGCTTCCTATTAAAAGTACTCAGAGCAATGAGAATTTCAAAGGATGTCTGTTCCTACTGAAATTCAAATCATTTCGTTTCAAAATTTTTAATTTAAATAAATATAATTGCTTTATACTCTTTGGCAAATATTTCATGCATAATACTTTTGATAAAGATGAAAATATACACATAAGATCACAAGGATAAAACTCAATCCTAATTAAAACTTGCCAGTATGATTGACTATTTTGGATAATAGCCAGATTTGGACAATTAACCCCAGTAGTTTCACTGAAGAATGTTGTAACAGAACAGTAACTTCTAACAGGAAGTACAGGTATTTGAGGTTTATGTAGAAGGTGGGAGATGAGTGAATAAACCACACAGAATGGCTTGAGAAAAATATATTTAAGTATTATGGTGTGTGTGTGTGTGTGTGTGTGTATTTTATGCCAAAATGGGTTGTTGAGTGCTTCCCAGACTACTTTAAACATATTTAACTGCATCTCCTTGTCAAAATGGCCCCTGAGATTTACTCCCATATAAACTCAAAATAAGTAGGGGCCATCTGTATTATATCTTTTTGCTCAAATGGACCACATTTAGCAAGTGTGAAAGAACAATATTATTTTCAGAATTCTCTTAAATCAAATGGAGGTAAATGTCAATATAAAGTCATTGATGAGTATTATTGGTTTTCAAATTATGTTTGTCAGAAAAGAAGAAAGTGGGAACCAGTTTGCCAACCCTGATGTCTACTAATGAAGGGCATGTGAATCAGAAGAATAAGACAGCTTTATAAAAAGTATATCCTTGGGTCTAATCCAGACATATGGGGCTATAGACAATGGGTGAACTACTCAGTCTCATTTTCCCTATATATATAAAACAATGATGTTGCAATGTATGAAAATAAAAATAAAATAAAATAAAATAAAATAAATAAAATAAAAAATAAAAATAAAAATAAAGTGGTATGTTGAATATAATTAGAATAATTTTCATATTTCTTTGTCATTATTAAAAATACCTGTGGGGTTAATTATTTAAAATGAAATCATTTTAATTCAAAGAATAAGACATTTAATATTAATATTTAATATTTCTAGTACTGTTAAAGCCAAAACCAAATTAATCTCCCAGACACTGCCAGAACTGGCAGATACAAGCATGCAGTGTTGACACTATACTTCACTTTAACATTTACATTGCTGTAACATCTTAGTTGTAAAAACAAGTAATGACAAGAGCAGTTCATTAATATATTCCATCTTTATGTGATAATGCAACACTTAACATTCTGTTCTGAATGTCTACAGAATGTCAAAATAAATAAATTGCCCCTACTTAGCATAGTTGCTGTTCAATTTATTACTGATACAAGAGGGAGGACATTGAATACTTTGACACTGGGCAAATGAAACAGTTATTTATTTATCCTGAAATGATTCTAGTGTCTAAGATATAATTGGAGGTTTATGACTGGATAAAAGAATTGCCCAATCCACTGCCAATCCTGCTAAGAAAAACTTTTGTATGTCTCATTTTTTACCTCCTTTCATTTCTCGAAATGAAAGAAGTCCCCTCATTAAGTATCTCAGAGACTAATAAGGATGAAACACTGCTAAACTGCTTGCAATATGGGAAGAAGCAGACCGTGATAGAGGGATACATAAAGTTAAATGAAATACATGTGAAGGAGTGGTCAGCCCTACATGGGGGAGAGTGATCGGTGAAGGGCTTCCAAGGAAAGATGCTCAATCCAGATCTTGAATCTTGAATTCCTCATAAAAGTCTCCAAATAGGCTAATGAGCAAAGCTGCTTTGAGTAAGGACGGAACTTAATAAGAAGAAAGTTTCCAGGAGATATTTACAAAAAAGAAGAAGAAGGAGGAGGAGGAGAAGGAGGAGGAGAAGAAGAAGGAGTAGTAAAGCAAAAATGAATGCAATATAGTAGTGCTAACCAAAATAAAACATGTTCTTACATATATGCATATACTTATAACTTATATAGTATTATAATACACTCTTATGTATATATCTTACATAAATATCCATAGGTATTTTATATATATATAATGTGATATATATACACATATGTATAATTTATGTATAAGAGCTTTAATAACAAAAATTAACTAGTTTTGTGTGATTAGAGTTCTACATATATATGTGTATGCCTAGGGGAAGAAGGCAGCAGGAGATTAATTTGGAACATGACAAAGTTAGATTTTAGTTTTAACTTTTTATTAACTTGGAGAAGCTAACACTGGCTGGTGGCATATTTATTTTATTATCTGTTTCTTTAATTTTTCTATATTTGAATTTATAGTTTTATTACTGTCACTGATTTATTATGCATTTTATTCATATTATTGTGTTAAAATTTGTTTCTTTATATAATTCTATTGTTTAGTGCATGCTATTCAACAGGATTTTACAAATGAATAAACTGAGGCCCAAAGAGGTTATATAACTTATCCATGTGCAGGCACTCTACTGACAACAACTAAAATTAGAACCAAAATGATTACTCAGTTTTGTAGAAGTCTTTCTACTACTTTGTATTGGTATTAGTTAAAAAAAAAAAAAGTCAGCCTATTCATCTTCTTGTACGCCTTTTTAATCAATTTTACCGTTACACACATAATTCCCTAAGTCACAAATCTGTGAGGCACATTTCATTACTCCCTTTTCTATATCACCTCTATCACCAATCCAATTAATATCTTATAAATAACCAAATCTTGTTCATATACAGAACAAAGATCTCAATATTTTCTCTCCATTCCATTATGCTCAGCTGTGTTCAATACTTACTTTAATGCCATAAGACTGTTGTTAGTATCTGAATGTGAATATTCACTTCCCCTCCCTGCAACATACTTTTGTCAGAATAATCTTTTACAATGAAAATCTAGTTATGAAGTACCATATGCTGGTCAGCATTACCATAAGCATCAATACTGGATTATATATGGGTGTTCCTTAATATAACCTTTCCTTAGGCCTTTGTAATTTGGGATAAACAAACCTGCTCAGAACACTCAAGTACTCTTAGCTCTTCCAGGACTATCTGGACATTTCCTCCTTACTCGCATCTACTGGTTTTAAGGCTTAGGAACTAACTAATGATGGTTTAACAATAAACCCATTTGCTATTTCAAATAGCAAGGAGACTAAAGGAAGATCTTTATAGGTCCAGCATTGTAGCTGAACAATGTCAGCAGGGGCTAAGACTCCTTCAATTTTACTACCACACCATATACAACAAGTTGACTTTCATTCTCACACTTTAGCCTCAAATTCATAAATTGGCTGCATTAAATCCAGGCATCACATCCTCTCACCAATGTTCCTAGTGGAAGAAAGAAATAGGGGCAAAAAGCTTTTTTGCCACGAGAGGCATGAAGCAAAATACAGTCAAATATCCCCACAGCATTTCTTTTCCATTGGCCATAATTTAGAACCCTGGGCACTGATACTACAAAATCACTCAGAGAGAAAATCTGGGAACAGGAATGGGAATGTCATGACTAGCTGAAATAAATGATTTATCTCCTGCTATAGTATACATTGATACATTGAATAAAATAAGGGTCTATGAACATAGAAGGGAAGCATAAAAAGAATGTAAGATGATTATGAGGTTTGAAGATTGGATTCTTGTGAGCTAGAGAGAAAAGAGAACATTAATTATAGTTAAAGATATCCCAGAATTTTCCAGTAATTGATACACAAGATCAAACCTGTAGATTCAGCAATATAGCTGGCTATCAACTGAAGCTGAATAAATACATTCACCTAGGTACATCATAGTAAAGCTGTTTAAAATCTAAGGCAAAAAAATTAAAAGCAGACTGAGAATAAAAATCATATTACTTTAGAAGTAACAACAATAATACTGAAAACTGACTTAAAAAGAAAGAGAGATCACAGAAAAATGTCAGGACATGTTGAAATATAACAACTACTACTCTTCCATTATATACCTTCAAAATTATCCTTTAAACTTAAGATAAATAAAAGTATTCTACATATTGGCATGATATAATTCATCAATACTTTCTTCTGAAGTAAAATAGATATAAAAGTGTTCTTCAAACCAAAGAAAATTACTCCAGACAGAGGAAGGGAACTGAAGAAAGAAAGGGAAAAAAAGTGGGTCAAGATGAATAATTACTGACTTAAAAACGCAATAAGGGGCGCCTGGGTGGCTCAGTGGGTTAAAGCCTCTGCCTTCGACTCAGGTCATGATCCCAGGGTCTTGGGATCAAGCCCCGCATGGGGCTTTCTGCTCAGCAGGGAGCCTGCTTCCCCCTCTCTCTCTGCCTGCCTCTCTGCCTACTTGTGATCTCTCTCTGTCAAATAAATAAATAAAATTTTAAAAAATGCAATAATAATATATTTTAGGACTTAATATGTCTTCACACATGTAGGTTTACTAAATTTTACTTCTTTTCCAAACCTCAGCCTTTATATTCTTTTCATATACCATTATGGGTGAATTGTGTCCCCTCAAAATGCATATGCTGATGTTGCAACTCCCACTACCTCAGACTGTTACTCTATTTGGAAGGGATCAAGTTTAAAAATCAAGGATCAAGTTTAAAAAAGATAACTTCTCTAATCCAATCTGACTGGTGTCTTTGTAAGAAGAAGAAATTTGGACTTGCAGTGAGATCCCAGGAATGTGCATGCACAGAGGAAAGACCATGTGGAAGGCAATGTGAGAAGACAGCCAAAAAGAGAGGCCTCAAAAAAAACCAAACCATCCTGTCACTTGATATTGGACTTCCACTCTCGAGAATTGTGAGAAATAAATTTCTATTGTTAATGCCATCCAATTTTGTTATGGCAGCCTCAGCACACTAATCCAAGTTCCCAAGAAGTATTCTCTTTCTCTCTCTCTTTTTCCCTTTAAACTCCAAAAATTGATTATGTGGCACTTTTTTAATGAATTGTATGCTTTTTACTTTATGTAATAGTTTTTAGGTTACAGTTTTTGTAATAGCTTATGTAATAGTTTTTTTTTTAATTTAGGCCCATTTTTCATGAATTGGGCAATAAATATATGTTTTAGAAAAATGTGTTATTTACTTGATCATTGCAAATTGATTGATCAACATTATATTTTTACCTAACTCTTGAATATTGCTTTATCAATGCTTCATGTACAATAAAAGCTCAATAATATTTGCTAAATGGATGAATGGATCATCATGCTTTAATATTAACATCAGAATTTTAAAGCCTGAATACAGTAAAACAGTAAATATTACTAGAATACTGAATATTAAACAGGGTTTGAGCAGACATCTATGATTTTTTTTGTATTTAGAAAAATTTTAATGTTATTTATTAGAGATACTAGTTAGTGCTATTGTTGGTTATTACAAAGTGTTATAAAGCACATTGTATAATACTGTATTTTCATTATCAGTAATATTGGCCAGATTTGGTATCGTCCTCATAAAGATACTTTCTCAAAACACTCAGTGGAACTAGTCTCTAGACTGGCAAAGAACATTTTACCAGTATTTTTACCACTACATACATAATTCTTGTGGAAATTCACAGGATCCTAGAGATTTCATCCTCAGATCTGTGCTGAAGAAACAAGCATAATCCATATGCTCAATCCCTGTGCCCACCTGTTCTTTGTGAGTCTACATACTATTCTTGAAAACTTTCATAGAAGTTTCCTGATAGACAAGAAGAAAGAAAGCCACACGAGGAGGGGGGAAGTAAGATACCCCTTTATGACCCAAATGGTCTATTTCCTTCATTGATACCTTCCTCATTGAGGCTCCATTTTTAGCACAGAGAAATGAGTCCACTGTTTATGACAATTATTTTAGTCATTATTACATTTTAAATTAAAAAACTTTTAAACACACATCTTCTTACATATTTTTCACAGAAATAAGCCCAAAGATTTTTTAAAAAAATTAACATTTTTCAAGGTCTAAATTTGTGAAAGTAAATTAATTTTACAGGAAGATTACAATGATTCATGCATTTTTTTCTTCCTGAGTAGATTAATAGACCATGTCTGTTAAGATTCTAAAAGGGCCAAGTTTTTTATAACAGAAAACAATGTGAACATAATTTAAATTTTTTTTATTTTTTTTTTAAGATTTTATTTTTTTAATTTATTTGACAGACAGAGATCACAAGCAGGCAGAGAGGCAGGCGGGTGGGGGGGGGCGGGCGGGAAGCAGGCTCCCTGCTGAGCAGAGAGCCCGATGCGGGGCTCGATCCCAGAACCCTGGGATCATGACCTGAGCCAAAGGCAGAGGCTTTAACCCACTGAGCCACCCAGGTGCCCCGAACATAATTTAAATTTTAAAGAAACTTAAGAAAGGGTACCTCCACCACCCTTGTATTTATATCTTGTTTAGAGATAGGATGCTTACATTTTGGTTTGTCTTCATATTTGCTAAGTGATTATATTTCATCTTAAGGGATGGAAAATTTAGCAACTGAAGAATACTACAATTTTGGTTTTGGTAACGCTGTCTTTAGTATTCTTGTCTGAAGGAAATAAGTATGTAATATCAGCAATAGGTTAAACAGTTTTTAAAAAGTGTTTTTACAGGTCTGGTTACATATATCTGTAACCAGAATTCACTTAGAAATCTCGGTTTTGAATATATAACTAACCAGAGGCTGTTATGCCAACATTGATTTAAATAATCCCTGACTCATTGCTACATCTTTAACGCGAAGGGGAATAACTCAAGAGGAGCTAATTGATGACATGATTGTCAAATCTGTCATCAGAGCAGTCTAAACTTCTAGAATGTTGCTACTTTGAGGTTCACTGATACCATGTAGATCCCTTACCTACACTCCCCCTTTAAGCATATGGGGAAAAAAAAAAGAAAGAAAAAAAGAAAAAGAAGCCTTAAGCTAAATTGTTGACTTGATGCAATCACCAAAATAGCAGCCGTGTCTAATCTCAAATCCACATCTCTATGCCTACTGATTTCCATTTCATCTCATTATACTCTCATGTCTCCCAATACCTTGACATTAGTTTGTTCTTAGTCTAACATCTCAGAAAACATTAAAGTATTTTCCTTTTATATCTTGTTATCACTTCACTGTAGGTCTTATAATCTAAATCAATCCTGTGATGGCTGTTCTTGATCCCAGTTTACTGTCAAAGACACTAAAAATGGAGGTCACACAGCTAGAAGGTGGGGAAGTGGCACCTTTGGGCAATGCCAGATCATCTTTGCTTTCTCCTAGATCATGGGTGGGTGGTCCACAAGGTTATAAGAAAGCAGGAGGGAAAAAACAAACAAACAAACAAAACAAACAAACAAAAACAGGTATAGGGCTGCTGGGATTGGTTTATTCTTTCACTCTATTTGAGTGAGTCCCTGCACAGGAAGTGTTTTTAATCACCATGAATCATCATGAATGAATAGTGAAGATAGCATTTGTGTTAAAGCTGAGCAAAAGGGGTGCCTGGGTGGCTCAGTGGGTTAAAGCCTCTGCCTTCGGCTCAGGTCATGATCCCAGGGTCCTGGGATTGAGCCCCACATCAGGCTCTCTGCTCAGCAGGGAGCCTGCTTCCTTCTCTCTTTCTCTGCCTGCCTCTCTGCCTACTTATGATCTCTGTCTGTCACATAAATAAATAAAAAACCTTAAAAAAAAAAAAAAGCTGAGCAAAAAATGTACTGGGAGCATGAATGGCTCTTCTTCCCACTTAGCTAGGTTTAGACTTTTTACTGGAATCCACCACCCACCCCGCCCCGCCAACTACTTAATATCTTCAATTACTGTTTAGTTCATTGATCCATTTTAGAGAGGTAGAGGGCAACTTTCAGTCTGATTCAAAGGACAGAGCCCATCTAGTGATATCTGAAATCATATTACACTCAATAGCTCCACATCTTTCAAAATAGCCTTTTAATAGAGAGTTAGAAAAGATAGGAACTAGCACATTTTCCAATGTTCACTAGATGTTAACATTTTCAATTTGGCACCTTTTTCACAGAATTCCTTCCCCAAGAACACCATCATTGCTCCAGCAGTAGAATACGGCTTGTCATTTTAAAGACTAAACACTACTAGGGGTCATTTCAAATTTTTTGATATATAAATTCTTTGTATATAACAGGAAGATCACCAGGGCAGTGTTCTATCTATTCCTTGGTTCTATAAACAGTCCTACAATTCAAAATGCAATTATTTAGGCAATATAAAAAATCTTGCAGAAATGATTAATTTATTTCTCATAGCAAGCCTGGGGGTGGGTGGTGAGGAAGTCTAATATCTACACAGAGAAACAGAAAGAAGAATTTATTGATTTTTTTTCAGGATGAGCTATCAGGTCTAAGGTCTCCAATTACATTGTTTTTGGCTAAAATTACAAGTGTCATTATAGCCTGATAATTCTCTGAACTCCTCTCCCTTCTTTCTAATTCTCTCTCTACATTGCTCCTGCTCTCACTGTTGGAACAGAGTGGGCTTTCGTTAGAGAACCCAGTAAGGCCTTCAGACCAAAGCAGAGCCCTACTAGACTTTCTGTGTCCGTAATAAGTAAGAAACAGAGTAATTGTACTCTTACAACAGAAGAAATGTGGCCATCTTCTTCATGAGGCCATGCTTTTCATCTCTAAATTGATATTAATATATTTTTCATGTTAAAAGTTGGAAAAATATTCTGTATCATTGGTATCAAAATATGGATCTCTCGGGGCGCCTGGGTGGCTCAGTGGGTTAAAGCCTCTGCCTTCAGCTCAGGTCATGGTCCCAGGGTCCTGGAATCGAGCCCCGCACTGGGCTCTCTGCTCGGCAGGGAGCCTGCTTCCTCCTCTCTCTCTGCTTGTTTCTCTGCCTACTTGTGATCTCTGTCTGTCAAATAAATGAATAAAATCTTTAAAAAAATATGGATCTCTCTCAGGGAAAACTAAATAAAACAAGAGCAAAAAGCATAAAGAAAAGTCATATTTCAGATCATTTAAATTAATACCATGGCCATTATATCTGAGAACACTGATTTGATGGTATGTAAATTGCTGAAAAAACTCATAGTGATAAAAGAAATAAAATATTTTATAAATCTATTCAATCTCTCAATGAGTTTAGTAGTTTTTGTTTGTTTGTTTTTATTTTTAATGTATACAAGCCTTTAGGGTAAAGGTCCCTTCCCCTGTTTGTAGAAATAGGTTTAATTGAATAACAATTTGAAAACAAAATAGTCATCTTTTTTAAAGTAAATGAAGAAAAAAACCACAGAAAAGATAAAAAAGTAAAATAAAGAGCAGAGAATGCAATTAATCTTCACTTTCTTGTGACTAGGTGGCTAACAAAGTTTCAGCAGATTATAAACTCAGCTTCCTTAGAGTAAAGAAATGCATTTTATAGAAACTTTTATCAAGCAGCATTTGAATCAAAGAGGTATGTTACTCTCATGGAAAAGCAATCTGCTATTTTTGTAAACTTGTTTGCCCATAATTTCCTTTTAATCTCTGGTAAAAATGACATTTTTCGTCTCAGGCAGGAGACTACACTTCCTGACTCTCTATGCTCCCTTCTGTGTGTGTGGGCGGGGGGGGGGGTGCAGGGGGTATAGGGGGACAGTCTGGGTATGTGCTTTAATATCACAATGCCTTCAAGCTTGAATTTTCATGAGTTTCTTTATCTTCTCTTCTGATTAGCTATGAAACTCTAAATACTACTCTGCATAATGTTAGTTTAGTTTGTGAAATAAACTGTTTTACACACGGCTAAAAGAATGTAATTTCAACATTACTGCCTTATAGAAGGAAACCATTATTCCAAGTAAATATAAATTTTTAATATTTATTCTTCACAATGTACTACCAGTCCACAAAAGTTTACAACTCATAGTCCCATGGAATTTGTCAAATTTCTTTCTGATACAGCTGGCCAAAATAAGATCCGTTTATGCCCATATGTAATGTATTTCAAATGTTGCATTTTTCTCCAACAAAGACAACTATACCTGTTTTATTGCTAAAAATAAAATTAAATGTCCCTCAATTTTCAAGGACATAGGGGTGAATTTTTCATTTGTAAATGAAAAACAGCTGTATTTTGGTGAATTTATTGTAAAATATTTGCTAAATATCTAAAAAAGAAATGTTAGATTGAATATCCCATATGTTAGGAATTTGATTTTAGCTATGTCATGAAGATTTCCCACCATTCCTTTCAGCATGTTTGATAGATAGTGAATGTTTGAAGTTGTGTATCCCAAGTAGTGTAAGTGAGGCCTTTTGTAGTCAGGGGTAAGCACTTGCTCCACAAATAAAATATGTCATCTCTTCAGATTTTCATTCTCATATCTGCATTTATTGTACCAAACATAAAAACCATTATACTTCTTAATGATCTTCTTAACACAGATTAATGTAGACTTACAAATGCCTGTTCCTGTAAACACAGTGCCATTATAATCATAACCCAATATTTTAAGTATACTAGATTCAAGCTGACAAAGACCTCAATGTTTTTCCATTAAGAGCAGGTTTAGAAGTAGCAGTTATATACATTTGGATGAAATACTTCCTCAAAACACTAGCCTCTAGATTAGCAAAGAACATTCCACCAATACTTTTATTATTACATGCATAATTCCTATGGAAGCTCATGGGTTCCCAGAGATATCATCCTCAGATCTGTGATGAAGAAACTAGCATAATCAACATTTAGAAATACGTAAATATTTTGAAAATTGATACAAATTATTATTTTAACGAATAACAATTTTTCTTCAAGCATTGATGTAAAATCTCCTTTGTTATGAAATGAAATTTCTCCTAACTTAGTAACTAGTATTAGTAAAACCTAATAATGGGGCCAGAGGTTTTCATTGCAATGTAGGGATGACCTCCATAATTCCTACTGAGCAATTTCCTATAATGGATAAATATCCAGCAACTGGATTCACTGAATTATTACAGTTTCCTATAACTGTGAAAAGAAAGCTTTCATAACATTTCATTAAAATTGGCAATATTACAGCAAAGTATACTATTATTCTTAAACACCCTATGCATGGGTGGCCAATGGGGATGAAGAAGTAAGATTCACAAATCTATACATTACTATTTCATACATCCTTTTCCTTCTGTGGGCAATAGATTTCATGTACATGTAATACAGTCTATAATTTCATAGATCATATAAGGCATTTTAATCTGGATTCTGTGCTGATTTTGGTCAGTTAATGTTTTAAAATCACCTTTTATTTTGTTTTTATTTTACTATATTTTTTAAATTTAATTTAATTTTTTCAGTGATCTAAGATTCATTGTTTATGCACCACACCCAGTGCTCCATGCAATACGTGCCCTCCTTGATACCCACCACCAGGCTCATCCATCCCCCCATCCTTCTCCCCTCCAAAATCCTCAGTTTGTTTCTCAGAGTCCACAGTCTCCTCTCCCCCTCTGGTTCCTCTCCCCCTATGATTTACCCCAATTCACTTTTCCTTTCCTTTCCCTAATGTCCCCCGTGTTGTTCCTTATGCTAGTAATCTCTACCCTCAAAGTGGGGTTTGAACTCACGACCCCAAGATCAAGAGTCGCAAGCTCTACTGACTGAGCCACGTAGAAACACTTAAATCACATGTTAGAATATTACTGTTCCAGGTTATTTTGGGTGATTCAGAGAGTGAACATACAGAATCTCTGAGATTTATAATCTCCTCTGTAATCCAACTATCAAAGAGTAGCCCAACATCTTCAAAGGAAAAGAGTATTGTAAAGCAGCAAAATTTACATATGTATTCAGTATTATTATTGTTCTTATTTTTTATTTTTATTTTTTACATATGTCCAGGCTTCTGTGAATCCTGAAAACAAATACAAATACAAAGATACATTGAAATGGATAGTATACACTCACTGGCTAAAATGAGTTTTAAAATGTCCTCACCATCACATTCTGCACTTTTTCCTTCTTTTTTTTCTTTTTAATTTAGGTCTAATAAACAGAAAATAAAATTATCTATTTTATGAGGCTTGAAAATTGAATGCACTTTTCTATCCTTCTGTTCTATTATGAATTAGGCCTTCTCCCCCAAATCATAGTGTCAGGTCCTAGTTCACAATATGACTGTATTTGGAAAAGGGCCTTGAAGGAGGGTAATTAAGGTTAAATGAGGTCAGAAGGGTAGGATTCTAATCCAATAGGACTGGGGCCTTTATAAAAAGAAAAAAGAGACACCAGGGGTGCGCAAAGAAAAAGGACATGTGAGGACTCAGCAAGAACATGGCCATCTGCAAGCTAAGGAGAGAGGCCTCAGAAGAAAGTGAAACAGTTGGCACCTTGATCTCAGACTTCTAGCCTGCAGAACTGTGAGAAAATTAATTGTGGTGTTTAAGCCATTTAGCATGTGCTGTTTTGCTATGGCAGCCCAAGCAGAATAATAAGCCACCTCAGAACATTTCATATACCCAGGAACTCATCTTCTTGACCTTTTAGAGTGTATTTCCCCCTATTGGCCTCTCCCCTTACCCCCACTGTATGCCATGTATTTCCACTGCCATAACTTAGTTTTGACAGTAGAATATATGGATTCCATATGAATGGAATCCTATAGCTTATATATTCTTGTGTCCGGATTTTTTATTTTCCTTAAAATAATGTTTTGACATTCATTGGTTTGTTGTCTGCCTTTGTCCTTTGGTCCTCTGTCACCAAACCGCCTCTTAAAATCTAGATTGACTTAATATATTTTGTATCTAATGTTTTAGATCTATAAAATGAGGAAGAACTAGGTATCTTTTGAACATTAAAATTCTATATGAATTTTTAGCATGAAAAATGTATTGTCACTATCCACTTTGCTTCCTTTTGCTTTTGATATCATCAGTCATAAAAGAAGTTGACACACTTGGAAAAAATATGAGGATCTGGAGGGCTAGAATGATGCTTTTAGAAAAGATATGGGACTTGGGGAGATATCATCTAAAATTCAGTTTAGGGGGCAACTGGGTGGCTCAGTGGGTTAAAGCCTCTGCCTTCGGCTCAGGTCATGATTTCAGGGTCCTGGGATCGAGTCCTGCATCGGGATCTCTGCTCAGCAGGGAGCCTGCTTCCTCCTCTCTCTCTCTCTGTCTGCCTCTCTGCCTACTTGTGATCTCTGTCTGTCAAACAAATAAATAAAATCTTTAAAAGAAAATAAAAGTCAGTTTAGGAATTGAACTTTTATAAGTGAAATAAGCAACAGAACTTAAAATTTGATTTAAGACAGAAATAAATGGGTAAATACTAAATTATTAACTATGAAATGCTAATAAATTAATTCATGTTATATATCACTTTGAAAAGAAAATAGTTTGTTAAATATATAGTAAAACTGAAAAATATACTTTTATTAAAATAATGCTAAGGCAATGAAAAAAAAAAAGCTTGGTGTGATGGAAATTCTACATTTATTCCATATAAACCACAGTCCATAGTAACATAAGTCATCAATGTAAGAGTACATTAAATATAACTGTAATAATAATGGAAAGAAAATAATTCAATTCTATCTACAGCCACAAGGATGACTTCTGGTGTATAATTTCTTAAACATGTTTTAATATATAACAATTTGGATGATTCCTCAAAATATTTTTGAACTTATATACTAACAAGATTATAAGTAGATAAAGAAATAAAAAAGATACAGAGGTAGAGAGAAAGATGAATAAACAGTAATTCTAACAAATTAAGGATTTTAATAAAAATATATACTTTACATTTATAATATAAATCTTGATTAATACCTAGTACATGTGGAGCTGAAAAGACTGCAAATATTGAAGAAATAAAAAATAGAGAATTTAGTCTCATAAAATATAATCATATTAGTTTTCATTGCATCTAAAATATTTTTGAATGGGTTTCAACATGTTTTTCATAGATATTTGTAGCTGTTATTTATTTTCACCATTAAAACATTGTTAAATCCACACTTTATGTTAGTGAGTTGCATTTTCTTAATATAAAGCATTAGGAACAAAAATTTTAAAGAAAAAAAACTACAATAAAATTTTCTTCCTGTATAATTGTCTCACATTAACATTTTCCCATATGTTTATATCTTTGTTCTTTAATAAAATCCAGAAATTCTGCATCTGGAAAATGATAATTCCCAGTTCCACATTTCAAAGCAAAGCAAATTAAGGTGCTAATTGCAGAAATCTAATTTCAGGGACTACAGTTATCACCATACATTTGGAAATGCAAACATCACATAAGGAGGAAATATCACTAGATTTCATTTAGGAATAAAGCCATTCTATATAGAAATCTTTTTCTTTGTTTTCCTTCGGTTTGTCCTGAGATTCCCTGAAAAAAGATTATTAGGTAGTGTTTTTGTACTTTTAACTTACTAAGTAGACATCAATGAAGGACGAGTAAAATCAAGTATGGAAGGAACAGAGCATTACATAGATTTATTATTGATATGACTACACCTAAATTTATCTGATGATTTGATCTGGAGGTACTATGCTTTAAGAAGCTGCAGACATTCCTTAACAAGACAATCTTACAAAAAGAAGGAAGAATTTATTCACCTGCCTATTTCTTCAATCGTTCAAAGCTTTTCTTTATAGGGATAAATCCTCTGTATTCGTGTGTTGTGCAAGTGTGAGTATGCACTGAGACTACTGTAGGGACGTCAGTAGGTAGGGCTAGGGACATGGCATGAGGGGATAACAGGTCACATGTGTTAGGTTGGCATAGCACACACAGACTTGGCAGCTATGATGGCTCAGAAACATTGCTGTTATAGAAGACAAAGGTGGCCCAGAGGATCTGAGATGGAGTATAAGAGGGATCTGATAAATTAAATAATTAAAAAAAATTCTGGTGGTTTCTTCAAAGTATAATGGGTATCTTTTACAGTAACAATTTTAATTGCAAGAAATTTGAATGAAATTATAATTTTATTGACAAACTAGGACAGCATAAAAATTTCATAACACCTTAAATTCAAATATTAAAAACTTCTAGTTTCTGCTTCAACATATAAAAATTTTGGAAGTTCTCACTCCCATCCTCATAACAGACAAACAAACAAACAAAAACATCTATGCACACTGGAAAGTAACAACTCATTTTAGATCCATTAGAGAATTGAGGTCATACAGCAAATTATTCTAAAAACTGAGAGAAAGGCAGATACAAAGAAACACAGCTTACTGAGGGTAGAAACTCTGGAGCAAAAATCCACTCCTGTATCTAGTACTAGCAGGGGCACTTAACCTGTAAGTGACAAATTGCTGGGTGCTCAGTGAGAATGAAAAACTCTAAGAGGGCTGTCTTAGGGGGAAGCCCATACTTTAATGAACACTACTTCTAAGAGCCCCACCAGGTTCTCATAAGAAAGACTGGAAAAAAATCCCCTCATGCTTGCCATAGGGAGTAGGAAAAGATAACCGTTTTTTAGAAGATTTTATTTTTAAGTAATCTCTACACCCAATGCGGAGTTTGAACTCATAACTCCAAGATCAAGAGTGACAAACTCGTAGGGTAGCTCTATTTTCAACTTTTTGAGGAACCTCCATGCTATTTTCCAGAGACGACCCAGCAATTGCGCTACTGGGTATTTACCCTAAAGATACAAACGTAGTGATCCGAAGGGGCACGTGTACCTGAATGTTTATAGCAACAATGTCCACAATAGCCAAACTATGGAAAGAACCTAGATGTCCATCAACAAATGTATATATACACAATATACAATATATATACAATAGTATTCCATTGTATATATATACAATGGAATACTATGCAGCCATCAAAAGAAATGAAATCTTGCCATTTGCGATTACATGGATGGAACTAGAGGGTATTATGCTTAGCGAAATAAGTCAATCAGAGAAAGACAACTATCATATGATCTCCCTGATATGAGGAAGTAGAGATGCAACATGGGGGGTTTGGGGAGTAGGAAAAGAATAAATGAAACAAGATGGGATTGGGAGGGAGACAAACCATAAGAGACTCTTAATTTCACAAAACAAACTGAGCGTTGCTGGGGGGAGGGGGGTCAGGAGAGGGTGGAGGGGTTATGGACATTGGGGAGGGTATGTGCTATGGTGAGTGCTGTGAAGTGTGTAAACCTGGCGATTCACAGACCTATACCCATCGGGCCAAAAATACATTATATGTTTATAAAAAAATAAAAATAAAAAAAAAGAGTGACAAACTCTGCTGACGGAGACAACCATGAGCCCCAGAAACTATTTTGAAGTAAACACAAAGCTTTCTGTTTTCAGACTGCCTTCAAAGGAAACTACTTTACCAAAACCTAACTCATATGGAGGAAAAGAAATACCTAAGTCTCCCCCTACCCCCAGACTTTCTGTGTTACTTATGTTGGAGATGGAGACTGAGAAGTACTTATGAAGGTCACGGCCCAGGCACACAGGCCCACTAAAAGTTTGGGACCTAATTACAGGAATATAGAACACTTCCCTTTCTTCACCTCTCATCACAATGCCAGCAGGGATCCTGTAAAATAGAAGACTGAAGTTGAAAGAACTGCAAGGCTCAGATTATACTTAAGAAGGAATTTCTAGTAAAAACCAAAGACATAAGGGGCAACAACAGCAACAGCAACAGCAACAACAAAATAACACCAGAGGAAATGGAAGCCTCAGACAGACACATCTACAAAAAATGGTAAACACAATGTACCTCCTAGGCAAATTTCTATAACTGTCATGCTGACAACCTATTTACCTTAGTTCCTATTACTAAATACATAATGTCTGGCTTTCAAAATAACGACGACAATGACAGCAACAACAAAGCATGTTGAAAGGCCCCCCCAAAAAAATCTCTGAAGAGACAATGCAAGTCACAAAACTAGATTTGGGTACAACATAGATTTTGGAATGACTACAGCAGTGATTTAAAGTAACAATGTAAAATATACTGAAGTATTTAACAGAAAATGTGACAACATCCAAGAACATACAGGCAATATAAACTGGCAGACTGAAACCCTAAGAAAGGATCAAGAGGAAATGTTAAAAAAAGAAAAAAAAAAAAAGAACAGTGTAAAGGAAATGAAGAATGTCTTTGATGTGGTCACCAATGGAATAAGCATGTCTGAGAAAAGAATCAGTGGGCTTAAAGATATGTTGTTAGAAACTTCCCAAATTAAATTGCAAGAAGTAGGAGGAAGAGGAGGAGAAGGAGGAGGGGGAGGAGGAGAAAGAGAGAGAGAGAGAAACACTAAAGGAGAGGAGAAAAAAAGCAGTAGAAATATTTCAATAATCGCTGAGAGTTTTCCAAAAGTAATGACAGATACTAAAACACAAATCATACAACCACAGATAAGCACAGATAATTGAAACACAGTAATTAAAAAGAAAGAAAAGCTACATATAGACATATCATACTCAATTTGCAGAAAAACAAAGTCAAAAAGAAAATCCTGAAAGAAGCCAGAGAGTAAAAGAACAAAGCAAGAGAGAACAACATACAAGAACCCAACTTATAGAAACATGTAAGAATTTCATCAGAAACTTTGTAAGCGAGAGGAGAGTAGAATTAAATATTTAAAGTGTTGAAAGAAAAATCCAACAGCTGAGAATTCTAAACTTAGTGAAATAATCCTTCAAAGTAAAGAATTGTGTTCCCTCAAATTTAGTATGTTGAAACCTTAGTCTCTAATGAGATGGAATTTGAAGATGTGGCCTTTGGGACACAATTTGGTTAGATGAGGTCCTGTGGAAAGGAATTTCATGATGGGATTAGCCCTTAGAAGGAACACTAGAGTGCTTGCTTCCTTTCTTTCTCTCTTTTCACTTACATGCACCCAGGAAGGGCAACCTAAGCACACAGGCAGAAAACAGAAACCTGCAACCCAAAGAGAAATTCTCACAAGATGTGAATCCTACTGTTACCTTGATCTTGGACTACCTACCTCCATAATTGCAAGAAATGAATTTCTATTGTTCAAGCCACCTAGTCTATGTAGTCTATGACATTTTGTTATCAGAGCTTCTGCAAACTAATATAGACTTTTCCAGAAAATAAGAACAGAAGGCTAACTGTCAGTAGATCTGACTTGAAAGAAATGTTAAAAGAGTTTTTATAGGGAATAGGAAAATTATATAGATCAGAAACTAAAATCTACATAAACAAGGGAAGAGCACTAGAGAAGGAATAAATGAAGGTAGACTTAAACCTTTCATCTTCCTTATTCTTAGTTTATCTAATATATAACTGTTCAAAATAATAATAGTAGACATATGTCCCAAAAACAATATTATAAGGGACGATAAGCAGAAATTGGGAATACTGTTAGAAGGCACATACACTATATTCCTCAATTTGTACAGCTGTATTTAACAGTATAAATAAATTATCAGTGTATTATATTATATAGTATTAGTGTATTAGTTATAAATATATACAATTATATATATTGGGTGAATATATATTAAATTTTAATATATAGTATAAATATATACAGTAAATTTTACGGTAACCTTAAAACATTATACATATATACATTAAATTTTTTATACATTATATGTATGTATAAATATGAACATTAAATTTTAAGGTAAGCACTAAAAAATTAAAAAGAAGTATAACTGACATACTGAGAGAAAAGAGAAAATGGAATCATAAAACCTTCAACTTAACAGATAACGAAGAATATGAAAATGACATAAAAGGAAAAAAATGAAACATGCACAAAACCATTACAAATATAGTAACTTTTAATATAATATTAGGAATCACTTCAGAAATGAAGAAAAAGCTAAAATCAATAAACTTTTACTTTAAAACTAAAAAAACCCAAGAGAAATATAAAATTAAGCAGATAGAGAAACTAAATAATAAAATTTAGAGCATATAATTGAAAATATTAAAATGATAGAGAAAATCAACAAAACCAAATGCTGGTTCTTTGAGAAAAGCAATAGTATTTCTTAACCAAAACCAAACCAAACCAAACCAAAACAAACATAAAGTAAAATAAAATGTAAAGAAAATACAAATGACTAATATCAGAAATGAAAGAGGGCCATCATTACTGATCCTATAGATAAGAAAATGATAGGCAATGACTAGTTTAAACCAAACTCCATGCACAGTGCAGGGCTTGAACTCATGACTCTGAGATCAAACGTCATATACTCTACCAAATGAACCAGCCAGACAGCCCCCAAATGAATTTTAACAATTTTAACAATTCTATGTTCACATTTTGATAATTTAGATTAAATGAACTGATTTCTTGAAAAACATTATCAAAACTCAAGTGAGCAGAAATGGATACTCTGAATAGGCCCATGTATATTTAAGAAAATTGATCAGTTATTAATAACGTTACAAAGAAGAAAGCAATGTGCTTAGATGGCTTCTGTGACTAACCCTACTTCACATTTAATGAAGAATTTACAGCAATATTTTCTGGAAAATAAAAAGAGAAAGCCTACTTCCTAACTCATTCTATGAAGCTGCCATTACTCCTATATAAATACCAGATAAAGAATTTGAAGAAAGGAAAACTACAGATTAATATCTCTCATAAAAAATAGATGTGAAAATCTTCCATAAAATTTTAGCAAATTTAATATATTTGAATATATTAAGAGAATTACATATCAAGACCAACTTGGATTTATCCTACTTTGGTGTTTGACACTCAAAAGGCTGGCTCAGCATCCCAAAATTAAACACTGGAAGTCCTAGCCAGAGAATTAGGTAAGAAAAAGAAATCCAAGACATCCAAATTGGAAAGGAGAAAGGAAAATTATTTCTATTTAGGGATGGCATGTTCTTATATGTAAAAAACCTTGAAGACTCCACAAATAAAACAAAACAAAACACCTTTTAGAATAACCCAATTTAATGAAGTTGCAGGATGCAAAATGAACATTAAAAAATCACTTGCACTTCTATACACCAAACAACAAAATATATTTCTGCAAAGAAGATATACAAATGAAAATGTGCTCATCATCCCTAATCATCAAGGAAATGCAAATCAAAACCATGAGGAGATGTCACATACACCTGTTAGGATGGCTATTATGAAAGAAAGAAAAGAAAAGAAAAAAAAAAGGACAAGTGTTTTGGAAAAAGTAAGAACTCTTGTGTACTGTTGGTAGAAATGTAAAATGGTGCAACTGCTATGGAAAACAGTGTGCAGTTCCTTCAAAAAATTAAAATAGAACTACCATAAAATCCTGCATTCCTGCATCTAGGTATATATCCAAAAGAGCTGAAATTGGGATTTCAAAGAAATGTCTGCATTACCTATGTTCACTGTGGAATTTTCAGAACATCCAAGATATGGAAGTAATCTAAATGTCCATTGACAGGGAATGGATAAAGAATGGTATATATATGCAATGAAATATTATTCAGGCTTAAAAAAAACCAGAAATCCTGCCATTTGCAACAAAATGGGTCAACCTGAAAAATCTTATGCTAATTGAAATAAGCCATACACAGAAAAGCAAATACCACATTATTTATTATTTTATTATTTATATGATGAATCTAAAATAGTCAAACTCCTAGAAGCAGAGTAGAATGGGGGTTACCAAGAGTTAGGGAAAGGCGGAAATGTGGAAGTATTAATCATACAGTACAAAGTTTCAGTTACACAAGCCGAATAAGTCTTAGAGATCTAAAGTATAAGATAGTGCTTAGTTAATACCATATTCTTACAAATTGCCCAAGAGGGTTGATCTTACATTAAGTGTTATTGTTACTCACACACAAACACACACACACACACACACACACACACACACACACACACACACATTAATAATGAATAAAGAGGGTAGAGGAAACTTTTGGAGATGATGGATATGTTTATGGCATAGATTGTGTTGATGGTTTCACAGATACATGTTTATCTTTAAACTCATGAAATTGTAAACATCAAGTATGTATAGCTCCTGCTATGACAATCATACCTCACCAAAGTCATTTTAAGAGAAAAGAAAATCAATTAGTCCATCTTATTAACAAGTTAAAAAAGAAAAATCATGTGATCATCTTAATTGATGCAGAAAAAACATTTAACAAAATCCAATTACCTTTGATGACAAAACCTCAGCAAAGTAGGAATGGAGGGAAACTTTCTCAACTTAAGGATATTGACCAAATTTCCTACAGACATTAAACTTAATAGTGAGAAACTGATTGATTTCCTTTGAAGACTGGGGACAGAGAAGAATTTCTCTTTCCAAAAAAAAAAGTCTTCTCCTACTCCACTATTGAACATTATACTGGATATCCTACATAGTGAAATAAGAAAATAAAAGGAGTACAGAATGGTAAGGAACACATGAAACTGTCTGTATTTGAAGTTGACATGAAATAAAGCCTGAGTCTATAGTAATATAAATCACTGAATAAATGAAAATGAGAAAGAGACAAATATCCCATAAGAAAACACCCAATAAATTATGTATATACTCTATCCTAAAACAAAAGAAGCATAACTCCCCACTCCTTGACTGTGGACTATGCATGGTGACAGAACACAGTTTGGAAAGAGGAGGAAAAATATGTGTAATATCACTATGGAGAAAATAGACAAAAAACATCTCAGCCACATGACCTTGGTCAACATCAGTTGTCTTAAATCATGTAGATAGTATGTATACTCATTATAATACGACAAAAATACCAGTTTACCTATGTGATCTTTCCCCCCAAACTCTATAAGACCAGTCTAATCATGAGGAAAAACTCATAAAATATTAATATATTTTAATTAATTTTATTAAATATTTTAATATTTTATTTTTAAAAAGTATACAATGAAGTATATACAAAAGTCTAAAACTAAGGACAACACATTATGGTTAATGACTAGCTAAATACAGTATTTTAAGATATTCAATTTAACTATTTTTATCTAAAGTCAGTAGCAGGACTCTAAATTGAATCTAATCTAGTGTGTGATATTCATTCCAATTCATTTATAAATAGAAAACATTAAAATTGATTGAAATCAAGTAAAACTATTTTGACAAGCCTTGATGAAGTTTTTGTCAGCTTTCATTTCAATGCATTTAAACTTAAAGAGTATCAAAAGAAACTGTAAATCTAAGTGAGATTTTATAATCATAATTGGTATGAATACCAACAGGAAGAAAATGGTACAATCTAATTCGTGCCCAAATGAAACCATTTCAGGGCACCTGATGTGAACTCACACAGAATGACATTGAGTAAAAAGTCCTTGGAAAATCAGACTACTACATAGTGGACTACTTTAAAAATCCTTCATTAAGAATTCGTTTTTAAAATGCTCTATTTAAGCACACATTTAGAAATGGGAATTATATTTGTGATAGAGTTTACTTTGTTGTTTACTTTGTTGTGTGTGTGTGTGTGTGTTTAGAGCAAAGTTAATTTCTTCAGATTAAAAGAGAAAAGAATTGGGGGGAGAATACTTGATGAGATCCTCTACATTGCTTAAGCAAACTATAGTCAGCAATCATAAGACTACCTCCTTAGCACAACACTTTCAGCAAAAATAGATGAATAATAAAGAAATTTAATCATGTATAATCATTCCTCTTTTTGATCCTTCTTTAAAAAAATAGCTTTTCTCCTTTAGATAGGTTTTTGAGAAGCAAAAATTTGTGATTTTCTTTTTAAACAGAGGCTATGGATAAACAAAACCCAAATTTCAAAATCTTGTTAAGCTGAGTGAGAAATAGGGAAAAAAACAGGAATGACACAAATGATGAGTTTCAGAACTAAAAAAGAGAGGATCTCTATAGTTCCTGTAGATATTAATAGAATAATACAATAACATATGAATGATTTTATGCCAATAAATTCAACAGTTGAAATGATGGTATTTGATTGAATTATGCTCCACCAAAATTCATGTGTTGAAGTCCTAATCCTTAGTACCTGAGTATGTAACCTGACTTGAAAATAGGGTTAATATCCAAAACATATAAAGTTTACTACATTTATTACAAATGCACCACTGTAGTTCATGAAGGATAAAGGAATGGATTTGGTAAGTGATAATAATCATCAATCTTCTCTGCTTCCAACACTGTCATGTGTCATAATTTCTATATTGTCACAGAGTACTTTCTAGATTTTTAGTGACTAAATTGCCAAATAAATGTTCATTTAAATTTTCTTCTTCCTCTTTCTCTCCTTTTGTTCTCTCTCCCATTTTTTTTCTTATGCATCTTTTTATATATTATTTTCTATGTTTATATCTTAATTTTTATATTTCTTTGAATTTTTAAGAAAATATGCTCAATTGGTAGTCCACTGTCACCCATAAGCATTTATTGAATCTACTGGCATTTTTTCTGGGAGCTAGAAATTATTGATCTTATTATAAAATTACTTCTAAATTAGTAATTTTGACCATCATGACCCCAAATCACTGCATTTCCTTAAATAAATCTACACAAAATTTATGGAACCACTGCCCAAGTTCTTTAAAAATCTAAATTAAGATGTATATATGAATACTGAAAAAAATCATGTGACTTTATCTGCTAATCTTAGTAATATGGACTTAATTTGAAGTAATAATACCTTGTTGCATCATGTTTCTAAGTCAACAAACTCCTTCTTTGGCAATCCACACTGTGTTCCTATGTTTTTCTCCTATGGAAATAACAGGAAATATATATGCAAGTGGCTTTTGATAGTTTCATTACCTGTAAACATAGTTTATAATATATCCTTAGCCTTGGGAAGTCAGTTTTAAAGCCTGAGTCTTTAAGCTTTGATTCAAGCAAAATTTTAAGTAACATAGATGTAATTACATATTATAATTCATGTACTGATATATTACATAACAATTATTATGTTTTGTTATTTTCTTAGTAATTATTTTAATTAATAAATAACAGTAGGTTCTATTTTTAAATTTGCATGTGTTTAAAGTGAAAAAGGTGAAGAATAAATATGGTAAAAGTTACACATGAGCATATATGACTTTTCTGTTCTATTAAACACTTTATTTAAAGAGTAAAAATAATTTTGAATATGCTACACTTTTGGAGGTGAATGTTCTTGGATGAGTAAAAATTTAAGTCCCTTTTACTATTCAACTCCAACTTCGTGTTAGGACATTTTGCTTTTCAAAGAAAATAGGCATAATCCATCTTAATCACCACAATTTTTCGTATTTGTCTGTATTCAAAGGCAAAAAATGCCACACTATATTTTGTTTAAACTTAGAAGCAGCTGTTCTAACATATGTTTCATCATTCTGAAGATGCCCTGTATATTTTTATCAGAGAAAACAAACACCATGATGTTATTATCAGCCAGTAACACTTTGCCTATCAAATACATGCAGGCAAAAAAATAATAATAAATTATAAATATATAGATACACACACTCACTAATTGTTCACTAGACTTAAAGTAGAATAATATCAAAATTCCTTTCCAGTTCTAACACCTTATATTTTCATTGACATATCATATTCAATTTACACTCTGGTTTTCCTTGTCACATATTTCTCATCTCAGTGCTGCTTTTAAACATTTGTTCTCCTGTTCAACTTGTGCAAATACCTTGCTTATTTTCTTTTAATCTACTTAAATTCAATTTGTCTGAGTGAACTATTCTTTCTCATTGCTGTCAACTCGGAGAACTGAGTTACCCTCTCAAAATCCTTGATGATTTGGCAATTAAACTGCATTCAGTTCATTATCATGGACATATTAGAAGTCCACATGGATGTCCAATTGGACACTATCACCTTGCAGTTACTTTACATCTTCATCTTCAATGATCACTGTTCACATACAATTTTAGTCATCTAGTCCTGTGGCCACATTGTCAACCTTGAAATTCCCTGCAAATGTTTTCATTCTATCCTTCATAGATTCTCACTGGAAATATTGTCTATTTTCTGAGGTTACAGAATTTCTATTCCAATCACAGCAACTAACCCTGGGCACATTGTTTTGAACACTGATGCTCATCTATGTTATATTTTTCAGATTTATCGTCAATTTTCAGTTTGATAATTCTGTGTCTTTTATCACAAAAGCAACTAAAAAATGGGCTAATAGACAAAATATTGATGGGAATTCCAAACTCTCTACCATGCACAGCATCTCCTGGTCTTGAATGTTCGAAGGGCTTCTTCAAAAATTAATTCAAAATGATTTCTGAACCAATTTTCCTCACCTCCTCTTGCTCTGCACCTAAGGCAGTTTGGTCACTGAATGTGCTGTAAATGATCATCTCACAGCCACTTCTTGAGTAACAATTAGGAAAAGGGTTTGGGTATTATATTGCCCCTTTTAAAAAATTCAGAATTCCACCCGACCTTTCCCAGCTACAATGTTTCTTTATTTCCTTTAATGGTGACCCCAGGCCAGCCTGGTTTTTATAACTAATGGGTGGTGGCTTATCCAATGCAAGCTCAGGGGTTTCAAACTTAATTCTGGCTTAGCTACCTATATTCTTTTGTCGGAATGACACAATCATAGGTGAACAGGATAATGAGTACATAGTTAAGAACCCTGCTCACAAAGTTCCACTAGAGTGGTCCACATGGTCCAGAGTGAAGTACATAATGTCTTTGTAAGTTTTATAAAAATGTCGCAACCCTTTTTCAGTTAACCCTTTTACACAAAAAGTGTTGGCAAGAGTAGAAATAATTGAGGAAAAGGTGAAGTTATAGCTACTTAATGGGATACACTGATTTTGCAAACGTGAACAGAGAAGAGGAATCCATTCACCTAGGAAGGGGATAACATAGCTCCCTGAAAATATAAGAGAGGGAAAAACATTAATGATCTTTGTCATTCAAGGTTATTCCTGGTGCCTTCATTAGGAGGAAAACACTGCAGTAGCATCTTCCAAATTGTTGCAAGTGCCCAAGTACAACTCTTGAGTCCGCTATTCCAGCAGAATGGTTCTGAATTGATTTGATAGCCATTTTCCTTAACACTATTCAGAAACCTATCAGAAAGACCAAGATATGACTCCAACTCTGGCACCTCTCACAAAAAACCCCATTCTACTCCTCCAGATCATTTCCCTACTCCTATTTTTTAAGCATCATGCACTCATTCTGTAGAGCAAATGGATGCTGCACAAATGTTAGTGTGGACAAATATTTCACATCTGGCTACCTGTGATTAGGCTATTTCTCTAACAGGAAACAGTAAACTCAACTATTTCAAATGAACTAGGAACCTGAAAGCCTATCAAGCTGCAAGACCATTTGCAATAATTGTAACCAATACATTATTTCCAAGGTTGCTATGTGTACCCTCAGAACTGGGCTTCTTATGTAAAAACCAGGCATTAATTTGTCTCCCTCCCCAAAAAACATAATGGCTTGCATATTATGAGTGCTTGTAAGAGACCTTTAAGTGTTTACAAAAATACAACCCCTGGAAAACATTCAGGTCAGCCTCTATCCATTGGTCAAGTTTGTTTTGCATGGTAGAATTGCTCTACACGTCCTCCTTGAAGGATAAGGTAGAGTTTGTGATTTTTTTTTTCTTTTTCATCTGGTTGTGTACAGGACCTGAGGGAACACGGTTGAGATCAGTATGGCAGGTTGGCCTTTTTTTTTTTTTTTTATCCCTGGAATCCTACTAAGACCAGCCTGAATTAAATCCTATTCAAGACAACTGAGGGGCACCCGGATGGCTCAGTGGGTTAAAGCCTCTGCCTTCAGTTCAGGTCATGATCCCTGGGTCCTGGGATTGAGCCCTGCATTGGGCTCTCTGCTCAGTGGGGAGCCTGCTCCCCCGCCCCCGCCTGCCTCTTTGCCTACTTGTGATCTCTCTCTGTCAAATAAATCAATAAAATCTTAAAAAAAAAAAAAAGGCAATTGAAATGTTATTGTCCCAAACTCTGGCATTCTGATTAATCAGAATAGCTGATAAAACAGCATATTCATTGGACAATTTTTACCAGAAACTAAGATATTGTAGAAAGGAGAGATATATATTGTTGAAAATAATTCTCCATGGATATCTAATCTTTTTGCATATCTTTATATAGAGACACTGATGACTTTTGTTCTGCACTATTTTTTTTTTTTTCAATAATATATCAAAAAATTTTTAGAAGACAGGGATTCTGCCTACTTCCAGAGCTGACGGCAAGGTTATTTACGATTCATTGTAAGAAAGATAATGTCTCTTTCTGGGGAAAAGGTCAGGCAGGTGTGCTTGTGGCCCATTACAAAAGACGCTGCCTAAGTGCATGCAGCACCTCCTTGGACCACTCTGCATCACCCCTGTGGGAGTTGAGGGACAAGGGGAACTGGCATAAACATGAAGACTATGTAGCCTGCTGTGTCATGAGTAATAAAATTCCCTGATTCAGACCCAGCAGTCTCATGTTTCTACTAGCATTTACGAACCTGTAGCAGCCTAACTTGTTACTTTCGAGTAAGCTAAAATTTCAGACTTTGTACAGTTCTTGACATTAACTTCATATATTCAGCCTCAATATTTATGGAGAAAATTCACTATCCCTTGATATTAGAACTTTTTAAAAAGATTTTTATTTATTTACTTGACAGAGGGGGGTGGAGAGAGAGGGAGAAGCAAGCACAAGCAGGGGGAATGGCAGGTAGAGGAGAAGCAGGCTCCCCACTCAGCAAGGAACCTGATGTGGAGCTCGACCCCAGGACCCTGGAATCATGACTTGAGCCAAAGGCAGTGGCTTAACTGACTGAGCTACCCAGGCACCCTGATATTAGAACATTTTATAGCAGTGACTTACAAGCATTTGTGAGGTAAAATATATGCAGAGGCAAGTGAATATATTTTATCCTAGAACACTGATAATACAATGTGAAATTTGATTCATTTTTCCTATGTCTTGAAATTTATTTTATAACATATTTTCATTTAAGAAAAAGTATGTTAATTTTGTTTTCCTTTATATAATTAATATGCATATGTTTTAATATAAAAATGACACATTACCCTTCATATTTTTTAGCAATTAAACTATTTAACTTGCTCTCTCTGATCCTCCCACCCCATGAGAACTTCATGTGGTATTGATGAACTTGAATGTTCACTGGCATAAGCCCCTTTATATCTAGTGAGCACAAGTCATTAATTCCCTGATGGTTCGTTTGGCTAGGATTTTGAATGGTTTTTACATGGTGGTTGTGATAGTCATCATCCCAATCCCAGATTTTTTGATTCTCTGGAGTCATGTTAAAATCCAGTAATTTCATTCTGAGGAAAAAATACCTTGCACAGTATTTTTTTCTCTTTGCTTGATTGTCTACTAATTTTTCAAACTTCCCGGTGGTGCACTTAAAGGTGATCTGCCACCATCACATGCTCTGGGAGTCATGAAATTAGACTTCTTGGAGACTCTTCCACATTCCTTATTGACCAGTTTGGAAACATTTGAATGGTTGGCAGCCTTTAGATAAGGAAATGACCTGACTTTTCCCCTCTTTTCCCTTGGATGTTTCCATTTCTAATGATTTCTAAATTGAAATTTAATTTTCATTAACACTGAGACTATTATACATATAAAATGTCAGGATTTAGGGAAATTTTAATTTTATAAATGTATGAATCTTAAACTTGCTCAATTAAAACAATTTTTGCAACAGTATTCACAATCATCAGTCATATAGGACAGGCAAGTGGCAGAATAGGTCACTTTCTTCACACTTACAAATGTTCCTCAGAATGGAGAAAATGTGAGAGGATTTAGAAGACTTGATCATCCCCCAGCTATTTATTACACAGAGTAAATTTATAAGTAAACACAGAATAATATTAAGAGTTTGGATTCAAATACTATGAATCTCTCAAAATAGTTGGCATATTTAAGTTCACCCAAGATATTAAACTAAGCAAATCCAATGAATAATTAATAGAGCTTTAGAACATGTGGAAAGTTCTATTCATGTAGAAATACATTTAATGGCTTACATGGTTATATTTTAAAGTAGAACAATGAAGAAACTATCATTATTTTTATTCATTATCAATCTAAACATAATTTCCAAAATGATTTATAACTTTATTGCTTTAAGTAAAGTCATCCTTCTTATGATGCTTGTTTCTGAGGCAACATCAAATATGGAATAAATTCTCTATGAGTTATGTCATTATGGAAAATATGTTGTTAATGTATTCTGGAGTATCTGTAAGTTTAAAATTCATTTTAATAGAAGTGAAATTTAATATAAATGGCTAGTGAGTTATTTTAAGTTTCTCTGTTCACTACAATCATTGAGGATTACTAAAATATTGTCCTGCCATGTTTGGAATCAGTGTGTATAAATACAAAATAAGTTTTGTCCTTAAATAAGAGCTCATTGGGACACAATGATAGATAACTGACATTTGAAAAAGTGAAACAAAGATATATATGGATGTTTAAAGGGCAGAATCAAGGAATGACTGATGAAGGTTGTGGCATTTGAAATACACCTTAATATGTGTCAAAATTTTGAAACCTAGAAATTAAGAGAGTATATTTCTCTAGGTGAGAATATTACCAGTCATTAATATTTAGGCTATTTGGTATATAATTCTTAACTGTTAATAATATAAAAATAAAGAAAAATGTAGGACCCCCCCTTCAATGAAAATTGATCTTTTAGGAATTATTTTGGGGAGAATATGGAAGAGTGAAAAATGTCCCTACTAGTGATACAACTGAAGGCAACAGGCACAATATGGTCATGAGAAGCAAGCATAAGGTAAGGAGACAGAACTAGGCACCAGCTTGAAGGTGATGTACTGGAAAGTAATTTTAGTCTGTTGGTGTTTTGTGCTACTCAGGAGATTCCTTTAAGCCAACTGTTTCTGCTCAGGAGAGTTGCCTTGTAAATTAAGAATGTAGGGCAAAGATTATTCTGTTTTCATTTAACTTTGATCATGTACTTATTTTAAAGGCTGTCTATATAAAGATGGGCTGGCATTTTCATGTCTAATTTCAGATAAATATAAAACATGTTTAGTAGAAGGTCCATCATAGTCAGTAAATTAATAACCCATATTTTCTTTATCTACTTGAGTTAATTTTATGGGGTGGTAACAGATATGCCCTGGACCTGGAAATGCTACCACCACAGGGCCATCTGGCTAATCAGATGTCAGTTTTCCCTTTTTGTCAGAAAATTAATTTTTCTGGTAGAAAGGGAGTATTGCTAGCAAACTTTCAGAGATAAGATTACCAAACCCTTATCAGAATTCCTGTGTAATAATGCTCTTGCTTCTGCATTCCCTTCCATCAATTTCATAATTCCTTTTCATTTAGAGTAGCTGAAGGTGAATCAATGACTTAAGTAAAAGTATGCCTGACTTAACAGAAAGGAAATTGTGATTTTAAAAAAATATATGGTATAGGAAAATATTAAAATTACTCCTAGATTTGAATATAAGCTCTGCCACTTAAAACCCATGACATTGAAAGGAATTGCCTTTTTTCAAACTTCAGTTTTTGCATACATAAATCATATCAACTTTATGCAAAGTTGTAAGATAAGATAATATATTTGAATCTCCATACTACAGTATGAAGCATTCTTGAGAGACCTCCTTGCCAGCCAGGTGGGTTTTAAAGAAGCACATCTCAGCCTGCAAACTCAATGAAGGTAGGGAATATATCTTCATTCTTAATACTGGCTCTTGGTTGCATAGTACACATAGCAGGGGCTCCATAAATATTCATACAAGGAATAAATGAATAATGCAATGACCCAAATTCAATTTTAAATTTAGAAAGCGTTTATATTAATTTCTCTGAGTTAAATTCTGAAATCCATTTATTAACATTGATTGGGGATTTTATATTTTGATATTCCAGAAACATGGAATCACAGTCCATAATACATCTGCATCCCTTCCTTCAAGTTTCTGGGTGAAGAATACACATAGGAAAGTCTCAATAAATAGTTGTTAAGTCGTTAGTGCAATCATTCAATTTCAGTTCTAAATTGGGGAAGCTTATATTTTAATTCTAGTGGGTTCAATTTCTGAAATCCTTTTGGTTAAATTTATGTGGACATTCAGTTTTGATATTCCAGAAACTTGGTTATTAAGTGTGATATGTAGCCCTCCAGGTATCTTTTTTTTCACCATATTTTTAATTTGTACCAATGTCATATAATAATTTTGCATCAAACCTTATGTAATACATATCATGGCTTTTTCAGTATAAGCAAGAATTGGCTCTGAAAAATAGAAAGTTGAATATGGTGCTCAATAGAAACATGCTGAACTTGCATAAATCCTACCAATGACATATTTTGCAGTACACATGCAATGTAATGTGATGTATCAATGTACATTTTGAGACATCATTAAAAAATGCATATACATTTTCATGACAAAGATTAAGGAAATGTACTCTATTTTATCTAATAATTGGTATATTTCATGTGCAGTTTCGGAGACTGTCTCCTTTTATTCATCTCCACTGTTTCTGCTTTAGCTAAGGCCTCTCTTGTCCAGATTACACCAGCAACCTACTGACTGGGTCATCTCCAGTGTTGCCTGCCAATAATGCATTATCCATACAGATGCCAGAGTAAGCATTCAAAGATATACAATGAATCTTCTAACTCTCCTAATTGTATTATTCAAAAATAGCCTTCAGGCAAAAACCCCCCAAACATTCCATTTGTAATGTGAAGTCATTCATAATTTGGCTTCCGATTAACACTCCAACTTTATCTTATAACAGTCCTTCTGAACACACAGAACCATTGGTATGCCCGCTTATATGAATGTATCACAAGACTGTCTTACTTCCTTCTATTTTATTTTCCGATAGCACTCCTTCCACATATGGTTCTTGAGGACTTTAAATACAGCTAATAAAACTGAGGAACTGAGCTTATAATTTTATTCAATTTATATTAATTTAAATTTAAATAGATACATCTGGATAGTGATCATTCTATTAGACACCACAGAATTAGAAGAGAGGCTTAATTTCCTGCTTATGCTACTAAATTACATATATTAGCTTAGACAAGTCATTTAATATTTCTGGATACCACTTACTTCAATAATAAGGTACACATTTTAATATGAATATTCTTCACAAAGTTTAGAGGTGTCAGATTAGAAAAAATATTATTAATAATAGCAATGCATCATTCTTATTAAAATACATTCTTAATAGCAATGCATTATGGAGACTGAAAAGACTAAAAACTGACTTTTTAAACATGTACTCTTCAATTATCACAGCCTCAACCTACACTTAGTTATTAGTTTTCTTTATTTAGAGTTCAAGTAATGGAAAAATTGGTGAATAACCTATTGATTTAATAATGGTTAATTAAGATTTTCCTACATAAAGTTATTGCACTATGCTGCCAGTGCATAATTCAATATTTCATACATTGTTGAAGATATATTGAATATAAAGGCAATATATAAATAGGAAATCCAACTTCTCTCATTAACATTATCTTCCCTTCACTAAATAGTCCCATGTTTTTCATGCTCTATTGGGTTTTCAATAAAACCAAATTTGAAAAATATGTAAATAAAATAGAATTTTCAAGTCACTTAGTTTTATCATTTATATCATTTCATGTTTCTCTCTTTTTTATGGCCACATGAGAAAAATCATATGATACTAAATTTAAATGTGTTCTTCAGCATAAAATATTCTATAAAAAATATTACACTGTGTTGGATAATTTGGTTGTATCTATCTCAGTCTATCTACCGATCTTAAGATATGTATATATCTTAAAGGAAGTGATTTTTAAAAGTTTTTTTTAACCCATTAAATTTGATAACTTGGAAACATATTTCTAAAACCTTTCTGTAGATAGTGTGTGGGGCATAATAAAAGTATGGTGCTTTTCACCCCACGTGAATTGCTATTGGAGATTGCTTCATAATTTTTATTCTGTATTATTGATGAGCTTATGAATTCATTATAGCTTGAAAGCCATATATACTTATCATATAATTTAAAAATACTTATTATTAACAAAAAGGACAATGTAGACAAGTCTGTCAGATCATATCATTGTCCATTCAGGTAAGAGACTGTATTAGATGACACTCAGTTAAGTTAGAATTCATGTGAGGATTTGAATTGTAAGGTTTTTAGTTTTACTTTTTTGCCATGACTTTTAAATATTTAGTGCTCTAGAGTTATTTTTTATTTAGAATAATTAATATACAAGCTAAGGTTAACTCCATTGAAGAAAGAAATTTCTGTTGGGTCTAAACATTCAGCTGCAAAATTTACAGTGGATTACTTTAAAACTTAATAAAAAATGGAGTATTTAATCAATTTACTTAGATATATCAATTCTGATCTATAAAAACAAGATTAGTTGCAATTTGTGTTTTCTGGCCACGATGAAGTAATTGGTACAAGAAAATTGGATAAAATATCCAGAAAAAAATATTTTTAGAAATTGGAAAACAGGTAAAATGAGACTATTATTCCTAAGAGTTAAAAAAAAAAAGTATGAAGCCAGCCCAATGAGAGTCCAGTTGATCCACTTGAAAGCAATCTCTAGACCACAAAGCAAAGAAGGGTGTAGGTGTAAAAACAGTTTTTTGTTTTTTGTTTTTTGAGGGTGGGAGGATGGAGGGTTGTTAGTGAAGTCAGCTGGTGTTTTCAGTGAAGAGTTCCACAGAGGCAGAAACAGGGGAGCCGCTTAATCAGTGAGCAAATATATATATATATATATATATAGAGAGAGAGAGAGAGAGAGAGAGAGAGATATCTTTAGGGGTACCTGTATATCTTGGCTATACAGGACATTGTATACAATTAGAGTGAGGTTAGACAATGACAGGCAAAGAACAACTATCAAGAAGCGATTAGCTTGAGTATAACCAGTTTTATAGTGCTAGGAGGTATTGGAATCTCAGTTAGCCACAGTAAAGAGACATTGTTGAAAACCCGAGTACAGTCCTAGAGTAATAACTATCCTCACTGCTTTCTAAAAAGTTTGAAAAAGAAGACTTAAATGATTCAAGTTGATGTACACAGTAAATCAACTGCCTGCAAAATACCTTTTATTTTTTTTAAGTTTATTTATTTAAGTAATCTCTAAACCTAATGTGGGGCTTGAACTCAGAACTCCAAGATCAATAGTCACATGCTCCCCCAACTAAGCCAGCCAGGTGCCCCTGTAAAATACCTTTTGAAAGAAGACTATATAAAAACACACATATGCACTCACATGTACACATACACATGCACACATGCCAAAACACCCAGGATGCAATACAAATTAACAGATATTCAAAGAAGCAGAGAGCATAACACACAACTGTGAAAAAACAAAAACACATTAGAAACAGAACCAAAACTAAAAAATAACAGAATTACCAGTCATGGAATTTAAAACATGTATTATTCATGTGTTCAAGAATTTAAAGGATAAAGGACACCATGAGTACAGAAACGCTAAATATAAAAACAACAATAACACAACGAAACATGGCATATATGGACCTCAAAAAACAACAGCTGAAAAAATATCTTCAACGGGTGTAATATAAAATTGGACAACACAGAAGATCTTTGACTTGAAAAAAAGGTTAATAAAACTCTCCAAATTTAAGTACAGTGGAGGTGGGGAAGGCTGAAACAACAAAAAGACTAAAGAGGCACTCAGTTACCCATGGAAAAATAGAACCTAATACACCTGTAATATGAATCTTGCAAGTGGAAGAGGAGGGGCAGAAAGAACATTTGAATAAATAATTTTCAAAACACTTTTCTGACTTAATGAAGAAAATCAACCCATAGATCAAAGAAGTTTAGTGACCAATAGCAAAATAAACACAAGAAGTACACACAAAACATAATGAAAAAAATGATCAAAAATCATGGATAGAAAAAAATCTCAAAGGTGGCTGGGAAAATAAATGATAACATTACATATAAACACAAGAATAACCAATAGAATTTATCAAAAGTATGCAAATAAAAAGTAATAAAATGATCACTTTAAAGTGCTAAAAAATCCTGTCAACATAGGATTGTATGTAGTTAATATGTTCTGGTATCAATTCCCTATTGCTGATGTCCAAAACATAATCTGGAATTAATAGGATAATCTGGTGAATTGGCTTAAATTCCAAAGCATTTTTGCCACTTTAGCAAAAGAAACAGTAATATAAAACATAATGAGATAAATTTTCACATTTATCAACCATTTGAAAAATTTCTTCTGCAGTGCTTGTTCAAAGTTTTACCATTATTTACTAGGTTGCATGTTTACTTCTTACTGATTTTTATTGTATATTTTCTTACATAATGGAGATAATGACTATATGAACTGAGAATAACTTCTATTTTTTGCATTGTCTTTAATTCTCTTTATTTTATACTCAGTAAAAATAAGTTTGCTGTTCTGTTATTTTTGTCCTTTTATTTACTCTTGGATCAGTATTACATGGTCTTATTCATTATAACTTTGAAATGAGTATTAGTCGGGGATGATTCAACTTAGTTTTTCTTCAGTACTGCCTTTGAAGTCATATTTTTTATGAATTTTAGAAATACCTCTTCAACTCTCATAAAAATAACTTTAAGAAACTTTGATTGGAATTACACTGAATTTATCTTAATTTGTGAAGACTGACATTTTTGGGCCAATCTGGGATATTTAATCAATTTACTTAGTAAATGAATGTTTTTCTTCCTGTATCTTTGAATGATTTCCAAATATTAAACTACCACTCTATTCCTGAACTAAATAAAACCAAGTTGTAATATATTATGATTTTTACATACCCCTGATTTCAATTTGCTTTTTTAAGATTTTTAATTATTGATAATGAAATAGAATTTTTTTTTCTTCAAAAGCATCTATCTCAGATTTCAGTAATAGGTTTATGTTGGCCTCATGATAGTAGGGTGCCATGCTGTAGTTCTTCTTTATCTTTTCATACAGGTGTAAACTCAGCAACCCAGAGAAGATGAGGGAGACAAGTGGAATGCCAAATAACCCCACTTCTGGCCATCTTGCTCTGTTCTGTTGATGCTCTCATGTAGACTCAGTTCCTACTGGAATCTACTGATAACCAGGGGATGAAGTCTAGCCCTATGGAAGGAATAGTCCTCTCACTGCCTCATTAAGTAATATAATTGCTGAGTAGGGGTAGAGGGTGATGATGGATTATTGATTATCTCTGATTGATGGATATTGATTACTCTCTTAATAAAACATAATAAATAAAGAGATAGGTAACTAGATACACAATTTACCTTGATTTATGATTTCATTGATTAGTATTAATATATATATTAAGTTTATAAACTGTATCTGAAAGTTTGAAACACTACATCAAAAACTAATGATACGTTGGCTAATTGAACATAATAATAAAAAGAAAGTTTGACAAAGCAGAAGTATATTTTCGTCACTTTAAACATATTTTCACAACAGAAACTTATTTTTTTTACAAAAGACTACATACTGTAGAAATAGGGACAAAAACACAAGAAAATTAATTTTAGAAATATAGAAAGTCTGCTCATAAAACTCCAGTATTTTTGACAGAATTCAGTCTAAAAAAATGTATTTTTCAGGATATTAAGAGTCACAAGTGAAAATTCAGCTCAGATTCAGAAGGGAGATATCTGAAGTGACTTCAATGTTTTGCCATTAACTGGCCATTTTGAGCTCAAGGAGTTTTCAAGATTGACCTAAAGAAAATGAATAGCTATTACTTAGTCACTGTTGAGTAATGGGAAGAAAGAAAGCAGAGACAATTATACTTATTCAAAAAGATTTGGGATTTCTGCAACATCTTTTTAGAACTAATGTCTGCATAAAGCATCTGTACTATTATTATTTTTCTTAATAAATCTTGAATCATGCTTGGCAACATATAAAGTGCTATGGACAAACATATTATTGGTTTATATATTCAAAGAAAAACTTTTTTTTCTAAAAACTTTATTTCACACCTAAATAAAAAGCAAAATATAAAGTTTCACAACAGATGACATAGTAGTCTGAATGATCTTAAGACTGCACATGTCAAAATGTCACATAGAAGATGCAGATGTCTAGCCAGTATTCATCAAATTCCTTCTTTTCTATAAAAAATGCAGTTTAAATGAGAATGAATTTATTATAACAAAGACTAATACATGGCATACAATGTAGCTTTATTAGTTAAGATTCCTTTCCAAGAGAAATTCCTGCAAAGTACTCGATGTCAACATATATGAAAACCTTGTATTTTCCTGAAACAAGACAGGCTGATAAGTCTTTGCCTACACTTCTGAAAATAATGCAGGTGAAACTCCAGCAAATTGTTCTATTGGAATTACTGTGTCTCATCCAATTAAATTAAATGTAAACACATCAAACATTATATTACTCATAAAAAGGGTCACATTAATACTATATTGTTTACATTAAAAAATAAGTAGAGACAAACATGATTGGCTGTTTTTCTTTAATAAGATGTTTACATAATTGCAGGAAAATAGTACAGTTTGCGTGGGAACTGTAGTAATGGTTTTGAATGAAAAAGTAAGTAAAACCTGTATTATGTCCAATAGGTAATGTTAGGCAGTTAATTATGCATGGGGGGGGCAGCGCGGGCTGGGAAGAGACAAAGTAGATGCTGGCCACACCCCAGGAACCAGCCGCAAGGTTAACAGCCACACCCTCAGAGCCACCTCCACAGGCTAACAGAACAGAAAAGGCCAGGCACAAAGCTGTCTCAGTAGCTATAAGGACACTTCCAAGATCTGAGGAGATGCACAAAAGGTGCAACTGCCCTAACGTCACAGCAAAAGCTCATTAGAAATTAAAAAAAAAAACAAAAAACAAAAAAACAAAAAAATAGGCGCCTGGGTGGCTTGGTCGTTAAGCATCTGCCTTCCGCTCAGGTCATGATCCCAGGATTCTGGGATGGAGCCCCGCATCTGGCTCCCAGCATCGGGCTCCCCATGTAGGGCTCCCTGCTGGGGTGGGGGGAGGTAGTTTGCTTCTCCCTCTCTCTCTCTTGCTCTCCTGCTTGTGTTCCCTCTCTCTCTCTGTCTCTGTCAGATAAATAAATAAAATCTTAAAAAAAAAAAAAAGGTGCCCCTCACTGTACTAGTTCCGCCAGCTCTCAAGACAGTGTCAGCCACTATTCGAGAGAAGAGGAATGTTTATATTTTTAAGTCCATATATTTAAAATCCAAAATCAGGAAATTCTGTATTCCCATGATCACCAGATTGGAGTCCATTAAAAGAAAAAGGTGAAATTGAAATACTTTTTTCCCGTTGTTTTACTTACTCATATAGGTTCTTTGTATTATATAATGATTGAATGCATCTGAATTGTAATAATTTAAAATTGACAAACCTGTAATCTTCACAGATTTAAAAAATTTATTACATAAATAAATATAATTATAACAGAATGCGTCATGGGTAGACACATGCACAGAAGCCAAAATGTTATATAACCACCGCTGTCAGTCAGAAATGCAATCAAAGCCTAATTTGCATCTTCTGCCTGCAGAAGGCAGGCTTAAAAGGATGCAGTTAGAGCTTCTTGGAGTCATTGACACTCTTGCTCCACCAGTAGCCCGTGGCCCACTTCCTCTCTTGAAAGGTAACTATGCTTATCTACTCAATAAGTTCTTACCTCCCCATTATGGTCTTGGGGGTTCAATTCTTTGGTGTATCTGGGATAAGAACCAGGGGACCTGGTAACAATAGCACACATAAATATTTTGAGGGAAGGAATGTTTTATACTGTAATGTGGGACATCACTCACACTTTTTAATTTCTCTTACCTTTTTGACTATTACTATTTAGTAACATACATGGTTTCTTTTTTCAGTGATTTCAACGATTTTGTTTCTATGATGGTTTTACTCAGAAATGAGTACTCATCCTCCTCTTACTCTACACATATCTACTACTTTATGGTTTCCATTGATAGACATTGGTAGATACAGAGATAGGCAAAAATACAGACAGATAAAGAGAATCCATATATACATGTATCAACTATGAACTGTATTTACAGTTGCCTCTTAGGAAGATCCTTTAAGCATCTCAAAATTGAAGAAAAAGATGTGCTAATATTTTTGTGTCATGTGTTAAAAGCAATAAAGGTATCATCCAGTTATTACGCATCTATATATAAATTACTCATATCTTTCAGTCAATTAATGTAAGTGCTGAAATGCTTTAGAGATAAATGATACAAAAATTTTAAAATAATAAGACTAATGTTTTTCACATTTTCATTAAATTCATGGGCATATCTTAAACTATTAGAGAAAAATATCAAAGCAAAATTGAGAATAATTTTGCTTTTTTGGGAAATATTTGCTATAAATTCAACTTACATAAAAAATAGAGTAAATAAAAAGACAAACATAATTTTGATCTTGAACTTAGAGAGTTTATTGCTGCCAGGGTAAAAAAAATTATCTTCTTATTGAAAGAACTGAGTAAAAGACTAGATAAAGAAAGTCAGCCTATTACAGAAATGGCCCTAAAGCCCACAGGCTTCTTTTTTAGTGGAAAGCTTAAATTCAGAAAAATACTAAATTCCAAGCACAAGATACAAAAAATTCTGTGTAAGAATTTCTTCTTTTGTTAATTCTGGCATCAGCCTTTGCACATATTCTAAACAGGACAACTTTACAAATCATTTATGATGTTTCAGTGTAAATACAGCCTAATTTGCCTGTCTTCTCTGATTCTGAAATATGGGTCTGATGTGATGTTGTGGGAAATGGAGCCACCCTAAAGGTATGTGATGCAGAATTTATTGTTGAAGCAGAGGTGTTGTAGGGGGACTTCTATGAAGCCCTGGAGGTCATTGTGTGGTTTGTCTCAAGTAGTAAAACTTCATTAGTCACCACAGCCTCATGGCTATATCCTCTGGAGAAAACCTATAAAAATAGTCTATATAAAGAAAGTAAAGCAAATGTTTCATGATGGACTCTGTAAACATGAGCATCAACTAACTTACTTACTTTCTTTCTCTCTCTCTCTCTCCCTCCCTCTCTCTCCCTCCCTCTCTCTCTATTTCTTTCTTTCTTTCCTTGCCCAGGTATCAGCGTGAGAGAGAGGTAGAGAAAGAAGAGTACCTCCCACTTCTATGCGAAACAGGACATGGCTTGGCAACTTTGACATATCAGGAAACAGAAGGATTCTATCAGAGTCCTTTGTTGAAATGGAGGAATTATGGCAGAAGTAGCAAAATGCCATCTCAAGTGGCTTCTGAGACAGGAGAAGTCAATGAGGAAAACTGGAGCAGAAAGACACTTGAGACACCAAAAAAATTCTTTGAAGTGAGAACATGAAAGGAATCTGATATTTTACCTTATGCAGATAGGGAAATGGTTTAGTGAAATTTGTCTGGGTATTCTTAATGTGATCTAATTTATACCTATACATAGAAAACAAGAGATCATATAAGCAATTAAAATTATACTCATTAGAAAATAGTTAAATAATCAAAGTGCCTTCTTCCTTAGTCATACTTAGTCCAGGTAAGATACTAAATGCACTCACAGTAATGGGAAATACCTCATTTTGGCCATCTAACATTTTTGCCACCTAAAGATACCTATTGTGTCTTTACTCTTTTTGCACACCTATAAAGTAAATATGATCATACGGACTCCAATTTATGCCATTAATATGATCAAAAACTATGTAAAATATGGTAATATTGCTTCTAAGCACATTGGAGAAAGACTATTTTGTCAATCTATCAATTTAACTCTTATATACTACCTTTATAATATTTCTTTCACAATTTGATGCAAATTTACATCATTCATTCATTCATTAGCTCACTCCTTAATAATTATGAATTGCTTGATAACCGTACATCATCAAAGCCATCCTTTCTTACACTAAGAGAGCATTACTTGTGGTATATTGTATGTAATAATAAAGTTAAATACACAATAACATTTTGTGTAGAGTACCAACAAATACCATTATGATAATTCCATCTGCCCTTACCATGACACCACCCTTGAAATACAAAAACAGTTAATAGGGGTGATCCTTTCCATTATTTGAGAGCCAGACCTATAAAGAAGGAATCACAGTCAATACAGCTGAGTCAAATAAAAAAGATAGATTATTACTGCAATTGGAAAAATAGAATATAGAATTTTATTTTGTTCTTCAGATGAAGTACAAAATGTATCAGATTCTGGAAACATTTTTAAGTCTGTTCTAGATGTTTTAACTATGTTTTGATTCATTCATTTATCGATTAAAATATTTATTAAATTATCATTAAGTTTTGTCTGTGAATCACAAGGAAAAATACCACAAGGTAGCAAAGTTGAAATAAAATACAGCAGTTAGCATTTTGGCTAAAATTATAAAGCAAAAAGACCTATAAAAGGAAAATGCCCTTCCAAAATTCTCAAGGATGAAATGTAAAAGGGTATATAGTATTATAAATTTTATTAAATCAAAATCCATTGTTTGAGATGCTTTCCTGTAATATTTCATCTCTGAAAACCAACTACTCCTATTACGAGATAGTCAAGGAAGGAAGAACACCCTGCTCAATACTTTGCAACATCTCTGAAAGAACTCCAACCACCTAATAGAAGAAAATAATCTGAGTTCATGGAGGGAGTATCCCCAATTATAAAGGAGAAAATTATCAGTAAAGGAGAGTTTTGAGACAATACCATTGTTTAAACACTGAGCTCTGGGATAGTTCTAAGAAAACAATGATAGTCTCCTAGCAGAGCGACAGAATTGAGGAACAGTTACAGTCCAGCCACTATGCCAGCTAGACCAGCAATAGGTCTTCCTGGACTCTAAAAACCCTCAGCTCCTAGGTCAAATATAGTTCAGTGAATCAGGAGCACAAAGGAAGGAAGACGCTCCCTCTGCTTCCCCACAGATACTTTCAAAGTGGCAGAAGGACATAGGATTTCATCACCCAGACTTGGTTGGTGAGACTTTCAAAAATAGGACCTAAATCATATCTAACAAACCCTATAAACTGAGATGAAATTGAAGCTTATATTAATGGCTACTTCTAAAAATATGCAATACAGAATAATAGTAACTTTATTTATTTAGTTTCTGGCCCTTTCCTAGGTGCATTATGACTATTACTTCATTGAAATCACATGCTAAACAGTAAGTAAAAGTAAGCATTTTTACCTCCATTTTTACCAGTGAGTAAACTGATGCTCTGAAACACTCTATAGGTTGAAATATTCATAGACACATTTGGCTTCAATAGTTACTCCACTTCATAAACACAATCTTTCATCATATGAAAGATTCAGAAGATGGACATTTAAATGGAATTGAAATAAATGAGAACACATGACAGTAAGACTCCTAAGTAGGGGAGACTTGAGGGCTGATGGTGGACTTTAGATTCAATATTTTCCCTCATTGTTTGGCTACTTTGAAAACATGATATCATCCCTTCTGTCCAATTATTTAATTAAAATATAGAAATAGTTGGCTAAGGCTAGTATTTTAAACTAATTAAAGATATGAAAGTTCATGTGAATATTCGAAATTATACTATTTTTAAATAGAGTGTAAAAATCCTGCAGACAGGAATAGTAATTTTTTTTTATGTGTAAGCTTCATAATCCCCATTCTAGTATCATTGGAAGAAGACTCTTTAGTTGATTTCTCTAAATTATTGTTCTGTACTGATTTTGTAGTCCTAAAGAAAGGAGTTAGGTTTGATTCTGACAAGTACCTTTGGGGGAGCCATCAGAATGATAGCTCAGTACTCTCCTTTCTATTTAAACATTTTATAGAGAAGTAGAAAGACGGTGTATTTCAGGGGCCCAGAAAACTGTCTTCTATATCTGACTCCCTTTGCTAACATTGTAGTTCTAGCCATACTAAATCTGTCTAGGCAAATTATATGCACTCTCAAAGTCTCTGTTTTGGCATCTACAAAATGGGGATGATAACCATATTTACATATAGATAATGTGATTATAAATTTATATTATAATTTATATGATATACTTCTCAGCACATAGTAATAAATTAGGTTCATATTATGTTGCCCTCAGTCATCAAGAGTACCCTAGAAATTTTCAACTCAATGTGCCTAAATATTTCCTATTACTGTTATGACAAATTATCACAAATTAAGTAGCTTAAGACAACATAAATTTATTATTACACGGTCTTAGAGATCAGAAGTATGAAGCAGGTTTCACTGAGCTTAAGTCAAATTGTTGATAGAGGTGCATTCTTTCTGTAGACTCTAGAGAGAATCTATTCTCTTCTTTTTTCCAGCTTCTGGAGGCCTCCACATGCTTTGACTCATGGTCCTTTCCTCCATCATCAAAGTCAAAAACTTAGCATCTTCAACTCTGTCTCTCAGATTCTTACCCTCCTGTTTCCCTCATTCACTCACTCACAATATAGTCAAGTGATTATATTGGATTCATTTTGATAACCTAAGATTATCTTTCTATTTCAGGATTCTTAATGACACCTACAAAGACCCTTTTGCCAGGAAAGTAACAGAGTCAAATGTTTGGGGGATTTAAAAGTGAGTATCTTTGGGGACAAGGAGGTGATTATACCACAGTGCCTTGGTGCATTCAATATTGACTTTATCCCTTCCGTTAAACTCAGTATGGTACATATACATCTGAACTGATGAGACATAGATTTTTAAAACTTCATTTGAGCGAGGAAGAGATAGCAAGAGAGAGTATGAGTGGGGAGGAGAGGAAGAAGTAGGCTTTCTGCTGAGCAGGGAGCCCCCCACAGCACTGGATCCCAGGACTCTTGCATTATGATCTGAACCGAAGGTAGACATTTAACAGACTGAGTCACCCAGGAGCCCCAATGATGAGACATATTAAGTTCATTACTTCAATACAATAATCATGACACCTATTTTGGTGTATTTGAAGTAGTTACTAGCATCTATTCAGGATATTTTGTTTAAGTATAGAATATTTGGTATAACATATAAACCATTTTTACATTTTAGAATTTGTAGTTCCCTAAGGCAATACAACTGCTAAAGGTAAGCAAAAATTGATTAAGTGCACAAGCATGAACTCTTAATGACATCTCATTGATACTCACTTAATTGTTCCTGTATCCTGGGGATGTCTCTATGAGTGCCATTCCATTATTCAATAGGGGAAGGTACTTCGTGAATGCCATCAAAATCAATTACTGTTTGTCCATTTTGGGGGGCCAATGAGGCAGAGAATTAACCTCCAACTAATTTCCAAAGTCATTTACGATCTAATGGTTAAATCATTTACTGCCACAGGCACCAGACCTGTGGACCATTTGCAAAAATGCAAGTTGTAGGTGCAAGAAATAGATCAGCTGTGTCGTGATAGCATTTAAAACTATTTGCCTATTTATTTTAAGCTCTTAAAATCTCCTGAAGTCTAGGACTTAAACATTTTAATTTTATTGTAAAATAAGTTTTTAGAGTCAATAAGACATTCTTTTGTTCTCTAAAGCAAACTAAAATCCTCCAACCATCTGTTTAAATCATTCCAAAATTTATATTAATGTTAAAGTTAAATGTTAATGTCAAAATTTGAATCTAGATTAATATGAAATTCCTTTGATAATAAGCATGAAACACTCTTGTGAATTCTGGCTTCTATAGATGATGGATTATAATTGAGAAATTATTTGCTTAAAATAAAGAAAAATGCCTTTAATAATGTCTTAATAGATTCAATGTTCCAGCCTTTTAAGTTCTAAAATGTTGAAACAGATAATATAAGTGTATCAAAGTTCTACTCCAGTAAATCATTACGTGGATTTTATAATTTGTTTTAAAATTTAGAATATTAAAAGAAAAAAATCTAGTGTTTTCTTATGTGATATATAATGAGCATGGAAATCATCACTTTCATCCTTACAACAGCAACAATAAGAATTGAATAAACTAAAAGAGTTGTTGACTTTCAGAATTGAGGTCACAGGGAAAACTTCTGCCCTCAAAATAGAAGAGAGAAAGACAAATATTTGTCTACAACTTACCAAGAGTAGAATCCCAGGAGCAGAAACCCACAGCTGGAAATAATACTGGCAAGAAGACTTTTTTATTTTTATTTTTTAAATTCAATTTAATTTAATTTTTGTTTGTTTTAGATAGAGAGAACAGAGCGGTGGAGAGGGGCAGAAGTAAAGGGAGAGACAGAATCCCAAGCAGGCATCACTACCTCATTACCAGCATAGAGCCTGATGTGGGGCTCCATCTCATGACCCTGAGATCATGACCTGAGTCAAAATCAAGAGTTGGATGCTTAACCAACTAAGCCACCCAGATGCCTCAATATTGGCAAGGAGACTTTATAATTGACAAATGACTGGAGGCTTAGTGTAGATTAGCTTGAAATGTTATCCTAGGACTATAGAACCACCACCACCACCCCCCCGCCCAGCACACACACACCTTATCACTACATCAATGGAGTGCTGTATGTTAACAAGGGATTACAGCTAAAAAATTACAAGACTCAGACCCTATTTAATGAGTTCAATGACAATAGGTGTGACATAAGCAAGTGCAATAGTGAAATGTTTCCAGCTTCTAATACCATAGGTACAAAAAATGATAAAAATAACAAAAGTTTAACTTCTGGTCATACAAAGATAAAACGTTATACCATAGATTAATATACCTCAGTTCCTCAGTTCCTTTTACGGGATACATCATTTCTAGCTTTCAAGGGAAGCTGAATTATAAGGAATGCTAAAAGACAAAGAACAGAATCTAAAAAAGACAAAGCAAGGCATGCCTGAGTGGCTCAGTTGGTTGAGGGTTTGCCTTCAGCTCAGGTCATGATCCCAGGGTCCTGGAATTGAGTCCCACATCTGTCTCCCTGCTCAGTGGGAAGCCTGCTTCTCCCTCTCCCTCCTCTCTGCCTTTGCTCACACTCCCTCTTGCTATCTCTCTCTCAAATAAATAAATAAATAAATAAATAAAAATATTTTAAAAAAGACAAAGCAAACATCAGATCCAGAATCAGACATGGCAGAAAACTTGGAATTATCAAAGCATTTAAAAGTTACAATTCGTATGCTAAGAGTCTAATGCAAAAGTTGACAACATGCATAATATAAGTAGAAAGATGACAGTATATGAAGGAATCAAAAAGAAATGCTGGAAGTCAAAACGCTGTAACAGAAATGAAAAATACTTTTGATGAGCTGGCCAGTAGACTGGATAGGACCAAGGAAGGAATCCATGAGTTAGAAGATATATCAATAGAAATGTCCAAAACTGAAATAAAAAGAGAAAAAAGAATGTACAAGATGAAACAGAATACCCAAGAACAGGGGAGGAATTCCAAAATGTATAATATATTTGTAATGATAATACCAGGAAGAGAGAAAGGAATATAAATATTTGATGTAATAACAGCTGAAATTTTTGCAAAATCAATGACAGACACCAGACAACAAACCCAAGAAATTCTGAAATTACTTACAGTTAGTTTTCTATTTTATTTCTCATGTAATTCTCTTAAATATCCTATAAAATAATTATTATTACTATTTCAAAGAGTAAAATCATGAACTTGCAAAAGGAATGAACAACTACAAGGAAGCTACAGCTTGGGTGAGCTTGTTAACTTTAGCCTCACAGTTATACCTTAAATTGATTTTACTTAGTTCTGGTCAGTACTTTTTTGCGTGATTTTTTAAATTTTTCTAAAATGACCTAATACTGGCTAGTCATTTAAGACTTTCTAATGATTAAGATTTCCGAACACTAAAGATGATCAATGATTTTTTCTGCGTGGATTTCTAAGTTATTTATATTTTGTAAACTTAGAATTAAAAATACATTTCATATAAAATTATCTGAATTTAATTTAATTCCTTTAAGAAATCATTTCAAAGAGACACAGATTGCAAACATATCTATAATGTAATAATTAAAGAATGCTAAATTGTTATTTATCCCTGGAGAATGAAAAAGTACACTACCTTATTTTGGGCTCCTAATCTGTGGGCATATGGATTTTGGAGCAAAGAGAAATATTTGAAAAAAAATTTACCCTGGCTGCATGTAGGTAACAAGATAAAAGCAGCAGTCTGTTTGAATGCTTGTGAAAAATTCAGAACATTCCATTTCTTCTATATAAGGGTATATTTCTACTTTAGCATAGAGTAATAAATATTTACTCATATAACAATGTTCACTGAATAAAAATAGGCTAGAGATAAAATACTAAAAAGATGTCTGACAGTTCACAATTAAAAAAAAAAGAGAGCATTTAATAGTGGAATCATTATCAATAGTTCTGTGAAATCTTCCTTATGCATTCTGGCAGACTGCTAAATTGATCCACATCAGCCAGAAAAAGAAGATAAACTAATGAGGAGACAAGTGAAAGGAAAATGATATCAGGTCAGGAAAAAAAGAATAAATGAAATATTTGTTGGAATGTGTTTAGACTACTCTTACCATCATTAGGTGATCAAATGAGACTTCAAATATCTACATTTTCAAGAGACTAAAGATATTTTAATAGTGTTTTTCTACATAAATTCCCAGATACAATGTTTTCTAACACTTTATGTAATTAATTTAGAGATTTAGTTAGTTATTATTTGAAAGTTTTTCTGCTTAAAATTATCATGTACGTGGAGAAAACTCTTAAGATAGTTATTTCATCAAATAAACATACTTAGAAGGATGGATAGTGAAATTAGAAACACTAAATATAGCCATAGAGGGAATGGGACCAGAATGATTTGAGGGTTATTGAGATATCTGCATTTCCTCAAATATCTACCACAACACTTGAGATACCTGCTGTTAAAATGAATAGCATATTACTAAATAAAATTTGAGGCTGGCCTCTGGGTGTCTATGAGAAAGCTGCACTTGTAATTCCTAAAAACTTTCAGTAATTGGGGGGTAAGGTGAGGAAGAGGGGATGGAACCCGTGCTGGAACAGGGGAGTCAGAAGTTGGAATGGTAAGATGCTAGGGAGGTCAGGTTTTTCCTAAAATGGGAAAGAGTGACACAATGAATACCATATGTCTCATAAGCACTGTGCCAAAAATGGCCTTTTATTATTTTGTTTTCTCTGGACCAACACATGGGAATTTTAATATTGTATCTGCCAATACAAAAACTAACATTTATCTAAAACTTAATGTAATAAGGTTAATTATGGTAAACAAACATACTAACAAAAATGGCTTAACTTTTCATATAATGAAGATACTTTTAGATTTCAGTGGGCTGCTTTCGCCTATGACTCCTCCCCCTACACACGCCTACATACCCATCACATGAATATCATCTTTTATTCTTCAACTAGATACTGTCTTCATAAAAAAAATTAAAATGTGCAAATCAGTTTCAAGAGAATCTCTAGGGTAGTAATTTAGTAGATTTTAAGAGGATATTGGTCTTGTGATATTTAAAAGATGTATTCCAATACATATGCTGAAATTATGCTTTCATTAAATGATGTACCTACCAAAGAGTATATACACTTAAGATAACATGAAAAATATTTCAAATACTAAAAAAATAAGTAAACTAAGCAGCTAACATTCAAATCCATTCCATTTGATGGTAATATCATCATTGAATTTGATCCTGTAAAGTGAAACAGATGGCAAAAATAAATCACTTATACCAACAAATACCATGTACAAAAGGTTAATTGAATTGCCCTATCATCAATTCAGAAAACAAATATGCAATGCTAGTCTCAAAACATTAGATATAAGCCAAGGGTTCTTTTCTTTATAGTTCAACTCAACTAATGTGGTTACATTAATTATAATGATTTTAGATCTATTAGAAATGAAGATTTAAAAGATTAATGTATTTTAAAGATTAAGTGTTCTTGGACCGCTTAAAGAACCATGTTATGCACATGCGATGTTATGTTGCCAATGAGATTCAGACATGCTTCCAATCATTTGATATGATTGAGGAGCAACCCCTAGCCAATGACAGCAGCAATCTGTTGATCTGTTCCAGGTACAAAAGCCAATAAAAAAAAATTCAGGTCTGGAAGCTCTCTCAGTCACAATTTACCCTAGAAAGCATACTGAAGCCATTAGAAATTGTGTGACATACATAATGACAATGTAGGCTGGCCCTAGTCTCCCAGGATAAGAAAAAAAAATTAATAAAAAAATACAACCCTGGGGAGCAAATTCTAATTCTGTAGTCAGTAGACATCTCACTTGTGAAATTCTTACATTTTCTCTCTTTTAATAGTTTTTCTCCACTTATTTTTCCTTTATATGTTTCATTTTTGTAATTTTAATTACTGCTCTGAATAGAAATACCCTATTAAATTCTCACCCCTACATGTAAGATTTGGAATAGGTAAAGTATTGTAGTCTGTGTGTATGTGTGCATATACATGTGCATGTGTGGGTCTTTAAGCTTGAAGTTTGTTTTCAAGTTATTAAAAGGTTCCTAATCATACTCATATTTGTATCTTCAGTGTCTATGATAATGACTGACATCTGGTAGTTTGTTTAAGTGATTTTCCAATGAATACACTAATATTTAAGTTTATAATGTGCACCAATTTCTAGAATACTCAGCAGAACCAGAGGAAATAATATATGACCATTTTAATTAAATTGGCCTCACAATATCTTTTCCAAGGTCCATATTCATATCTTGGAATTGCTAATGGCCATTACATGAATGCCCCAGTCGAACTTCAAACTTAAATTATCTAAAACATACTACTCTCCCCACCCCCAGATAGACTGTATTCGTCAGGGTCCTAGTGTTAAATCCAGTCACTGTACTCGCCTTTGACTATAGCCCTGACTATGGAGTTTCACCACTACTGCCTAAGTCTGCCTACAAACTAAATTTGTGTACTCCATTCCACTGCCTAAAAATATTCATTTGGCTTCTCTAGTTTGTCTTAGCTTAACTACAACCACACTTTCTTTTTCTCATGTACTTTTACTACCAGATGCCACCATTTTTGGTAACATGTTCTGAAGTCTTCTACTAATGAACTTTTCCTCAAAATGTTCCTTCTAAGTGGAAAACTCTCCTTTTTCCTTACCTCTATACCTTCCATTTATACTAGTTCAATTTTTTCAATCTCCATCTAAAATGCAACTGTCTCTACTGGCCACTCATCCATTGATCTGTTTTTTTCTCTAAGTAGCTACTGCCTAAATGGTTATCCTGTGACAGACACTGTGTACTCCATTTGGAAAGTCATACTCTTGCTCTGTAAGATCTTACAGTTCATTAAGAGGGCATCTATGGAAATATTAAACTGAAACATAACAATTTTTATCATATTAAAATTTTTTGTTTAATGGACTATGTCTTGAGTCTAATTAGGAATCAAACAACTTTTTTAACTTCAGTAATCTCCTGAAATATTACACAGATGTTTTCTAAAAGTAGCAAGCTTATAGATTTGTATATACTTCAATCAGAATTACACAGGTATTGTTTCAGGAGATAATTTTAGGGAAGCCATCAGTAGGAACAGCAAAATACAAAGTGTATCTGAGAAATCCGTAATTAGAAGTATTATTTTTAACCCATTCCTTATATATGTATGTATAAATGCATCTGTATATTATGGACATATGTATGTATACACACAATTACAGGAAAGGATATTCAATAAAATTGAAAAATCTGTTATTTATCCAAAGCCTACAAAGATCTTTTCTGTTGGAATATATTTCTCTTTCCCTCATATGACCATTACACTTTGTTGTACTATAAAATTACCTTGGCTTCTCTTTTCTCTCTTAACTGTGAACTTCTAGAAGAACTCCTAGAACCACCATTTCACAGCAACAGCTCTTGTTAAGGTAACCAATCAGACGTCTCTCTTCTTTGTCATTCCTTTATTTAATCCTTCAGGGCTAACTACTATAGTAGGAGAAATGCTGATTCTTTTGGCACTATTATTTCTTGTCTTTACTGGAAATAGTTTTTCTTTTTCTTTTCTTTTTTTTTTTTCCTTCACTGTCTGGCTCATTGTTTTTATCTGCACAATATTTAATAGTTTTAATTGTGCAGAACTCCATCTTATTTTTTCTCTGCTCATTCTTGCTCTTTCTTTCTCTCCCCCTCCCACTCTCTCACTCCTTCCCTCTTTCCCTCCATATTAGGTCATTTACTTGTGGACTTATATATTCTTATGGTTGATGACTCTTAAGCTAATAACAATTTATTATCTCTGCATTTAAATATGCAGTTGTACTTGGATGTCTCCACTTTGATGTCTAATGAAAACGTCAGCATTTACACAACTAAAGAACTTCTTTCCTCCCAAATATAGTTTCAAAATTCCATTCTGAACCATGTCATCAAATAGAAGAATTATCCACCTACCCAGCTTTTCATGTGTTTCATATAAGACTCCCCCACCCTTTTTTCCCTCACTTTCTCTATCCTTTCCCCATTCACTGTGTCCAATCCATTAAAAATGTATGTCCCCTCTCTCACCCAAATTTGATTTCTAAAATACACCCTTTTTGTTATGTATTTATCATTTTAGTTCTGTTACCATCATTTCTCCTGTGGATAAATTAATTGCATCTTCACAATGGCAGAAGTTACTATCAATATAAATTGGAATATATCTGACCCTTTTTAATGTAAATCCCTTCAGTGGCTTCTTAATGCAATCAAAAAAAAAATTCCAAGTCATTTTCATGACCTACTAATTACTGAATAATTTGTCCCCATCCAAGCATTTTCCTTCTCTTTTGTGCCACTTCATTACTGTACATCTCAAGATATTAATAGCTAATTTACCATGTACTTTCTTTTCAAGAATGTTTGCATAGCAGACGGCTTTGGATAGCAAACATGGAGGTGCTTCCTTCCCTGGAGTAAATCTGCATGATATTCTAGATTAATACAAATAATGTTCCCTGCAGAGGGTGGGGATGGATGTTTTCGCCAGCAGTCCCTTATATGATGTTGAAGTTTCTAATATCAATATTCTTTTTCTGCAGCACCCCCCACTCAGTTACGTGGAACATCTGACCCTCAACACACTGCTCGGTGGAACTGATACTATTTATTCTGGTTCCCACTATTGCTGTGAGTAATAAAAGTGACTTTTGTCTCTGACCCAAGAGTCTTATGTCTTTTATCAGTACTTATACAACTCTGGCAGACTAACTTGTTAGCTTGCAAATAAGCCAAAATCTCAGATGCTTTCACACTTCCTGACTTGATAATTACATCTTCATCACAATATCTAACTTTCTGTTTCCCAAACAGTAATCTTCTTTCCTATGTCAATTTCTGTACATAATTTTCTTCTATCTACAATGCTGTTTTTCCCTCTGTATGACATAAGTCTCAGTATCATGATAACAACACTGATAGCTCATCTCTAACACCCTTACCTAAAATATGTTATTCTTGTATTCCCTCTATTTCAACACATGTTCACACACTATAATTTGAATTTGTTTTCCTATTTTTGCTCTTTTTGTATTAGCAATTATCATGAAATATCAATATCAGTAATATCAATAGCAATATCAGAAAGCTACTTGGGCTTCTTCAATGCTTCATCCCTAAAGATTGTCTTGACATTCACAAGGCAACTCAATCCTGTATAGGATGACATAAATTACTGTAAATGCTCAACATACGTTTATCAATTTTATGTTAATTACAGTTTAATTCAAATTACATGGTACTCATGAAGTTAATTAAAAATATCTAGAGAAGAAAAATTGTAAAGTATGTCATCTGGTTGGATTTTATCGAATATATGCAATAGCTGACATATTTCTAAAATGTTAGTGATAAACTTATTTACTTCAGCTAGATAGTGGATGGCTTTTTTGTTAGTTTTGTGGGGATTTTATAAAGGAAAATTTACAATGTGGAGTCGTTTTTAATATGCTAATATAGGTTAATATTCCATTTGTCAACCATATTTTCTTTAATTAAAGATAGAACAGTTTAGTAAAGATGAAACACATTATATATGCAACTATTTTTGGAGTGGTTTGAAAAACATGTGTGAGTAAAATTACTTAATACATGGATACTAACATGCAGATATTGTCAGAACAACTGAATCAAACTCAGACTCTTAGTAATAAAATAAAACTCATTGAGAGCTGATATGTTTGCTTTAAAATAAATATTAATATGGTAACTGAAGAATTTATTTTCATTGATTCTTTCCTACTTAAGAGTATAAAACAAATACTACTATTAGTTCTGTTCAAGAAAAAGCAGAAGAAATCCTGCAAAAAATCCTCAGTTGAATACTTATTCACTTGTCTATATTCAGAGTGAAAATTGTGAGTTAACACTGTCAGTTATGGGCTCAGATCTGCAGTAGAACTTAAAGTGGAAAGAAACTTTGTCCTCACGTTGTTTACTTAATCATTCTTTACCATGAAATAATTTAATTTCTTCTCAGGTAAGTAAACCCTAGAGAACATTTAGATATTAATCTATTGAAAGTTTTATTTTATGTATTTTTTTTTTTTTTTAAATTTTTTTTTATTTGACAGAGAGAGGGATCACAAGTAGACAGAGAGGCAGGCAGAGAGAGAGAGGAGGAAGCAGGCTCCCTGCTGAGCAGAGAGCCCGATGCGGGGCTTGATCCCAGGACCCTGAGATCATGACCCGAGCCGAAGGCAGAGGCTTAACCCACTGAGCCACCCAGGCGCCCCTATTTTATGTATTTTTATAGACACTTAAAAGCAGTTACCTTAATTATTGAAACTTTTTTTTTTTTAAGTAATCTCTACGCCCACTGTGGGGCTTGAACTTAGAATCCCCAAATCAAGAGTTGCGTGTTCTATTGCCTTAGCCAACCAGGCACCCCTGAAACATTTATTAATATCTGGCATTTTAAGACCTCTTAATTTCTTTGGATAACAACTTTTTGTTTGTTTGCTTAAGACTCCTTCCTCTAACCAAAATGAATTTTATATTTAAATAATTCATCATAACATTATTTATAACATGAAATATAAATGTGTTTTTTTGTGTCATTGCAAGCACAGATATATAAGGGATTCCCAATAATTAAGATAACAACTCCTATATTATTGTAAGAGTAAGTCTGTAGGAAACTTAGAACTGAGTTTTTGATTTTCAAAGAGATTAAATTTTATTTTAAAAAAAGTATTTTTCTAGTTGTCTCTTTTTAATTTTTATTTTTAAAGATTTTTTATTTATTTGACAGAGAGACACAGCGAGAGAGGGAACACAAGCAAGGGGAGTAGGAGAGGGAGAAGCAAGCTTCCCGCTGAGCAGGGAGCCTGCTGCTGGTATCATGACCTGAACTGAAGGCAGATGCTTAACTGATTGAGCCACCCTCTAGTAGTCTCTTTTTTAAACTATCAAAAATGTAATTCGTTTTTCTTCTACTTTTTCAGTATACATGAAAGCTCATTTTTAAAAGCTCCTATGTGATGTTATATCATCCTAAGAAAAAGTCAAAACCATCATTTAATAAAATTCTCTTAAAGCTTCCAGTAGATAAATATCTTTATGTGAGATCTGTGATGTTTTAATATCATGTTCTTCTTGTTAAAATAGTACATTTAGTTCTACACAGAGGACATAGAAAGGCATATCTTAAGATATCCTAATTTTCTGTCCTGCCAACTTAGCACTATGTTAACATAACTTAATTTATTTTTAATACATGTGGCATATATTCAAACTATTAGTTATAGTTAATATTTATATAGGGCTAACTGTGTGTCAAGCATTAAGTATCTTCTCATTTATATTTAACAAAATTCCTATTTATGGGAGCTCTAAAGATCCCTGTTGAACACATTTGGAAATCAAGATTTAAAAAGAAGCACATAAAATATCCATGGCCACAGGTCCACAGGTATCTAGACTTGATTATCACAGGTGACCTAATTACGTAGATACTGCCAAATGAAGAGGAAAGGATTAGTGATATCAGGCATCACAAGAAAGTATAGTTAGAAAACTCTTCAAAGTATGTGTCTATCTCTACTGTTTTGGAGCTGTAGAAAAGTTCTAACCCTACCGGTAAAGAGATGTAAATTCAAAATGACCTATTAGCAGCCCATCATATCACTACCCAAGAATCTGCCTTTCCTAGTTTCTGCACAGCTGTTAAACACAGCCATGCCCTCAGCTAAATTACAGTTGTCAGACTAGCTCATTTGCATTTAAGGCGGGAGTTTTTTAAAACTTCAATTCAGAAGCCAATTATTTATTCTTCCTCTAATTCTATCCAAGGATACAATTCGTTGGTTTTAATCACTGAACTCCTGCATTATTCCCTAGATCAAAGACTAATATCCTTGTTCTTATAAGGTGTTGCCTGAACAGATTTTCATCATTTGCCTCAGTATTAAAACCATAACTTTGACTTAAATACTGGTGTCCCTTGTGGGATCTAGTAAGTGACCTATTTTATTAAGCATCTAAGATCATAACACTACCTAGTTTTTTGTGATTTCCTTTATCCTGAGAGCAGACACTTGCCTTACTCAGTCAACTACACTTTGACTATCATATTACCCTGCTGCTATCTTCTCTTTCCAACAAAGCTCTAGAAGATGAGTAAATGCCAGTTCCTTCCCAAATCTGCTGTATCATTCTATCATCCTCTAAGTAAGTTGCATAGTTGTCTGGTAAAACTGAAAAAGTTAAACCCCAGTCACTAAATATATTTTCAGTTTTAAAAACTTTGAATTGTACTTTCCAGAAATCATGAGGGTCCCTAAAGTCCACATAAAAACTTCCCTGTTCCAGTTTAAATCATAGGCAGGCAGTTTTTAATGACTGACTATGGTAATATCAATAGACTTGATAGATTTGAGTTTATTACAGTTTGAGGAATATAAGGGAATGGTTCTCACTTGATTAGTGCTTATATAAATAAGCAATTATCGTCAAGAAAGTGAAAGAAAATTGCCCCTTGTGGAGCTACTGGGAATCACTGCTAAGTTAACAGGCTGGAGATTAAAGACAGATCAGGACAGATAAATAACTGAGAGAAACTGCAATAGAATCAAAGACAATCATTATCAGTGGCTGACCAGCTAGGGAACACTGAAGATCAGGGTGAGGAAGTGCTGGGATAAGTGTTTGGATCTAGGCTCATGGCAAAACAAAATAAAACAAACAAAAAAAAAAGCAAAAAACAGGGACAAATCTGGAAAATATTACAGCCTGTGGAAATTACCTAGGTGATGGAGATTTTATATATATATATGTATATATATTTATATGTGTGTGTGTGTATATATATACACCCATTAAAGACACTCCCCTTCCATATATATACCTATAGATATATATAAAAAGATATATATAGATATAGATATAGATAGATATATATAGATATAGATAGATATATATATCTATATGTATACATATAGATATATATGTATATATATGGAAGGGGCGTGTCTTTAATGGGTTTGAATACCATTACATGTATTAAACACAATTACATGTATTAAATGATAAATTTACATCTCTTTAACAGGTTATATATCTATATATATAATAGATATATATAGATACTCCCCTTCCATATATGTACATATATATGGAAGGGTAATGTCTTTAACTTTAATAGGTTTTAAAGTTACCCCAGGTCTGCTCAGCTCATATGCTTGTGCCTTGAAAACTCAAACAACTCAACTGAATTTAGAAAGAATGATAAAAGAAGAGGGAGCAGAGATGGAAGAGGAGCAGTAGCATCAATAGTGGAAGAATATTGGGATAATAAGATTTCTTGTCATATGAAACTACTCTGTCCAGAAACAAAATAATGGACTTAATCAATGCCTGAATGCTGTAGATTACTGGTCATTAGGAAAACTGGTAAGTCATTAAAGACTATGATAGGGGTTTACTAGATCACATTCAGCCAGTCACAAATAAAAAACTACTAATCTAAATTATGAACAAATGAGCAGGTTCCTAACAGTCTATATAGTTCCTTGTGTGTATGTGTGTGTAAAATATATGTATATAAGCATACTTATATAATATTTTATGCTTCTTTCTGATCAAATTCCAATGGTGGACATTTTGCTTTCATTAATATCAGTCAGTATTGATGCTATTGACAATGACAGCAATTATATAATGTATATGGAACAGCTTTAAAAAGAAAGGAATCTTGTATTAGACAAAGCTGAGTAGACTTGACTTTTTATTACTATCAACAATTACGCATTCAAAGAGCCAAATTGCGTGTCATTTTTTTTTTCTTTTTACCCTCATAGGTATTTTAGTACTTGAATTACCAGAATGTAAATTATGCATCTCCTCATAAGTACACCGCATTATTACATTTACAAGATCTGCATCTAAAATTCACCTGATGAAGGTATGTGAAAGTTCTTCAGTTCTAATCTGTGTACTAGAAAAGGAAAGACATTTCAAACGAAGTGAATGTTCTCTTGACAATTACACAGTGTGAGCATATATTGCTTACTCATGATGTTATATCTTATTTCTGAGTTCTAATGAGAACTCTTCAGGGCAGCAAGACATTAGAAACATAGGGCAGCTTCTAGCTATGCCTGTTTAATTAAACTCTAAAAAATGGAAATGTTAGCACTGAACAATGATTAGAATCTTATCAAGTCTGTATTGCTTGAAATTGAACTGTGTACTTTCAATATGATATATATTTATGATCTTAAATTTTTTCCAAAATAAAAAAATAACAGCTCTTTATAAAGTAAGTATTTTCACATTGTTAGTGTTTGCTCTCAAAAGGGTAAATTTTGTTAAATCTCCAAGTATGTTTTCAATTCTGTTATGTATCTTACATATATTATTAATAATTGTGCCTCTACTCTTGCACTTCATCAAAACAGCATTTTGAACATGATCTAATTTATTCAATTAATAAATTAATAAAAAATTTAAGTTTGCCTCCTGGTGAGATTACTTTTGGTACTTTAAAAATGCCATCTTAGTGCATATTTTTATAAGGCAAGAAAACCATATAGAGTCCATGTAAATATGGACTAAATCATTAAAAATATTTCAATATTACCGTAAGCCTAATTGTGAAAACTAATTATGATAATACTAAGCTATTTATTCAGATGTACATCAGTCCCTTTCCCAGGACACATGCTTCCATCCAGCAACCTGAAACAGATTTTATGGTTTATATTGATAATTTAAACCCTCAATAGATGTTTCCGGATTTCTTATCCCACTAGGATTCCTGCTAAGCAGTTGTAATTTTAAATTCTCATCGAGGTTAACAATGAAATATCAGCCATCTTTTCTTTCCAATCCTCTCCACCCCCAAAATGTGATTCAAGCTGATTAATTCTCAAGGTAACATGTTCAGAATATTTTTTTTTAAAGAGTAATGAGGCTTAACTTCAGCCCCACCCTGGGACTGCCACTACTATTTCCATCAAGCAATCCCTGCTGTTGCTCTTGATAACAACCCAGTGGCCCCTTGTCCCTTCTGCTGGTGATAGTGGTTGCTAAGTTAGTTTGGATTTGCTATTTACACCAGCCCTGTTCTTGTTGAAAGGCATTTTTATACAAAGCAGCAGTAACCCCTAGAGCTAAATGTATAACTTTCACTATCCCATCTTGAAAAGTCCCTGAATTATTTGTCCTGGAGATTGCAGAGCACATTTCTCAGCAATTCACTGTAGAGTACTCACTCAAGAGTCTCTAGTCCATGGCAGCTCATTCAAGATATATATATATATATATATATATATCTTGATATATATATATATATATATATATCTTGATATATATATATATATACATATTTTCCCCTATCTATTCAAAATTCCCAAGTGCTGCATTAGAAAATAATCCCTTTAATCTCCCTCTACATTTCTTCTAATAGTCCTCACCCATATCCACTTCCTTTCCAATTTCAGGCATACCATCTTCCTATCCCCATTTATAGATGAGAAAACCATGTCTCAGCTTACCAGTGGAATACCTATTAAGAACCAGAATACACCCTCCATGTTTGTTTCTACCCCCTTGGAGATGTTTCTCTCTTCCAATCTCTTATCTTTTGTACTTTATGGGATTAACATTACTAGTTTATAGTTCCATTAAGTATCAATTGAAAAATGTTTTAAAAGCAAGTGTGTTTGAATATAAAAGATTCAATGGCAGGCACTATTTACCAAACTGTATCCTTTTCCTCCTTATATTCTAGTAGAATTTAAGTTTCATCATCTGAATAACAATGTGCCGGATACTGACAAAGAAAAATAAATAAAAATAAACAGGTCTTATGTACTGTGAAACTTCTTGGAAAGCTTTATATCCCTAATTAAACAAGAAAATTATTAATAAGAACGCGAAGAAAAAAAAAAACAAGAAAGAAGAGGAAAAATAAGGAGAAAAACTTCTCAGTCTCTCTCTCTCTCTCTCTCTCTCTCTGTTTGTCTGTTTTTAGATATATTTTTAGGTGAATAATGTTTGGAGGTGCAGCAGACATTTTATAATCATGAGTGCCAGCCAGAGGAAGAAAGTTGTTATACCAAGAACGGCAAAAACCCAGGAAGAGCTTGGGTCTTATATGACATCACTGACAACCTGAAATGATCGACCAACCCTGCAACTTCTAGTATGATGGGAGAAACGAACCTGGATAATAAACACCCTTTACATGTATATTCTCTGCCTTGCAATTAAGGCAGTCTAACTGAAACTAATGCTCATTATAAAGAGATTATAAATAACAGTAAAATACCTCAAGGGAAATAATTTTTCTAAATGGAAGAGTCTGCACATACATTTTCTAGCAAGATGATCTAGCAGGTCATTAGTAACTGTAACACTGAGTCCTTATATAGTCCCTGGATTATAGGTTTATACATATTTGAGGACTTTCCTACAATTTAATCTTAACTTCTATATGATATTGACTGTTTTTTAAACTATTCTTTGGGCTTGAAATTAAAGACTTTTTGAAAATTTACAATTGATATAAAGCAATCCTAAAAATAGCTATCCATATAATTTAAAACTCATTTTTACTATTTTCATTTATCAGTTGCTAATAGCAAAATGGAAACTCTTTTCACAAGAATAATTTCAATCATTTATTCAGTTCTGGCCACAATATTTTTGTTTATAGAATATTACCCATATAATAACTACCACTGAAATCTCCATTAAAAGTACTTCCCCACTGAGAATTTATGTATCCTTATAATCAGTGTATTGTAAGAATGAAGGAGAATATGAGGGAGGAAGGATGAAAAGAGGAGGTGAGGGAGAAAGTACAGTGACTTGGCGCATTTTTTTTTAAGATCTTCTTTATTTATTTGACAGACAGAGATCACAAGTAGACAGAGAGGCAGGCAGAGGGAGAAGGGGGAAGCAGGCTCCCTGCAGAGCACAGAGCCTGATGCAGGGCTCGATCCCAGGACCCTGAGACCATGACCTGAGCCAAAGGCAGAGGCTTAACCCACTGAGCCACCCAGGTGCCCCTTGGCTCATGTTTTTGTCTGTTTTATATTTTCTGTAAAATGAGCATGGAGCTAGATAGAGAATATCTTATTCATAAACACTATTTGCAGTAACTTTAAAAGTGCAAAAATGGTCAATTGCCCATTTTGTTAAGTAAAGTCTTAGAGCAAGAATCTTACCAAATGTAAATAAAAATCTCATAGTTGAAGATATTTTTGCATCACTGGGCAAAGAATATTCAAACACAGATGCATGTAGTTGAATGTGAGTACTGTGTGTGAGTGAACGTGCGTGTGTGTGTGTGTGTGTGTGTATGGGAATGGTGTTTACACACAGCTCTCAAGAAATGGCCTTTGGGAAAAAGATACAAAAAAAATTGAGTATTGTTCAGCAGGTACAATTCAGGACAAACACGGGTTAAAGGTTAAAGTAGGATTCATTTGATCTCTTTCGTTTCTTTGGAACAAGCTATTTTTGGTTAATTGATTTTCACAGCTCATTGAGTCATGTTCACCTGCTAAATGTCACCTTGTTTTTTGCAGTGATTGTTTGCACTTGAATGGTCTGTATCACCACTTGAAGCATAGTTTGTACCACAGTGTTAATTGTAATTTATATTTGAAGTGTAAATATTGTAATCTTACTATGTCTGCCTTTCTTTGAAATATTAACACATTTCTAATTTTACTGGGTCAAGTCAGCTTTCCTGATAATGATTACTTGGAATCAAATAGAGCAGTACATGTTGCTTGAAATCCAAAATGTACACAAACTTTTAAGAGAAAATTCACTAAGAAGTTTTTAAATGGTTTGTATCATCTAATATAATGCTTAAAGTAGAATAATTTTCATCATCTTTGGTAACTGATGACTCATATCTTCAGAAGGTGTGACAGATGATTTTAAACAACTTAATGAAAATGTTTTGAAAACAATGCTGAGTGGAATGGAATATAGACTTCACAGGTTGAAATAGTATTGCCTTTTAGGAAGAGGATGTTCAACATCAGATATAATCTATCAGAATAATACAAATATTTTTGATAATTTTCACATGAGTTTGATTGCTGTGAAACATCTTTGAAATTTATCGATATTTGGCTTATAAGTGGAATCTCATTCCTGAATCCTTGATTGAATATTAAGCTAATCAATGTAAGTGACAAGATTTATGGGAAGAACACATTGAAGCTGACCTAAAGAATCAAATTTTAGGCAAAAAAGTTCTTTTAATTGCAGAAAGAAAACATGGATAGGCAGAATTGAAAGATGAAAGAAAATGAGTGCAAAAATAGCTTATGTATCTTCAATCAAAGGGTGCTACTAAAGGAATAAAGTATAATATTTCCTCAAAAATTAATAATTAAATATATAGCATTTCTGGTACCTAAATTACTTTCGCACTGGAAATTTTAATCAATGGAAAGATGGTGTGTCACCGCTCAGGAAACTTAAAGTAATTGAGTGATAAATAAATTTATATAAAATACTAACAATATTCCATATACAACATGTATGGGTATACACTTTGTGAATGATGTCAGCAATGGCCACATTGTCTGTGATTTGACTATGTGAAGAAATTTTACTCCCTTGATCCACATGAGCACAAGGAATCTTCTAACAGTACATGACTTTGTGAGTCCTTGCTGATCATCTTTACCTGCCCCAGGTATACTTGGTCATTCTCCTTTCATTACTTAGTAAGACTCTGAAAGATCTCTATTATAGCTATAAATACACACACACATTATAATAACAAATATACGTGGTCCTTTATTTTTTTCTGTAAAGTCTATGAGGAGGGGGATCATTTCCTGTTCTTTTTCAGACCTTTAACACTTTTATAACACCTGATAAATTAGAGGGACCAGTAAATAATTATTACATAAATAGATGAATTAAATATATCTTCCCAGAAAATATTCACCTTCACTTTCAGAACTAAACTGAACAAGATGTCCTTGTCCGTACGTTTATCCTTTATCTGTAGGTGGATGTTTCATATATATATATTTTTAAAACCTGTATAAAGATAAGCTGCATAAATCAATGGATTATCTACTCAGGTTTTGAACTTCATTTCTCCTCCTCAACTGGTCTTGTTACTCTCCTGCAGAGAACAAACCAATGATCACTTGAGCCTACGTGTCTATTTGGAGAAATGAAGTGGTGCTTTTTTCAGCTACCATCCAGATCATATTGGCCATTCACTAAATAAGAAAGTGTCAGAAACTAACAACCAAATACGTGACAAAGTTAAATGTCTCTTTAGCATTTCTAGTCATTCACACTGACATAATATTCCTACCATGACTGAGAGAGTTGTAGAAATGTAGGCAACTAAATCTGGAGTATTTTCAAAACCTGATTCATCCAAAGGTAGATTTGATGTTTCCTTTCCAAGCTGCTGTAAACAAAAAAGGCGACTCTATCTCATTGAACTGTCTTGTATATTCTGCCTTTGGAAAAGCTGTATCTGTCCTTTAACTTTTAGCATAATACAAACATTTACCTCAGTCACTCTGAATTACTGAAGATCTTATAAGTTATGATCTGAAAGTATTGGCGAGGGATTTTACACTATGTCTCAGTGAGGAGGTCAGCAAACCCTTTTTACAAAAACAATCATACCGATGGACAATATTTACCAAGCCCCCCAAACAAACACCACCACCACTACCACCACCACCACCACCACCACCATTTCAGCACTCTGGACATCAACCCAACACTCACAAATAATATGAGAAACACTTACTCTTTTTTTTTTTTTTTTTTTTTAAGATTTTATTTATTTGACAGAGATCACAAGTAGGCAGAGAGGCAGGCAGAGAGAGAGGGGAAGGGAAGCAGGCTCCCTGCTGAACAGAGAGCCCGATGCGGGGCTCGATCCCAGGACCCTGAGATCATGACCTGAGCCGAAGGCAGAGGCTTTAACCCACTGAGCCACCCAGGCGCCCCGAGAAACACTTACTCTTGAAGAATAAATTTCTGTTGTTTATAAGCCATTTAGTCTTAGTGGTACTTTATAATAGTGGACCGAACCAGACTGAGACACAGGAACAGATGAGCAAAAATCCTTAGCTGAGTCTACAGGTTGTAATGACCTATTAAGCAGAATTAAGTTGTCATTCTTATTTTGGATGGAGTTATCATTTCCTTTAAAAATCACAAGCTGGAATCTCATCTTTCTTGACTTCAACTCTCTTTCCTCATTCATAGCAAAAGCACGAAAATTCAATACCCAATATGCATTTCTACAGCTATTACTCCCTTTGTCTTTGTTATTCATAGCCTCCTTGCCAGGCACACATTAGTATTTTACAGCAACAACCTCATAGTCTTCTGGCCTCTAGTTCTTTGCCCATTCAATACATTCTCCAGTCTATAGCTGGAGTGATCTTTGTAACATGCTAATCTACTTACACACTTCACAAGTAAAAACTCCTCTCTGATTTCCCATTTCAATCACTATACAGTCTAATTTTCTTTCATATGGCTGAAATGCTATATATGCCTACTTGCATAAAGTTCCACTACATAACCTATTTGCTAACAAACAAAAACCACAATGTGCCATATTCTTTTTTTAAATTTTTTTTAAGATTTTATTTATTTATTTGACAGAGAGAGACATCACAAGTAGGCAGAGAGGCAGGCAGAGAGAGAAGGGGAAGCAGGCGCCCTGCCGAGCAGAGAGCCCCATGCAGGGCTCAATCCCGGGACCCTGAGATCATGACCTGAGCCAAAGGCAGATGTTTAACCCACTGAGCCACCCAGGCGCCCCCACAATGTGCCATATTGTTGCTTCAGATGTTTATGTATGTTATTTTCTCTGCCTGAAATATCCATTTCTCTATCTCATCCAACATTTTCTCCCCTATCCCAGCTGATTTTACCTGGCTAATCCTAATCATACTTTAGATTTAGCATAAACATAATTTTCTCTGGGAAGCTTCCTTCCTTAAAGTGCTTCAGAATGAAAGCTCCTGCCATACATTCCTACTGCCTTATTAACCTGTGGGGCAATCGGATCTCCAAACCACTGTACATAGCAAATATTCAGTAATTATTTAATGGACAAATGAATAAACAGAACTTTGAATATAGTATTAAAATTTTAGTTGAGCAAATTTAATGTTAAGCCCTGTGAAAGTTGGCATATTGGTTAAAGTATGTGCACATTTCCCAGCTCTAGCCAACTTTCTATGATTAAAACCATAAATTAAAGAAGCAACTTGCTGACACTTTGTCAGCATTCAATCAACTCCCCCCAGTGATTATCTAATTTTCTCCTCAAATAAATTTTCTCCTTCTACACTCCCTCAGGCAATAGACTGAGTAAACAGATGAACCTTGAAGTGAATTCTGTAGGACATTTAAGCTCTTTTAACATTAAAAAAAAAAAAAAACCCACCCAATTTCAAAGTTTAGAAATTCACATTCTTCCCTCATTTGTATTTATATCTCTGTAACTGTGAATGAAATATCCACCACAATGTAATTGTGTCACTAGTAGATTAAACATTTGTCTTATCTATCAATAATTTACTTTGGTATTATAGATAACTAGCAGTTGGTATTTGGTATATTCTTCATTACTAATAAATATGTTCTGAAGGTCAAGGCATCAAATGACTTTATGAGCCCAGGAATAAATTATTAGCTTACGATGTTCTAATTCTCATAACTAAGGTATTTAAAAGCTCCAGGGTGACTAGATCTGGAAAGGCAGTAAGTTGCATGCTAATTATTGAGCTCTTCTATACATGAGATAATAGATTTTATTAGTTACACAGCAGATCAATCTTAGATATTAATGTAAAAACTATATATGTCATATTAAAATTTTAGAATTACGTGAATGTCCATTAGTAGTAACTAAATAGGGTATTGCATGAGGTAGATATTTCAATTTTCAAATTTTTATTTATTTTTTTGTTTATTTACATGATGGTATCTGTTTCCTCTAGTAAATAAAACAATGCTGAAAGGGCAACTAAAAGTTTTATCAAGGTCAGAAGAGAAACAGATTCAATTCTATATTCTATTATACTTGCATATAATATACACTTTGTGTGTGTGTGTGTATGTGTATACACTCATCTGTGAGAGTAAGGCAAAAGTAATCTCTTAAATATTAATTTAGGCTTGGAACATGTAAGTAAATTAAGGCACATTTTGTTAACTTTTAAGATATGTCCATTGACAAGTTAATGGTGAAGATGATTTTTGAGTTGCACTGCGTTCCTTAAATTTCGTATATGGAAGTTCAAAACCTTAGCATCTTAGAATATGACCTTATTTTGAAATAGAGCTTCTGTAAATGTAATCAGTTGAGATAAGGTCATACTGGAATAGGGTGGGTCCCTAAATCACTATGACTGGTGTCCTTATAGAAAGAATATCATATGAAAAAGGAAGAGAGACATACAGAAAGAAGATAATGTGAAGATCCGGTGAGAATACCATTTACAAGTTCAAAATAACACAGATTGCCAGTAAACCTCCAGAAGCTAAGAGAGAGGGATGGAACAGATTTTGCCTTACAGCCCTCAAAAAGAAGGAACCCTGCCAACATCCTCATTTCAGACTTCCAGTCTTCAGAACTTTGAGTCAATAAATGTCTATTGTTTAAGCCAACTAGCTTGTGATACATTGTTACAGCAGCCAGAGCAAATTAATACAATGACCACATACCTATGTTGTTTTATATGTATTATAAATGGTTAATGAAGACTTCAGCTGAGTTGGGCTCTAAGTACCTTAGTTTAACAGACATTAACTGAAAAATAATTGGGGTATGTATGATTAGCTTGACCAACATACATGCACTGGTGTGAGATGCACATCAATCTTCTGTGAATGTTAGTTGGAATCATCACCTAGTAAGTTTGCTCTATCTCTTCAAATTACGTTTTTTGTTTTTTTTTAAATTCTTAGTACACGTTGTAATTTTTCTTGATAGAAGGACATAAAGTGTCAGGCAAAAGAAACTGTTTCAGTAGGCCTTTAGCAATGTGGTGGTGAGATGCGGGGGCAGAGGTCTATAGTTTTTATCAGGTCTCCGTCTTTCAGTGAGCCTATATGCTTTTGGACTGTGAACTTCTCAAGTGTTTCTCAGTTTTTTCCCTCTCTCCCTTAGTTGGGACAGGATGGCTAAAGTGGATTGAAGATGGGTACTTCCCTTCTCGCTCACGGAAGACTAAAATGGACTTGAGTTGGTATTTTCCTTGCACTAGGTCAGCTAGGCTGTGATAATAAACACCCCTGCACCAGTTGAGGGTTTGGTTAACTAGTCTCTCCTGAAAGCAGGCCTTGATAAGCACAAAATGCTCTGGCATCAGGAGATTTTTCTGTCATATTTATTGTTAAGAACGTGGTCAAGCTCTTGGAATTAAATCTCACAAAACTGTGGGAGCCCATCTATGCCTGGGTTCCCCTGGAGTTTTTACTCTCATTGGCATCCATGCCAAGCTTTCAGCAATTTGTCAATTAGAGTACAGGTTTTCCTACCAAGCCACTGGTTCCTGCAGAAACTTATATTCATCTCCAGTAAGCAGGAATCCGCTCTACTCACCTATTTCTCTCTAATCACAGTGGTTTGCCCTGTGGTTTCCCTTTTTTATTATTTTTATTTTGTTGTTATTGTTGCCTTTTCTTTTTTCTTTTCTCTCCTTTTCTTTCAATTCTTTTCTTTTTTTTAAGTAGGATCTACATCCCAGCATGGGACTTAAACTCATGAGTTGAGTTGCATGCTTACTGACTAAGCCAGCCAGGCACTCCCTCCCCTTTCTTATAAATCCAAGAATTGTTAATTTTTCATCCTGTTTGTTTTGTTTTGTTTACTTGCTATTAGGATGTAGTGGCAACTTTCAACTCCTTATATGTGGAATCAGAAACCAGAAGGCCATTTATTTGGATTTTAAATATTTCTAATCTTCTTATGAAATGAGAAGCCTGTATTCTTCTTAAAATTATGGATGGCATAGTCACATCTCACTTTTTAATATCTGGAGTTGTAACTCTGTTTTTTTTAAGTAATCTCTACACCATCATGAACCTATAACCCAGAGATCAAGAGTAGCATGTTCTACTGACTGAGCCAGCCAGGTGCCCATAACTCTGATTTTAGAATACATGTCAGCTTCATAAAAATTAATTATAAATGATTATTTATTAAAAATTTTTTAAAAATTTGGCTGAAAATCATAAATTCATTAAGGCAGAATTATGATTTTATATTTTATTTTTATATTTTATATTTTATTTTATTATATTTTATATAAATATATTTATTTATATTTTATTTTAGTTTAGTTTATTACCTTTTGCTCGTTTTTATATAATATAATATTTTATATATATAATATTTCATATAATATCCCTAGTTATTTGTTTATATAATATCCCTAGTTATTTAAACATTTTTCTCCTCTTTAAAAATAATGATTAAATTAAAAACATGTGATCAAATATAATAAAAATTGCCAATTATAATACAACCAAAATCAACATGACAGTATGTGGAATTGTATGTATCATTAGAATTTATTAAAAAATTACAATAATAGGGATATTTCTCTATGCTTTTCTTCCTTTTAATTATTTACAACTAGAATATAAGATGATAGTTACTTAATAAAAGAAATGTGAATAATGGAAATAGAAGTTGAATAAATATATTCACAGGATTGAAAACAGTGTATTTATAATTGCATCTTTTACAAATACCTTTGCTTAATACCATTCTTCCACAGAGTTTCTTAAAACTCCATAATTTCTTATAGTTCAGAAAGTGTGAATACTCCAATTTTTCCTATTAATAATAATACTAGTCTATGAGCATATAAAGTCATATCTTGTTTTCTTTGATTTAGTGACCACAACAACTTTGTGAAATTACATGACTTACCCAATTTCCAAACCGAGAAAAATTGAGGCTGAAACTGAGATTTTCTAATTCCAAGTGTAGTCCCTGTCTACCACATTTCATCATCATGTACAGAAGTGTCCAAGTGGCAGGATCAGAACACAGAACAAAGGAAAGGGCATCCAGTGGTTCCATCATAGAGTGTGTGTGTGTGTGTGTGTGTGTGTATGTGTGTGTGTGTATACTGCCAAAGTAGTTCTGTGTTAGCTATTAGGGTTCTGTGTAGCAGTACACACAACTACTCTCAAGCAAGAGTGGGGAAATTTTCATTAAAATGCAAATAAAAAAAGATGAAAGGAAAAGACAGCACATTGCAGTTGTGTAACACCACTCACTACTTTCCAGATCAAATTGCTGTGGCTTTTATTATTTAGTAAACATCTTTTCAGCATTGGTGTATCTTAAAGTAATGGACAAGTCATAATACACTACGGTACAAGTAAACTACTAAACAGATTCAGAGAAATGTTTCTAGTTAGCAGACTCTGATTTCCGAAATGATTAGAGCTATTCCAGGATATCTTTGAAAGGATTAGGGATGCCTATTGTGAATGATCACCTATTGCTGGAGTCTTTTCTGATCCCCCTACACAACGTTAATATATAATCCGTTTCTATTCCAAACTACAACAGCACTTTGCCAATACCTCTGTTACAACTTGTGGGCTTTTGTGGGATCATCTCTCTCCTTTCCCCCATTCTTACCTCATTCCACTCCAAAGTAGGTAGAAATAAACCTCTGAATTATGCAAGTACCACAGTTAGTCTTTCAAATGGTCTCCGGAATAATTCCCCCTTCCTCTTGGTCTTCACCCCTGCCTAGAACACCAGCGAAATGAGAAGGTTTTCAGGCTGTTCTCAGCTGAAAAGTCTCAGTTTCTCTCCTTCCCTCTCTCACTCATTACTCGCCCCTTTCCCTTGCTCTTGTGTCTCTCTAACTTGTAGGACACCCTCCCCTCTTCCATGAGACACCAAAAGTGCAAATGGCTGGGGCTGGGGCTTCTGTCCTAATGATGCAGGGCAGCAACCCGAGATCAGCACTGCGCAAGGCGGGAGGCAAAGCCTCCAGGCTCTCCTGTGTGCTTGCATTTTCCTTCTGCATAGTTGTATTCTTCCATGGCAGATTTGCTTTTCTCACTATTATTATGCTAGCATATAAAGGACTAAAGTCCAATTGTATGTTTACAAAAGTAAGAAAAAAGAGACTATCTGGCCGGCTTTGTTTCTTGGCCCCAGTGTGGCCATTATCCACAGAGAGAGACATTCTCCATATGTCCAGTGTCAATCAAAGTCTATCTTGAGATTTTAATCAAAAAAGATGTTAGGGGCGCATGGTGGCTCTGTCAGTTAAGCAGTTAAACATCTGCCTTTGGCTTAGACAGTGATCTCAGGGAGGGTCCTGGGATGAGCCCCAAGTCAGACTCCACTCTCAGCAGGGAGTCTGATTCTCTTTCTGCCCCCACCCCTGCTCGTGCTCCCTCTCTCTCAAATAAATAAATTAAATATTTAAAAGAATGTTAGTCAAAAAGTTCAAGTAGAAACTCTTTCTTGATCTTGTCATTCATATATACATGACAAGATACACAAAATTATAGACATAAACATTTATAGAATAAGTGGCCTACGATGGCTAGAATTTAAGGATTTAGAAATCTATGCTTTGGGCTCTATTTCCTAACACTCTAAACATTATACTTGTGAGTCATATTATGATTACTTGCTCACATGTTTACCTTTCCTCAAAGATATGGACCATATATTATCTATGTGCTTTTCACAGATATTGACATGTGTGACAGAGAGTTGATTCTCGCTGAATGAAAATTGTAAAGCCTGACTGAACTACTAACTAGGCTACTAAGTGAACAGATCAGTGGGTATGATCATAACCTGACTAGTTCAATATCAACCCGTATGTTATTCTCTGTAGGGGCTGAGGAAACCCTGAAAGCAGCTACAAAGTCACTGTAATTGTGTACATCTGGCACATTTTAGAGATTACTGCTAAATAAAGATCAAGTTAGTGTTTGTATTTCCCCAGGGAAAATAGAGAATTGAATCTCCAAGACAAGTTGCTGCCTTACAGGTACTAGATGAGTTTTAATCTGCAAAGAGAAGAAAGAGAGTAAGAAATTTAATCTCACACCCTGTTTCCAAGCTAAATTATCTTACCCTCTTAGACATATTCTTCATATCATCCACAGAGGGAAAACGGAGAAAGTAATTCCCAGCTCTGCTTCCCTCTCCCTAGCAGTCTCTGTATCAATGACACTGGCCCGTGGACCCTCACTGCTGAGGGAAAATATTAACCTCATTCTCCCTGAACACAGCAGAGGCCTTGCAAACGTCCTTCCTCACTTTGGTACTTCAGGCTATATTCAGAACAGCTCTGCAAGGAGAGTTTAGACTACAGGACATGTCACCAGAATGATGTAAGCCTTCATGAAGAGGCTGTCGTGATGATTTCTAAAAGGATCGCTGCCTATGAGTTTGGAAGTGCATCATCTTGTCAGGAAAGGTCTAATGTGCTTTTTGATTTGTGAAATTTTGATGTCACATTTGGCATAGTGGGTTGCATAGTAAAAAAAAAAAAAAGTTGACAATCGTCCCTACTCATTTCATTTTCATTCACATTTACGTTTAGGCGTGTGAAATCATTCTAAGTGATATTGAAACTTTTATCTCAAAGTGTTCTAAAATCAGGCAATCCTTTTTAAATACTAAAAGTATGCTGACAACCTTACATATTTCATTATTAAATTATCCTGCCAAAAGATGCTGGTTTAAACATTAACACATAGCTTACATAACTTTTAAAGAAAACATTGTTTTCTTTAATGTTTTAGAACATTAATCTTAAATGTTTTAGAATTATAAACAGTCTTGGGTATCAATTTATAATCCTTAAAATCAGCTGGGAGTTGTTATTCAGAGTCCATTTTTTTTGGGGGGGGCAGCTATTGAATGTAAAAGAGCTAATGTTAGTGAATCAAATCCATCCTTTATATTCCAGGAAAATAAGGTGATGGAACCATGAAACTTCATCACGGTTTTGCAGAGTGAGTGTCTCACTCTCAGACCCCAGCCCCTCCGACTCTAGTAGAGTGGCAAAGGTGATATGATTCCTCTTCTTAATGTCCCTAAATATCCCATCTCACCCTGCACTGTTTTTACTCTTTGCTTGTTTGTTCATTTCTTTATTAACGGTCTTTGGAAAACTGGAAGTTTGATATTCACTATTTCATTGTTGCCTAAACCTGAGACAGATCTCTATATCCATAAAGTCTTCTCACTTACTTTTCTTTTGCTAACATCTTAAGCAAGACAGAGTAGAAAGAGAGGAAGCAGTCACCCTGATAAGCATTCGACAGGGGGGATTAGAAAACAACTATCTGAATGGTCACCTCATACAAAAACACACTCTACATAAACTCGACAAATCAAATTCATGAGATTCATAAAGTATGATGCAATAAGCTCGGTACTCATTTTTTCTTTCTACTTTTATATGTCAGGGAAGGACTTCCCATGTAATAATTAATTGACTGAGATTTTGTCAAAATGTGTGAAAATAAAATGAAGTCCTTTACCAAAGAGAACATGAAAGCCTATTACAAAGTTATTTTTCTCGAGGTCAGGCTGGATATATGATTTGGAATATTTTCCAAACAAACGTTAATGAATCAGAATAGACACTGTATCTGCTCTCATCTTTTTTTAAAGGTATAAGTAGCAGGTGTCCCAGAAATTGATGTTTTGTCCTTTTGTTATTCAATATTAGATCATATGTTCAAGTTCTGCTCTAGAAAAAAATTATTTAGAGGGACAAAGGAATATTAAGAAGGATGAATCTAATTTAGAATGGCTTTATCTAGCAGCTTAATTATAGTGGGATATTGATAAAATTTTAAAATTTTGAAATAGAACGATTTCTCTTTTTTATTTTTCCTTTAATGATAATGACCATTTATATTTGTTTTTTTGCATGGCATTTTGTTTCAGAGATATGATATTTATTTGTATTTTTAAAAATTTCTTTTTGTTAGGCATCATAAAGCAAATATATCAATTTGGTATAAATAGCACTAGGTTATAATGCTAAAAACAAAGGAAAGTCTTTGCCGACTCAGAAAAAAAGTCACTGCCAACTATAGGGAAAAAAAGACAGTTGACAGCTATAATATTCATTTAGTGCAAGTCACAATTTGCATGCAAATATATGACTTTGATGTTATAACATTCAGTAAAGAAATTTTAGCCTTCCAGCTATAACAGAATCATTAACCAACAAGGGGTAATATCAATATTTTTGATTGTTTTTAAAATGATTATTGAGTTGGCCAGGTGGAGACTTTGTAATAGAGTTGGGATATCTCCCACCTGACGGGCTGTTTTTCCTTCAGCTGATTCTGATACAAAATGTTATTTTGTAGCCTAGTCCTTCTGCCCTGTGAAAGTCATTGAGTTGGCTCATGTTTCTAAACACTGATTGATTCATTTAGGTTGCTCTGTTGAATCTAATGGTGCTGAAATGACTTGCTCCAGTTTGAGAGAGTGAGTGAGTTTGAGTGAGTGAGTCTGTGGTCATATAGCTGTAATCTTAGAGCTTAGCAAGGACCTCCGAGTAGCTTCAGCTAGCCCCATTTCTGGTGTCAAATCATCAGTGATTTAATTATTTCAAAGAAAGTTCCTTTCCATATAATTGTATTGTACTTGAATTGTAACTACTTACCGAATTTTCTACTTTGTAGTTTTATTTATAGACGTGTTCTCCTGTAATAGCATTTATCAACAAATTTCTACCATTTTTTTTTTTTGCCACTCACTCAGATTTTTAGACTATTTGTAGAAGATATCTTGTTAGCTACTGCATGTAAGATTAATGTGAAGGCAAATTTTGAAATTATTTGTGATATTTTTTCCAATCTGGGTCTTCCAAGAAAATATACAAAAAATGACCTACATAGCTCCTTAACAATATCTAGAGAGCTCCAAATGAACCAAAATTTCAGTGAGTTCTGAAGTTGTTTTTATAAAGTAAATATGGTTTCTACAGATGAATCAAATCAATAACTTGGAAACCTGTGTACATCATAATTTTATTTTAAAAATTGTTAAAATTTTTATAATAAAATATAAATAAAATATTAAAATAAGCCTAAACTTTTAATAAGTTTAGGCTTATTTTAAAAGCTAATTTAAATACTGCTAATCTTATAAGTCCTTAAATTTTTTAATGTTTTAACATTAATGCAAATGTCTTAAGGCTATTAGTGTTTATTTTAGAAAGGTGATTGGATTTTAATGTCTAAAGTACAATTATACATACATAAACATAGCAATATATTTTGATTAAAATTCTAAAAAGTTAAAAAGTATGAAGAACGCAGACAGTGGGATGAAACATTGAGCAACTTTGGTAAGATATAAAATATATGTTAAGAAGGGACTGGGAATAACGTTAGGAACTGTGAACATTTTGGTGAGAGGCACCATGAGGACTCTGGAAGTGCAATTAAATAAGAGTTGTCTAGGCTGAAACCAGACACCTTACTAGGGAGGGGATCACCAAGAAGCTTGGCTAAGAAGAACTGAGAGAAGTGTGAATGCAGAGACCAGCCAGGTGCCTTGTCACATTTCCAGATCTGCAGAACTGTTCTCCTACCCACCAACATTTGCATTGGCTTCATCTGCACTTTCATATGCAATTATTGATCATTCATTTGCATGAATGATGTTCCTTTACCACTAGACACTCTGCTCCAAGAAAAGAAAAAGTGTACACATATGTTTAAGACAAATTTTCTTAATTCATCATCAGTTTCAAACGTTCTTGAAATAAAATCACAATGGAAGAAGAAAAAGAAAAAGAAGTATGATGTGTGTCTTTTAACTATTATGGGATTAGTTTAATTCTTTTAGCTCTTGTCCAGTTCATGTGCTGGATGTGATAGACTGAGCTTTAATTCAGGATTTACTTATAATTCTATCTTCTAAAGTTACTCTCTTGGAAGTAAATGGATTTTGCCAACCTACGTGTCCTAATATGGATAACAGAAAGAGTAAAATTTACTTTATAGTATATTGTGAAAATCACATATTTTTTGGAAAAACAAATACAATTTTGCAAAACACTGGACACATTTTAGACATCTACTTTCCATTTTTTCTGATTAACTTATGTTTTCAGGGCTGGTATCTAGCTGGAATACAGGGATATAATAGTATATGCAGTATATTTATGCCTGGCACTATGGTTATTTAGAGCCTTTGACAAGATTGTGCCTGTACTTTTATTGTTGTTACACATTTGAACATCACTCTTCTATATTTATTTGATTTATTTATCGGAAGTGAAAAGTTACCCATGATGACTTATATATGGAAAATATGGGTGAAGAGGGACAAGTTGAGGTAAATACAGGATACTGATTTTTTTTTTAAAGATTTTATTTATTTATTTGACAGACAGAGATCACAAGTAGGCAGAGAGGCAGGCAGAGAGAGAGGAGGAAGCAGGCTCCCTGCTGAGCAGAGAGCGCGATGTGGGACTCGATCCCAGGACCCTGGGATCATGATCTGAGCCGAAAGCAGAGGCTTTAACCCACTGAGCCACCCAGGTTCCCAGGATACTGATTTTTTTGATTATGCATATATATATAAGCTCAAATCATCTACCAAAAAAAAAAAGTACAAATAATCTACCAAAAAAAGTAGTTTATGTTGATGACCAACATATGAACAAGATTGTCTCCAAAGCCTTTTTTAAGACAACATTTTACAAACTACTATCTCAACATTGACTGTTCTACAGGCATTAAATTTAAGGCTGAGATAGCATTCTACGTAAGAGGAAAGAGAAACATGAACGAGACATTGCATGTTATTTCATATCATCAAAAAACTTTAAGGTCAAAGAAAAAGAAGTGTTTTATACATTTGAAAATACAACTTCAACCATAATTAAATTATAAATATCACCAACGAGGCAGTATCAGGAATGTACACACATCCAATATTCATTATGGGTATAGAAGTATCACTTGTTTAAGAATGTAGCTCCAGATACATCTATGCACATCCTCCTTGACCTTTCCATACCACCCCCCCCAACATACACACACACGTATACATACACACAGCTCTGATAAAATACGTAAAATGTATTGGTAGTGAAAGGTAAAACAGTACTGAATAATTAAAAAGGAAAAAATAATGTTCCTTGCTCTTAGCAAAATCATGATTTTCCCTAATGCCTTTATATATGCTGATATAATTCTTTAGTAAAACCCTTCTTTTACTTTTCTACTCAAAAAACATATATAATTAAAAATAAAATAATGTTGTCTAGATGAATTAGACACGATTTCTTACAAAAAAATAAATCCTTTCCTGCAAGAAGAGTTTGTTTCTTTTTGCATTTGTTCTGAATACTAATTATGTAAATTTTATTCAAAAAGTAAAGGAAAACACAAGTTTTGTATTGTTTTTAATATAAAAGCACTTAGCTATCACTTGCCTTGGTAAGATAAACAAAGAAACTAAAGAAATAAATTAAATAAATAAATAATTAAATAAATAAATAAAGTGGGGATGAAGCAGAAGAATAAAACTATGACAAGAAGTCTTCAGAATATAAAGCAGATATAGTGCTGTGTCAGTGATCTAGGATTATGTTTATTTCATGGGGGCGGGGGGAGATAAAAATGTCATTTTTTAGCTAATTGAGTTTCTACTGATTTTAAAGAACTAGCGAATATTCCAAATGTTCTACAATCTATTCTGCAAACTCCTATTTAAATTCATGTGTAATAGGAGAATGATTGCCAGTACAAAGTAAAAAGAATCCATATATCTTACAACCTACAGTGATAAAGGTCAATTTTTAGTTTTTTTTTAACTCCCAAGAACAATCTAATTGGACACAACTGGTTCCTAGGTCCTTTAGGTGATGTTTAATGGGGGGAGCTGTGATGTTTCATAAGAAAAGGGCATCTTGACTTGTCCAATATAGTAGCTACATGAACATATGTGGCTCTCTGAATTAACTAAAATTAGAATTTCAGTTACTCAATAACATTAGCCATATTCGAAGTTTTCTTTTTTTTTTAATTTAGTTAAATTTTTTTTCAGTGTTCCATGATTTGTTGTTTATGTACCACACCCAGTGCTCCATGTAATATGTGTCCTCCCTAAAACCCACCACCAGGCTCATCCATCTGCCCACCCCTCCTCCCTCTAAAACCCTCAGTTTGTTTCTGAGAATCCACAGTGTCTCATGGTTCATCTCCCCTTCCAATTTCCCCCAATTCACTTTTCCTTTCCTTCTCCTAATGTCCTCCATGTTATTCCTTATGCTCCACAAGTAAGTGAAACCATATGATAATTGACTTTCTCTGCTTGACTTATTTCACTCAGCATAATCTCCTCCAGTCCCATCCATGTTGATACAAAAGTTGGGTATTCATCATTTCTGATGGATGAGTAATATTCCATTATATATATGGACCATATCTTTTTTATCCATTGGTCTGTTGAAGGGGATCTTGGCTCTTTCCACAATTTGGTGATTGTGGACATTGCTACATATTCAAAGTTTTCAATAGCCCTATATGTCTAGTGGCCACCATATGGGACATGGAAGGTTTATAGGATATTTTCATCAACACAAGAAGTTTTTTTTTGAAAGATTTTATTTATTTTTTATTTGAGAGAGAGACAGGCAGAGAGCATGAATAGATAGAAGGGTAGAGGTAGGGGCGCCTGGTGGCTCAGTCGTTAAGCGTCTGCCTTCAGCTCAGGTCATGATTCCAGGGTCCTGGTATCGAGCCCCACATCTGGCTCCCTGCTCAGCAGATGGCCTGCTTCTTCCTCTCCCACTCCCCCTACTTGTGTTCCTTTTCTTGCTGTTTCTCTCTCTGTCAAATAAATAAATAAAATCTTAAAAAAAAAACAAATAAAAGAAGGGCAGAGGGAGAGGAAGAAACAGGCTCCCTTCTGAGCAGGGAGCCTTATATGGGGCTTGATCCCAGGACCTGGGATCATGACCTGAGCTGAAGGCAGATGCTTAACCGACTAAGCCACCCAGTGGCCCCATCACAAGTTTTATTGGATAGCATTCGTATAGATCTTTTGTTCCATTCAATCCAATCCACTGGTTTTGGGATGCAGTGCAAACTCCCTTCCTGTGTTCAGGTATATTATCCATGAGCCTTTAACACATTATGTCTAGTTGGTCTTAATGTATTCTGTGATTGACTTCCTTCTTTTGATTGGCCCTCAGTGGGAGGGGTTGAGCTTGTTTTCAATATTGTTGTTATGTGCCACCATACCCTTCAAGTTCTTCTAATGTTACCTTGTGTTTGGATGAAGGCTGGATTGCTATGACCCATTTTCTCAATGTTTCTCTCCACAGCAGTTTTAAGTGTTCTCTGTAATCTTGCACCTCAGAGACCTTCTCTCTTCATGCTCCTGCCCCTTCCCCAGTAGACGACTGCAGTTTTTTTGTTTGTTTGTTTCTTGTTATTTGGCATTTTATTTTGCTGGTTCAGACTTAGTTTTGGTCATGTGATACATCCTTCAGTGTTGGGGATGGGGATGACTCAGGGATCTCACCTCTGCCAGTGGCAGGGGATCTATAATAGTATGGGTTCCCAGAGGAGAAGTTCTTTTCTGTTCTTTTCCTCCTATTGTGATGCGTTTCACTATGCCCTGAGTATGGCAGTGTTTACCATGCTGGTCCTAGGGGTTTAAGGCTTTTGTTTTATAGGAACTATAGGGAAGAAGAATCTAGGTGGAACTTTAGGTCATCAGCAGCAACTGTTCCTTGACACTACTCAGTCTGCAATGTGTGGGAGGCCTTCATTGGCCTTTACTCTGTGACCAATGTTAAGATCTTATAGTTGGGCATAGATTGTTTCTTATGGCCCAGGATTCCTATACTCTCAGGTTATTCCATGTTCAGTTCTGAGCAATTTATTAATTATTTTAGCTGAATTATTCTTACCAGTTTGTATGACTGATAAAGAGATAAATTTTCAATTATCTCTTTATTTCCCTCAGCATCCATGTAAGTATATTTTATGACAGTTACTTAGTGTTCAGATTAAAGTTTTAAAAGTTCTTTGCAAAGACAAAGAGAGGGCATGGTTACAAGAATCTAGACATAATTGTAGATATAGAATTAGACTCTTGGACAGGAGATATGGCCTGAGGTAAAGGCATGGAACCACTACCTACCTGAGGTCCCGGAGAGGACAGTATTGAAAGAAATACCCCCACTTCTTCTCCTTCTCATTATGATTTTTTGCTAGCATAGACTTTACTAAAGTAGGAGGGAGAGGGAAAAATAGCTGAGTTGAAATAAACCAAGGAAGTCAAACTCCTGATACTCAGAGTGAAGAAAGGTAGAGAGGTGATATGAAATATCCAGCACTTTCCCTAATTAATATATAAAAGTCTGTCTATGCTCAACTTCACAAAGAGTTTCTGTTTTGCACAGGTGAAAATGTCAGAGCACATTGGCCTATCCCTCAAGGTGCTTTCTGGTAGGATTTAGGCACTCTGCATGTGATGGCTTTCATTTGGAGCAATTTCTCATCTGAATCAGCTTCCTCTCTTCCCTTTATGTTTGAGAGCTGATAAACATAATTTCAGTTTCATCAAATTTTCTCTGTATTCTGTCTTGATAATGGACTCTATCACCTTGTCTTGACTAGGCTGGACACAGCAATGAGAGACAGCTTACTTGGGGTTCCATACATTAGACTGTTCCATTAAGAACCAAACTTTTGCCATCTCCTCATTTTCCATGTTCTCAGAACAGAATAGGTTTTACTAAAATATCTTTCCTTCATTTAACAGATAGATTTAATACTCTGTCCCACTTGGCTCCATATTTGCACACCACCTATACATTTTCCTTATGGTTGCATTATGTCTAAAAATCCAACTCCCTAATCGGTGCAAAAAATACAAGCTAGGGTCACAAAATTACCTAGAAAAGGCAAATTCATAGACATGTGTGTGTTTTCCCACACTTCTCAGACACTTAAACCTTGGTGAGTCTCCAAGAATGTAGCCAGGTTCCCCCATTATTTCATTTTGTGAAGATTTTTTTTAACTAAACAAAGTTACTTCTGTACTAGAAAAAGAGATACTTAAGATTTGAATAGCATATTGACATTACCACTTTAATTTAGAAAACATGGTTTATTATGGAATTAAGTAAAATTATAACTTTCTTACAGGAACTGGTATTCCAAGAAAAAAATGAAATGCACTAGAAGGATTAAACATAAAGTAAATATTTTTAAAGCAGCCACACTTTAAAATCATTTTAAAGATTATCAACTATATAAAATAATAAAAAATAAAAATAATAAATACTTTAAAATAATACAAATTTGTGGGTTTTATAACATACACATATTGAAAGGTAGGGAAACAAAAACAAAAATTGCATGTGGGGAGGGGCGCCTGGGTGGCTCAGTGGGTTAAAGCCTCTGCCTTCGGCTCAGGTCATGATCCCGGTTCCTGGGATCCAGCCCCGCATCGGGCTCTCTGCTCAGCGGGGAGTCTGCTTCCTCCTCTCTCTCTGCCTGACTCTCTGACTACTTGTGATCTCTGTCAAATAAATAAATAAAATCTTAAAAAAAAAAATTGCATGTGGGGGATAAATGAAATTTTACTCTTTTTGATAAGATTCTTAAAGTATAATATAATATGTGAAAAGATTATGATAAATTAAGATGTGTATTTTATTTTCTAATGCAAACAGTAAAAATGACCAGAAAAGGTATATCTAGAAAGCCAAGGAGGAAGAAAATGAAATAATAAAAATTCAAAGGGAATAAAAGCTAAAAACATTAAAAAAATAGAAAGCAAATACCTTGATGTAGACTTAAATCTTACCATAACATTATTTATATGAACTATAAATGTGCCAAATTCTGTAATTAAAATACAGAAATGGTCTATCTGTATAATAAATTATATACAATGTGTCTGCAAGTGATACATTTTAAATTTTAAAAATGAATATAAAAGTCTGGAAAATTATATATACTACTCAAACACTACACATAATACGGTAAGTATGGGTATTTTCATATCAGACAAGTAGATTGCAGTGTAAAGACTCTTATAAAAGATAAAGTAGGCCATTATATTACAATTTATCAAGAAGACATACTAACCATAAATGCATATGCACCTAATAAATAGTGTCAAGTTATATAAGACAAAACTAATAGAACTGAAAAGAGTAATAGGGAAATCCATGCTAATAGTTACAGATTTTAACACTCACTTGTAAATAACTAATAGAACAAGAAGAAAAAATATACGAGCAAATAAGATTTTAATAGCACTGTGAACCAACTTACTTCACTGATATTTACAGAATACGATACTGTACAACAGTAACATTCAAACCCTTTAGATGTACCCATGAATTATTTACCCCATAGATGTTATATTGAGTCATAAAATGAGTCTCAATTAATTTCAAAGGATCAAAACCATGTAGAGTATAATCTCTGAGCACAGTGGCATTAAATTGGGAAATAAAACCAATCTCAATATGTTTTGAAATCATACAACAATATATGATTTATATTTAAAACAGCAAGAAAAATTAGAAAATATTATAAATTAAATATGGGCAGAATGTAAAATTTGTGGAATTTATTTAATAATGTCCTAGCTTGAAAGGCCCATCTTAGAGAAAAGTAAAAAATAAAAGTGTAAAACGAATGACCTTAACTTTCATATTAAAAAACTATAAAAAGAAAAGCAAATTAAACCAAAACTAAATAGAAAAAAGGAAACAAGGTAAGAATGGAAAACATGAAATAAATAAAACCAATGAAACTATAAAGAAAACCACTGAAGTAGAACAGATAAACTCCTCTCAATACAGATCAAGGAAAAAAAGGACTGAAAAATACAAATTACCAATATGAAAAATGAAAGATCTATCACAAGAGAGTCTACAGATATTCAATGAATAAAAGGGAAATAATGGGACTAATTTATACCAGTAAACTTGGAAATCTAGTTAAAATGGGAAAAAACCTTGAAAGACAAAATTTATCAAAACAGACATAGGCAAAATAATTTAAATAATCTCTTATCAATACAAATAAGTTTAAACTCCCAAAAAACTTTCCTAAAATACAACTGTAGACCTTATTAACTATACCAGTCCAGTCAAATTTTCTCAACAGCTGCAGAAAAATGCACTTCCCAAAACTGAACACTATTCATGATAAAAACAAAACAAAACAAAAAACTAAAACAATAACATCTCTATGCAAACCAGGATCAGAAGGAAATATTCTCAAACTAATAAAGGATATCAATGAAAAAATCACATGACTTTTCTAGTAGTGTTTAATCTAAATATGTAAAATGTTCTTCTTTAGAAATACTTTTTCCCTCTAGTTGAAAGTTCAAATCCAAATTAATTCATTTCTTGTGTTTTGGTTTAGACTTCAAGACATTGATCATGGTTTCTTGGTGCTAATTATATTTAACATCAACATTAAAATGAGTACTAGCAGGGCTCTGTATCCACAAATTCTTTGTTACGCAGCGTTGTAGACAAAAGCTTTTAAAATACCGGGAATTAAAATTTACTGACATTAAGTGTTGCCCCTTTGGGAATCCAGTTCTGGGGGTGTCTAGTCATAATTATTTATTTTATCTGTGCAAACATTAATTCAAAAATTAAATTAAGTTCTGTGTTCAGTAAACCAAAATGCCTCCTTGGTACATTTTAAAACACATTTCCCAGTGTGTTTATCGCCATCTAAAAGCTACTCAACTGAACTGATTAAACACACCATCACTATTACCACTGCAGTCATTTTTTTGTGCTTCAGTGCTCTGTAGGTTCATTATCAAGCAATTTCTATATCTCTAAGATGGATTTATTTTTGGTAGTGTTTTATCTTCTCTAACTACTCATATGGGAATCACGTAGTTACCACATTATTGTAAGATTCTCATTCAATTATGTGGTTTGCCACTGGTTTATTAAATTAATACCTACAGGTAATCTGAATGATGTTGCAGTGAATCAGAAAAGTGTCAAAAAAAAAAAAGAGTTCTAGGTCCTCATATTTTTCTTAGCCAAAAAACTCAATGGCTTGGTCAGCATTACACACACTTGCTATAATAGCTAAAGGCAAAATGTTTCAAATTAGCTCACAGCAGAGGTACCTAACTCCCATGAATTAATTTCCCAAAGATTTTAGATTACTCATTTTACATTTCTGCATTTTGATATTGGTGCTAAGTCTAAAATAAGAAAAGCATATGTCATTTGTAGGCTCATGAATCATTCTATTTTTTTCCTATTTGCTTTATTTGCTTATTTTTAATATCAAAGCAATTCATCTTAACAGTAAGCTTTTACAAAATTAGGGGTTTTGTTTTGTTTTTTTACAAATATTAGTTTTTTAGTAGACTTTTGAGACATGAATTTTGAGAAGTAAATAATATTATTTTAATTTTTGTAATTCAATTTCAATCACTGTCATAATAAATAATTTTATATTCATCTATCAAATCTGAGCTAAAAAAAAACCAGTTTAATGCAACTCATAAAGTGGAAAGTGAGACCACAATTGCATTTATTTGCTCATGGACAGTTTCATTTCCCTCAGTAGCAGTTTTCATCAAAGAAATAAGAATAAATTCGTTGTTGCAAAGATGGAGTGAAACACTCATGAAGCAGATATAAAGTTCAAAGAAGACTTGAACAAAAGTTGTTAGGAAGGAAAATAAAACCCTGAAAGAATCACAATAAATAATAAGTGGAACGGCTCTTAACTACTTCCTAATGACAATACTCCATCTGCATCACCTAAATTCCATCTGCATTGCTGCATTCTAACTTGATGAATTACAGACCTATGAACAATTTTGAAAAATAAAAACTTTCACCTTTCAATAGAGAATATATGGAACTGCCAGTAGGCTTTAAGCTTATATTATTCTTGCTATTATTTATTTCAGATAGTAAATGAATGGGGGGGAAAACATTTCAGCTTTGCACCCTTATCATAGAAGAAACAAATACCGCACAATGAAAATCAAGCTTTTCTTCTCCCCGCCCCACGTTTTTAGCTTAAAATTAAGTCATTTTCATTGTAGCAAATGTCTTATTTGCATTACAAAAAGGCAAAACAAAAATTTTGGTAACTGATTTCTATTTTCCTTTTAATTTTTGGTTCACACATAACTTCGATTATCTCCTTACATTATTACTATTTTTTAATATGTAGAAATGAAAAAAAATAATATGTAGAAATGAGAGCCTGAGATATCTTTGGGTGCTTACATTTTCTAAAGCCATAAGATAGTCTTCAAAAATACTGACAAAATTGAAGTTAAACATTCTTAGAAAAGTCACAAGTTTTATATACACATATACATATATATGAAAAACAAAAGTTGGGTTAGTTTTCTGAAAAAGAATTACTACCTTTCTTTTTTTTTGAGAATTACTATCGTTCTAAGCATTTTAATATAGATTTAATGGTGTTTAGGTTTAATGAAAGAACAGGAGGTAACTGAATTAGAACATTTTAAAATGGGTAATTAACAATAAAAATATTTTAAAATAAACTGTTATTCTTTTTTACCTTGGTATTATCTGTGTTTTAAACACTATGGCTATTAAAATAAAAATGCACGATACTAACGAGAGTCATCTTCAGATTAACTGACATTCGTAAAGAAAATGGGCACAGCAAGAACTAGTTCTTCTAATGAACAAACCACACTGCTCATGTCAATTAAGAAGTAAAGAAAAGAACCATATAGTTAAAATAGAGAATTCCTGGCTGGTTGTATCTTCAGTGTCTGGTAGTTAGACATAAAAAATAATTATTTTCAAACAAAATCTGAGAGGTAGAAAATAACTTTGTTTAAATATTTTTATACCTAATACTGAGGTATAAATCTAACAAAGTATGTACAGAATATAGGTAAGAAAATCTATAAAATACTGATATAAAGTAAAACAACTAAATAATTTTTGTAAAGATTTTATTTATTTATTTGACAGACAGAGATCACAAGGAGGCAGAGAGTCAGGCAGAGGGGAAGCAGGCTCCCTGCTGAGCAGAAAGCCTGATGTGGGGCTCGATCCCAGGACCCTGAGATCATGACCTGAGCCAAACGCAGAGGCTTAACCCACTGAGCCACCCAGGCACCACAAAAGAACTAAATAATTTGAGATATGTCATGTTCATGAATCACACGACTCAATATTGGTAAGATGTTAATTCTTCTCAACTTTATGTATAGATCCAATGCAGTATCAATCAAAATCTCTGCAGGTTATTTTGTAGATATTGATAAACTGATTCTAAAATTTATATGGAAAGGAAAAGGATTTAGAATAGCCAACCAAATACTGAGGAAAAAGAACAAAGTTGCAAGATTCACAGGATTATAAGATCTAATATAGAGCTATGATAATCAACATAATATTTCATTGTGGAAATAACAGACATACAAATAAATGGAACAGAATGGAGAACCCAAAAATATAACCCCAAAGATATAGTGAACTGATTTTCACAGAGGCAAAAGGAAATACGATAGGAAAAAAAAAAAGTTTTCAATAAATGATGATGAAACATGTGGACATCCACAGAAAAAAATAAAAAATAACATATGTTATATCTTACATAGAGATTCTCAGTATGGACCATATAGTTAAATATTAGATGAAAAACTTTAAAACTTTTAAAAGAAAACAGGTGATGGGGCGCCTGGGTGGCTCAGTGGTTTAAAGCCTCTGCCTTCGGCTCAGGTCATGATCCCAGGACCCTGGGATCGAGCCCCGCATCAGGCTCCCGGCTCATCGGGGAGCCTGCTTCTTCCTCTCTCTCTGCCTGCCTCTCTGCCTACTTGTGATCTCTATCTGTCAAATAAATAAATAAAATCTTTAAAAAAAAAAAAAAAGAAAAAAAAGAAAACAGGTGAAAGTTTATGGAACCTTTGATTTGGTGATGAGTTTTTAGATACAATAACAAAACCACAATTTATGAATGAAAAAACTGAGAAGTTGGACTTCATTAAAATTCAAATACTTTGCTCTGTGAAAACTCCCTTTTAAAAGAATGAACAGGAAAATCACTACTGGGAGAAATATTTGGAAATCACTTACTGACCTGGTATCCAAAATATATAATGAAAGCTTGAAATTCAACCATAAACAAACAAACAAATAAATAAATAATGTAAGATAACATACAATACCATAACATACCAGACTTGCACAGACACCATAGGAAAGATACATGGATGGCATCTAAACACATGAAAATGTATGCAATATCCCTTTGGCTTTATGGAACTGTAAATTCAAATAGCTAGTTATTAACAGGCACCTACTAGAATAGCTTAAATATAAAAATAAACCTTACAATATCAATTGCTAGTGTGAAACAACAGGAAAAGATACCTACTATAAGATAGAGAAATCATGATATTTATCCAACTGATTTTAAAACATATATCCCCATAAAAGACCTATGCATGAATAGTTATAGTAGGCATATTGTTAACCACCACAAATTGCCAACAATTAAAACGGCTTTTTAGTGTGCATAGGTAGATGGACAAATAAACTGTGGAACATCAAACAACACAATAGTATTCAGCAAATAAATAAATAAATAAATAAATTAGCACTAAACTTGTGATGGTTTCTCAATGTATACAAATATTAAATCATTATATTGTACACCTGAAACTAATATAATATGTCAGTTACACCTCAGGAAAAAAAATTGTTGAAAAACTCAACCATTAGACTGTTTAAAAGGTTATCAGCAAGAGATTACTTTAAAAAAATTAGCTATCAAGTTAAACAAAATTATTATGGTTGAATCTTAGATGTGGTTGGTAAGAAGCCAGTCTGAAAAGGCTACATGCTATATAAATTCCATTTATATGAGTTTCCAGAAAAAGTCAAACATAAGACTCTGTCAATAGATTAGTGATTTCCAGGGGCATGGGATATTGCACAAGTCAAATAAATGAAGCACAAATTGTTTATTTATTTTTTTGGATGGTAAAACTCTTTTGTTTGATATGGTAATAATGGATACTTGACACTATACATTTGTCAAACTCCACAGCACTTTATAGCACACAGACTTGAATTATAATGTCTGCAAATTTTTAAAAGTCATCTAGGGGATAGGGGGATCTAGAATGGAATGCAGACTTGACAAACGAATCTAGCTGTACAACAAAAATTTCATATAAGCTCATCTGAGAGTATAGGCTAAAAAGGTGACGACCTAAGTAACTTTGGAAATGAATGGAAAGCATAAAAGATCCTGGAGGATCCAGGTAAATTTTACTTCCCAAAAGAAAAGAATTGCTGAAAAATAAAAGCAAAATTATGAAGTTATGTTGAAAAACATGGGGACTCACCCCCCAAAAATCCAAATAGCCAAAGCTAGAAAAATAAAATTAAGTGAAAAAGTAAATAATGGTGGATTATAATCCAAAGTATAAAATAAATGTCAGTGAGCCTAAATTGATAGAAATAAATGATTGAATACATAAGTGAATACCCTTTGCAGAAATATTCCAAAGAATTTATGTAAATACTCCTCCCTCAAGGAGATGGAGCAGAATTCCTATTCTTCATGTGGAATCTGATCATAGTGACTTCCTTCCAAGGAATACAATATGAAAGAATCACCCTAACAGTGGAAAAACCTGTTGAACACTACCTTAGTGTGGTGATCAAGCTTAACATCAACAAAGTGCTAAATCATTTGGATAGCATGTGTACTTGATATGATGTGATGAGAATGGAACCTTCCCTCTGTGATCTTCCTTCCTTCTGATCCACAACCCTATTCTAACCATGAAATTAAACATCAGAAAAAAACCAACTAAGGAGCAGTCCACAAAATATCTGACCCATACTTCTCAAAACTCTAAAGGTCTTTGACTACAAAGTCAAAGAAAGGTTAAGAAACACAAGATAGAGGAATCTATAGTGACATGATGATTAATGTAATGTGCTGTCTTGGATAGGATCTTGGAAGAGAAAAATGACATTAAGTAAAAATTAAGGAAATATGGATAAAGTACGGACTGCAATTAATCTACTGAAAATCAGTTGATTTGTTGTGGCAATCACACAATACTAATGTAGGAAGTGTTAAGTTAATTAAACAATGAAACCCTTTGATTGAGGTAGCTCTAAGGCTGTGGAGGCGTATGTAAACAAGCCACAGTTCAAGCTCTGAAATGCCTCAAGGCACAAAATTGAAACCCAAGGACAACCAATCACAAACATTCAACTTGGCTTTCCTTAAGTTACAGCCAATCAGTAATTTCATTACTTCGCTTTTGTCTTTCGTCTATAAAAGTCTCCTCCCAACTCCTGTCAGTAGAGTTCTAACCACTTCTGGTTTGGGGTTCCTTGAGTCTAAGAGATATTTGCTGAAATGAGCTCTTAAAATTTTTAACATGCTTCAGTTATTTTTTAAACAGATGCTCACAATAGAGGAAACTGAGTGCAGGGTATATGGGGATTCTCTGGAATATATCTTCACTACTTTTCTGTAAATCTCTTTTAAATAAGATTGATTTTTTAAAAAATGAGTTTCTTTGGTCTCCAGTAATGTATACAACACTACATTTTGAGAGGCAGATTTAAATTTGACCAAGATCTTCTCTATTACAAATTTATATTGTACAAAGCCTACTCATAATAATAAAAAAATGAATAATTTATTAAATACTGATTGACCCATATAAACATACTTTTTGGGATGACTTAAGTGAGCTAACTTAATTCACAGAAGGTATATTTGATTTATTTCTATCTCACCTTCATGGTTCAACATAATTACGTTTTTGTTTTTTTGGTTTTTTTCCTATGCTATAACATGAGGGGCTATTTACTGAGTATAATAAAAGTAAAGGCAGAGATGTCACCAATTTCCCTTTTTCCTACCTTCCATCTATGCTCTTATGAAAGATGTTCAGAATATAGTTGTTCTATATCAGTATGATTATGCTACAGATGTAATTGATGTCACTGCCTTCTTTTGTGGGATATGTTTACCTGGAACTGGGCTTTCGTTTGCAAATGGTTAACTTTATCTTAATGGAGAAATCCTCAAGAAGAATTTAGGTCTGAATATTTTATCCGAGTAAATAAGATGTGCACTGTAGGGGCCCTAATCCCTTCCTGGAGCTCTCAACCTTTCTATCTTTTAAAGCCATAGTAGAGTCTCCCTGGTCCCTCACCATCTTCAGAATTATACTGCTATGGTGAGAGGGGCTAGGAGGACTAAAGGGGAAATAAATGGAAATAAATGTGAGGTAATAAATGGATATGGTTTTAAACTGCTGCATTTGAATTTGTTACATTACAATAAAAAGTTATATGTTATTCAAGTTATGTCTATTATTCAAATTAAGTATTTGTCTTTCAATAGAATTTAAAAGCACTTTGATTTTCTTATTAAATATATTCTTAATCATTTTAGGCATTTGTGAATATAAAATTTATTATTTCACTTTCTAGGTGGCTAAATGCTAAATGTTGAGCTGGATTGGCATTGGGATGCTGGGAGAATGAGTCTTCCACATTCCTAAGATGAGTTTTCCCTAAACACCCTTAACCCACTGCCCCATCCATTATTCTTTCATTATTCAGGTAAAGTGAATTCCTGATCAATGAATATTGGAAATAACTGCTTTTGCAACTCAGATCTCTCCATCCTCCTCTCTTTTGGGAGTTTGGTACACATAGATAGGATGCATCAGGTCAATCTCAAGTTTAAGAGACAAACTGTCATAAGGAGAGCCTTTTTTTTTTTTTTTAAGATTTTATTTATTTATTTGACAGACAGAGATCACAAGTAGGCAGAGAGGCAGGCAGAGAGAGAGGAGAAAGCAGGTTCTCCACGGAGCAGAGAGCCCGATGCGGGGCTCGATCCCAGGACCCTGGGATCATGACCCGAGCCGAAAGCAGAGGCTTTAACCCACTGAGCCACCCAGGTGCCCCTCATAAGGAGAGCCTTATCATTGACCTGGTTTCAGCATCAGCATGCCCACTTTTGCTGCACATTTAAGCTTCATTCTCTAAAATCAGCATTTTTAGTAAAATAAATGATACTTTCATCCCCGTTTGTACTTCTTTATCAAAATCTCAACTGATTCCAAACCAAGATGGAAACACAACTGCAAAATTAATTATGACTACCTCAAGCCCCAGCTGCAGACTAGACAAAAAACATGGACTTATGTTTATTCATAATTAAAGTGTATTTTATTTTAGTTAGCTTGCTCTTTGGAAATTAGGTCTTGATGTCAAGTGACTTACATTGTGTTTTGTACAAAGTGCCCTAGACAATGATCTATGGCAGGATTTGCTCAGCAGGCAGGTGGCCAGTGCCTGCCCAGATACAGGAAGGAGGACTTTCCCCTGACCAGTCTTCATGCCATCTTCCAGCCCTAGAACCAGGGAGGAGAAGACAGTAAACTTGTTGGGTTTCTTCTCTGTTCCAATATGCCAAGGGACCACGGACACTAAGAAAATGTTCTCTCTGAGGGCACGGTTAAACCAATGATTTGTTTCTTTCTCATATAATGGGGCTTTAAATGACATTCACATTTTTATTCATACTGGGAGGGGGGAGGTCTGTACTTTTTCTCCCCATTAGATATCAGTAAGCTCTGGGGTGTCACTCATACATTCCAGGTCTAGCACACTGCTCTGCTGGGATTTAAAAATAAAGAGTAGAAATACTTTAGCTTCCACCTTCACAGAATCCTCTCCTTACTCCCTTTGCATTCCATTTACTTAAAAAACAAAAGAATTTTCTCTCTATGAAACCTGAAATCATGGCCTGTGACTTCAATGAAGGTGCTTGGGAATGGGTGTAGTACGGAAACAATTCGAAGAACAGGGAAGCTCTAAGTCAGACCAGCACCATTTTACTTTTTCTCATTTCTGCAAAGCAATTATACACACAGTTAAGATTCTGTAGAAAGGACATCAGTTTACCTAAATATTCCCATTTTACCCCTGAATAAGTCAGTTAGTATCTGTTAGTTGTTTTGAGCATGTTCTTTACTTCTTAAGTGTCCTTGTTTGGATGATAAATTTATAGTAGCCTTAAATACAGATAATTTTTCTTAATTATAAAGTGTAGGAAAAAATCATTATGATAGTGGGCATTGATTTTCTTTGCAATTAACCTTTAGCTAAAACATTCTGAATATATTTATATTTATGAACTGTAGAGCAGCAAAGTTACATTTTGACCAAAATTTTAATATAACATGACTCATTATTTGGATCTATCAGTCTTTTTTTGCATTTATTTTAAGTAATAATGAAAATGTATGTACTGTAGTCATAATCCTTTTCATATACTTTGTATTAACAGTTTTTTTGCAAGGGTCACAAAGTTAAAGTCTTTTCAAATATTTATTATAATAATCGATTCATAGCTTATCATTGTACAGGAGTCTGTCCTTCTCACAACAAACCTCAGGAAAGTATTTTATCACTTTACAACTTCAAAAGTAAGAAATATTTAAGAGCTTTCCCTAAGACACAGAGCTAGTAACAGAACCTACACTGAAGCTGTGGTCTGTTTTACCCAGGAGTCTGGGTACTGAACCACTATTCTATACATACTCACCCTCCCTTCAGAATTCCCTATAGACTATGAAGCCCAGTCAGCATCTCATGCCCTACATTCACCACCTTGCAAAATTGCAACCCCTCTGTCCATTTGTCTAATCCAGCACTTAAACCCAAGGCTGCTCTGAGACTTCTTTCCCTGATGAATCTGCACTCTTTTCACCTTTTTGGGCCCTTCTAACTCTATTCTCTAGAGCCCCTTATATTGGTCTTAAGTTCTTTCCCATTTGTGGACATACCTGAAATCTGACTCATCTACTTCCCTTTTCAGTGTTAGTGAACAGGCTCTATGGAGTTTCTCCCTGTACAAAAGTGTACTGTCCCATTAGTCACATCAGAATATGAGTATCTAGGGGAGCCAAGGTGGGGCTCAGTCAGTTAAGCATCTGCCTTTTGGTTCAGGTCATGATTCCAGGGTCCTGGGATGAAGACAGCATCAGGCTACCTGCTCAGTGGGGAGACTGTTTCTCCCTCTCCCTCTGCCCCTCCCGCCTACTTGTGTGTGCTCTTTATCTCTCTCTCTCAAATAAATAAATAAAATCTTAAAATAAAAGAATAGAGATTATCTTATGGAACACTATGTCAGGCTTTGGAAATGTCCCAAGGGGAGCCTGGCTGGCTCAGTCAGTAGGGCATGTGACTCCTATCTTGGGTTTGTAAATTCGAGCTCCACATTGGGTATAGAGATTACTTTTAAAAAATCTTTAAAAAAAGAAATGTATTTGAACACAAGTTTAAAAAACTACAGGAACTCTAAGCAGTGTTCTCTTCTGTTTACCATTTCACCTATAATAAGACAGGATTTGTCATAATTCTTGAGATTTGCATTTCTATCACTCCAAATCTGAAATGAATGATAATTTTCCAATTCACCTTGAGCTACTCGGGTTCATGAATAGGGATAAGATAATCTCTGTATAAGGCTGGAGAGACACTTCACTAGCTGGTTGGTACTTAATGAGTACAGAGAAATTATTTACTTTGATCTCAGTCATTTTATTTTCTTCTTAATTCTCAGGCAAAGATCTCACTTCCTATGTCACTGAAGATATCTACACCACTAGATGAGTTGTCACAAAGCTCTCTGGACTAGAATTAAAAACCCATTTCCAACTGTTTTCACTTCTATTGCTTTTCTATTGGTATATGACAAATTACCACAAAGTTAGCATCTTTCAATGACACCCATTTATTAGTATCTCAGTTTCTGTAGAATAAAAGTCCAACACAGCATGGTTGGGTTCTTTGCTCAAGATCTAATTAGGTTGAAATCAAGGTACCAGCTGGGCCTTCATCTGGGGCTCTGCTCCTATTCCAGAGTTACTGCTTAGGAGAATTCATTCCTTTCTCACGGTTTCCACGTGGCCCTCTCCATCTTCAAGTAAGCAACAGAGAATCTTTCTCAGGTTTAGAATCTCACCAACTTCCCCTCCTATCACATCTTCCTCATTTCTTTTCTTTTTCTGACTTTGTCTTTTTCCTTTAAGGACTCATCTAAGTAATCCAGGATAATCCCCTCTTTGAAGGCCAGCTGGTTAGTAACCTTAATTATATACACAGTTTCTTTTGTCATGTAACCTAACTACATAGGTGACACTGGGGGTGCATAGAAAGGACAAAATTTCTGTCTGCTACACTAAAATATGACAATGTGTCCTCAAAAGCAAAAACAAACAAAAGCACAAAATGGTGGAGAGGTTTTAAATTGATTTTATGAATTGGGGCACCTGGGTGGTGCAGTGGGTTAAAGCCTCTGCCTTTGGCTCAGGTCATGATCCCAGGTCCTGGGATCCCTGCTCTCTGCTCAGCGGGGAGCCTGCTTCCTCTTCTCTCTCTCTCTGCCTGCTTCTCTGCCTACTTGTGATCTCTGTCAACTAAATAAATAAAAAAATAAATAAAAAAATTAAATTGATTTTATGAATTGATCATATTCCTGAAATCAATCTGATAAAAATAGCACAAGGAAGGAATAGCTGCTCTGAAGCTAATAAGGGGAAAGGGGAGTGGTTGTCTTTTGACCCTACTACACTAACCCATCGGGGTTAGTAAGATTATCACACATATAAAGCCTTATTGGACTTCTTTGTCTCTTTCTGTCTCTTTCTATCTCTCTGTCTCCCTCTGTCTCTCTGTCCGTCCGCCCCATCTTTCTTTTCAAGTGTTTGGAATTATTTTAGAGGTAAATGGGCGGCAGGATTATTCATACTTTTATTCACTAATTTATTTAACAAATATGTCTTCTATTTTTAATTTAGACTTTTGCATGTGTTTCAGAAGCATTAGTACTAGAGTTTCAGAAGCTACCCAAGAAAACTGTCACCATTTGGCATTCTTATCTTCCTAGCCCTTTTTACTTCCTAGCCCTTTTTACTTCCTTTAAGAAACACTTAAACCCTATCTTCAAACTACCTAAAATATGCATTCCTTTTTTATTTCAGCCCTCTTACCTGCCCAAATTTCCAGAGGCTGTCCTAAATATCTATTAAGTCTACATCAGCATCACCTCAAGTCTTCAGCTTACTGTTTTGTAATGATATTTTTATAGATTACATTAGTAGAGGATGTGAGATAGTAAATGAACTTCTCCTGGTTTGATTTCATTTTAAAAAATATTTATACTAGTATACTCTAAAGATAGCAGATATATTAAACTAATGTATCCAGTAAAATAAATGCACACGTTTCCTAAATACAGAAATTAGTAATAAGTGACTAAAGAAAAAAATAGTTAAACTGGACTTCCTTAATTAAGTTAAAAACTTTGTGCTTAAAAGAACATGATCAGGAAAGTGAAAAAACATAGTGGGAGAAGATATTTACAAACAATATATCCACCGAGTGACTTGTATCACATTGTTTCCATATCTATTGGTTCTAGCAATAGTTGTACTATGGAGTAGAAGAGACTCTGTGTGTGTGTGTGTGTGCGCGCGTGCACATGCGTGCAAATGCCACATTAGCTAAATGGTCATAAGATACATTTTCATTTTATTAACTTGGTGATTATTGGTCTTCCTTAAAACAAATAGGCATTTGAAATATCTTACTACATTACTTTCCAATAATTATTCTGTTATCCCCAATATTATACAATGTGTCCTATATTAATTCAAGTGATTTTTTTCCCCTTTTAGTTAGAACAAGGTTTGTTGCCAATGAGGAGAAGCTGTTTTCCAATTTCCGAAAATACATTTGCCATAATTGAGGAAATGTTTTCTAAGTACTATTTATAGAAATCATGTTGACATTTGTGGTGGGTATTATACACGGGTTTTAAAATCTAAAGGTCAGAACCAAATTCAGAGCAGCTTACTCAAGACATGGGAAGGGAAGAATTCAATCATCTTTTGGATTATGAGCAATAGAGCTAGGATGGCATGAGTCCCCCATTTGCTAATTTCTGGCTCTGGCGCACTGACTTTATTTTCCAGGCTATCTTCTCTGTATCATGACTTCTTGGTCACTGCTAGTTCCAGGATTATGCCTCTAAATATTTAAAAAGGAGAATTTTCTTCCCCGTATGCAAGTTTAAGAGAGAGAGAAAGAGAACAAGAGAATGAAAGAAAGAAACATTCCAGGGAAGGCCTTTTGCCCAGCTTTGACATCGTGGTTCATTTTGTACTAATAGTCGAGGCCAGGCTGTCAAAGAGGAAGGTGATTCTCATCTGGTGGGTATGATTTGAGCTGGGATAAAAGAAGAAGGTCTCCGAAGGAAGAGTGCAGATACCAGAAAAGTCACTGGAAGACATCATGCAAGCTGGACAGCATTGAATTGTTGTCTATCAGAGTGCACTTTCATTCGCTTTTCTCGTTGGTTTTTAACTTCTCAAAAAATAATTGTTTTCCATTTCACAATGTTTGTAAGTTGCCTCACAGGTCTTATAAAATGAATTAATAGGTCTGGAAAAAAGGTTCAGTTGAACAGGGGATTGAGGAGCCTTCACTGAAAAGAAGGGAATTAATAAATATGTAGGATACTTGGAGAATATGATAGAACTAGGAAGACCACTCAGGAAAACATAAGCTGATTAAGGCTTGTTTGGGCCGTTTGTATAACAGTGAAGATACTGATCTGGACAATGTGATTGAGTTGGCAGAATAAACCAAGGAATGTAGGAGAAAGTAAGGTAACTTCTGTGAATTAGAGCCACAGGATTCAAGGCTGCCACCATCAGGTGAGAAAGCAGGTCTTTTTCACCCTATGAGATCAGACCCACTTCATTCCTTTGAACTTGTCCAGGAATTCTGCATATTCTGGGAAGCATAGATGGTTATAAAGACATGAATAAAGCTGTGAATGTTATATACCACTTATCCATCACGGTGTATCATTAAGTATTTATCACTTATTATGGGAGAACTTGTAGGTACTTTACTATTACAATACAAATAAATCTTATGTTACTTCAAAAAAATCTTCTCATTAAACTATGAAACGACATTTCAAGAAAAATGATGAGGTACAGTAGCAGAAAGAGAGGTGCATTCTGGTAAACTAACTAATGATCTTTACAGATGAGTATATGTTATTAGACAATATACATTTCTAAATACAAGTATTGATTTGTCCTTGTATATAAATAAAAGAGCCAGGGGCTGGAAAGCCACCTCTAGGATTTTTACTCTCGCAGGTACTTTTGCTTTATTTTATTCCTCTACCAGTGCTAAGCTAAAGTGGCACAGAACAAATGCTTGGCAGTTTGGAGTGCATTGTCTATTGTTCCTGAAGTACCATCTGGCACAGCAATCTCAACTGCAGAAAGTGCTTAATGACCATCCTGACTGACGGTTATAATGGATGCATCTCTGCTACTCTTGCAAGATCTATGAGTAATTCTAACCAGACGGATGACAGTCACAAATCTCAACAGAGTGTTCAGTTGTTTCCAACTCCCAAGACCTTTCAAGATTGTGAAATTTAGCAAAGGAAGCAGACTGGTAAACAAAGTTAGAACATGTCCTCATACATAATAAAATATTCAATAAACAACAAAGGCACATTACTGAGAGTCGAATTCTTGTTCAGAGCAGCACTGCTACATGATTTCTTTGCACGAAGCTAAAGGGAACAATTCATTTGCTCATATTTCATGTACAGAAGCCAGTATTGCCTTGAACTTCCTCAAATAATAGCATTCCTAGCAAAAATTCCGTGTGTGAACCAAAATATTAATAAGGGCAAAAATAGAAAGGGAACAAAGGAAAGCAACTGGAGATAATAGCACAGTGTATAGTGAGTCTCTTGGAACAATAGAAATTATATGTGGATACCAGTTATATTCGGATATATAAATACTTATTTCTGACTTCTGCATTTTCAGTTCAGATGCCTCAGAGGATTTGTAGAAATTGTAACCTTATAGTTTCAACATGGAGTCAGAAAGCTCAGAAGGGAAAGAAATACCTTTTATTTTGCGAACTTCATTTGGCATAGATAAGTCTATTTCAGATCTTGAGAAGCCAATCAAAGTTAACCCCAACTAAATGAACGAATTACCTTTATTTATTGTACATTCCCCTACTAGCATTGATAATTGTTAGTAATAAAGAAAGAGCACCTTTAGTATCTAGCTGATATTTCCTAACCATAGATTATGCAACAAAACTGCATTTAAATATTTATACTGAAAATGTTAAATTAATACACTGAAACTAGTCAGGTTGTATGAAATAAATGGCATGTTCATATTTGTACTATGGGTCTTTAGTTTATTTTTTCCAAGGAGGGTCTTCTATATGCATGTGTTACTTCATGCAAAGATTAAAAGACATGAATCTTGCCTCAGGGAACACACAATTTAGGAGTTAGGTAGTCTGAATATTTTCCAGTAATGTGGGCTAGATGGATACCCTGAATCATCCATCTTTTCTGGATGTTTAGAACTATGACCAATGCTGTAGCTTTAAACTGATCAAAATTGGAATTTGGCCAAAGAAAGTCTGCCATCATCAGATAGAACTGTTTTTAGATGTGCAAGGTACCTCTGTACTTTATTTTGGCCTAATTAGCTTTATGACATATTCTAAACAGAGCCACAAAACAGAGCTCTCTAATACAAAATAAAGCCTGAAATTGGCTCAACTTGCTGGAGAAAGATTCCAAACAATACAGATGTTCTTGCTGCCACTACTTCAACTGGAGACAACTTCAGTCAGTAAAAATTCTGATTAATGCAACAGTTTTTGGCCATGCTGGCAATCTACTAAACATTCAAATCACTCGCAGAGTCTGTTTGTGAGTTTGGACATGGGGCTGGCTCTGCAACTCATACCACCACCCCTCCTCCGCCCTGGCCCCATGCACTATTTGGTAAGATCATAAAGAATGCACACCATGTCTTTCTGATGCTTATTTCTTCAAATGCTTATTTGAAGCATTGAGTATAGAATCTAAACTGGAGGACGGTGCATCATAATGAAGCCCAGTCTGAGGATAGACTGTAGATGAATGGGACAGAATATATTGTTAAAAGTCTGCTCACATCAGGTTACGTAAATAGTGTACCTATCTTTTTTTCTCATTCTGTATAGGAATTCTAAGGTAAGTCATTTTATCCGTAGTGGACTTGGGTATACAGTAGTTCACACCATGTCAGAATATGTAATAGTTACTAAATGGAATTAAAAGCATTTTCCACATATATAAATTTTATGTTTTGCAAAGATGACCCATTTAAATATAATTTTATATTTGTACTTAACCAATTAATATTAACTAATGTTTAGTTTTAGTTTTCTTTCTATATTTCCTTAGATTTGCAACTTCTGCATGTGTGTGTGTATGAAAATGTATTTGTATGTAAGGGTTCATGTACAATTCTGTATTTTGAATGTCCTAAAAATGTAATTGATTCTCAAAAAAATTATTTGAAATGTAACATTCATACTTCATTCATCTCACAGTTTGGATGATAAGTATAAGATTTCCTTATAACAAAAAGCTTTCCTTTAATATAAAAATATTACCAAACTATCTAAAATCTCTCAAAAGTTTAATCTATAATTTTATTTAAATGACATATCCTGAGTACAGTGTTTGTGTATTTGTCTATTTTCCCTTTATTTTTTCTATTACCTCTCTGATTAAGGTCATAAAAATCTGGATTACAGCTATCACCCCTTAACTCTCCAATGTGTCACAGCATTTCTCCACACCATTACAGCTCCTAAAGTAATTTTTTTAGAACACAAAATTGAATTTTAAAAAATTAAAAATTTAAAAGAAAAATAGATCTGCTAAAAATATAAAAAACCAAAACCACACAAACAAAATCTAAAACACCTTTATATATCACATATTACTGAACTACAACACGACAATCTGGATTTTTCATTAGCTTCTCAATTGTGCCCACATTCCAGCTACATGCACTATAGTCATTTTCCAAATGTCTGTGGTTATAAAAATGATTACTAGCATCTCATTTTTTAAAAGTCATATCTCAAATGTTTCTACATATTTTTTCTCTGCTTAGAATGCCCTTCAACTGCTGGTTACTGAAGGGCCTCTCCTACTCATTCTTGTTTCATTCAGCTCCCTCCAGTAGCTCTCTGTCATTTTTCCCTGCCTACTTGCATTATGATTTCTTGTTTATAAATCTATCTTCATGTGAGGAGTTAATGTTTCTTTAAGGGTTATTTGTAACTTCTGTTTAGTTTTATTGTTGGCCTTATACTGAGAGAAGAACCATTTGTTGCTTCTGTTGTTGTACTGTCGGAGTCGTGGTCCCAGGAGAAAGTAAAATTATCCATGACGTCCATTACTTAAAGAATATTCATTTGTTAAGAATGTGTATAAAATCCAAACTAAGATAGGGAGCTACAAGTGATCTGGAGAATGAGACTCTTGTGTCTTGATAATGACTTTAGAGAATAAAGATATCTAGATGCAACTTTAGCTCAGGAAATGGTGAAGTGGTAACTTCCAATATGGAATCACAGCAAGAGCTTGGATGTGAAGCACCCAACTAACTGAAAGTCTGTTAAACTCTGGAGACAGGGGAAAACCCACACATACAAAATTGGGTTGACAGAGGATCCTCAAACTCTGAGGACTATGTTTGTGGAAAATCAAAGATATATTTCATAAGTTGGAATAAGTATTTGCTTCTATTTATAATGCTCACTTTCCATTAGTTAGTTCTTCTTTGTATTTGTAAAGACTTGGAAAGTTCTAGCTTTACTTGGCTAAACCAAGGAGTAAAATGAAGAATTTTTTGTTCATATTTGAGCCACAATTGTAATCTAGAATCTCCCCAAATCACATAATATTTAAGGAGACAAAATTAGGTTCATGCTGATCTGCAGCTTTTTCTGTCTTTATATTCTATTTCAATCTATTTAAAGTTTGAATTTTATTTTTCTTGGAAATTTTCAAATATACTCTCTCCCCAGTTTTTAATAGTAGCTCCTCAAAAGTCTGTGTTACATCTATTGTGGCTTAGTCATTATATTTTTCTGGTCCCAACAGTTCTTGATCAAAAATATGTACATCTGAGGGGCGCCTGGGTGGCTCAGTGGGTTAAAGCCTCTGCCTTCGGCTCAGGTCATGATCCCAGGGTCCTGGGATTGAGCCCCGCATCGGGCTTTCTGCTGAGCAGGGAGCCTGCTTTCCCCCTCTCTCTCTGCCTGCCTCTCTGCCTAGTTGTGATCTCTCCCTGTCAAGATAGATTTTAAAAAAAATCTGTACATCTGATATAATCTCCTATAATAACAATATTCATAAAGTGAACTGAGGTGAGACTATGCAAATCCATGCCAGCAGAAAACAGTAACACAATATATGTATATGTGTACACACACACATACACACATAAAACACATGTTTATATGTATACACATATAATATATTTATGTCACTAGTTTGTTTTTAATTTTTCCTAGGTGTTAGGTGAATCATCCTTCCTTTCAACTGCCACAAAATAATATTTTTAAAGCAAATTTTCCTCTCTGATTTATTGTGCATTTGGAAACTAGTGGGTCAAACTTCTGTTCAAAGAATTAAAATGCTGTAGAAGAAACAGATACAATGATATCAATTTGGCTGCTTATGGACCATTTAAATTATTTTTCCATTATCTCAAGTACAGTCAGGTTAGTTGAGATTGACAAGTAAGTGCTAGTTTAGTTAGCAAGGTCCCACTTTAACAACAGAGGTGGGGGTTAAGTATTTCAAGTATACACTTACTTAAGTATTTCAAGTGAAGTATACACTTTACTCAGGGAATTTTATGTTACTAAAAGGAATAAATATCAGTAATGGTAGTTGATCAGCATCATTGATCTGCTGTTTACTCCTTTTCATAGATGAATCTATGACTTGGTATGACTATTTTACTCTGTTAATAGAGTTCAATTAGTTTCTTCTGTATGTTCCATGGAGTACTGTCCACAAATTTCCACAGTTAAAGATTCTTAAAAATGAGTTGAGTTGAAATGTCAAACTAATAAATTTTGGCTCCTTTTCTGTTATAAAGATCTATGCTCTAAAACTGTATGTATGGATAGTTCTCTTTTTAAAAAAGATGTTTAAGGGGCACCTGGGTGGCTCAGTGGGTTAAAGCCTCTGCCTTCGGCTCAGGTCATGATCCCAGGGTCTGGGATCGAGCCCCACACTGGGCTCTCTGCTTGGCCGGGAGCCTGCTTCCCCCTCTCTCTCTGCCTGCCTCTCTGCCTACTTCTGATCTCTCTGTCAAATAAATAAAATCTTAAAAAAAAATAAAAAAAAAGATTTTTAATTTATTTTAGAGTGGGAGGGATAGAGAGAGCAAGGGGGAGGGGCAGAGGGAGAGGGAAGGATTCTCAAGCAGACTCTGCACTAGGCACAGAGCCCGAGGTGGGACTTACTCTCATGACCCTGAGATTATGATCCTGAGATCATGACCTGAGTTGAAAACAAGAGTCAGACATTTAACCAACTGAGCCACCCAAGTGCCCCAGGTATGGACAGTTATTAAGTTTTATAAGTAACGGCTGATGCCTAGATATATCAGATTATTAGTTGACCTGATAGACTGAGTTTGGTTAAATCTGTGTGTGTCACTGCTGATTCTACTACATACACTAGGTCACCATAAGCCAGATTACTCACTGAAGCTGGAAAAGGATCCACCTCAGAAGAGAACTCTAAAGCATCATCTGAAAAGTATTTTCTCAATGAAGTTTATATTTTTTATGATTATATTTTTCTTATTTATTTATCTTTAAAAATTTCTCGCTATTGATAATTTGAAATGTTTATGACACTTTACCTGACATACCTTGATTGTGAGTGTCTTTTTTTCAGACTGTCATATGCTCTGAGCTATGGATATAAATTTCTTGATGGTAACAGTTAAAGACTTTGATTTATTCTCTATTCTTACATAGTTTATTCTGCTTCCTTGCAGAGGAGTCTGAGTGAGACAGCTGTGCCCAGTCTTATTCCAGAACTGAAGAGTAGTTGCAAACCCACCACTATGTGCCCCTGTAAGGAAGAAAGGGGCACTTGAATCTGTAATTATTTATTTTAGGGTCAACTGAGTGTCCACTTACTGGCAAAGAAGACAGAGTAGATTTAGGGGATCAGCTTTCTTTGTGGCTTCATTCAAATATAGAGAATGGTTAACAATATCAAAATCAGCACAGGTACATACATTTTTCTCTTAAATTTCAGTATTTTGGCTTTTGAAATGACCTGGTTAAAGGTTGCACATTTCACACTCTGGCTCATTTCTATACAGTTTCAGTAACTAGAAAAGCATTTCCAAAATACTGCAGTCAGCTGCTGGCCTATGCCAACCTAATCTAATTACTTGGCCAGGCTCCCTTGTGTTTGCACCATTGGTCTTTCTTTCATGGAAAAGGTAGAGTTTCACTGTTTTGCAAAAAGGGTGGCAGAAGAGAACAATGTATTTTGATCTTCTCCATTAAAATAACATTTGGACATGCTTTGCTAAGGACAGTAAGAGTCATTATTCAAGACAATATCAACTTTATTTAAGTTCATGATCCTCCAGAACAGATATCATGAAAGGTAATTACTGCTGTTAAATATGACTTTCAGGGAATTACTGACAACTTTTAAATCCCATTATTTTATTTCAGGTTTTCTAAATATTCTAAAAGACACTTATTTATTATCTTCTTCCATATAATATTTATAGTCTTTTATTTTGTTACTCCCAGGAAAATAAATGAATCTTTTTTTTTCTTTTTTTTTTTTAATTGGTATTGTCACATAGACATGCCTATGCTAATACAATTGACTTACCAACTCAACAATTGCTTCAGTAGGGATTTAAAAATTTATGCTAAAACCTGTGTAATCATACTCATAGCTTACTATCCTTACAGAACATGTAAGAGAGAAAGGAAGCCATAAAAATCTATGTCAATACTGTCAAACTCTGTCTAAAAGTGGTTTTTTTTTTTTTAATAGTAAAACTATAGCAATGCAGTTTCTGGAAATAAATTTGGTTTTAACAGCACAGGGCTCTAGGGATCTTCTGATTGTCTGATTTAGAATGCTAGCCTAAGCAGTGTGAAAATTAAAGGTTGAAATAGCTCGGTTATCCATGACATTTTACTGCAGTGTTACTGCTGTGGATATATAATAGATTATTAAAATATTTGTTTCCCCAGTGGGATTTTCATTCCTGGTGTTTTGATTGTGATAAGAGCAGTAATCCTTTAACTCTCCCCTTGGGTATAATAAAATTCTTCCAAGTAAATGAGAATCAATCAGAGATTTCAAATAAGCGGGACAACCTTTAACCACTGCAGAAAGAGCTGGCAGCTGACATTGACATTTCTTGATTCCCCTCGTCTACTAATTTTATTTTTCACCTATATTTTTGTGAGTACAGAGCATTTTTGTTTTATTGTGATAGGGGCAACTCCTGTGATAGTTTGCATTCTACCCTGCAAGAAAAACTATTCTCTGAATATAGATAAAATAAGGAATTTCCTTAATTTATTTCTATTAAAACAAAATAAGCCAGTTTTCCATTGCAGAAGTGATTAACTGCAAAATGAAGCTTCTCCATAGTTATTGAAATATCAGAATAAATGTGTACACATTTGTACACACACACACACACACACACACACACAGTTTCTTCTCATGCACTTCAACAAGCTGTTCATCTTAAAACTATCTAGGGGCACCTGGGTGGCTCAGTGGGTTGAGCCTCTGCCTTCGGCTTGGGTGGTGGTCTCGGGGTCCTGGGATCGAGCCCCGCATTGGGCTCTCTGCTCAGCAGGGAGCCTGCTTCCCCCTCTCTCTCTCTGCCTGCCTCTCTGCCTGCTTGTGATCTCTCTCTCTGTCAGGTGAATAAATAAAATCTTCAAAAAAAAAACAAAACAAAACTATCTATCCTGTCAAGTAGTTTCATGGATTTGCAGCATTTATTTGCTTTTGTCTTTTGCAGTAAGTAAATTGTCATGACCTCTTCATAATTCTTGCTAGTAATTCACTAATTACTAACACCAGTTCTAATTTTCAGTGAAGTGCATAACATGGCTGCATAGTGTCTTGCCCCAAGAGGATGGACCGAAACATACAGCTGACTCGGGCAAGCTGATAGTTGATGACTTTCAAATTGCTAGCCTTTAAATATTTACTCAATACTTTCTTCAGTGTATTACTTTGGATTGGTATAGGAAAAGACAATGTACAGAAACGATGTTACACTTATGAGAAACACACACACACACAATGGGGGAGAGAGAAAGTGATTAGTTATCAGCATGCTCCTTCCTTAACCACACACATATTATGCAGAGATTTATGGGAGAAAAAGAAATAAAAATACAAAAAAGCACGTATCTTCAGAATAGTAAGCATATCTCTAATATATATAATAATCCCTCTCTATCTCTAGAGAAAGGCATTATTTACATTATATATATAGTCTCTCTATTTTCATATATATCCCTAATAAATATATATGGCTTGGGAACTTCAGATAATCTCAGTTTAGCCATTGTTTAGGTAACAGATATTCAATAACAGCATTTTAAAAGATCAGGAAATATGACGACCATTGTAGCAGTGATATACAGATTTTTATGTAATGGTAAGTGGTAATTAAATAGACCGAAGGGAATATTATTGGGAAGGCATTATTATGTAATGACTTATTTCATAATAATTAACTACAATGGGGCCTCTGGTTTTCTTTTTCATCTACCAACATTACACTTTTATTGTTAAATATCCTTAAAAGAGTAATTGAAAATTACTCTTAAGAGAGTAATTGAAGTAGTCACAAGGCTTGTTTTATCTTAAAACTCTCACATTGACTAATCTGAAATTATTTTAGTAAATACATTCTGATCAGAAATAAGTGATTAAGAAAGGTAAGAAGGGACCATGTTTCCAATAATCAGGGAAGTGAAATGCACCAATGGAATCCTACATATTCTTTAATGTTCAACTCAGAATTATCTTCAGCTTTAAATATTACTTTCTTGTAAGGATTTCCTATTTCTTCATCTCTACATTCATAACACACTATGTATGTCCCTTTCACTGCACTTGTAGCTTCTCAAATACCTATTTTCCTGATGTCAAGGACAGCAATTAGTCATGTTTTAACAGGTTTTGTAGCTCTATCTTCCTAGTGGGCTTTGTAGCTTCTGAAATTTCTTCTAACTACCTTCATTTAAGAATTTGCTATTTCTTCCTCTCTACTTCCATAATGCATTGCCTATCTGTCCTTTATAGCATGTATAGTTCTTTTTCATAGACCTCTTTCAGACCCCAAGGACAGAAATTAATCATGTTTTAATGTGCTTCATAGTTCCAGATTCTAATTCCTGAATGCAGTGTGGATGTTTTTCCATAAGCGATTTAGGGATATAAAATGCAGCAATATAAAATAATGTTTAAATGTCACAATTTCTACCTTACATACAAAATACCTGTGTGAAAGACACATTTCTAATATACATACAAAATTTACAGATGGTTCAAATAAACTGGTCCTTTCTTTAGGAACCCTTTAGAGATACTGAGCATTTATAGAAAAACTGGAGAAAAGAGAAAAAATCTGTTTTAGAAAAATCTGTTTTAGAAAGAGAAAAAATCTATTTGTAGGACGGTTGTACTGCATCACATACACACAGTAGAGGAAATATGGTTGACGCAATGGTATCTTCTAACGTTCAACATTCTGAGAGAAGTTTCAAGAGAATCACTTGGAGAATTATGAAAGATCTTCCCTCCACTGTGGAGCGAGCAGATTGGTGCCTAACTCATGCCTGAGAAGCCTAAAGAACATCTCTGTTCTTTACCTCTGTTCTGTTACCTCCACAGAAGGTAAAAGAAGGATTGGATTGATTAAATGCTTGAGGCAGGAAAGCTGAAAGAGCCCTGCTGTTTCAGTACTAGCCTGGGATCCTGGAGATTCTTAAGGCATGGGGTAAATTTACCATGGGAAAAATATGACAGTGACAGAGAGATAAGTGTGGTCATATCTTGTCCTGCCTGATAGGATTGCCTAGGAGGGATGGGATGTTCAAGAGCAAGAAGGGAGTTTTGCAGATACTGAGAAAAGTCATTCAAGGCCTCCCCCAAGATCATTATAACTGAGGAGGGAGGAGAATAGAGAATTTTGGAAAAAACATGTATAGTGCCATGAGCCAAGTTAGAATTACCCTACTCCTCCTTATCTACCTACCTTTCTCTGGCTTAGTTCATGTAGGAAAATGGAACTACAACCAAATCAGCGAATCAGTTAGAGTTGTGCTAGGGGATAGTAAAAAGGGGATCAACGCTTTACTGAAACTTGGATCTTCTATCTTCAAAATGATTCATTCATACTGAAGGAGGGAAGAAGATTTAACCCAGAGCCAAGTTCTAGATTATGATAAATACAGAGGACTAGACATTTCTATGCATTACCAACTTTGAGAAAGCTAGTACTTTTGTAGTAATTGAGATTAAGCAGAAGAAGCAAAAGGTCAAGATTTTCATATAGGGGTAAGGAAGGTTATCCTCACTAAATGAAACTTTAAAAAAAAAGAACTATAGAAGAAAACAGTAGTACTGGGTTTCCATTTATCATGAGCCCCACTGGTTCAACATAGGTTGAATATAGAATACGTGGGTGAAATAGATAGCAAGGGAAACAGACCAAAGACCAAATGATCCTGCGTATGTAATAAGAATGCATTCCACACCATGTTGAAGAGATATTAAAGATAGGTCACAAGTTTGCATCTCTGTTAGGCCATCCTGTCTTTGAAAAATCTCATTGATAATCTTATCATAACCAAAATCGATCTGCTGGTCATCTTCCCCAAACTGTGGTACTTATCCTAATGAAGGAAATTACCTTATTTTTTGAAACTTGTGATTTTTAGTTGTTTTTCTATTCTTATCTCAAATTCCAATTAACCACCAAATCCTATCAATATACTTTCTATTCATTTCCTGAAACATTTCCTCTCCCTCTTTCTATGCCTAATTCCATAATTTAGCCTTCCACCACTTTTGCATATACCACTTCTAACTTGTCTCCCTGTTTTCAGTTATACCACATCAACTCATGATCCAAGCAGAGTGAATGTGATAACCTGCTTAAAATATGATCATGTGATAAGTGTGTTTAAAACCATACAGAAGCTTACCTTTGTCCTAAACATGGATAATAACCACATGAATTACAAGTTCTTTAAAGACCTGGTCTTTGCTTCTCTATCCTTGGTCTATACTCATCACTGAACTCTTCACTCACCTTCTGTTTTCTTGCCATATTCTCATTCATCTCTGGGTATTTGCCAGTGCTCTTTTCTAAACTTGAAACACAATATTCATGGAGCTTTTGTTAATCTGGATAACTCTATTCATCCCTCAGGACTCAACATCTACCTCACATCCACTGGGAAGCCCTTCCACATCTTCCATAGTTGAAGCATGTCCATCCACGTCTTCTTATATCACTTAAATTCATTTATATAAAAAAGTAACATTTCACTGCATTAATAGACCTATTGCCTGTATAGGAGGCATAGAATAGTTTGAAACATACACCTCATGTTATGCCTGATATATAATTGACACACAAAATAGAATTGTTGAACATTTGGGGTATTAAAACTAAGAAGGGAAATCAAAAACTGTGCCCCCCAAAATGCCACTAATCATGATCTGAGGCTTGTTTTAGCACTATGAGTAAGAGTTTATTGAGTGTTTACTAAATTCCAGACACTATGCTATAAAACTTCCATAATGGTCACTTTAAAAGTTTATAAAAACCTAACAGGTAGGTACGATTCCTGTGCATAATTTGTAAATGAGAAACCATGTTATCTACGTTAAATAACCAAAGATAATCTCTCCAGGATTAAAGCCCATTCAATACGAGTCTGTGTTCCTTATTCACTCCATGAAAACAACTCAGATGGCTTCCTTTCCAGGTTGTAAGTATATTTTGAATATTTTCCAATGCCTGAGACTTTTGGGAAATGCCAACTAGTTTCAATCTGGGTTTGATTCTGCCAAGATAAATTCTTGGGATTCCTTATTATATCCAACACTACCTCCTTTTTAATTCCTTGTATGGCGTGTAACTGTAATTCTCCCTCGCCAAACTCTCTGATTGATTAGATGCTTCTGCACCTCTTTGTGAGACTGAAATGAAGTTCATCACACAATGTTTCCCTTTCTCAGTCTATCTCCCAGGAAACTTAACCCAACCCACATGTCTATAATTCTAAGTTGTAAAACACAAGAGCCTAGAAACTCATATCATTTACTTATTACATGAGTCACGAATAGTTTCTCATAAAAATTTTGGCTTTTTCTACATAAAAGCTCTGGATTCACTTCTGAAGTCCTGCCTCCTTCTTTATAAGTACTAGTACTGAAGAGCAACCCCATCCCATGTGTTACCAACTAGTCACTAAGGTTTAGCAGCTATCCTAAGTGGCGGGCCATGTGATCACAGAAATTATGTAGGAGTCAGAGACAAGCTAGATTATCTTATTGAGATGATGGAAGTTTATTTGTTCTCCAAATAACAGACACCCAACATCTAATTCCCTTATTTCATGTGCTTCAAGAGGAAGACCATCAAAGCTAAGACTGACTAAGCAACATTAACAATGTCTAGTGATAATAAGAAATTGATCAGAAGTGTCTAGTGATAATAAGAAATTGACTGTAGTTAACATGTATGATACTTGCTATAAATATGGTTGTATTTCTAATAAATTTCCTCTTATTTTGGTGATAAATAATCATTTTATTTTAGGCAAACATGTAACTACTAAATCCAACTGCATTGTAGAATGTGTTTTGAATGATTATATTTTAAGTGTAAAGAGGGCAAGATGACACTTTATTTTCATGGAAGTGAGTCCAGAAATTTTAGATCAGAGAAGCCAGAATTTTTATCAGATATTACGTATGATTCCTAAAATGAGTTATCAAGATTTTGGTATTTTAGGACATAGATTTAGAAAGTTTTCATATTGGGTTTCTTAGGAAATTTATTCTGAGAGACATGTTCAGGAATTAAGTTTATTTATTTATTTATTTATTTTAGAAATTAGGTTTAAATGTATTCTCAGCAATATTACCTACAAGGAGGCGAAGGAAAGGGGAGTGGGTAGACGGAGACATTGAATCATAATGCACTCATAAGAGAGGCTTCAGCTTATGTCCATGAGAGTAATGGAGATGTGATAGCCTGTCAGAGTACCCAAAATTGAGGTGAGGGAGGGAAGGTAGTGTTTTTATTTTTATTTATTTTTATTTTTTTAAAGCTCTTATTTATTTATTCGATACAGAGAGAGAGATCACAAGTAGATAGAGGCAGGCACAGAGAAGGGGAAGCAGGCTCCCTGCTGAGCAGAGAGCCATTGCGGGGCTTGATCCCAGGACCCTGAGATCATGACCTGAGCCGAAGGCAGAGGCTTAACCATTGAGCCACCCAGGTGCACCAAACGTAGTGTTTTTAGAATTTAGAACCCTTGTTAGGGGGTGTCTGGGAGGTAGAGTAAGAAAAGCGTCCATTTCTCTGGTAGAGCGTGCTTTAGGGACATTTGTGTCAGGAGGAAAATGTTGAAAAAGTTTGTGACAACCAGCCTGTGTTGCCTGGGTGTTCACTCAGTGGGGATGTCATCTGGGAACCTATGCCCCATCCCTGAGGGTCATGGGTCATCTTGACCAGTACCCTCCAACTGAGGTCTCTCCTGTCTGCCTCCATACCCTATCCTCACCCATCTGGCTGGGCTGGAAGCCATTTCTAACCCTATCAATAAATCATTTCAAACAACTTCCATATAATATGTAGCACCCAGGCAAAACAGTCCCCAAATTCAACTAATTTTTTTGGCAGATTAAACTTGACATTATGATAAAAAAAAGTTACATACACAATTATAGACATGATTACCAATGTGTCTTAAACTTAGAAATTATTAATTATTCACACCAGTGTCTTATGGTATAACACTGATATCACCTAAAGGAAAACATACGAACCTCATTACATGAAGATGGAAAAAGTTGTGTGTGTATGTTTTTTTTTCCACTTTGAAAATGCTTTTTAAAATTTTTTTAAAGATTTTGTTTATTTATTTGACAGAGAGAGAACACAAGTAGGCAGAGTGGCAGGCAGAAGCAGAGGGAGCGGGAGAAGCAGGCTCTCTGATGTGCAGGGAGCCTGACACGGGGCTTGGTCCCAGGAACCTGGGATCATGACCTGAGCTGAAGGCAGCCACCCAATTGACTGAGCCACCCAAGTGCCCCGATAAACGTTTTAATGGTGGTGTCTGTACAGCATGTGATGTCAAGACAGGGAGAAAAGCAACTGTGACTCATACAACGAAACACATCTATCAGAGAACAGGTTGTGAGTGAATAGAGTTCATAGGGCTTCCATGCTTTACTGAGTACCAGCCAGGTCTAGGCCCCCTCCTTTTCAAATGTGCCCTCCTATTCAGCTGTGGCATCCGGTGCTACTGGTACTCAGACACTAGGTTACTTGTGTTGCTCTCAGCCTTGGTGAACTCCATCTTGCTCCTTCCCCTGCCCATATACTAGTGTAGGAAGGGCTTGTGCTTGAGCACAGCCATGAACTGCTTTGATATATGCCTGGGAAGGTCTCAAATGACAACTAAGTTCCATTGTAACTCTAAGCAACTTAATCATCTTGAATGCTATAAAGGGTTTGGAATTGGATTGATTAGGTTTTGAAGACATACCAAAGTTAATACAGATGATTTCGGAATAATTTATGTTAAGTAAGTCTTTCTAGAAATAATTAAGTGCAGTGTTGGTTATCTGGTTTGCCCATCTCCATGTTTAATAGTAAAACTATAGATAGCATCAGCAGTAAGAACAAATTACTTACATTTCTAGTCTCAGTAGTTTCAACACATGTATTTTTATTCTGTATCAAATTATTTAATGACCTGGTTCGAACAATGCAATTTTAAAAACCTTCAAGATTAATGATCAAGGCATACTTCTATTATAAACTGTTTAGTCTATCATTTTGCCTTATATTTAATTAACACCAAAACTGGCCCTTGTAGTAAAAAAAAAAAATGAGTTGTCATTAATATCTCTAACTTGATTGTAATATGGGTTTATATAATTCAAGACTGAATATTCATATAATTCATACCCAGTATTTATCATAGTGTAAGATAATGTTAGAGTTTAATGTCATTGCTGAATGATGCCTATACAAGGCTGAGGGAATAACAATTATTTGAGGAACAATCATGACTGAAAGGCACCTGGTCTTTATGATGAATATTGGCCTAAGAAATCTGAGTTTTCAATTTGTTATGGGCATATGATGGGCAAAAAATGGCAGGACTATTACTTTAGATGACTGCCCCTTGAAAATGTAGAATTGTAAAGACTTATCTATATAGACAATACTACATTTCTTGGATTAATCAGGATACACAAGTTGGAAGGAATTCAAGATTACACATAAAGTCAATTATTAGAGTGTGCTGGTTGTAGAAAATCCTTATAGTTTTCTTTATAGCATTTCAAATCATTACATACCAAAAATGACTTCCACCATCCAATCAAAAAGCTATCTGAAAATTGCTGTATTTAGGGCAGTTTTTCTCAAAATATAAAATATAGGAAAAGTGGGAGTTGAAAATATTGACTAGGATCTGAGATTTGACAGTGTTACCAGTCACATATCACATCTCAGAATTTCCCCTTGTTTACTGACATGATATCTGGGGCAAATTTGTCCTACAAAGATTGATTATTTTTGACATTTTGGAGGGGATAAAATGTTTAAAGCAGAATTTAGATTTAATCTGATTTTGAGTAAGTTAAAACGTCACCTCACTAAAATGGAAAATAATTTGTTCTCATTTTTATTAGTTTATTTTATTATTTTGTTCATAACTTTGTTTATCAAGATGGGCAATAGCATTAGTCTTGTTTTTACCCAATACAAACTTATTTAAATTTATCCAATGATAGAGCACTATAAAGTGAAACTTTTATTTTCCTCAAAAAAAATAAAAAACTATATACAGTTTCAATAGATCTCAAATAGCATTCAACTAGAACCATGCCTGGGATTTTTCTGTTAATAAGTTGACAGTAATAGAGGGGCTGTTTGACCAGCTGCTCAGACCAGGTCTCATCTGGTGTTTCAATCTTATTAAAGTATTCTAAGCTTACTACTGATCTTCAGGTTTATCCAATTCAGAATATAAACTTCATCCATTCATCTAAAAGTGCTAAGTTTATTCTTCAATCAACTAATTTAAAATCAGAAAATCAATGTATTAATATATAGTTTATATATAGGAAGATATAGTCTATTTCTAATTTCTCCCAGTGGATAGGTTCAGGAAAGTATCTAAATTGTGAGACCTGTGAGCAACATTTTTAGCCAAAAAAAAAAAAAGGAAAAAGATTATTCACGACAGCACTGTGAATTGTTTTTTTCAAAACTAGGTATATTTCTGTCTAGAAAATTGACATCTTACACTACTGGGTCTAACTTGTTATACTAATTCACCAGTACTCTGAGCCAGGATATAACAATGTTGCAAGTTAATTAATTTCAAGTATTTTTAAACATTTAAGACTGGAATCTTTGGTGGAATTTTGGAGAATCCCCAGTCCTTTGACAAAATATGAGGATACCCTGGTCATGAGCCCTTCTTCAAAGGCTCCTTCTACACTTAATGTCTTTCTGTTATGCTCATTCTTATTTAATTCAGCTTTATCAGGCATCATTTAGTAACAAATTGAATTTTGGAAGGGTGCTCTATTTGGGTTCATTCTGTACATTATGACCCCAAAATACTCTACCAATCTTTCATTGGTCTCATTAAGAAGTTCCCAGAATATTTGATGCAAGTTTCATCTCATAGCAGGAGAACGAGAGCCCTTTACCTCTTGGTTTCATTCTCTATTCTAATTTCCAAAAATAGATCTTCATTATTTTAACCACATGACACAATTTGCCAACTAAATTCAGGATCAAAGGACTTCTCGCTCATCTCCAAATTCAGGCAGAGGGAAATAACTAAAAACCATAAAAATGAAATGATTTTAATAAGAAAATGCCCCCTCACTAATTATGTTTATTATATGCCATAGAGCTATTTATTTAGAAAATAAGAAGCTGATGTTAAACTTTGTAAAAGTTTATGAAGTAAAACATAAAGGCCTGGGTATCATACATATAAAACCCTTCAAAAACCTCTATACTTGAGGTAATGGCGTTAAATCTTTCTTGTGCATCTTTACAAATTTTGTATATATATCAAGCAAATCTATGATGCTAAATTTTTTAAGTAGGTACAAAATGATCATTTTATACAAGTGTTAAATGGCTTTTTTCCCTATTTAATCATGTATAAGTTGACATTTTCACACTAATATGTATAAATCTACCTTATTTTTTGCAGTTATTTAGTATTTCATTCTACAGAAGTAACATAATTTGATCCTTATGAATGAACTTGTTCCCAGTTCTTTTTTTTTCAATGTTATAAATAATGCTATAATGGGCAGTCTTGTTCATATATCTTGGTGAACTTCTGCAAATTTATCTTTGGGGCAGATTTTTATAAGAGATATTGATGAGACAAGAAATATATGTGTAACTTGAAAAGGTTGACTATTTGTCCAATCACCCTCTAAATAAGCTATTCTTATCTACATAATAGCAACAAAATATCAGAGGCCTGTTGTGTCATATGTTATTAAACATTTATGATTTTTTAACTCAGGCAAAAAGTGGTACAAAATGGATTTTAATCATATCTCACTAAAAGATAAGCCAATAGTATACAGGGCCAATATATCTTCAACCCTCCTTTCCTTTTTCTTTCCTCCTTCCTCTTCTCTCCCTTCATCATCAAATTCTTTTGTTAATTTCATACATAGTCCAGAGTGTTACTTAATGAATACAATTCCCAATACTTGTTTTTAATTTTATAATTTTTATACTTTTTTTTACTTTGATTTTGTTTTAAATATTTTATTTAATATCAGATAAATTAGCAGTTACAGAGAATGTATTCATAAGATTTTTCTCTGGACTTAACCATGTGAAATGCAAAATTAGTTAACTATAACTTTTATAACTATATAAAAGCAAAATACTGCAGATGTGATGTCAGGCAGTTATCCAGTCTTTTGGGGTAAGGATCCTTAATCAGTTTTCTTACCACATCACACTATACATTACATATATTTATATAATTCACATTTTTCTCAGAGGTTCTCTGAAACAGGAGACAGGATCTCTCTGTATAAAAAAGTAGAACTGTCCACACTTCCTTTATATGTCTATTTGAGATGTATGTCTATCTAAGGACATCTATGGAGTAAGAATATATAAAAAAGCACTATTTTGTTATTATGTTACCATGTGTGCAGGTAAGATTTAATGAATAAAAGGAATAAAAAAGTTATTTTAAAAATCACAATAAATTAAGTTGAGATTTGGATTTATTAAGATTGTATTCTCAATTCTCACAGGGTGTAATCAGATCCTAATGTTTAAGTAATTTCTGGTCAGATTAAGTAACAAGTTGAGCCAGGTACTTTAGAGTCCTCATGGGTTTAATTTATTCAAGTGTTTTAATTTAAGGGTAAATGCTTGTAAATACACCATTTGAATGCCTAATAAGATATAATTATTTACATGACGGATAAACACACTCTTGCTATTTGACAGAAACAATACAAGGAAGTACAATAAATGTGCATACTGGGATTGCGAGGATATTTTTGTTCTCCAGAGCTGATGTAGTAGACAAGTATATAACATTTCAGTATTGCCTGGTGGAGTGGCAAAATTAATACACAGTGGTTTCTCCAACTGAGAATGTAAGTCAGAAACTGAGCCATGAACCTAAGCAAATATTCTTGGTTTAAATTTGCACTTACCTCAACAACTGACTCGTCATTAGTGACACTGCTAATCCCTTAAATGGAAAGGATGTCTGATTCCAATTCACTCAGTAAGCAGGTTCGCATTGCCAAACCAATGCCAGGAAACTTTACAAGGGTTTAATGTGGTATGAGCTTGCTCAGGTAAGGATATGTTAAAATAAAATGAAATCTTCCAATAAAAATGGTGTATTTAACATTATATTTATTTTCTAAATGTTAGCAAACCTTGCAGAAAAGCAGATCATCTGAAAATTTATTTTGTTCAGGCTATCAGAGATAGGAAACCTACATTACATAAAAAGCAAGATTTTGAGGAAAATGATCCTTAATATGAACAACTTTTTCATATACCAATAAGTTACTTCAACTTTTTTACCTTTAAGAGATGTTGCGTGGGTGTGATGAATTTTTCATTATCTGCATTGTGGTGATGCTTTCATAGTGTAAGCATGTATCATAATTTATCAAGATGTGTATTTTAAATATATGCATTTTAGTCTGAATAAATATGTGAAAATATGCATACTAAGTTTTTGGTTTGTTATTAAGCAGCAAAACTCAATTTCCTCAAAAACCCTATAGAAACCTTGATGTAGAAATAGATTTACACATAAAGTTTATGGATTGAAGTATGAATACTCATGCAACTTCTTCATTTCCCTTTGCTTATGCTCTCTGAGACAGCCCTAACAAAGCCAACATCCTTCAGACTCAGTGTAGAAACCCGATATATTATATTACTCTATTCATGGAATGCATAAAGTGTAATTTTTTCATAGAAATATTTCCAATAATATATGCTTAAGAGGTTAAGGTTTTGAGAAGTAAAGGCCTAAGTGCCAATTCTGGCCAAATAGTCACTTATAAAAGTCACCTTTTTTATAGTCCCTAATGTGTGACTAACATGATTCTCAGAATTTTTTATGAATAATCTATAGATTTCACAAGACCTCTGTAAAACATGATTTTTCTTTTATTTGTGGATGAGAAGTCAAACCTTTTGAGAAGTCATGTGACTTTCCCAGTCATATGTGTAGTAAATGATAAAAGATTCAACCCATATCTGTCTCCTCCAAGTTCCCTTATGACTTGTGTGTGTATATGAATATATTCTAGACTTTTAAAGACACCAAGATGTTGACTCATAGGACATCACAGTTGAAAGAAATATTAGAAATAATTGTTATTAAATCTCCTTAACAAATAAAATGGAGACAGTATGTCCACTCTGAGCTCATACTTGTTATGATGGAACTATTTGGGTTCTCTTCACTCAACCTACTTGTCATTATCAAAGAGCTCTGTCTGCTAAGACCTTGCAAGTTGGCATAAAAAATAATGAAAGTGTGTGTTAGAAACTCCTTGATTATGCTTTGTTTCATTTTTGTTGATTGTTTAGTCTTCAGTGGAATTAATTTTCTGAAACAGGAATATGAGACTAAAAACATTCTATTTTTCTTTTCTAGTCTCAGTATTCCTCTTATCCTCTAGATCATCATTGTTCCTCCACTGCTTCTTAAAAATTAAGTTTGATTGGAGACTTTTTTTTTTTTAGTTGATGACAATAGAGCAACAGCTACAAAGAGTTTTTGGAAAAACTAAGTCAAACATATAATTCTATAGTAAATGATAGAGTAGGCTAACAAGATAAAAATACTTTCATATTTTCAAGGACTCAGAAAGTTTATTAACCATCAGTATTCCTGAAAGAATATATTGAGTTTACACATTAGTTCTTGTTCAAAAATCTAAATTCACTTATTGCAAAAATGTGCATTTTTGCAATACATCAATGTACATTTTTTACAAAACGTCACTATTTGTGATATTCTTACTCATATTTAATCTATGTTTTCTCTATCACATTAAATAGAGTTAAATAACACAGAGAAATATATTCACACACAAATACACATGCACACACACTTTCACACACACAGATTGTGTACATATGAACAAATATGCTCAGTAACAAATACAAATGTCAGTACTACTTTATAGCGTTTTAAGTTGTTACTGCATACTAAATCTTTACTATTGATGAATTCACTGGGACAAATGCATTTTTGAAGTAGAAAAACTGAACTATTCAAAATAAGTTCATAAGTATTTTACCCAAAGTTAAAGATCATGCTTCTTTTTCCACCTTGACCAACTCAATGTAGAAATGCAGCCTTTAAACAAAAATATGGTGCAATATAAATAACAAAGAAGAGTTTTTACAGAGTACATGCTGGCATCTCAAAATATTGATCTCAACAAGTAAATGGAACAACACATTGATCTAGGAAGAACAAAAGACAGGTGGGAGTCAGAGAAAAGGCAAGGTACCCATCCTCACAAAGAGCAGGACACATCTTGCAGACGGAATTGAAGGAAGACTGAAAAGGTGAAAGTGAAAGGGATTTAAAAGTGAAATAAAGGAAATTTTGATAAAATAATCTTGCTTAAAATTACATGGTGAATGGGGCATCTGGGTGTCTCAGTTAAGTGTCCAACTCTATCTCAGCTCATATCTTGAACTTGGGGTCATGAATTCAAGCCCCAGTCCATGGTGAAGCCAACAGCAGAGAACAGAGTTTTGAAGAAAGTCCCGGAGGAGGGAAAAACACTGACATGGGTTGAGTTTAGCTCTGGTTTGTGTCTAAACAGGGGATTTGAAAAAGTTACCCAGTCTCACTAGGTCAGTTTTCTCACATGTTCAATTAAAAAGCAGGTCCAATCCAGTGACAACCATGTTGTACTCATAAGACTGGCCCTGAATCCAACTCCTGAAGTTTATCCTGGGCATAATCCACAGGATCAAATAACTTATAAAGATCTTTCTGATTCTAAACTACCAGTATGTTTCCTAAAATAAGTTCTATTAAAATAGCTAAATCAAGGAGTATCTCAGGTCACCTTGATGACAACAAAATATAATAAACTGGTTTAAAAAAAAGGGGGAATGAAAGTGTACAGTGGTGCTAATCCTGGATACATTATCTTGATGAATGGTATGAACATTCATCCAACCACCAAATCCACAAATCCGGGAATCATTCCAATCATTTTCCTTTCTCTCTTTCTTTTTTCTTTATTACCACTGAGCACTCACAGGTAATCAGTGTCCAACTCCTGAAAATTCTACCATTTATCTCTTAAATATGCCCTGCCCCAAAACTAAATAGCTATTGTCCAGTTCCTTGTGCCTCCAGTCTTAGAATCTACTTCATTCTCTGGATTATTGAGTGAAAGAGAAAGAGAGAGAGAGATCTTTCTAAAAGCCAAGTTGGACCTCACAAATACTAGCATAAAACCTCCCAGTGTTCCTTATTTTGTAAAGCCACACTGTCCAATATGGTAATGACAAATCACATGACTACAGAGTACTGAAAATGTGGCTAGCTCAAATTAAAATGATCTATCCCCCATTTCTAACACTTGGTAGAAATTTAAAAAGTAAAAAATGTCATTAATATTTTATATTTTAATTATTAATTGTTTTGCTAATATTCTGGATATACTGGTTTGAATGAGCATACTATTAAAATAATTTTACCTGTTTCTTTTTTTTATTGTTTCTACTAGAAAATTTAAAATCGTATGTGCCTTGCACAGTATTTTTTATTTGAAAGTGCTTTTTGCACAAATGACAACAGAATTTGGGGACCAAAAGAAAATCACAAATGTGGTATTTCTTGCTCAGAAAGGAGGAAAAAGGGGAGCTTTTAAAGGTACTAATATTTCCTTTCTTTCTTAGCCTCTCTTTCAACCTGTCATGGATTTCCTTATTTGCTATTGAATAATTGCGTACTTTCAGCATATACAAGTGTTGTGGAAGGGCACTGCTGGACAAAAAATGAAATGCAGACACTCATTACTCAGCTCATGTGCTGCCCACTAGCTGCTGGGTTACCTCTTCTGACTGGACTGGTTGGACATCTCTGAAGTTTGTTAAGTCCTCTAGGGAAGGTCTGTCAATCTGTGGGTTATGGTCCATCAGTATGTCAAGAAATAAATTCATTGGCTTCAATAACAGCATGTCAGTAAAATAGAATATATCAGAAACAAAGAGTAAATAAAATACTAGAGTACAAAGAAACTAGTGAAAGTATTATTTTGAAATGTGTGTGTGTGTGTGTAAGAGATCATACAATAAAATCTGTATTTTCTACATGTTGTGGTCAAAAAAGTTTGAAAAATACTCAAGCATACCACATAGTCTTTATAATTCTGACCCTGCCTGTATTTCTATCCTAAAATCTTAAAGTTCAGCCATAGTATGGTTTCTTGCACATTCTGTAAACCATTCTAAATGGAACAATTCTATATGCTGACTTCCCCCCCACATTTGCCCCAGTCAATCTGATGAAATCTTACTCATTTTTAAAAATTCTCTTTATTATTTTTTTATTACTCTTTTTTTTATTCTTAAAATTCTTAAAATACCATCTCTGTGAGCCTTTCCCACACTTCTTCATCCTTCCCTCCATCTGCTGTTTTAAACTAGCCTTTGGGTAGATCTCCAATAACTGGAAATAGGTGATAGCAAGACAGTCTCTAAAAACGTCAAAGGCATTTGGCAAATACCATCTTTGACCCAATATTCTCATGCATACATTTATTAGCAAGTAGGAACAAAAACTCAGACAACCTATTCTGTGGGCTTAGGGTATCTCGGCTTTGGCTATTTTCAAAACACTGTTAAAGAAAGTTTTCCTAAGGCAAAGGTGATTACATTTGGAGGCACATTCTCTGTGCCCTCCAAACTCTGTGGACTAAGTTCTTTAACACTCTAACCTGGAGATTGATGCCTGAATATATCAACACATACAAGGCCAACTGGATTCTTAGGCCCATTTCCCCATGCTGGGGAATGGGGAGGGTGTCTCTAAAATATCTTAGCCAGGATACACACACACACACACACACACACACACACACACACACACACACACAGAGTGTACTAATTTCTTGAGAAAGTCAATTGCTGGGGTGCCTGGGTGTCTCAGTCAGTTGAGCATCTGACTCTTGGTCTTGGCTCAGGTCAGGAGATCAAGCCCCATGCTGGGCTCTGTGCTCAGCCTGGAGTCTGTTTGAAGATTTTTTCTCTGTCTCCCTCTGCCCAGCCTCTCCATCCCTGCCTCTTTCTCTCTCAAATAAATAAATATTAAAAAAAAGAAAAAAGAGATAGTTAATTGTTAATTTTCATTAGCTAACAAGCCATTAATTTTACCAGTGAAAATCTAATTGTAACAAAGTGCGGTGTAGATTAAGATAAGGATAACTGAGGCATGTAGCTGCTGTGTGTGGTCTTTCTGATTAAAATTAATCTGGATTGTGAATTATTGAATAAGGCAACCATACATAAGCAGTAAATTAAACTATCATGTATATAATAATCTCTATGGACAAATTACTTTTTAGTTAATTGAATATATCATAAATCTAGAAAGAATGGTTACAGTCAATGTGGCTTGATGGTTGGAAGTCAATCATGATATATTTTTAAACTCAGGTCACAGGTACATTTATTGTTAATGAAACACTTTTAGAACACAATATTTTCCCCTCGTTTTTTGATTAAGACTTCAATAGTATACATGTTATTACTGCAAGATGAGTGTGAGTTGAAATCTCATCTTTATATGAAAAATTACAAAGTTTTCTAGAGTCTTTTCTATGCTCATGGACCCCAGGGCATTATCACAGATTTAAGGAATCTGATAAAGTGAAAGTTGAGTGATAGGTAAATAATTTTCTTTGGAGAGGGATGTCATCCTAATTAGAATCCCTACCCCATCCCACTTTTTTATGAGTGAAGAGAAGTTACTCCCTTATAACTCTAAACCTAGTGAAACTTACGGAAGGAGCAGGGAGACACACAAAGTGCCTGAAGTGTTCCTTGTCCTTCAGATATACCTAAGTTAGTGACTCAGACCTGTGAAAATCAAAGTGGACAGAAACTGGAAACTTCTAGAGGACAAAAGAAAGGGTGAGCAACTACTTTTGGAGTAAAGTCAGAGAGTGAAGGCTGATGTTCTGTTGTAATTGGCCTGGTCACCCAGAGTTTATCAGGGAAAAGGACAGGGCAAAGGAATGCTTCCTGTGGACTTGATGTGGACACAAAATAGAAATCCACGTGGGGTCAGCCACCACATGTCCTGTTCAATAGGGTCATGGAACTGGTGGGGATGGATAAGGAGAACTCAGAAGAGCTTGGAAATGTAATCCTTAATAGACCTCTGAATAGAGGTCATGGAAAAAGCCCCAGAAGGCCACCCAAATTAGTTATGCTTCTGCCTAGGTTAAAGGAATTGACAGGGAAAAAATTCCCACAGGAAACTTTTGAAGAATACAGCAATAGTGAGATTTGACTTGTCCCAAGAGCCAGAACTTCAAGTAGGCTGTTTTAAATGTCTGTATGTTCTTAATGAAACTTTGGTCCATGAATCACTTTAATAAAGTAACATGAATGTCTTATTACTAAACACTTTTTTTCTGGCTTACATCAACAATAATTCAATAATGGCACAGGCACTTCTAAGGCCATCCTATTAATTTTCTAGTATTTCTCTGATTTTTTGCAATGGCAAAAATGGGAGCGTATCCATCAAGTCTTCCACCAAAAGAACCTGCTGAGAGGAGTTTAGTTAGCAGACATCCTATAGCTGCTGTAGTTTTGGTATCTACCACAGCACTCATATTTGGGTATGTCCTCCCCAGACTTTCCCAGGTAATGACTAAGAAGAGTTAGTCCACCCAAAGTGGAACACCTTTAGAGGATATTCTTTGCTCTGGGGTTCCTACAGCTGGACTGAAACCTTCTCAGAGCAGCACCACAAACTAAGTCTCTTTCTACTCAATTCTGTTTTATTCCAACTCTCCATTCACAACTCTTCATTCACAAATGTCATACTTAATAGCTTCCTGGAAAATGGTTACTTCTAAATGTAAATTAAAAAAAAAGTTTTAGACATTTTAGGCCTAAGTTTTGGTACTGATGTAAACAACTAAAACTCTAATATTGTATTTATAGTTTTATTTCTGTTCCTCACATTATTTGAAGTTGTTATATCATTGTGATTGACATTTCATGCTAACTGTAATGTAAGCAGAGACTGAAATATTTGGTCATTGTGCGCTAAAGTAAATCCTCTGCTAGCTAGCCTTGATATATGTATACATGCATGCATGTGTGGGTACATATGTGGATGTAAAGTATGGTCTTTATACATAGATGAAAGTACTAATAAAAAATCTTAACATCTGCTTCACAAGTACTATTGAAATTAAATAAGTGAGATATTGAAAACATTTATCTTCAAGCTGGCTGTGCCACCTATGCAATCATTGCTAGGCTGTCATAAAATAAGTGATACTTTAAATTCATGGTAATGGGAACAGCTGCTTCCTGGTTTCATTGAAAAAATGTCTTTATATCCATATGATATTCCCTATATATTCATTATTACCATTAAAATCAACAATTTTACTGTTAATCATCTTGTATCTATTATATTAAATTTAATGCCACTTAAATTGGTAAGATCACAACCTGGTGCAGTGGACAGGGGGGCAATGAGCATGGAGATTAATCTTTCAGCATTCCAGCTTCTAAAATAAGCACAATGTAATGCTAAAAATATTTAAAGGTAGCTGTGCACTGGAAATAACCACGGTATAATGAAACAAAAGCTCTTTACTAGTCTGATTCAATTGCACATCCCCATGCATACACATAAACTAACAGAGGATAGCCTAGCAGAAGAGTTAAAACTGAGAAATAAGAAAACAAAACATAAATACCACAGATAATATCAATGAAGCTAAACCTATTTCTTTGAGATCAGAAAAATCAGATCAATCAAGGAAAATAGAGAGAAAGTACAAATTACAATATTAGGAATTAAGGAGGGAGGGGGATTTCTACAGCTCCTATTGTCATTAAAAGAAAAATAAACAAACATAGCATCAGAAAACATGAAATGACTAGACATAACTGTAACAGAATATGTGCAAGATCTAAATGTAAAAAATACATAAAACACTGGTAAGAAGAATCAAAGAAAACCTATATATAAACTATATAAGAAATATATCCTTTTCATGGATTAAATTGTCAATTAAAATGCCATTTTTTCCCTAAATCATTCCATCAATTTTATTCAACCTGTATAAAAATCCCGGGGGCTTTTTTCCCCCCAACAATGAAAACTGAACTGATTCCAAAATTAAGACAGAGGAACTAAATTAGTGAACACAATGTTGAAACAGAAGAAAATATTTGGAGGATTCTCATTACTTAATTTCAAGACTTGCCACAAGCTACCATAAACAAGATAATGGGATATTGACAAAAGGAAGGGTACAACAATCAATGGAAAAAAAAATTATAGTCCAAAACGATACAACCACATATATTGTCAATTGATTTTCAAAGAAGTTGTGAAGTAAACTGAATGGAGAAAGTATAGTGTTTTCAACAAATTGTTCGGGAACATCTTGACTATATAAAAATATTTTCAAAACACACAATTTGTGAAGGACTTACATATGGAATATATAAAGAATTTACAAAATGCAATGATAAGATTTAAACAGACACTTCATGAAAGAAGATATACGGATTGCAAATAAGCAAATGAAAGATACTGCTTTCCATGGCCACAGTCCAAGTTCTAAGAATGATCTGGCCATTGGCAAACTATTCCATCTGCTTTGCTTGCACCAGGTTCCTGTTGTCACATTGCTTCCAAAACACTGGGGTAAGAATAATTTTTTCCTCTCTGTTCCGCTGGTCCTTTCTTATGTTAAAAGACAAAACTGCATAAATATTCATAGGTTTTATGGATTTTCAGTACTCCTGAGTAGTAAAATATAAAGTGTTTATCAGTAGTCGTATATCTTGGGTTTATACTAAAGAAGAGTTAAAAATTCAAATTAAATAAAACATATCAGCATTTTCCTTCAGAAAGTACATTTTTTTAATTTAAGGAAAAATCAATCTAAGCAACATTGCAAAGGAATAAACTTGACATTGGTCATTGTGACAACACAAACCTGACACAAACCTGACAACATCACCTAAGGAATAGAACGGTTTGGATACATCATGACTATGCCAGGACTTAACAGTCACATGAGAGATAAGGATTCATGAATGTTAATGGTAGGTTCTAAAACAAATTCTTCCTCTCCTTGATTCAAAGAGGGATGATAGGGATAATAATCAATTTAGGAATTGAGGTACCATGTTAGAACTAAGGCTGAGTGCAATTACAGTAAGTAGTATAAATATTGCAAAATTTTAACTTGAATACTATAACTTGAATACTATAACTATAACTAACTTGATTAACTTGAAATACTTTGAATAAATCTTTTCAATTACTAGAATGGGACACAAAGGAAAAGGAAAGTCTAGATTCTCCATGAAAGGAAACAATGGAGAAGATGTGGGATCAATGAAATTATAAATAAAATGTCAATATTTGACTGAATATAAACAAAAATAAGTTAAAATCTTACAAAAACAAAACTACCCTCTTAAATAATCCTTGAAATACATAGGAAACAATGATGATAAAACAACTACATAGTTGGAGCTATGAAATCACTTACATCATTTAATGGAAAATCCATTGCTTTATGTACTCTTACCACTTGCAAAGTTGTGGGTGGAGTTAGACTATATTATGCTAAGTGAAATAAATCAGTCAGAGAAAGACAAATACCGTATGATTTCACTCATATGTGGAATTTAAGAAGCAATACAAATTAATGTGGAGGAAGGGGGAAAAAAAAGATAGGGAAAGAACCACAAAAGACTTAAACATAGAGAACAAACTGAGGGTTCATGGATGGGAGGTGGGTGGGGGATGGGCTAAATGGGTGATGGGTACTAAGGAGGGCACATGTTGTGATGAGCATTAGGTATTATATGTAAATGATGAATCACTAAATTCTACTTCTAAAACCAATATTACACTATTTGCTAAGTAGAAGTTAATAAAAATTTGAAAAAAGAATTAAATAAAAAAGAAAATTCATTGCTTTAAATCATTACCAAATAAGAAATTAAGATGAAAGAATTAAGAAATAAGGATATCTATCAGTATCTTTCACCATGTTAAAAAATCAAAGGAAAAACTAGTTATATGATCACATCCATGAAATTATTGCAATTTTTTAAAAAAATCTTGTTTATTTGGGACAGGGTGCCAGAAAGATCATGAGCAAGGGGGAGGGGCAAACGGAGAGGGAGAAGAGACTTCCCAATGAGCACCGAACCTGACCTGGGGCCTCCATCCCAAGACCCTGAGATCACCGTCTGAGCTGAAGACAGTGGCTTAACTGACTGAGCCATCCAGGTCCCCTGAAATTACTGCAAATTTTAAGGACCATTTTGTTACTAATTTTTTTTAACAAAAATTACTAGCAATTACTTGGAATGAATTGTAAGTTTTAATTCCTTCTCCTCTGTTTACTATTTTTTTTTCATTTTCTATTTTAATTTTCTTAAATTTATTTTGTTTCGTTGAAGTACCTCACTATATTCTTTTAGGAATATATATATAGTTAAAAAAAAACTTTCTTAATCTTTGATCATCTAAAATATTTCTATTTTCTTAGCTCACTGAACTATTTAGTATAGAACTATGAAATCAACTTATATCTTCCAAAAGAAAATTTTCTAGCTATTGACCTGCTGTCATAAGCAATAAATTTATTTAAAATAATGTATAAATATATTTATACTAATTAATCATTAATTCTGATTCACTATAGAAATTTCAGATGCTATTATAAGGAAGTTTTCTTCTGTTCTCAGTTTGCTAAGGGTTTTGTATCTCTTTAATAAGCCCTAATTGATCATGATATATTTTTATATATTTATTTATTTATTAGCATTTAAAAAATTATTGAAGTATAATTAACATACAATGTTATATTAGTTTCAGGTGTATGATATAATGAGTCAACAATTCAATACATTATCAGTACTAATCATGATAAATGTATCCTTAATTCCATTTATCCATTTCACCCATCTCATTCTCCTTCTCTCAGGTAACCACCACATTTTTCTCTGTATTTAAATTGTAGTTGTTGTTTATTTTTTCTCTTTTTTTTTTAATCTGTATGTTTGCTTATTTTGTTTCTTAAATCCCACATATAAATGAAATCATAGGGTATCTTCTTTCTCTATCTGACTTATTTTACTTATCTTTTCATTCATCATTATACCTTCTAGGTCTATCCATGTTGTTGCAAATGGCAAGATATCATTCTTTTTCATGACTGAAAAATATTTCTTTACAAACTCACACCCCACATACGTATCCATTCATCCCTGGATGAACACGAGCTGCTTCCATATCTTGGCATTGTAAATAATGCTGAAGTAAACATAGAGGAGTATATATCTTTTTGAATTTGTATTTTCACACTCTTTGGATAAATACTCAGTAATGGAATTACTGGATCATATGATAATTTTATTTTTTTAATTTTAAAGGAAACTCCATACTGTTTTAAACAGTGGCTACACCAATTTGCATTCCCACCGAGAGTGCACAAGGATTCCTTTTTCTATACATCCTTGCCAACATTTTTTATTTCTTGTGTTTTTGATTTTAAACATTTTGACAGTTGTGGGGTGATATATCATTGTTGTTTTGGTTTGCAATTCCCTGATGATGAGTGATGAACATATTTTCATGTGTTTACTGGCCACTTGTATGTCTTCTTTGAAAATTATCTATTCAGATCCTTTGTTCATTTTTAATCACAGTATTCATGTTTGGTGTTGAGTAGTGTAAGTTCTTTATATATTTTAGATATTAACCCCTTATTGGATATATCCTTTGCAAATATCTTCTCCCCTTCAGCAGTTTCCCTTGCCATTTTGTCGAGGTTTCTTTCACTGTGCCAAAGCTTTTTATTTTGGTGTAGTCCCAACAGTTTATTTCTCCTTTTTTTTCCCCTGTTTGAGAAGATGTATCTAGAAAAATGTTTCTATGGCTGATGTCAAAGAAATGATTGCCTATGTTTTCTTCTAGTTTTATGGTTTAGACTGATCTATTTTAAGTTCCAACTTCTTATAGATGTATATTTTTTTCATTCTTAAAATTTGAATTTTGGTACTAAAATTTTACAAAGATGTTAGGTAGCTACACATTCTCTCTGATACTCATTGGGCCTAAACTTGATAATCTGTCTCTTCAAAATTAGCAAATGTTTTTCTATTATTTCTTATATCTACCTCCTGTCTCTTTTATCTCCTTTTGTGACTCCTATTTGATGGTGCTGAGATTTTTTTTTAACATTACCAGCATTTTAATTTTTCTCAAATATATTATTTATATTTGTAATGTTGCACTCATTTCAGGAAGAGATCTCTGGCTCAATCTTCTAGGTGACTAATTTTTTTCAGCATTTTCCATTCAGTTATTTAGTCCTTTTGTTTGTTTGTTCATTTGTTTTTCTCCCTTCTCTACCTTGATTTTTATTTCCAACTCATCTAACATGTCTTTTTAGGGATATAATACTAAGAAAGAGGAGGGGGTGGGAGAAGAGGGAGAGGGAGAAAGAAAAAGAAAGAAAGAAAAAAGAAAGAAAGCAAGCTTTTGAAACACTGAATCAGAAACTTTCTTGAGAAAATAGTGTTATGTGGAAAAAATAGATATTAATGATTAAGAATTGAAAGTTATTCTGATGAGTTTGTCTTAGGATGTGAAAAATTTTAAGCATACCATAGCCAATTGATTTTTCTTATATTCTATTTTAACATATATAAAATATAATGTATTTTTAATTTATAATCTATGTTTAACCACCAAAACATGTTTTAAAAAAAATAGGAAATACAATTTTAAAGCAAAATAAATAATACTGCCATATTTTAAAAAGCATAATGTCTTTGCTCTTAGTGGCATATACAATAGTGGTGACTCATAGATTCAATGAAATGCTACGAAGCAAATGTCATGATAAAGGACAGCCACATACTTACAAATATGATGTAATGTTTTGAACTTTGTAATTAAAGTGCACTTAATTTATTAAGTAATAATTTCTTGGTTCATATGCAAAGCTAATGTTGATTATGTCTGATCCTGTAGCCTTGCATTGCTATATTCAAACCACGTCAAAAGAAGTTACTTCAATTGTAGTTTAAAGAGTTAGTATTAATTTTTATGTGATCTGCTTACCTAAGTAAAACCGTTCTACTCAGAAGTCTCTGTTAATAGGCCATAGACTATTATTAAATTTTAAGAGAACCCTATTTACCTTGCAAACAGGTAAAATATTTGACTTTAAAAAGTTTTATTTTTTCTTGGTTGGTCAATTATTTGTTTGGACCATTGTCCACAGTATGTGAAATCATCCCTAGGCTACTACTTCTTCTTTGGAAAAAGTAAGAAGCCCGCTGGAATTATAAGTGTTGGGGCAGAGAAGATGACCACAGTTAAGTAGTCTTAGGTGCAAACAGGTCTTGGAACTGCGTGGGGTAAAGCACCAGGTTTGACACAAGGAAAAAGCTTAAAGATCTTTTTTCAACTATTTTCAGATTGCTGTCTAAAAAAGCCTGACTGGTTTCAGTCTCCTTGCAGGAGCCTGAATCTGGCACTATAAATTAAATAACAGTAGAAGCATGGCCTTGTTTTATAGTCAATTTTAGGAATCGTGAACTACAGTGAAGTTCAAATACATCTAGAAAGTGAGATTTAATTGTTAAAAAATGAAGTCTGATGGCGAATAATCATCTAAGCCTGGTAACATGGTCTATTGGGTTAGATAAACAAATGAGTAGAAAAAAGTGTTCAGTATAAGAGGCAATTCCAAATGTCATTCATAAGTAGCTTTCTATGAATTAGGGTCTCAGAGGACTAACTTGTCTTCAAGGGTTCCTATTATAGGTAAATGTTTTCTGTTTCCCATTGCCAGCATCCATGAAAAAGAGGTGGTTTAGAATATGTGCTTACTTTTATATACCTTCAGAAGATGCTAGTGATTTCTTCCATTCCTTCAAGTTGCGAAATACCTCTCTGCCTTAAAACTGGGTGTCTGGGTACCTTCCTATACTCAAACTGATCATAGGGCTCTGTTCCCATTCTTCATCAACTTTTTTTTAAGCAAAAATCCTAGAATGACACAGATGTCTCTTATTCCCATTAACTTCCCTTTCACTTCAGAGGCAGTACACCTCCTTGTCTACTAGAATCGAACATCTTTCCCACAACGGCTCTGTTTTCAATGCTAGCTTAGCACTGAACCAGATTTGACAAAGAATTCCTTGAACATGATCTCATCTTTTTTTTTTTTTTTGGCTTCTCCCCAGCATCTAATATTTATGTTCTGTCATTATTTCAGACAATCCACTTGTGGATTTTTTTTTTTCATTCTCTGTTGTTTTAATTTAATGAAAAAAAAGATAATTTCAAATCTGCATTAAACTAAGCTGAATACAAAGTGTCAGTGAAGGAGGTCTGGTGATCCCATTTACAAAAATATGACCACTGTCCTTTGGCCTTAAAATTTCAGGAAGGACACTTTACATGGCTTTGTGTTTGTATGTGTCAGCTTCAGAGCATAGTACTAGACTCTGGCATCCATCGTTAGATGTTCTTCAGCTATCACAGCATTAAGTCTCTTTAGCAGATCATTTTTTTGGTAAAGACACCCCTTTCGCAAAGTCTCCATGCTTTGGCTTTGGAGGTCTTAAATTTTCAGCAACATCTTTATTAAGTCACTGTCAGGAAGTGCATGGACAGTTTCACATTCCTGGATCTATACATTCAGCTGGAGAATGGTCAGCATCAACTTCATAGCCAGTTTCTTTCTCAAGCTCCAGAAAAGGAACTGCTTCTGGGTTTTCATTATCATCTATGAGACCTTTGGGGAATTCGAGGCATTAGCTTCCCAGTGGCAGATTAAACTGTTTTCCCAGAAGGGCACATTCATCATGAAGAGTTCTTTGCAGTGCTGAGACAACTGCCATACTATCATCCAAATGCCCTCTCCTGGCTGTACTTCTCACAGGTGCCCAAGTTCTTGTTTTACCAGTAAGACCCATGTACATTGTTTTTTTTTTTTTTCAAGCTCGACCCCTTTTCCTTCTGAAATTAACTCCTCTGAAATAATAGTCTGTTCAGTATTTTCAGAATTGGTTGGTTCTTGGTTTTTCATTGTCCACTTTCCGGTTAGTCCTCACCATTCTCAGGGAGGAAGTTCATGACCGAGGTTTAGGGCAAAGGGAAAGGTGCTCTTTTGGGAAAGAGAATGAAAAAAGAAAGGACGAGTCCAAGGCAAAGTCTTGGAAGCCTTTCTGAATCTTGCCAAACGATTTTTAGTCTTCTCTGGAATCGTAAGACAATTATTTGTGTTGTTTTAAGCCACTAAATTTGTGGTAGTTTTTTAGAAGAGGAATAGGAAACTTGTGCAGATGGGAAAGGACATCCTAAGAAGAATCTGCAAAATGCAAAGCCTCGAGGCATGACCTTTTCAGAAATGAGAGAGATCTGGAGAGTTTTGCGTCCGTAGTCTGGTATAAGAATAGCTGAGGAAGAGATTCATACCACTTGAGATAGGTAAGGTTACTTAAAATCAGACAAAGGTCTTCTGCATTTTTAAAGCAGATTTCTATCTTTTAAAATAATTCTGGCAGTAATGAGCTGGAAACACTGGAGATATAAGACCAAGCCTTTTTTTTTTAATATTCTATATGATTTTACTATATTCTAGTCATATTAGCCCTTCACAAATGATTAAATTAGAAGAGCACAAGAGGATAGGTTTAGTTAAACCTAATAATGTCTTCTATCATGCTTTCTTCTTTGTTCATAATGATTCCTTATTTCGTCTTCTTTTCTTATAGGAATGGGCAAAAAAATCATTACAATAAGAGTAGCAGTGTACTGTAATTTCTCCTAGGTACCTTACCATACGGTACCTGTCTCTCTAATTTAATTTAACTTGATCTGTTGAAAATTAGGCTTGTAAGGAAGGGCTCATATGTCATACTCATTAAAATGTCATATTCCTTAAAGAATCTAATTCCAAAGAGACATGCATCCTTTAGTAAGAAACATGTTCATGCTCTACAGATAAGAAGTAAAAATTCAAAAAGGGTCCAATGAACAAAACAAAATGCATTTTAAAGTAATACTGATTATTAGGCAGATCATTTTTGCCTATTCAAATCTTTGGTTTAATAATTCATTTGTCTAGGAAAAGGCAACTGACTTTGGATGAACCCAATTAGATATTTAGGAAAATGTAATTTGTCTAACTATAATAATAAACAACCTAAAATAATTTTCAAATTCATATCCCAAAGGATCTGAAAGTAAAAAGCATTGATGTTCATTTAACATTAATAATAAAAAATGAAAATTAACACCAGCTTGACATACCATTTTATGCTACCTAAAGTACAGATTTTTAAAGTTATCTAATTTAAGAAATCTTGCAGTGAAAATAGTATACATATTCCTCACAAGAAGGATTTACAAACTATATAACATTTTTTTCTATAACAGTTTTATAAAACTAATGTCATATAGAAAAAATCATAAGATGTTCTTTCTTATTGATATTATAATTTATTTTTATAAAAGTAATAATTCAATAAATTATTTTTATCCTTTTCCTATTTTAAATAAATAGTTCATTGGAAATAAAAAAGTAAATTATCATAAAGATGGTAGTTAATGGTACATACTAGATAAAATTTTAAAAATTAAAAATAATGTAATTATTTAACATGAAAGTGTTAAATACATCAACATTGTGAACCATTATACTGCATTAAATATAATGACTATGAAGAGCATATAGAAAAATAAGAGTGGCTTAGTGCAGATAAAATGGAAATATCATAATATTGTGAGCACTATGATAAACTGTGTTTATGTGTAGATTTTGGTATGTTAAACTGAAATGTAATTGATGTGGTTAAATTGTTTTTTTTGGTTTTTGTTTGTTTTTAAGTTTTCTTTTACATTTTTAGGGAGAATTTTTTAAGTTAATGGAATTTCATTTAAAACTAAAGAAGTAATTATCTTTATAAACAATATGAATTCCAGATATATCTTAAAAATTCTTGTTTGAAAATTGCAGAAAACTGACAGAAAAATTGCCTTTTTAATTCCCTAAATATTTTAGGTGTTTTATTTTTTGACTGAGCTTTAAGTGTAGGAGTAGCTATATTGAAACAATATTTTAAAGTGTTTTTGTATAAAATAAATGACTACTCTTGCTTTTAGGCATGGTATTATCACCTGTTTCATGATATCATGAAACATATTTCATGAATCATATTTCAGAGATTTTTTCCTTCTTTCCATCAATATTGTATATTTAATTAATACTGCCAAAGCCTATAAGAAATCCCTTGGAGAGATCTTTGTATCCCCAGAATAGCCGACATGATAGGTGGAGGTGCAAAGAAGCATGTGTCACCTGAGATGGTTTAATCTGTGTCCAGACATTTAGGTTTTCTAAAGTTCTGCTATTCATAATAATTTTTCTTTTTATATGGTATCTAGACTACTAATTCAATTTTCTATTCTTATCAAACTGGCTAGAAAATTTAGAACATGATAAAAAGATCCTGTTAGGTAGAGGCACCAATGCCTTATACCTGGTTTTGATATTCACAAGTGCTTTACTTCTATTATGACATGTACAATTAGATCTTGGTAAAGTTTCTCTATCATATTTAGGCATTTTTTCTTGTAGTCCAGTTTCACTTAAGTTTCTATTTTCAATTTCACTCAAATTCATAAAATACTTTTTTTTTTGGCCTTAACTATGCTTATTTTTTTTACCATGCACTTTTGGAACAAATGTTAGTTGTTCATGATGAATTATTTTATCTAAACATTATTGACTTCAATTTGTCATTATTTTACTCAAATTCTTTGCATTTAAGCTCATAACTAAAATTTCTCTACTCATTTTGTGTACTCTGTCAAGCTGTAATGTTACCCTAATGATGGATTGATATCTTATTTAATGGGCTTATTTGGATTGGATGGATTGATATCTTATTTAATGGGCTATGAATATTTTCGTTCAATGAAAGTTAACTAAAACACCCCCCAAATTATATGAACCTGGTACCTTGTTTACAAATAAGTATTTTAAAAATATTTCCCGATGGGTAATATGGATATTATTTTATGTCTATGAGGTCTACATCATTTTGTATCCATTTCAGTCATTTTTTGAGCATGAATTTCTAAGTTTCTCTAAATGACTATACTTCTTTAGTTTGTGTTCTCTTGGGATTATATATATATATTTTTTCCTTCTCAGTTAATTTACTTATTTATTTATTTATGACGGAGAGAGAGAATGTGTGCTAGTTGGGGAGGAGAGTACAGGAAAAGGGAGAAAAAGAGAATCTCAAGCAGACTCCACTCTGAGCACAAATCCCCATATGAGGCTGGATCCCACAAGTCTAAGATCATGACCTGACCTGAAATAAAGAGTCAGACACTTAACTGACAGAGCCACCCAGGTGTACTAATATCCTGCTTCAGCTCAGGTCCTGATCTCATGGCTCCGGATTTGAGGCCCTAGGTCAGTCTCCACACTCAGTGGGCAGTCTGCTTCTCCCTCTCTCTTTTCCCCTCCCCCTGCTCATGCTCTCTCTTTCTTAATTATTAAAAAAAGAAGAAACATTTTAAACTTAGATTTACTTATATTCCTTAGATTATATTAAAAAGGTTATTCTTTCTTTAATTTCCAGAAATTTTCTAATTTCAAATTTACTTTCTTCTTTGACCCAGATTTTCATTAAAAGACTATTCATTCTCAGGGTTTTCATGCTTTTCCTATCTTCCTTCAAGTCTTTTCCTAATTGTCACTTTCCAGTGACAATTTCCCTGACCACACTCCACCTCCAAACTTGTCCTCTTTAATCTTTTCCTATGCTTGGTTTTTCGCCATAACACTTATCATTACTTAAAATATTGCATATTTTAATTCTTTTTTTTATAGTCCATCTCTCCCTCCTAGTAAAAAGTAAGCTCCAAGAGAACAAATGTTTGCTAAGTTTTTGCTAAGTTGCTAAGTTTGCTAGGTTTTTTCTTGCTCTCTCCTTAAAATGCAAAGATCTTCCCTGCTGAAAGAATATATGAAGAGTTTATTTACTTATTTGAGAGAAAGAGAGTGAGAGAGATCATGAAAGGGGAGAGGGTCAGAGGGAGAAGCAGACTCCCCACTGAGCAAGGAGCCCCATGTGGGACTCAAACATGGTATTATAGATCATAACTTGAGCAGAAAGCAGTTGCTAGCATAACTGAGCCACACTGGTGCCCAACACATATATTTTTGAGTTAATGAGTCAATGAATAAATGGGCTTTGATGGCAAAAGATTTTGGCTTATTTGCATGCTGTTGATCTTCAGACTTCTCAGTTTCCGCTAATAAACTCAGTTTCAGCATCATCATGATTGACTGTGAGAACTGAGTAGGAGACCGTGTAGAACTCAGTTCTCAAATTCGTGAGAAAAATTTGCAACGCAGGATGATGTTTTTTGTAGGGCTTGGAGAAAGTGGGGGTGCAACTGGATGCAAACTTGGTGACTTGGGAACCATTTTAACTTTATAAGGGAGCCCACTGTGAAAACCTTATATCTCCCGATTATCAAGGATGGCAGCTAAATTGGTAAGTGTGGAGTCTATCTTTGCCTATTTGCTGCACACAAGTACTGGAGTAACCAAAGCCTTTCACTGAACCCACCATGAGAAGGATTTATACTGTTGGGTTCAGGAACATGTATACCTGCTTAACCTTGAGAATGCAGCCCCCTCAGTACTCTTCCTAAGAGATACCCTGACTTCTTAAAAGTCTTATGGCAAATTTCCTATTTTTCACTGCATTATCTTTCTTTTCCCCTTTGTTAATCTACGCCTGGTAAATAAACATTCATTCACAGATAGACATTCTTGGGTAGTAAGCAGTCTTACGTGTTTTGAAACAAAGTCCACAAAAACTCAAGTTGGTAAAGGGGCCAGAATACAGTAATCCCCACTTCTCTGTGGTCTTGCTTTCTAGGATTTCAGTTACCCTCCCTCACTCAACCATGGTCAGGAAGCAGATGATCCTCCTTCTGATTATTGTCAGGTCAATATTAGCCCAGCAGCTCATCACAAGTCCTTCATCATTTACCTCACTTCCTCGTCACATAGGCATTTTATCACCTCACATCATCACTAGAGGAGTAAGGACAGTACAAATAAGATATTTTGAAAGACCATATTCATGTAACTTTTATTACAGTGTGTTATATTTATTCTATTGTATTATTAGTTATTGTTGTTAATCTCTTACCATGCCTAATTTACAAATTATACTTTGACATAGGTATATATGTAGAGGAAAATCATAGTATGTATAGAATTCAGTATATCTGTGGTTTCAGGCATTCACTGCAGGTCTTGGATCAAAATCCCCATACATTAGGGGGGACCACTATAGTTTAAAGGAAAGGCATCCAAATAAAAATGCAATTGTTGTGTTGATTAAATAGGGTAAACAGAAAATAACTGTAGAAATTTAAAATATTCCATTTCTTAATTATTAAACATAATTAAGTAATGGAAGACAAGACTTGGAAGGGTGAATAGAGAAAATATTCCACAGAAATAAAAAATGTAAAAATAACTAATAAAATCATACAAGACAAAAAGAAAAGATTCCAAACATTCAAATAGAATAAAAACAGATGGTACACCAAAGATAGAGAGAGAAGTGGGGGGGGGGGGTGGAGGGAGGAAATTAGGATAGACTCATAACAGTGAGAAATATGATTCCATTACTCATAATATATTCATGATATTCACAATATATTCAACCACTTGCTCAATCTTAGAATGCACAAAAGAGATTTCAGAATTACAAACATAAATTCTATAAAAAGAATCCTACTAGCTAGAGTTTCATATTTCTTTAACTGTTTGTGCTTAACTTAAGGACATATAGTCCAAATACAGTGCTCAAGATTTACTTGGATTAGTTCTTTTATCCTCTTCAGAGTGAGTTTGGTTATGCCATTTATGTGAATTCAGTTTAGTCCAACTCTTTGTTTGAATTCCATTTTTCATGGTACCTTTACCAGAACTGTTCATAGTTTTCATTTATCTCCCTCTCCCAAACTGTTTCTCAAAGAGACTGATTCACTCCTTTCTCTCTCTCCCTTTCCCTTTTTCTCTCTCCCTCTTCCCCCTTCCCTTTCTCCCCACAATGTAAAAATCTTTCAATAATCAGAAACATATCAAAATATATATGAATAAAACTGACACAATATGACATCCTTCATTCCTTCTTTTTTTTCCCAACTGTGGTCCATCCAACTATCTATAGGCAAGCAATCCCATGCAACTATGGTTTAGTTCTCCCATTTCTTAGAGAATAGCCACAAATATATTTTCCTACTACCTCCCTTATTTTTTTTAAAGATTTTATTTATTTGACAGAGATCACAATTCCCTTATTTTTTAACACAACATGAAACATATTATTATTTTTTCCACTTAAAATATGCCCCCCATCACTTCTTAGCCTTTTGGCTAAAATCAAGTGTAAAATATGCCCTATAATCATGCTAATGTTCCTAATTATTTTTACAGCTTCATAGTACATCATAGTACCTTGTATCTATATCCATTGCTGACTTAGCTAATCCTCTAAGTTTGTGCACTTAATTTCCCATAGTTTTTCAATTACAAATAATGCTCCAATTATGTAGTAATGTTACAGTATGTGGTACTACATATATAGCATATACATATATATATCAGAATTATTATAAATATATTATATATTTGAATTAATATGTATATGTTTATACTTTATATTTTATATTCATTATTTAATAATAAATAAATTCTTTCATATTATTTAATATATTAAATTAGATATTATTTAAATATTAAAATAAGGTTATATCCCCTAGTTAAATTTGTGGAAGTGAGATTAATGGGTTAAAAAAATATGTAGATTTATTGGGTATTATCAAATTCCCTTCCTTAGGGATGTGACATCCCTCAGCAATATATAGGAGTCATAGTCTCACCACACAGCCTCACCACAGAGTGAGCTGTAATATCTCTCTCTCTTTCTCTATCTACTTATCATCTACTTACCTACCTACTAAATACATATGGATCTACCTATATAACTTGTAGCTTATCTGAATTTTGCCAGTCTTGTAAATGAAAAATATCTCAGTATTGTTTTTACATTTCCCTTATTGTAAGGAAAGTTACACAATTTTTCATATATGTAAGGGCTTTTTTGTATTTTTAAATAAATTTTGTTTATTTCTTTGCCTATTTTTTGGAGTTTTTTGAGGACTTAATTTTTTAAACAGTTTTGAGTTCACAAAATTGAGAGGAAAAATACCTTTGCTCCATTATATTGCCTCTGCTACTGTCAAAGACTAGTTGACTATATTTATGATTGTCTATTTCTAAGTTCTTAAGTCTGTTCTATAGATCTTTTAGTCCATTATTCCACCAATACCACCTTCTCTTGATTACTGTAGCTTTATAGTAAGTTTATAATGGGTTAATGTTAGTCCTTATCTTTTCTTCTCCTTCAATATTGTATTGGCTGTTTTGGTTCCTTTGCTTCTCTTTATAATCTCTAAAATAAGTTTGTTGATATCTACAAAATAATTTGCTGAGACTTTGACTGGGATTACATTACATTTATAGATCAATTTGGGAAAAAGTGATATCTTGACATTACTGAGCATGCTTATCCATGAACATGTAATATATCACTATACTTTGATGTCCTTCATCAGAGATTTTTTGGTTTTCCTTATACTGATTTTATACATATATTGTTAGATTTATTTATAAGTGTATCATCTTTTGAGTCCTAATGCAAATGGTATTTATTTTTAATTTCAAATTCCACTTCTTCACTGATGGTATACAGAAAAATAATTGATTTTTATTTTGTTAACTTTATACACTGAAACCTTACCATAAATCTTATTAACTGGAGTTTTTTTTTGTCATTGTTTCAGATTTCTACATAGATAATCACATCACAGCAAAGACAGTCTTATGTCTTCTTTCTAAATAAGTATACCTTTCATTTCCTTTTCTTGTCTTATCACACTAGCAGGAAAACCTTGAACTTTTTACCAGTAATTATGATGTTAGCTACAGGGGTTTTTTGGTAGATATTATTTACCAAGTTGAGGAATGTACCCTTCTATTCTTTGTTTCTTAAGAGTAATGATCATGAATAGTTATTAGTTTCATCAAATAATTCTTCTGCAGCTGTTGATATGATCATGGGTTTTTTTTCTTTTTCCCCTGTTGATGTTAGGGGATACAGTCACTGATTTTAAAATACTGAAAGAGCCTTACATATCTAGGATATATCCCATTTTGTCATGGCATAATTCTTTTTACATATTGTTGAATTAAATATGCTAATATTTGTTGAGAATTTTTATATCTTTGTTCATGAGAGTTACTGATCTAGAGTTTTCTTATAATGTTTTTGCCTGCTTTTGGAGTAGACTGCAGAGTAATGCTGGCCTCAGAGAATGAATTAGAAGTGTTCCCTCTGTTTCTATCTTCTGAAAGAAATTGTAGAGAATTGATTTAACTCTTTAAATTTTTGGTGGAATTCACTGATGAACCAGTCTACATCCAGGGGTTTCTGATTTGTACTTTTGAATTGGCTAATAGCCACCAATGCATTGAATGTTAATGTGGAGAGTAGAATACCCCTTTCTTCTTCTTTTTTATGTTATTGAGAATATCACTCATGTTTCTGCATCTACTGAGATACTGATTTTAGGGTTAAGATTATATAAATTGCATGTGTCATGTTAAAAAAATTAGACACCAATTATTATAACCTTGATTTTTTTTCTCCCCACCAGGAATGGGATAAAAATTATGCAAAGGTTTTTCCATCATCTCTGGGGACAGTCAGGTAATTTTCTCCTTAGATTTATTAATACAGTGTAGAGAAAAGAGTTAACATATCAGACCTCATGGCTGTTCTTTGAAAAACCTGTCTATAAGTGGGACCCTTGGCTGGCATGTAGGAGCTTGGATTTTGGGAGGATCTTCATCACTCTAATGGATGAGTGGCTTATTGCCTAAGCTTTTTGCACAAGCAATGTGGTTTACAGGAACTCCTTTGTTTTCCTACAGGAGTCTGGAATTTTGAGAAATGTTAGATAGAAGATGCCTGTGTAACCAGCCTGTCACAGAAACCCTGGACACTCAGCCCCTGATGAGCTTCTCTGGTTGACAATATTTCACACAGGTTGTCAAAACTTGTTGCTGAGAGAATTAACTATAGCTTTTGTGCCTTCACTGGAAAAGGACTCTGGGAAACTTGTACTTGGTTTTACCTGGATTTTTCTTCATATGGCTTTTCCCTTTGCTGATTTTCTTTCTATCCGCTCACTATAATAAATCATAACTATGAATATCACTATATGCTGATTCTGTGAGTCTTAGCAAATCATCCAAACAAGAGTTGGTCTTGGGGATCTCTAACACATATAGTGTTTTATGTTAGTGGATCTCCTAATACTGTATTAATATTATATTTCTAGAATAAATCCCACTTGATTGTGCCACATTAGTTTCTAATGAGGTGTTGTATTCTGTTTCCTATTATTTCTAGAACTTCTGAATCAATATTAATAAGTGATATTGGCTATAACTTTCATTTTTAACTCTATCATGTTTAGATATAAATATATTTATTCACAAAAGGAATTAGAAGTTTTCATTTTCTATGAGCTGGGAAAGTTTGAAAAGCACTGGGACTATCCAGCCTTTGAAATTTTGAAGGGAGTTTTCCTTTGAAATCATGTGGCTTGATGATTTATTGTGAAGAAATTTCTTGATAAACTTGCCTATTCTTACATGGAAATTAGCCTATTTAGGTCTTTGATGTATACTAGGGTCACTTTTTATTTTACTTTATTTTAAATTTAATTCCAGTATAGTTAACATACAGTGGCACATTAGTTTCAAATGTACAATGCAGTGATTCAACAATTCTATACATTACTCACTGCTCAGCATGTTAAGTGTACTCTTAATCCCTTCACCTATTTCACCCATCCCCCTGCCCACATCCCCTCTGGTAACATCAGTTTGTTTTCTAGAGTTAAGAGTCTGTTTTTTGGTTTGTTTCCTTTTTCCTTTGTTTGTTCTGTTTCTTAAATTACACATATGAGCGATCATATGGTATCTGTCTTACACGGACTCATTTCACTTATCATTATACTCTCTAGATCCATCCATGTTTTTGTTCTTTCCTATGGATGAGTACTGTTCTGTTATATATATAATATATATGTATCTCATATCTTCTTTATCCATTCATCTGTTGATAGACACTTGGGTTGCTTCCATAATATGGCTATTGTAAATTTTTCTGTAATAAGCATAGGGATGCATTTGCCTTTTCAAATTAGTGTTTTTTTATTTTTTGGATAAATAACCTGTAGTAGAATTACTGGATCATGTAGTAATTCTGTTGTTAATTTTTTGAGGAACTTCCATACTGTTTTTTACAGTGGCTATGCCTATAGTACGATCAGTTTTGATAAAACATTTCCCTAGAAAATTCCCATTTCTTCTTTCAAATATATTACAGAATAAGATTGTTTTATAATGTATTCAATTTTAATGACTACCCCTCCCTTCTTATTTTGATTACTTATGTTTACTTGTTTTCTTCAAGGTGTCTTGTTACTGGGTTTTTTTGTGAACTTTCCTCAAAAGTATCATCTGTTACTTAGTAATCATATATCAACAATTTTCCTATTTCTACACTGTCGATTTTTGCTTTTATCTTCATTCTTTCCTTGTTTTTTCTTTCGTTTCACTTGTTTTTCTATCCCTATACTATCTCTGATCTTAGAATTTCATTCACTTATATTTTTAACTTTTGTTTATAAAATGGTTTAAGTTTTTCATATATTCTGTTATAGAATACTTCATTACCACTAATTTTTAGAAAAATAATTAAATTTAGATTGTATTTTATCTTTTGTCAAAGAGTTTAATAAAAAAATAGAAAAGTTACAGAAATAGTTGAGATCTAGTTTACATACAAATATAATACATTACAAACATTAAATAGTCCACTTGTTTTAAATTTCTAGATTAACCATGAGTAGCTGCAACAATTGTACAGTACAAAAGCTATAAATAGCCTTCACTTTTCACTAGAAAACTTCCTATAACAGAATATGAAACAGCTTGAAACTAATGGGAAGATCACATGTTGGAAATAGAGCATCTTGACTTTCCTATTTCTACCTGATGGAGGCCAAAGAATTTCAATAGTTCACAGGCTATGCGGAGACAAATTAGAAAAGAAACATAAAATAGAGATATTTGTGTAGAGTACATTGCTCAGAGATGCAACAAATTGGTCTTTCTAAAAATGATACGGTGCAATGGAGACAGCTAAGAGCTTGTTAGCAATGCCTACAGGTCTCAAGGGGTTTAAACTGTTCAGAAACAGAACAGAACACAGTTCGGTATATTTTCAGAGAGACTCAAAAAGTTTTTGCAAAACTCACTCTGCAAATCTTCAGGGAAAAACACACTTTTTTACTGCTTTCTGGTTAACTTTCTCTATTCTTAGAATAATCCTCAAAACCATTTTGGGGTGGTCCCCATAGCCCACGAATCTGGCAATATTGATGGGAGTCATGCCATTCTGACAGCTGGACCTGACTGGAGGAAGTGTTAGTGGGGAAGTGTGTCACTTTTAATTATGGTAGGCAGATCTCCTGAAGTGACATTGATTATGAAGTGTGTTCTGTATATTTTTGTCTATTTTTTTTCTTTTTGTTATTTACCTGCATACAAGCATCTCGTATTTAATGATGATTCCTATATATTTATATCCCTTGTATTTCTCTAGTGTCTTTATTGCCCCTGCATTCTCTCTCCCACATGATATACTTCCTCATATAGACCATTGAAAAACTTTTCACTATTCCATGTAGTTTCCCTTCAGTAATTGATAAATCTTTTAAGCCTTCCTGGTCAAGGCACCACCCTCTTTCACCCGAATTATTACAGTAATATCCTAACTAGCCTTTCTGATTTTTGCTGTTGTTCCTCTACAGTCTATTCTTAATGTGACAGCTATTGTGATAATGAAGTGTCTCTCCTCTGTTGAAATGTTTCCAATACAATGGTTTCTTGTGTTTTTAAGAGATAAAGCCAAATTATTTAAAATGACCATGGAAATCCAACATTCTGAATCTTTCTTATATCTCCCTGACTTTACCTTTTACCACTTCTCTCCTTTTTTTAGCATTTCACACACCCCAGATACAGTGATTGTAGAGGTATTAAATTGAGTTTGCTGCCTGTTTCATCAAAGTTTTTCTCAAGGCAAAGGGGATAGAGAAGTTTCTGAAATTCCTATAGGAAGTATATTATAGTTCCACTTAAAATAATGTAAACATTTAATCAATTTTAGGGGCTCTTTTTTTTCTTTTAATAAGTAACAAAATTTAAATGTGGTTTCAGAAAAAAATTTTCATTGAGATCAGGAATCTCTGTTCACTTATGATTGTGGATAGTTACTTAAGTATATTTAAATTTCCATTATTGGACTTTTACTTTATAGTCATTACACTGGAGTCAAAAGCTGCTAAATTATATTAGCTTACCAAGATAAAGCAGTTAGTTAAGATTAATTTTGTCAAGGATAATATTTTATTTGTAAAAACTGTATTACAAATGATTCTTTCATGTAAATATTACTGTTTGTCCATATTTACAGGCCCCTTTAAAAGATATATACAGGGTGCCTGGATGGCTCAGTCAGTTAAGCATCCAACTCTTGGTTTCGACTCTCGTCATGATCTCAGAGTTTTGAGACTGAGACCCAAATCAACTCCATGCTTGGTGGGAATCTGCTTGAGATTTTCTCCTTCCTTCCTCCTCTATGTCTCCTCCTGCTCACACACATGCTCTCTCTCTTTCAATAAATGACATCTTTAAGTAAATAAAAAAGATAAAAACATTACCAATAACATATAAATGCATGGGATTTTAAACCTCTTCAGGAAACAGTTTTAAAGAAAAGGGAGGGTATAATTTTTGGGAAACTTTTTATTGAGAGTCTTGGATAGCATTATCCTGTTTAATTATTATAATAAAGGAAGTGAGAATTTTAATCCCATTTACAAGGAAATTGAGTCTCAGAAAGGCAAAATGGTTCTTTCAATGTCATAAAGCATGTATGCATCAGAAGTGGGACTTAAATCATTTCTCTCTATAAATATTCTGCTCTTTCAACTGTACTGTCCAATGGTTTCTTAAACAACTGTAATGATTTTTGATATAATGACCATATATATGTATTCATTGGTTTTAAAATCTTTACATATCAGTAAAATGTTTAATATCTGATTATATTTTAAATTGAATTCATTAAAATAGGCATTTAAACATATACTATTATATATCACGTAAATATTTTAAGTGTAGCATTTTTTTTTCTTAAAGGAAGATTTTAGCAATTGGGATATTTTTTGAAAAAAATAGTTTCTTTTTCTGAAGTATAATTGATATACAGTAAAACTTGCTCTTTTCTTTAAAGATTTTACTTATTTATTTGAGAGACAAAGAAAGAGAGAGCATAAGTGTAGTGAATGACAGAGAAGTCTCCTGCTGAGCAGGGCTCAATCCTGGGACTCTGGGATCTTGACCCCAGCTGAAGGGAGACACCTAACCGAGCTACCCAGGTGACCCCAAACCCACTCTTTTTGATGTAGCTCCATAAGTCTTGATAAAGGTACTCAGAAGTATAGTTATCACTGCAATTGAGATACAGAACTGTTTCACCACTACAAAATACTGCAGTTTGCCTCCTTGTGTTTCAATCCCTATACTACCACTTCTAACTCCTAATAATTACTAATCTGTTTTTATGTTTCTGTTTTGTTGTTGTTGATCCTACCATTTTTCCTTTTCCAGAATATCATATAATTGGGATCATGTTAAATGTAGCCTTTTGAATCTGGCTTTTTTACTAGCATAATGTATTTGAAATTTATGCTGTTGCATAGATCAGTGGTTTATTCTTTTTCATTGCTAAATAAATATTTCATTGCATGAATGTATCACAATTTATTTATTCATTTACTAATAAAGTTTCCTTCCATTTTTGGCAATAATGAACCAAACTACTATGAAATTTTGGGAAGATTTTTGTTGGACATAAATTTCATTTCTGTTGGGTAAATATCTAAGAACAGATTACTGGGTTTTATGTAAGTGTGGCTTAATTTTATAAGAATCTGCCAAACCACTTCAAGAGTAGTTGCACTGGAAAAGTAGATTTAGTATTGTATTGTGAATCCATCTGTTCAATACCAGATTTCCTAATACTAATACTGTATTTTAATCTACTATGAAAAGCCATGCTATAGAAAAATTTAGCCTATTATCCTAAACATTATTTATTTATTTATTTTAAAATTTTATTTAGTTATTTGACAGAGAGAGAGACAGGTCACAAGTAGGCAGAGAGGTAGGCAGAGGTGGGGGGGAAGCAAGCTCCCTGCTGAGCAGAGAGCCCAGTGCGGGACTTGATTCCAGGACCCCGAGATCATGACCTGAGATGAAGACAGAGGCTTAACGCACTGAGCCACCCAGGCACCTGTATCATAAACATTTTCTATGTTAGTCATGTTGATTTCATAGTATTCAGATTTGCATCCCAATAATGGAGACTCAAAACTAATAATGAATAACGAGTTAGTAGTGAGTTGAAATATTTTTTAAATGAATGTGTTCAGTAATTTTCTCAGTTAAATGATTAATATGTTCTTCAAATTTTTTAATTAATTCTAGTATTAAAGTATTATAAATTAAACTTAGATCTTTTGAATAATTAGGGTAACTATATTAAAGTTGGAACTCAGAAAACCTGCTTTTACAATAATGTTCAACTTGAAATAAAGTAATAGTCAAAGCTTACTGTGCCAAACAAATTTAGCAACATTGATGTGATAGCCAGTATTCCAAAACTACATTTTATTTTCATATGTCCATTCAAAGGGCATCTTAACATTTGTAACAATTGGTTTTTTTCTAGAAAACTCCTGATGTATGGAACAGTAATTAACAGACCAAAATGGAAATATTTCAACTTCTTCAGCTGGAGTAACCATTCCCCAAATGGATCTAATGTTGGTACATGCTTATATCACTGAAGAATCTCATCAGGATCACCTGAGTGTGAGCCCTTTACTGTTTGACTGTTACATGATTTAATCAAGAAAGTCTTGCTGAATATAAATATACCGTAAATGTGATGGCTAACTCAAATGGCTTCCTCTTCCATAACTTCCTCACAGTATTGTCTAAAAATGTAAGAACTATTTATCTCTGTGAATATTCCTTCTACCATGATTAACTCTCTTCACCCCATCCCTAACTTTAATAGGACTGTTAAGTTTTAGTATTGATCATTTTGTCTTTTTTCTACACTCTTAATAATCTGAAAGAGGAACAAATTCCATCACTTGTCATCATAATCTCAGTTTTTCTTTCCAGCCTAACTTCTCTTAGTTTTCAGAATCTCTGTGTACAAGGGAAATTAGACTGTTTAAATGTGCCTTAAATATATATATTGTTCCTCTGTGCCTTTCTTATGCTTTTTCTCTCTGATTTTACTGTGTGTGTATGTGTGTGAGTGTGTGTGTGTGTTTGTGTACATTTATCTCTAGGGCACACTGGTAATTTTTATTTCTTTATTTTTATTTCTTTCTGTATATTTTTTACATATTTTCTAAGCTTTATATAATGGATATAACTTGTCACAACAAATTATAGATGATTCCTACTGATAAGGAAATTAGGCTCAGCAATATTCTTAAGTACAAATATACCCTTATCATAAAAGAAAATTTCATTGCAATGAGTCTTCCCCTAACTCATTAACTTGATATTATATATCTTTCTTTTTGAGCTCTCGCAATTCATCATTAAAGCATTGATTCACAGGTGCATCTTTTCAGTAAAGTTAAGAATCATTATTAATGACTTCTTCCTTCACTCACACCACAAATAGCTGGTCAAACTCCATGTTGATTTTAAACATTTTTCAGACTTTCCAGTTTCAAACAGCACTACCCAGATGTGCATACCTAATGTCTCTTTGCCTGAATGATTTACTAGCCTTCACATTGGTTCTTTTTTCTTTGGTTTCTTTTTTCTACCAAAGTATTCTCCATCTAAAATAAGATTTTGCACGTATTATTGACCATGTACCACATAATGTGATTGATAAATTATGAATCAAACGAATGGAAGACAACAGTAATAACAAGTTGAATTTTGTTTACTCAATTGGCCAGATAACTAAATCCAAGTTCACTAGTACTGCATACAAGATTTGTCATGCAAGCCATTACTGTGAATACCTTTACACATCTGGTTGAAGTTTTATAGACAGATTTTTGTTAACAGCAAAATATCCTGAATCATATTGAAACTTCTTAATCATCTATAGCTATTTTTGTCAAAATAAGATTAGGTAATTGATGATATCCAACGCCTTTCTAATAGATATGTATGTAGACATGGTCAGTTTTAATGGAACAATGTCTAGATCCTCAACTGTCTGTGTACTCTTCTTATTATTCTACATGAGAATGAATCTGATGTCCTATAGGGTCTCTGTTCCCACCACTTTTTTTTCCCCATATTTGTCCTTCACTCATCCAATCTAAGTCATATGGTACATTTTTTAGAAACATTGGTGTCCATGTTAAGGCATAGATAAGACAGAGCTACTTATATGAGTATGCCTAAATCTCAATATCATAATGTTGACTGCAAAACAGGTTGAAGAGAATGCTTGCAGAATATTATTCCTTATATAAACATTTAAAACTTAAGAAAGCATCATAAATGGTTTTACAAGTACATACCAATATACTATGTCCAAACTATGTAAGACAGCATATACATACATGATCCCTGGAGGCAAAATGTTTAGGGTCAAATTCTAGTCCAACTCCTACTGGCTATGTGACTTTAGATAGCTGCTTACTCTCTTAAGGATGTTGCTTTCTCTTATGTAAGATGGGGACACTATAGTTGCTCATTTACGGAATTTGTATGATAATATAAGACACTTAGAACAATTTCTGGTATGTGGTACAACTCAAATAGATACTGATTTTATCGCTGCTATATTAATGAAAGGAGAAACATAAACAGTATATGCCACCTTGAAGTTTGCGTTTATTCTTCCCGATGAAAGAGAAAAATTCAGTAGTGACAAGGTTTTATTTGTATCTGTACCATTTCAATTCTTAAAAAAAAAAAAAGAAAAACAAAACAACAATAACAAAAAAAACCAAACAAACAGAATTTGAGGCAAGTATCCTACTTCTGTATGACCAATCTTAACTAGCTAATCACACCTTCAACTACCCTACTTCCAAATAAGGTCATCTCCTGAGGAGGACTTCAACATAGGAGTTTTGGGGAGACAGAATACAAACCATAACAAAAATACACCCCTGAAGAAGTACTAGGACTTCAAACCCAACCAGGACATTCTTCTTAGTGGAAGTCTTCCTTAAAGAGTTTGGAAGTTTCTCAAATCAGCAGCCCTGATTTTGAATTAAGAAGCAAGTTATATATATAAATTTGAGAACAAAATGACTAAGTTGAGTCCCCACATGCTTTACCTTATCAACACCATGGGGCCAAAAGTGGAAGAAAAAAGATGGAGAAGATTAGATCCCCACTGAGTGTTTCTTATGAGAAAAATGTAGAAAAGAGAAAACTTACATTATATTTCTTAGAAGGTTTCTCAGGGAAGGGAATATGTTGTATTTGAAGCATGCCAAGGAAGAAAGAAGAGAAAATGTTTCAAGAATGACAGAGAGAACTTAGCTTTCATTTATATTTTTCCCCTTTTTTAATACATGGTTTTTACATTTTTTTTCTTCACAAAGAAAACAGTTATGTGACCAATTTATAAAGAGCATCAAAGACATAGTCAAATGAGCTCTGCCTCTGTATCTTTATTAAACAAGACCAGCACAATGTGGCACCACGGTTGTAGGACACTTTGAGAGACCAGGAACTACACTGGCTAAGCTTGACTAAGGTTAATATAAATCCAAAAATGAATAATTCCTGCTGTTGTTGGATATGATTTGGACTAAGGAAAAAACCTTAATTTGCCATCAGGAACCAAATCAGCTAATACTGTACTGATCAAAGACGCCCAAGAAAACATCACTCAAAGCTGTGCTGCAATGGCCCCTTCCCTTGACACAGCTCTGCAGTTAAAGCAAGGAGAGGGAAGAAGCAGTAGAAGGAAGAAGCAAGTAGGGGGAAGAAGCATTTCATTTGACATGAACAAATAACATATAAATAAGTTATACAACACCCAAAAACAATCCGATTAAAAATGGACAGACACATGAACAGAAGCATTTGACATGAACAATTTTTTAAAATCTATGGCGTTAATGTTATAGTATATTCCCTTGAAACTTACTTTGTCCAGGGTTTTTATCATGAATAAATGTACTTTGTCAAATGCTTTTCTCTTCCATCTTTTGAAATGATCATATGGTTTTTATCCTTTCTCTTGTTGTTGTGATGTATCACATTGATTGATTTGCAAGTATTGAACCACCCTTTTATCTCAGGAATAAATCCCAGCTGATTGTGGTAAATGATTTTCTTTAAAATATATTGTTGCATTCAGTTTGCTAATATTTTCTTGAGGATTTTGCATCTCTGTTCATCAGAGATGTTGGCCTATAGTCCTCTCTCTCTCTCTCTCTCTCCCTCACTCTCTCTGTCTCTCTCTCTTTTTTTTTTTTTTCTAGTGTCTTTATCTGGTTTTGGTAACAGCATGATATTGCCCTTATAGAATGGATGTGGAATCTTTCCTTCCTTTTCTATTTTTTCTGTAATAGTTTGAGAAGAACAGGCATTAACTCTTCTTTAAATGTTTGGTAGAAGTCACCTGTGAAGCAGTCTGGTCCTGGACTTTTTGGGAGTTTTTTGATTACTGATTCAATTTCACTGCCGATATTTGGTCTGTTCAAATTTTCTATTTCTTCTTGATTCAGTTTTGGGAGGTTGTAGGTTTCTAGGAATTCATCTATTTCTTCCAAGTTGTCTAATTTGTTGGCATGTAATTTTTTTTATATTTTCTTATAATTGTTTATACTTCTATGGTGCCAGTTGTTATTTCCCCTCTTTCATTTCTGATTTTGTTTATTTGTGTCCCCTCTCTTCTTTTTTCTCTGAGTCTGGCCAAAAGTTTATCAATTTTGTTGATCTTTTCAAAGAACCAGCTCCTGGTTTCATTGTTCTGTTCTCCTGGGTTGTTTTATTGGGGGAGTGGGGTAGAGTTTCTATTTTGTTTATCTCTGGTCTATTTTTTTTGTTTTTTATTTTTTTCCTTCTACTGGTTTTGTGTTTTGTTTGTTCCTTTTCTAGATCCTTCAGATGTAAGGTTAGTTTTTTGTGTTTTTGTTGTTGTTGTTGTTGTTGTTTTTGCTTCTTGAATTAGGCCTGTCTTGCTATAAAGTCCCCTCTTAGAACACTTTTTGTTGTATCCCAAAGATTTTGGACAGTTGTGTCTTCATTTTCATTTATCTCCATTCACTTTTTAATTTCTTCTCAGATTTCTTGGTTGATCTCTTCATTGTTTGGTAACATGTTATTTTACCTCCCTATATTTGTATTTTTTCCAGATGTTTCTTTTGGATTCTGAATGTATCTGTTAGATCCATCGGTCCAATGTGTCATTCAAAGTCACCGTTTTCTTGTGGATTTTCTGTTTGGATGATGTATCCATTAAGTGGGGTATTAAAGCCTCCTACTATTATTATATTACTACCAATTCCTTTATGTTTATTAGCTGCTCTATGTATTTGGGTGCTCCCATGTTGGGTACACAAGTCTACAATTGCTAATCTTCTTGTTGAATTGTTCCCTTTATGGTTATACAGTATGCTTCTTTGTCTCTTGTTACAGGTTTGTTTTAAAATCTTTTACACAATAAAAGCATTATTACCCCAGTTTTCTTTTCATTGCTATTTGCATGGTAAATGTTTTTCACTTCACTTTCTAGCTGCATGCATCTTTAGGTCTGAAGTGAGCATTTTGTACACAATATATAGATCGGTCTTGCTTTTATCCATTCCATCATCCTACTATATATATTTTTTCCCCCAGTGTTTAGTCCATTTACATTCAAGGTAATTATTGACAGATGTGTACTAATCACCATTTTGTTACTTATTTTATGGTTGGCTGTCTTTGTAGTTCTTCTTTGTTCCTCTCTTTTCTTGCTGTCTTGTAGTTTCTTGGCTTTCTTTAATGATATACTTGGATTGGATTCCTTTTCCTTTTTTTTTTTTTTTTTCGCTTTTATTACCAGTTTTTTATTTGTAGTTACCATTAGGTTTATATATAACATCTTCTGCATATAGTAGTCTATATTAAGTTGATGACCACTAAAGTTTGACCCATTATTTACTCCTCTCCTTGCCACATTTTAGGTATAGCACGTCATACCTTATATCCTTCTATTTTGTGACTCTCCTGACAGAGTTTTATACAGTTAATTTTACTGCCCTGGTTTTGTGCTTCTTACTTTTTTTTTTCAAAGATTTTTTATTTATTCATTTGACAGACAGAGATCACAAGTAGGCAGAGAGGCAGGCAGAGAGAGAGAGAGGAGGAAGCAGGCTCCCTGCTGAGCAGAGAGCCCGATGCGGGGCTCGATCCCAGGACTCCGGGATCATGACCTGAGCTGAAGGCAGAGGCTTTAACACACTGAGCCACCCAGGCGCCCCTGTGCTTCTTACTTTTTTTACTTCAACTTATGATCTCTCTATTCTGCTCAAAGACTCCCCTTTAACATTTCTTGTAAGGCTGGTTTAGTGGTCATGAATTCCCATAGTTTTTGTTTGGGAAATTCTTTATCTCTCCGATTGATAGCCTTGCTGAATATTTTTTTTTTAATGTCTCAATTTTTACTTTTTTATTATTAAGTTCAATAAGCCAGCATACAGTATGTCATTAGTTTTTGAAGTAGTGTTCTTGGTTGCAGGGGTTTTCATTTTTCAATTTTTTTTCTGTTTGTTTGTTTTCTTTTCTTTTAGCACTTGGAATATACCATGCCACTCCATTCAGGCCTGCTAAGCTTCTGTTGAAAAATGAGCTTATAGCCTTTATGGAGTTTCTCCTGCATGTAACTATTTTCTTTCCTCTTGCTGCTTTTAAATTCTCCCTTTATCAGCATTTTTTCTTGCCATTTTAATTACTGTGTCTTCGTGTAGACCTCCTTGGGTTGACTTTGCTGGGGGCTCTCTATGTCCTCTCTATGTCTCCTGAATGCAGATTTCTGTTTCCTTCCCAGATTTGGGAAGTTCTTAGCTATTATTTTCCAAATAAATTTCCTGCCCACTTTTTTTCTCTTCTCCCTCTTGGATCCCTTGATGGTGTCACTGAGTTACCTAAGTCTATTTTCTTTTTTTTATTATTATTAATTTTTCTCTCTTCTGTTCAGCTTGAGTGCTTTCCATTACTCTGTCCTCCAGGTTGCTTAACCATTCTTCTGCTTCTTCTTGTCTACTGTTTATCCCATCTAGTGTGTATTTAATTTCAGTAATTGAGTTCTTCATCTCTGATTGGCTCTTTTTATATTTTCTATGTCATTATCGAGGGTCTCACTGAGGTCTCCTACTCTTTTCTGAAGTTCAGTGAGTATCTTTGTCATCATTATTTTAAATTATCTATCCAACATATTACTAGTCTTCATTTCCTTTCGCTGTCTTGCTGTGATTTTGCCCTATTCTTTCATTTGGGACACATTCCTCTACTCATTTTATTTAGCTCTGTATCTATTTCTATGTGTTTGGAAAGTCAGCTATATATATTGTTCCTGAAAGTAGTGACATTATGAAGAAGAGGGCCGGTAGTGACCTGCAGAGCAATGGCCCTTGTTCACTGGAACCTGGGGCTTTGGGGTATTTCCTGTGTGTGTTGTGTATCCCCTACCCTTGTGACTGAACTGTGATTGCCTTCAGTCTAGTCATTTACAAGGGCTCCTTTGGCCTGTTGTGAGCAGGGTTTGGTTTCTGTGTTGTTAGTTGTCAGTCTGGGGTTGTCTTAGGCTTGAGTTGGGATAAAACAGTCATTTGCCAGAAATGCAGTAGCACTGAGTTGCAGGGTGCTTTCTCTGTGTTGTCTCTTGTGAGGCTTTCATTGGTGGGCAGGGCCTGTAACCTCACCCAAGGTCTGTTCCCTTTCCACTCCTGGAGTTGCAGTTGGACTGGTGTGTGTTTATTATCTCCATCCCCCTCTCTGGGGTAGGAGTCACTTTGGAGTGGTGATGGCCCCTATTGGGCTGCTTGCACACTGCCAGGCTTGTGGCACTATTTGGGATGGGCTCTAGCCAAGGGTGTATTGGAGGAGGCAAGTCCATAGGAGAATGCTGGGCAGGGCTCATGGTGTCAGTAAGGTTTTCACTGGCCCATAACAGGAATAGACTTGCCGCTGCCTTGAAAAACTCCTGCAGAAGCCTGAGGGGGTTAGAATGGGTAAGTCCACAGGAGAACATAAGAGTGGGGTACACTGTTAGCAAGCTAGATGGAGAATTTTAGTGACATGTTGGTTCCCATAGGTGTCCATATATCTAGGCTAGGGGGCATGGGAGAGAAATGGAGCTCATCAGCTCTTCTTTTCTTGGAGAAGTTTCCCAAAGATTCCTGTCCCTCTAACAATCACTCTGAGATTAGCAAAGAAATCTTCCCATTACCTCAGGATTTTTTTTTTTTTTTAATTCTTCCTTTTATTTTTTTTCTTTTCTAACCCCCACCCCCCTTTTTTTTTTTCTCCCAAATTGCCGCTTCTATGCTGTATTTCCTTGGGGCTATTTGTTGTGCTGGCCCTTTAAGGGCAAAGACAGTTTCCTACTGCCCTACTGTCTCTCCCATAGCTGAGCTCCTGATTTTTCAAAGTTCCAGGTGTTAAGTTTCACTGATTTTTAGGCCCCTCTGGTTTTCAAAGCCAAAGTTATGAGGATCCATATTAACCATGTAGATTCTTATGCCTGAACTGCCTGGTATGATGATCTAGTACTCTCCTCTCTCTCTTCATGGCTCTCTCTCCATGGCTTCTCTCCCTCCCAGAGACATTTCCACGGGTACTTTTGGCACCCACTTCAACATGGTCTGTTATCTGCATTTAACTGTGAAGAGTCTGTTTTGCCAGTTTCCAGGTTGTTTTCTGGGTTATTTACAGTGATGTGCATGTTTTTCTAGTTGCATCCATTGGATCTGGTAAACTTAGGATCCTAATCCACCATCTTTTAAATTCTAATCCCCCACTGTTCAATGGATTGTGAAGACATAACTAAATATTATTTCATCAAAGGAGATTTTCTTTTTAAAATTGATTACATATTGAATGGCATTATTTTGGAAACACTGGTTTACATTTTTAAAATAACTTTTTTTCTTGTTACCTTTTTAAATATGGCTACCAGAAAATTTAAAACCACACATGTGGCCCACATTATATTCCTATTTCTGCTGTAATCTAGTAAGAGTCTGATTGGAAATGTTGCTCCATGATCCATTCGTGATATTATAACTAAATTCACTTGAACAGACTCTAAAAACAAACAAACAAGAAACACAAAAAAATGAAATAAAAACCCCCACAACTTTCCACTTTACTTAATGTTAGTAATAAATAATACAACTTAAATGAGTTTGTAGTTCCAAAGCCAATTGAATGTATAAACACAGTTTCTTCAGTCTAAAAAGACTGTCGACTTTATTCTTTCACTTTTAAAAGTACTATTTTTATTTTCCCCAAGGTATTACAAAGTAAGAAGAACTATTAAAAAAAATGTGTCTTCCCAAATATTGTACTGAATAAAGTCACTTATTGAAGGCAGAACAAATAATGTATAATGCATTTTTTCAGGAATTATTGTTTCAGTGGTTTCTTGTGCCACTTAAAACCTCCTGAGTAAGCTAAACACAAATCATGCGAGAAATTGACTAGATGAAATTTTCTACTCAGAGGTTTGGATTTCACTCTGATGAAAACCATATTTGAGTTTTGAAGCTGCAGGACCACCCTCAGAGAGTCACTCATGGGGATAAAAAATACTAATATCTCAAACAACAGAAAAGCAGTATAGAACAGAGCAATAAACCACAGTATATTCTTAAAAATGTGCTTGTATTTTTCCCAAGATAGGCCCATTTGAGAAATATGTAGTATTTTCAAGTCATAGTTAAATAATTTTATATGTATTCTAAATTAAAATTTCCCCATATATAGAAATCACACTATCCTTACTAATAATGTGCACAATTAAAAATACAACAGAAATGTTTGAAAAGTCATTCCCAATCAAATATGATAAAAGGAAGAACTGATTTGAAAGAAAATAAGATTAGGCTCATATAGTCATCCCTACTATTATGTTAACAATCTCAATTAATAACTAAAGTTTTTATAAATACTGGTATCTTACATAGACCTGGGAATAAATGTAAGAGTAAACCACATATTTAAAGAAAATAATAAAAGTTAATGTCATCTGTCATTTGATGCAGGTTGCTGAATTCTCCCTGCTAAGATTAGATCAATTCACAGTGCACATTGTAGGTTTTGGTGTTCTGTTCATCATATTTAATTGTCTCTGGGATTACCCAGTTAATTTCTCTCTTTTTTTAAGATTTTATTTATTTGATAGAGATCACAAGTAGGCAGAGAGGCAGGCAGAGAGAGAGGGGGAGGCAGTTTCCCCACTGAGCAGAGAGCCCAATAGGACCTGGGATCATGACCTAAACTGAAGGCAGAGGTTTAACCCACTGAGTCAGCCAGGCGCCCCACAGTTAATATCTTTCAAAAGATTATTTACTCTCTCTTAGCTCTCTTTCCAGTAATGAGCCAACATCAGAGTTTAGCAAAAAACAAACAAAAATAACAAACCAAACAATAACAAAAAAAGAACAAAAACCTCTGCCATTTCATAATGCCAGATTTTAATTTTTCTCAATTACAACTAGTCACTGATGTTAATAATAAGATAGGCGGATAAGTGGTAATAAAGAGCAACCGTATTTATTTATTTTTTAAGACATTTATTTATTTGAGAGAGAGTGAGATGGTGCAAGTGGGGAGAGGGGCAAAGGGAGAAGGAGAGAGAAAACCCAAGTAGACTCAGGCTGAGCATGGAACTGAACCTAGGGCTCAATCCCAGGACCCAGAGATCATGACTGGAACAGAAATCAAGAGTCAGAAGCTTAACCAACTGAGCCACCCAGGCACCCCAAGAACAACATTATTTATTATTAGTAGCATGAATATCTATGGAAAAGTGTGATGACCTTTTTGTCACATAAATTTTAATGCCCAGAGGAATCACTCTTCCTCGAACAACAGGGACCCCTACTCATTCTCATTCATGTTGGCTTCAACTGCTATAAATTACACTGATATTAATAAAAATGAATAAAGTTCATATAATCAAAGCACTGTCTCAGGAACTACTTAAACTGTCACTATATTTCCTTTGGTTTAAAGTAGTATAAAGTAAAAAAAAAAAAAAAAAGATGTATTACCTAATAAATTTCACTTGCCCTCTTAACTTGTACTTTGTCATATATTCTCATTTATTGTATAAATTGGTATATTTTTCCCTTCTTTTCATCATTGGTCTTATTTTTTTCAGGAAAAGAATATAACAAGGACCCATGCATTTATGAACAAGAAAAAGGAAATACAAACCAACCAAACCAAACAAGAATACACAGAAACCATATGGTCCACAAAGGAAAAGAAGTAGAAGACAGAAAAGAATCATGGATTGTGTCAGAGCTGCTCTGAATTTAAAATAGTGGCTTATCCACACAAAACTACTCCAAGTTAAAACAAATATGGCTTCTTTCATTCATAAGTTTTCTCACCTGTTCCGTCAGAAAGTCATTGCTGATAGTGCCTGAAGCTCATGTCCATGGTCTTCTAAATCCACGGTCTTCTAAATCCTTTTGCAAAAAGGTTCCATAAGTGTCCCTTTCTTCTAAAGCCCTCTAAGAATGAAAGACATAACTTCCCTAAAGTGTTTATATAAATGGTTATGTAATTTAATTTAGTTTCATAATTATATCATTTTAGAAATATTTAGTTTATGTTGACCCTTGGCATTATTTTTTTTCTATCTTAATGGATATATTTAATTTGCCTAGTATCAACTTTATATTTAATTCCTGGGCTACTTATTTTCTAGATCACTGGGAAAATTTCTTTCTTTTTTTTTTTTTTTTTAAACTGGGAAAAATTCTAAGTAAATAATATGACAGTCTCTGTGGTTATTCCCCAAACATTTTTTACCTATCATATTTACTGGAGTTTAATTTAGTTAAAATCTATACATCTTAAGCTAGTGTTTATTGTTTGTAATTTGCAATTCAAATTTATTTTCTACAACTGACAAATTTCTTTTATTACTAGTATTGGAATTATTTTTTAAAAACAAAATCAAAGTGGGGATGCCTGGGTGGCTCAGTCGGTTATGTGTCTGCCTTTGGCTCAGGTCATGATCCTGGGGTCCTGGGGTTGAGCCCCACATATGGGTCCCAGCTCAGTGGGGATCCTGCTTCTTTCTCTCTTCCCAGCTTGTGCTCTCTCTCAGTCTCTCACTCTCTCTCTCTCTCTCAAATAAATAAATAAATAAATTTTTAAAAAAGAAAAAGGGTTTTTGTCTAAAAAATAAACTCTCAAAAAATACCCAACTTAAGATGTTTGGTTCTGTGATTTGTTAAATGATTTTTATGGACAATTGACTTGGACGAATTAAAGAGAACAGCATTAATTTCCTATTTCCATGGAGGAATAGTAGCAGGAACATGAGTAAAAAATGTGATAAGGAAATGATGTAATAGCAGACTAAATGTGGAATACTAGGGGTATTTGAAAAGTAAATTTCCACAAACACACAAAGCTTGCTTCTAACAAGGAAAAATTAAGGTGCTATTTAGGGATCACTCATCATCTATAAAATATTTTGTCAAATCTTGTTTTATTTACTTCTAAAATTTTTAAAAATAGCTTTACTGACATATAACTCACATGCTATATAATCCACTGATCTAAAGTTTACAACTCAATGAATTTTAGCATGCTCATAGAATTGTAAAACCATTACCACATTTTAGAACATCGTCATCATCCCCATAGGAAATCCTATGCCCATCAGCACGCACCCCCCCATTAGCGCCTATCACCCTAGCTCTACATAACACTAATATACTTTCAATCTCTATGAATTTGCCAATTCTGATTTTTTTCACATAAATGAATCATATAATATTCAGTCATATGTGAGTGACTTCATGTAGCATAATGTTTTCAAGGTGTATCCATGTTTCTAGCATGTTATCAATAATTCATTCCTTTTTATTCTGAATACTTTTTGTTGTCTGGATATAACAGATTTTATTTATCCTATCATAAGTATTCATACACTAATTGGTGGATGTATGAATTGTTTCCACCTTTTGACTCTTAGGAATAATGATTCCTAACAGAACTCTGAACATTTCTATAGAAACTTTCCATTAAGTTTTCATTTCTCATGGTACAAACCTAGGAGTTGAATTGTTAGATCATATAGAAAGTCTATGTTTAACTTGTAAGAACTGCCAGACTATACCATTTTATAATCCAGCCATTTAATAATCCCAACATCAATTTTATAATGTCTCTGCATCCTCACCAACAATTTTTGATTATCTGTGTTTTGAAGTATGGCCATTTTAGTGAATGTAAAGTGATATTTCATTGTTTTTACTTTCAAGAGTATTTTTAGAGCAGTTTTAGGTTCACAACAAAACTGAGAAGAAACCACAGAGATTTATTTCTCATATATCCTCTGCTGACACATAGTCATAGCCTCACCCATTATTAACATACCACATTACAGTATTATATTTGTTACAACTGAGAAAACTTACACTGACATATCATAATCACCCTACTTCCACAGTTTACCTTACAGTTCACTCTTGTTTGGACTAATGTATAATAACAAGCATCCATCATTATAGTACCATGTAGAGTATTTTCACTACCTTAATATCTTTCTGTGTTCTTCCCATTTATTATCCCCCCCCAACTCAACCCATAGCAACCACTGATCTTTTCTACTAATTCTACAGTTTTGCCTTTTCCAGAATGTCAAATTATTGTCATCATGCAATATATGATCTTTTCAGATGGCTTCTTTCACTTACTAATATGTATTTAGATTTCCTCAATGTCTTTTCATGGTTTTGTAGCTCATTTTTGTTTAGCATTAAACAATATTCAGTTGTCTGGATATACCACAGATTATTTAAACATTTACCTATTGAAGGACATCCTGGGTGCTTTCAAGTTTTTGGAAATTGTAAGTAGGGTTATTATATACATCTGTGTGCAAGTTTTTGTGTGGACATAAGCTTTCAAATTCTTTGGGTAAATACCAAGGATTGCAATTGCCAGATCATATGGCAAGCATATGTTCAGTTTTGCAAGAAACCACCAAAATGTTTTTCAGAATAGCTCTACTGTTTTGCATTCCCATCAATACTGAAAAAGAGTATCTGCTCTCATTATTATTTTTTTAAACATTCAAAACTCCTCGAAAGGAAGGTGTCATTACCCATTAGCTTAAATAAACAAACACACAAACAAACAAACAAACAAACAAAAAAACCCTCTCAAAACTGAACTTAGCAAAGCCATATAAACAACTAAATGAAATTATCAGCTTGTTACAAAACAGTCCTTATTTATAAGGTATTAGGAGCCCTGGGCCCTGCACATAAACATAATAGCATTCCCCAGGTCATGACAACTAGTGTTAACCAAAGGGGATCATGTTTATCTCTGCCAGATGAGTTGACTGGTATTCTGGGAAAGACATATGAGAAACTAAGTAAAGACAAGGCAATAGAAAAAAAACTATGCCTCAAAAAACCCAAAGTAACAAAACGCTAAATTCTAGAGCAAGTGCCATTGCTAGAGGTAGGAAATACAAAAAGGCAGTTTCTTAAGGAAAAATAGGGAAATCTTGAAAGATAATGGACACACTTTTAAGCAAACAGTTTGAGCAAAGGGCACAAACAGGAAAGTGTCTTATGGCTCCAAAGGACAGGGGGTACAAATATGTCAGACACTCAGAAGAAGTTTGCCACACATATCTGGATTCAAAGGAGGTCTCAGGACTGACAAGGAATGAAAGCCAATGAATGGCAATAAATAAAATATGGACAACACAAAATTTGATGTATCTACAAAGTCTGCATCTGTTATATCTGATATTTTCACTTTTTTTTCCCTGCAAAAGCAAATGCTCTGGAAAACTTCAATGAGTAGTTTTATTTGTTTTGTTTGCTTTAAGGAACGTTCAGAAAAGAGAAAATTATGATTAAAAAATTATATCTTAGGTTTGCAAAGGTTGAGTCCTCCAGGAAAAGTTATCTTCTCTACTTGTGTTTTTTACTTAGGGAAGGCTTAACAGAACAATATTTATAACCAGAATTAGGCAATTTGATACCCAACTGTATTATAAAGATATATACATTCAATATGAAAAAGGACAATATGATAAAGGCAAGAGTAATTTTACACTGCCTTTTTAAAAGGGATATCAACATCTTATCTTCAACAATCTTAATAGCTAAATATGTAACTATGTCTGCTACTATGTAAAGAGGTTAACAGTTCAATAATTTTAATTCAGAGCATCATGCAGAGATAGTAAGATAAGATACTCATCAACAAGGAGTTCCTAGTCTTGTAAGGAAATATAAGTAGATAAATAAATATCTATAAAATAATGTCATTATTGCTTTGAAAAAGAACTATATGAGTTTCACTAGAAAGACATTTAAAGTATTGCGTTTAATTTTGAAAACCACATTTTAAGAAAACTATTGAGGAATCAGTTTAGAGGAAGGTGACTAGACTGATTAGGGATTGAAAATAAAACTAAATTGAATAAGTTTAAGATATATGTTTTGTTGTTCCTGGAGCAGAGAATGCCAAAGGGAAACATTACAGCTGAGTTCTGAATACGTAACAAGCTATTATTTCAGTATCGGAAGCAAATTATATCCTTCCAGAGGGCGAACATATGACTAAATATAATTAGATAAAAAAGATCATTTAAAAATCACTATTTAATATTTATAGATTCCCAAGAAAATAGTGTAGTTTGTATTAAGTCAAACTACAAAGTAAAATTAATGGACACTTTATGTGCAAACAGGGTCTTTGTTTTACTTGTCATATGACTGGCGAAAGGATGCTACTAAAATTTGGTAATGTCAGAACAGGGATACCAGATATCCTACAAAAGCCCAGCCTTGGAATGTTCTCTAACCTAAAAAGTTTTGAATAACCTGATTAATATTCAAAGACATCAAAAACCTATTAAAATTATCTAAGCCTAAACCCATACATTTTAACGCATAAGGTGTATTTATATGTTATTATGACTGCTAGATCAGTGTACTTTCCAATATAAAACCATTTTCAACTACTAGAGTATTTTAAATAGACAACAGCAGGATCACAGTATATTTTAAAAACTACATTTCTACATAATAGCAATGAAATTGGAAAATAAAATATCTTCATTCATCATATCATCAAAAACAAAATAGTCTTAAGACTAAATTTGATAAAAGGAGTGCAAAACTTATATGCTGAGAAGAACTACAAAATACTGCTGAGAAAAAAAATGTAAATCTAAATAACTGTATACACATATATATTCATGGATTGGAAGACTTAATACATTCTGGCACATAGAGGAATCCCAAAGACATTATACCACGTGGATAAAACCAAAAACAAAAGACATACATTGTGCAATTCTATTAATATGAAATATCCGGGAAAGAAAAAAACAACAAATCTATTCAGACCAAAGGATGGGAATGAGGACTGACTGCAAAGAACTCAAGACATCTTTTACTGGTAATAAATATGTTCTCTTATTGGACTGTGGTATTGAATTGCACACTTATTGAAATGAGTGTATTTTATAGCATGTGAACTATTCTTCAATATAGTGCAAAAAAGCTGCTAAGTATCCAGATACTCACACACGTGCATTGACCATTTTTTAAGCTGAATTTTTAAAAATCCTGGAATGATTGATTAAAAGTCCAGAAACTGAAATTAAAGTGACTAATAATTTTAACAGCCTAAAATAATAACCAAACAAAACAAAATTCTTCTGAATGAAAACTATCCCACGAATAAAGTTAAATGGAAATTTTTTAAATGGGGAGAGATATGGAGCACTTATAAGATAATGGGCTGATATCTTCAATTTAATAATCAATAAGAAATAGAGTATCAAAAAATCAGCACAGAGAAATAAATCACAAAAATAGTTTTTATGACAAGAAATGTAGATGGCCAGTAAGCTTCTGAATAGATGTTCCACCTCATAATTAAGTCAATATAAATCAAAACAAAATCAGCAACCTAAGTGGTAAATATAATTTTTTGAAGTTTATTAGAACACATTGTTGGAAAGACTGTGGGAAAGAGGTATTTCCATATATCTCTGGTCATATTATAATTCTTCTGGAATCATTTTTGAGGACAATTAGCTGACAGCTATTAAAATTAAATGCACTTATCATATTCCCAACTATTCTTCTCACCCCAGGAATTCACTCCACAGATTTTCTAAGGGTCCCTTAACTAATCTGTCATCATAGAATTTATGGCTTTCATAAAAATGAAAATAACAAAAAGTGGGTATTAATTTTAATCTTCCAAAATAAATCATAGCATGCCCATAAATGGAATACTCAGCTGTCAACAGAAGATATAAAGGCATTACTGACATCACTAAAAGCATTACCTTGATATCTTTGTCACACGCAAAATCTAAACAAAACAATGCAAACAAAAACAAACTCATAGGTACAGAGATGGGATCAGTGGTTACCAGATAGGAAGGGTGTTATGGGGTGAGAGAAAAGGCTGAAGGGATCAGTTGTATAATGACAGATGATAACTTTTGGGAGTGATCATTTTGCAGTGTATGCAGATGTTGGGTTATAATGTACACCTGAGACTTATATAATAAAAGACAAACAAGAGCATAAATAAAAAATTTAGCCACAATAATAGAAAAAGGATATTAGTGGAAAAATTGTCAAATTCAAATAAAATGTGTAGTTTAGTTACTGGTGTAATATTAGTATTGATTTCTTAGTTATGGTAATTGTACTATCAATGGTAAGAGAGTAATCTGAGGGAAAATAGATGAGGGTAAAATAAAATTTTTTTATTATTTTTCAACTCTTAAACAACTAAAATTATTTCACATAAAGAATAAGAACTGTTATTGAATAATGGGTTTGATATTTTTATGCTAAATTAAAAAAAACAGGAAGAAGAAATAAAACAAATCAAAACCAGAACAGAAAAAGGAGGTAATCCAAATTTAAACTCATGACCCTTTCCCCTTTATATTCAGTGCCCCATGTCCCTTAGAAAAGCATCTGTAATTGTTTATAAATACTGATGACAAGGTTCCTGGCTGATGCCTTGAGGCTCAAGGGTTTTACCACATGAATAATGAAAAATAAAATTTGAGTCTTTCTGTGACCAAACTAATAGTAATAACAGCAGTTCTGGAAACCTCATGTGTTTGAAGTAAATCCCAGAGTAAGCTAGCTCAGCAGTCACAAGTGACATCTGAGCTGCCAATGGCAAACGGCAGCCTCCACTGTCCACCACCTAATCATTCTGCAGAGCTCAGAGAAGGTCCCTGTATGGCTCTTTTTGTTCTTTGCTAAGCATCTGGGCACCAATCAGGTGATGGCTCTCCCAGAGAGAGTCTCCAGGCCAGGTCAAGGTGTAGCATTCCTCCTTTCATTTATTCATTTTCTTTTTGTCCTTTTGCCTTTAATCAGAGTTATTTGGTAAAGGGCTTTATTATTTAAGGACAAAGGAAAAACTCAGTAAGGGAAGAACTTTAGTAAGGCATAAATTAATTAGGTTGAGAAAGATTACTGCCCAGGAGATATACAATAACAATTATATATATATAGTGTGTGTGTGTGTGTGTGTGTGATAGAAAAATTGACAGCATTCAAAAATGATTTCATTTATGTATAAGGAAAAAACGTCTTATTATAATGCTTGATTTCTGAATTCACAGATTTGTTTTTTACCCTAAAGTCTTAAAAAAAAAAAAATCCTGAGTCATCATAATTCCATTAAGTTTAACATTTTAAATCATTCAGAAAAAAAAAATGATAGTTAATATTTCTTAGATGTTTATCATGTGCCAGGCTCTGTTTTAAGGACTTAGCATATATTATCTCTTCTAACCTATGCAAGGTCATTGTAAGATGTGTAATATTATCTCCCCAGTCTCGAGGATAAAACAAACACTGATGATGACATGTCATAGACTACACAGCTGGGATGTGATGGAGCAAGAGTTAAACTTATTCAATCTAACTCCTGAATTATTCTCTGTATCATTCAGTTCCCTTCATGTCAATGAGAACTCAATATTCTCTAAGAAAATTTTGTCATAAAACAGTAAATTTGTGTCTTCTTAGTCTTACATGAAAATAAATATTTTAGCTTTAACCTATGGATGAGACCAGTTGTTTTATTACAGACAGATTATAACTAAAAATAATGTCACATTATTCTAACAGAAAGAATCAAAGTTTCTACAGTTTGATTAGCTGGAAAGAAATATGAAGGCATTGTCTAGAATTGCTTCATAATGACCTATTTGGTGACAGCTCTTGGGTCAGAAACTGCTCCCACAGTCCTCACTTTTCTGCAATTATTTTGGGGCCTTCATTAGTGAAGAAAAGTTGCAAAGATGACCAGATCAGAAAGTAAGATTGGGAAGGAAAGAAATTAGGAGTTCCAAAGATAGTTTCTTCTGTATTTCTGCCCATTTATTGGTCTATCAATCTATTTGTAGTCTGATGATGTCATGCAAATTGAACTCAGATACACATTGCCACCAACATCAGGCAATGTACGTGGTTATGAAGGAACTTACAGACAGGGAAGCAGCAAACACACAATGATATTTGGATGAAATAGAGGTGCAATCTGCAGAAGTGTGGCCACCATCTTGCAGCTGGGGAGGATCTAGCTTCAGTTCATTTCTCTTCATTTGCAAGATCAACCTTATAATAAATTCAATCTAACCTGCAGATTTTTTTTTGATTCTCAAAAAAATATCAGAACACATGTAAAATAATTAGGTCTTGCCTGACATGCCACATGCTACCATAAATAGAGCAATTACTATTTTTATTATTGCTTTACTTTCTTTCTCTTATTGTATTTTGTTCCAAAGGAATGACCCTGATGAAAATCCAAAGCCCAAGTAGAAAAGCAGGGCTATATTATCAAAGCTGCTGAGAAAAAACTATGAGATGAACAAGGTTTTGTAATAGTCCTGATATCATAGTGAGTTTTTACTCTGTCCAGTCCTCTAAGCTAAAAATAATGTGTCCTATTTAATATCCTATATAATAAATAGAAGATGTACTAAAAGGGAATGTTGTATCATGCGTCTGATATCATGTATTTGGCTGATCCTCAATAACCAGAACATATGTCATCCTGACCATTCAATTATGGAGGATGGGTACTTCTGTCAAAAACAAAGGAAATGCATTTGATATTAGTTATAGCAGAAACAGCCCTGACTTAAAATCTGAATTATGACTAAAGCAGAAAATCATCATTGAAAAATAGGCACAAAATAAAAATATAATCACAATAAAAGCTACAGAATATGGGATTTTGCTTAATCCCATCTTTAGGTGAATAATTAAGACAGTTTTTAGGTCTTACAAGTAAAAATTCTAAAACAACACATGAATTGGTGACAGATAAAGCAGGAAACAATGATGATCAAAAAATCATTCTTGAGGACTCATTCAATGAGTCCATGAATTTCCTCAGTCAGTGAAAATTTCTGTGTCTCTGTTTATTTAATGAAGCTATTGTTGTCTGAGAAATGAAGTAGATAACCAATGAGTCAATGACATGAACAAGACCTCTTCTTTGCTCCCAGGTTATAAAGGAAACAGAGTTAGAGGTAACTTGGCAATCTCAATAGAATAAAAATGACAGGTGGCTCCTCTTTGAGAGGAAACTAGACCAAGATGTCAATTAAAGAGAACATTTGCAAATTGGTTCCAAAGACAAAGCCAATATAGGTATTATTATCATCAAAAAAGAGTTTAGCAAAAAGTAGTCTTAGGCAGCATTAGAAATTCTAGGAATCCTTGGGTCATTAGATAGCATTCAGCATACTAATAGTAGAGTAGTAGTTTGAAATTTTATAATTTGCACACACACATAAACGTCCAAAGTAACTGTTGAGATTAGATAAGTCCGTTAAACTTTCATGCCTAAAAACATACCACAGAACCTTAGATTTTAGGTAGGGAAAGAACAGTAAAGTATCATTCTTACAATTAAATTATTATCACTATTTTATAGATTAGACCACTGAAGTCCAAAGAGGATTGGGATTTAGGTAAAATGTCCAACATCCAGTGAAGGTGAGGAGTTCAGATTGATTGATTGATGATTGATTTATATTTAAATCAAGTTCGTTAACATATAGTGTATTATTAGTTTCAGGAGTAGAATTTAGTGATTCATCAGTTGCATATAACAGCTCATTAAATCACGTGCCCTCCTTAATGTCCATCACCCAGTTACCCTATCCCCCCACCGACATTCCTTCCAGCAACCCTCAGTTTGTTTCCTAGGTTTAGAGTCTCTCATGGTTTGGCTCCCTCTCTATTTTTATCTTATTTTATTTTTCCTTCTCTTCTCCTATGTTCATTTGTTTTGTTTCTTAAATTCCATATATGAGTGAAATCACAGGGTGTCTTACTCTGATTGACTTAGCATAATGTACTCAGTTCCGATATTGTTTATTGATGTGTTTTTTTCTCCATCAGATATAAATTTCTAGTATAGGTATAAATTTCTGGTTGGAAGGGCAATATTATCTGTATGACTTCCATTCTGTAATATATCTACAAATGAGTTCTATCTCATTTTTCTGTGTAATCATTTTGACTAAGGATATTAAAAGAGAGTTACGGGGCACCTGGGTAGCTCACTCAGTTAAGCAGCTGCCTTTGGCTCAGGTCATGATCCCAGGATCCTGGGATCAACCCCACATCAGGCTCCCTGCTCAGTGGAGAGCCTGCTTCTCCCTCTCCCTCTGCCTGCACTCTGCCTACTTGTGCTCTCTTTCTCTTTGTCAAATAAATAAATAAAATCTTAAAAAAATTAAAAAAGAGGTAAAACTTATCATTACAGAACTTCTTCAGATTATATTCTATTTTTTCACATTCTTATAAATAGTTAATACATAGTAGTTTGATGAACCAAAGAATAAAATCCTCAGAAACAAGTCCTGATTGAAGTCTACTTAATAAGCCATTTGAACCATTTGCTTTTTGATTGACAGACATCCAAGATATAGTTTTACATATAAGTATCACCTGCTTTTCAAACATTGGAGGGTCTCTTTAAAGGTCTTTTCTCTTTTAAGAAAGACCTACATTAGTACCTGATTTTGCTCACTGAAATAAATCCAAAGAGGATTTTTACTTTTACACAAAAGAGCTAAAAGCAAAAATAGTGTTCAGTGTTTGTTTTGCAGCAAGCTGTTACAGAAATAACAGGGACCCCTAAGCAGAGAAAATGGCACCACCAAGGTCTTTCCCCAGGAACTACACTCAGCATCTCAGCATCAAACTGCCATAGCTTTGAACTGTGTCTATAAGCATTTGTGCTTTATTTCACTTTATTTTGTGCATCCATTGGTTGGATGTTTCCTAAGATCAGAAAAGCCTAAGAGAGGTTATTTTTGGGTCTGAGAATGCTAGTATTTTCCCATACGAATTAATGCTAATTGCTTCTTCACTTCACCCCATTTTGACTTATGAGAGTTTTCCTATAAATGTTCTACTTTCAGATAGTGGGAGAAATCTGAATTATATTCCATTTGAATAGAGAATATCACACTGGTGAAACTCTTTTCTGCTTTTAAAACAGCAACACCATGACTTAATTGCCTTTACATCTGCTTTTAATGGCTGTGCAACATTGTGAACTACTCTTCCCGAATAACAAAGAAATACCTAAGTATCTTGATGCCAAAATACCATTTCTTCTGATATGTCAAATTAATCTACACCTGTCCCATTGCAGTCTATTGCTACATCTTTTGTAAAAGTTTACCAATACTGATAACAAAAATGTTTTGGACAGGCAGAGCTCAAAAGATGTCGAAACCGTTAAGTCCACAAAGAGTATAGGAAAAGGTTAGTTATTCACATTATAAGGCTTTTTGCAGAGAGACAGTTAGGCTCCCAAGCAGACGGGGGAGGTTGGGGGGGGCAATGACTGGAGAGACTAAGGAAAGAGACTAATTTAGCTTTTATTGGGGTTAGAGGCTCAAATGCATGGGATGTGTGTGGTATGAACTTCCCACTAGCACCAAAAGAGGGAGCACACAGACTTAGATATCAGCTTGTCCAGCTCTAGTGTGGAGGGAAGACTGAGTGAGTGGTGGGGCTTGAAATCCATTAGCAGTCAAACAACAAAAACAGAGTCATCTTTTTATTAAACTTACCTGCCCCAAATAGTACCACATATATTTCTCTAAAGTATAAAAACCTACAGGGAATTAAATAAAAGATACTTCTTTTAATGAATAATTAACATATATCTGTTTTTTTCCCTCAGTTTTACAAATGTTTGTTAAGGGCAAAGCCTGACGATAGAAACAGTCTTGTTCTGAATTCAGATATGTGGCATCATAGGAATGTGTAAGCAAGAACAATTTTCTTTTAATGACTTTACACCTTCCATTTGGGGATGCAAAAACAAACGTCTTGATAGAGAAGCCTGTTAGGGCAAAGAGAACATCAATAAAACATACTTAATGTGCAGACATACACACATACACAGACACACACACATACACACGTACACACACATGCACATATGCGTTCTCACAATTGGAAAAGTAAATAATTATTTTCTGTTATTTGCAATACTCATTTCTAGAATGTGTTATTAGCTGGAAAAAAACAAGTTTGAAAGGCTGGGAAATATAGTTTGGCAATGTTGATTTAAGTTAATAAAAATAATTTGAATATTTCCCTGGGTCTCTTGAATTTTCTAAATACAGTGGGTGAAATATTTTCATTTTTTCAGTATTTGTCATACATTAGTCAACAAGGTATTTAAAGACTATACTGAGTTAAAAGAGTTTTCTCAACGAGAGAATAACAAGTAGGATTAGTATTCCATTGATAAATCTTTCAAAAACATTTTGCATAATTCTAAGAAATTAAGATAGTGAATGACTCTAGGAATGATACAATATTTGTAAGTTGAATAATTTTGAATAATTTGCTTTCAATAAATTTGAAAGAATGCAATCAATTAATCAGCTGATAGTCCATTACAATAGATTTCCCTCTATGCGGATCTATTTCTTTAGATAGAAGGCTTATTATGGTTTACATCTATGACACTGAAAAGTTAGAGTGGGAATAATGCTGAGTCATGGTTCGTTCTGGAAAGATTATCATATTCAGCCATGATTTATAATTTGTTGGAAAAAAAGGCTACATTTATTTGACTAAGAGATGCATTTGTGAAATCTGAGCATGTGACCTTAGGTGTAGATTTAGGCTAAAACTCTAAGGTTAGTTATGAATTTCCTTTTGTATGTGCCATTTTGGCTTCACTACCAATAAGTTTACCAACAGAAAAGAGAGACAGAGATGCATTTGCAATAACATTTCACATCTTTGCTAGGTTTAATAATGATTTTTAAAAGTTTTATTCTCTCTATACTGATAAAAAGGATGGTTATAGTTGAATAATAAAATTTTACTTTAAAAATTAGATTTTTATAATCAGAGAAAATAATCTATTTAATCAAAATCAAGTGGGAATTAGATACTAACTAAAACACTATCAGCGTCTGCTCCTTGGCCCTTGGCCCACCCCAGGGTCTTCTGCAGTTGGGGAACATGCCTCCCACACAGAAGACAGCTTCCTGCCTAATTAAGATTTCCATCGCTGCCTTAGAGCTTCCTCTAGCTAGAGGGGCTTGCTTGACCCAGACCTAGGAAGTAAGGGAAGTCCCTTGAATTATTGTCTCCAGGAGAAAAACCTTTCCCAGTAAGGGAAGGAGGTACATAAATAAGCCATAGTTCTTGCCTTTCGATGAGACAATTATGTCACATGGATTGGTCAGTCTCCCCACATATTTCAGTAGGATCTGACCCAGTTATTGCTCCTGCTGCCTACCACAGTCACACACTCCTGACCACACTCTACTGTTTCCTTCCCTCCTCTGCCTCACTTCACCAGTCCTTTGCCATGCTTCCCTGAAGATCTCCAAAACGAAATACTTAACACCACATAACTGTCTTCAGGTCTACCGATACTATTATCTAACTTTAAAAAGAAATGTGGTAATTTTATATTTAACATATTATCAATTAAAATATGCCTAAATTATAACCTTTTAAACTTTGAATTAATAATGGGAAATTACACAAGTCACCTAAAATGTGAAAGGGAATATCAATTGTCAAAGGATTTTAAGGGGTACATAAGTAGATCACTGTCATGAAGAAAAAACTTTGGGGGACAGGAGCCAAAATGGGATTATAAACATAAAAAGTAGACACAGGCAAAGACATAGAAGAGCAGTTTATGTAGTAGACGAAAAACACGTATTGTTGAGTTTAGGCTTTCCATTCTCTATCCCTACCTTTTGTTTTGGGAGTTTCCATTCTCTATCCTTACCTTTTAGTGAAGAGGTGAAGGAGGAAGAGGAAATGAATGAGAAGGATGTGAAGAAAATCCATATTGTTCACTCAGTTTTAGTTACCAAGGAACCACCAGCAGGTTACTTAGCTTCCTTAAAATCTAATCAGAACTACGAATAAGGAAAGACTTTTACCATATTAGATGTTTTTTCAAGCAAATACTTCTGAAATGTCACTTATTTTTATTTAATAGTAAGAATGAAAATATGTGCAGGTAACTTTTCAGTTTGACCTAGGAAAGTGTGGATAACTTTACAGACTTACAGTGAGGATTAGATGAGTTAATTCATTTAAAGTCCTTGGCCCAGTTCCTGGAACAGGGTAAGTTCTAAAAATGTTATATAAGCAAATAAACAAGAGATACTCGGGAGAGTATATTTAAACTTTGTTTAACTTCTTGAGGTAAATTACCTTGTTTCCCACATGACAGTGACGCTATCAGAGAACCAGTATGGGAATGGGTAAACTTCTGCTCCAAAAGTCACTTCTTGGGTTCTTATGACATTTTAAATTTCAATATTGAACTCTATCCAATTCTAAACTTCAGAAGTTAGGGAAGGGAAATACACTATTAAGCTAAAGTTTATCCTCTGTTGCATTAGATGCCATATACTAACAGGTAGGTGTGACTTTGATTTTCTCTTAGCATGCAAAACAGAATTAATAATCCTGTATTAATTCAAAATCTTAATCTCGTTCTATCATAATGTTGGATTCTCTCTTCTATTCCTGCTAAAACATTAGTGTCATTGATCATTCCAATTTTAGTGTATGTATGTATGTGTGTGTATGTATGAATGTGTGTGTATGTATGTGTGTGTATATACATATATATAAATATATATATAAATATAGTATGTATAGTTGTATATGTGTATATATATATGTATAGTTGCCGAAGCGAGCACATGTTAGTGTCCCTGAGATGTGTTATAGTACTGAGTATATAATGTCTTACAATATAGGACACACTCAAGAGCATTTACTACCTTAGAAATGGAATAGTGATATTACTATGTCAAAATATGTGGTATAATGTGATCCATCAAAGTATCTACAGATAAATATCTACAGATAAAAAATGATGAATGATTCTTCCCAACTTCAAATATAGTTGTTTCTAGTGATACAAGATGATGTTGTATGTATTTACATGGGATTTGATGACTAGGGATAGGTTTAGAGCGGAATATATAAATATTGTCTGTCAGTTTAAGGATTAAAATTAATCTCAAATGCCACAAATTTATCATCATATTTAACTCTATCAAGAAATAAATTTTAGAAATAATAGATTCTTTTCTGAATTGAAATGTCCCATTTTCAAACAAATTAATTTAAAAGTCTATGCTTGGCAGAATTCTAAGGTGGACCCTCAGATTCTTACTATTTGGCACATAATATACATGGAATATATATATCTACATTATATATAGAGAGATGTATAATACATATTAATGTGATACATACATATATACATATATGTATATATACATATAGATATATAACGTGATATATACATATATATACTCATACATATATACATATATATGTATGTGATACATACATATATAATAATATATAATATGATATATATTCATCCATTAACCATATATATATGTATGTGTGTATATATATACCATATATGGTATTTACCATATAGCATACCGTATATGTCATCCATTGAAAAAGGTAGGAAATCCAGCCATATGTAACAACATGGATGGACCTTGAGGACATCTTGCTAAGTGAATTAGGCAGACAGAACAAAATCAATACTGTATAATTTCACTTATCTAAAAACATTAAACTCACTGAAACAGAGAGTTCAATGGTGGTTGCCAGGGGCTAGGGACAGACAGAATGGGAAGGTATTTACAAAAGTGTACAGACTTTCAGTTATAAGATGAATAAGTTCCAAGATCTAATACACAGGCTGGTGGCTATAGTTAACAATACTGTATTGTATATTTGAAAGATGCTATGAGACTATAGTTTTAATGTTTTCACCATAACAACAACAAAATGGTAATTACTTGAGGAGACAGATGCGTAAAGTAACTTGGGTGGATATCATTTCATAATACAGATGTGTATCAAACCAACATATTGTATACCTTAAACTTATACAATATCTTATGTTAATTATATCTCAATAAATTTGAAGAAAAAGAAAAAAATAGATATAAACAGATTTTCACCCAGAATAATAGTGATTTAGCTCCAGATGGGTCAATGTACTTTGTAGTTTATTATTATTATTATTGTTATCAAAACAACTTTGTTTATACCATATCTAATTCACTGGTGAAGAGACTGACCCTTGACTGCCTGAGGTATTGTAACCAAGATCATGCATTATTAGGACAAGGAGACAGAGTTGAACTGAGATCTATGTGCCTCAGTGCCAATGCAATTGACCTAACTATGAAGTTTCTACCAGTACCCTAAACACAATTTCCCCAAGATAAAAGGAACAAAGCAAAAAGAATTCAAGAAAAGAAATATATTTGCTACTATTGTTATTTTTTCTAGATTTATTTTTAAGGTTTTTATCTTATATAATGTGTTAATTTTAATAGTAAAAAGAAAACATTTTAAAAAATTAACATTGAAAAGTATCACTAAGTTCAGTTACATTTCTCAAATACCTTTTGTTAGTTATCTCTAAACCACTCAGAGTAAAATATTATCTTTTTTCTATTTTAAATATCTCTAGATAACTGTTCTTAGAAAATTATTCCCATATTGTTTCATTTAAAATGTAATTTAAGTATTTTTCCTTCTTATTGTGAGAAATGATAGGTCAGTATCTCCTGGAAAAAGCCCTTCAAATAGCACATTCCATAATGGCCCTTTCTAAGCCACTACCTTACTGAAAAGCCAAGATTGTTGATTGATAGGTCTCCTTTTGTTTCAAACCACTACTTAAACTTCTTAGAACTTCAATATTGTGTAAGATAACCTTCAAAATACTTAATAAAATACCTATAAAAATCAAATGCCTCTTAAAACCAAATTTTACCCTGCCTCTGGCTTACTACTAGAGAGCAGATAGAATACTAGGTTCTCACCAGAGTAAAATAAAAGAAGAAAACCAAAACCTCCTTATTGAACAGCAAGATTTTAGGGATAGTGGTGCCTAGCACTTCGTAGTAACTAACCATCCCTTTAGAAGGTGGATGGCATTACTTTTTTCCTACTTTATCAATATTGCCAACATTCACAACATGAGGAAGAGACACTAATGTGACTTGGGAGACATCTGGAATTAATCCCCTTTCCTTTGCTCCCCCCAGAAAAGGCACAAAAGTCAGATGGCTGAACTTACATAATAAAGAAAAAAATGTATTCCTTTATTATAAAGAAAGTCTTAATGAAAATGTTTGCCCAATGGATTAAAATACCTATTCAAATTAAAATCTTCAAATTCTTCCCAACATTACACCTCATTAAAAGCAGCCAATTGACAACAAAAAAGTCCACTTCCCCAATCTTTGGGAGAAAGATGGAAGCCAGGCACTGAGCCATGTGGATGTGTGAGCCTGAGCTGGAAGGCATAGCACCAAGTGGAGTAGACGGCAATGAGGAGAGACTTGCCATTGAACTAGTTAGATATAAAAGATGTTCAACCTTTTAATCCCAAAATGGGGCTTGACTAATCAAAATTCTTAAAAATAATAATTTTACTATCTTGACTCTCCATAGAGCTAAAATTATGTAACTAACAAAGACCTTCTTCAGAACAGAAAAACTAAGATAAAACATAAATGTAATAATTTCCTATAAATACTGTAAATACTGTATGGCAATAAATGATATCTGTGGCTGGCAGAATGCTAAATAAATTCAAGTATCATCATATTTGATTCATATTGAAATCCCATAAGATTATTGCAATTCTCTCCAGATTTACAGATAAGCAAACTTCTTCAGACAAGTTTTGTTTATCCAGAGATCAAGGAGTTGGTTTATGTCAGACTGGATATACAAATCAACATCTATCCAACTCCAGAGATTTTTTTCATCTTCTATCTCTTTCAGAAATCATGCTTCATCACTAAGATATTTATCCTTTGTTCACACTGTTTTAATAACAAGGTGATTTAATATTTAGCTGATCAAATTTGTTATACTAAGAAAACTACAGTATAAGGATATCCTATGGGTCAGAAGTGTTTATATTTGAATAAATATTCACTATTACTATTAGTTTCAAGAACTGACTTACTTTCTTTTATGAGGAATCAGTGTTAATCTTAAGTAGGCTCCTATTTATAAATTTGGTCTATAATGATAGCATACAGTAAACTTTTATAGTAGTTTTCTTATAAAATGTATCTTGTCAACTTTTTAAAGTCTATTTTAATAAGCTGCTGGGCATTAGGTAAAGTTAGGCAGTGTCCACAATGGAGAGGCACAATTAAAAAATGGCAGATCTAGACAAAGCCAGCTACTCTTCCTCTTGTCTTACAAAAATATACACTACTTTACAGAGAGAAAATCAGTTAAATCAAGGGAATGAGAGTGGGTTTTCAAGTCTGAAAGATTCTGAATTCAATGTCAACCAGAGTCACTTTCAGCTTTTAGTGTACCAGCTTTGAACTTCATTGGGTTTCAATGTTCTTGTTTTTATCTATAAAACAAAATGCCTGCCAACCCCATTCCCCAGTACACATGGACACCAGGAGGGTTGTTTGTTTGTCTGTTTGTTTTTATCAGACCTGAGATAAATTAAGTAAGCTACTATGATACCTCGTAGATACTATGTCCTTAGTATTACTGGTACTGCCAATCCTCGCTATCAACTATATTGTTAGGATGTTTCCTTTCACTTGTTTCACTATCTTATAAAATCCAGTATACTCAACATATGTTCTCTTTACTGTATCAACTAGTGCATAATGATTTTGTGTGCTTATGAATGTGATTGTGTACATATGTATGTATGTGTGTATATACACATGCCTGAGGGAGAAAGGTAAAAGGAGAGGGAGGAGAAGGAAAGGAGGGGGAAGAAGAGGAGGAAAAATGAGACCAGAAGGAAAAGAGGAGAAAGGAGATGAAATAGAAAAGGTAAAGGACAAAGAAAGTAAAGTAAAAGGGAGGAAAATCTGTACATATAAATAAGACTTTGAGAGATAGATAACAGACTTTTTTTTATTAAAGTAAAATATTTTGTAATAATGTCGTTGGTTTATGATAACCTAGAGAAAATAAGGCTAAATTTAATTCAATTGTATTTTTCCCCTCCAGAACCTTGTTACTACAAGTGAGAGACTAACAATCTGAAATAGGAAACTAATTCATTAGATTTTTATTTGCTAATCTCCAGGTTTTTAATAAATATAATTAAATGAAATTGCTTAAACTTGAAAATGTGTGCATTACTCATATCAAGTACTTGAAAACTGAGGGTTAATTTAAATATATTACATATTGATGTATTTATAGAAACTACTGATGTCTTAGTATGTTTAAAGAAAGGCATAGTAAACACAGAGTGTTTGCTTAAAGGACATTGTGCAAATTAATTTTATCAAAAATGTTCAAGGGTTATTTATCTTAAACTGTAAAATGCAGTCCAATTATCACCCCACACATTTGCAGAAGCTTTGTGGTGAAATTAGGGACCTCAATATGACTGAGACTATTAACAGAGGTGAAGAGTAGTCCTGGCACAGTTGCATTGGCCTCTTTCCTGGTGTGCTCCTTGGAAAGAGATGCCTTTTGCCTCCCACACGTTTGTTGTCCAATCAACCACCAGGCATCTGGTACAGCAGATGGGCCCCATGTATACCTGGAACAGTGGTGCCAGGACAATCAGTGCTTTCTCCACTTCTGCATGAATTTGCTTGTGCTTTACTAGTTAGAGAGCATTTGTCCATCTTGGATATATGCACTGAACAGTAAATACGTGGAAGACTGTGAGGTTAAAAAACAAATACAGACATGACTCCCTACCTCAGGAAGTTTCACTAATTCTTTGCCCACCTTTAGATTTAAATCATGATTGATGTTTTTCTCACCAGGTTTACTTCTGGTCTGGTAATCCAGTCACTGAAGGATTGCATATTACTTTAATTTTCATGTGATGTTTCTTCTTCTTCTTTTTTTTTACATTTTTCTATTTTTATATTTTCTATAACTTATATTCTTTCTTACATGTTTGCTTTGTTTTATTAAGCTCTCCCCACCTCTAAGTTTTATCCTACTTTCCAGTACTATTTCCTTTCCTGGAAATATTACCAGTCTTAGGGGTTTCTTAATCATTTCAAATTGTCTGAAGAACTTCTTTTCAACATGCACATGTTATAACTTTGACCCAAGAATTTTTAATTGGTTAGGTCTAGGGTGTGCCTTAGTCAGGTGTATTCTATCTAGTTCTGTCTATATTGCTGACAATGATAAATTAATCACCAATTCCAAAATGACTGTGGCTATGGCAATATACATTTCCCTTGAATTTTAGGTTAATTCTGCTCCTGTGGTGGGAGCAGAAATAAAAATATCTCAGAATTTCAGTTGTAACCTTGTATATTTTGATGGCATAGACAGAGGTTGGAGAGAATACTATATCAAAGGTTCTTTTACAATATATGTAAAACCAAATGGACAAGCAAAAACTTGCTTATAGGACAATAGTTTATTGTAAGAACATATAGATATCTTCCTGATTTTCTCCCAAGAATTATCTGCATGCTCTCAAGAAGCTTTGGGCTGAGAATATTCAGTGAGTTGCAGTGAACTGAAATATACCCACCACTCATAAAAAAATGGTTGGTTCATAGTTTTTCTTTTGTGAAATAAGTAATAAAATAAACCATAAAGTAAATAACACCTGTAAGAATCATTAGCTACTTTAAAGGAGTACACAAATAAACAATAAAAAAAATGAAATTAATCATTGCTTTAAATCTCTTTCATCAACAAAAGATGTCTGCTAAAACTATCATCTCCCTTCCTGGTCATCTCCACCTCTTTCCATAGCTTTCCATATACTTAAATTAAAGACACATAGATTGGCCTTAAAAAAATTGTATACACTGTCCTCCTTCCACCCTCTAGATTCCTATAAAAATGTAGCTAAATAAATGTGAAAGTATCACATTTTATTAATCTTGTCACATAGCTTCTATTTTTTCTTCTTTAATTATTGTTCATCCCCGAGTTTAGACAAGAACATGTGACTCTTTCTTGATTTGTCTAGAAATTACTACACAAATACTGTTCTAAGTCAGCAGCAAAAGCCAAACAGGAAAAAGTAAATGAGCATCAGAATTATTCTTCTAATTACTTTTAAAAGTAAAAACTGTTTATCTTCTGCACACTGCTGAAGCTAATACTTACTACTGATATTCCAGGCCATGCTTCAGAGAAGATTGAAATGTTTAATGGATGTTTTCACTTTTTCATATAATTTTGCATTAAAGGTAAAGATACAGAATCCTAAAAACATCTTATTTCTTTACTGAGACTTTGAAGCGGTAACAGCTTGCATGTTTGGAATTTCTGGTGCAATGGAAAAATATCATTGTGAAAACAAAGTGAAACATTAAACAACGAAAACCACATACAAAAATTAATAATGGTTTGTCATCTCAAAATCCACAACGTTTAGTGACTAATAATACATTTCTTAAAATTGACACATCTTGCCAAGATTTTATACTCTCCAAGTTTTGATTGCCAAAGTAGACCATGTTTTACAAGTGAAATTCTAGATTTGCTGCCTCTACACATTTCCTTCATCTCCCTCCCCACTAGTCTCTACTGATAGTGTGGGCAAAACCAGGCTGTCCTCAGTTCAAAGCAGTTGATTTAGCCACAGTTCAATCCCATGCCTGCCCATCACTTTCTCTTTCTCATCAGGGTCACAAAGATGTGCTCTGTTCTTTGAAACTACTTTACCTTGTTGGTCTACATCCATTCCTCCTATTGATTTTAATGGTTTGTGTCTTTATCCTACATTAAACTTTCCTACAAAAATCTATTACAACTTTGCTATTGAATTATTTTAAAGCATATCATTTGAGAATATGACCAACCACATTTACAGTTCCCTTTATAACAATTCATAGAATAAAAAGATTTATATAGTGAAATATCAGGGAAGTCTTTCCTTTTTTGTAAATATATTTTCTGTTTTATTTTTCCCCCCTCAGGCAATGGAACTGAGATTTTCCCCACTTTCCTTTGGTTACCAGAGAAGTGCAGAACCAGATTTACAGTCATATTTTAGAACACCTGTAATGTCTATATCTACATGTTGCCCTTATTCCTGATATTTTCTGTCTTATGTACACTTACCCTGCACCAATTACATACTTGTATTTTCCAATTTCTTTGACTATATTTAGATAATTTTGTACATGACCTCCCTTCCTTAATGTAATAAGGGAGTTATATATGAAGAAACTATATAAGGATGCTTCTTGAATCACTGCTATTCAATGTTGTATAGGAATTTCCAGCTAGAACAATTAGGTAAGAAAAAAATACAAGTAAAAAGCATCCAAACTGTTAAAAAAGAAGTAAAATCTCTATTCATAGCTGACATATTCTTATACATACAAAATCCCAATGAATGTAAAAGAAAACCACTAGAAATAATAAACAAATACAGTGAAATAGGTGGATATGAGATTAACACACAAAAAACAAATTGTGTTTCTATAAGCATGCAGTGAATAATAAAAAAAAAATTAAGGGGCACCTGGGTGGCTCAGGTCTGGGATCAAGCCCCGCATCACATTGGGCTCTCTGCTCAACAGGGAGCCTGCTTCCCTTCCTCTCTCTGCCTGCCTCTCTGCCTACCTGTGATCTTTGTCTGTCAAATAAATAAATAAAATATTTTTAAAAAATTAAGAAAGAAATTTCATTATAATAGCATCTAAAAGAACAAACTACCTAGGAATAAATTCAACCAAGAAGGTGAGAGAGTTGTATACTAAAAACTAAGTCATTGCTAGATGAAATTAATGACCTAAATAAATGAAAAGATAACCCATATTCACCTATTAAAAAGCTCAATATTGTTAAAAAGGCAATACTTCCTAAAGTAATATATAGACTCAATTAATCCCAATCAAAATTCCAATAAACATTTTTTCCAGAAATGGAAAAGCTAATCATCAAATTCATATGGAATTCAAAGAGATCTCAAATAACTAAAACAATCTTTAAAAAGAAGAACAAGTTTGAGGATTTACACTTCTTGATTTCAAAACTTAATATAAGACTACAGTGAAAAAAAAAAAAAAACATGAGGCACTGGCAGAAGTATTACTATATGGGGAAATGGAATTTAGAGTCCAGAAATAAATCATTACATCTATGGTCAATTAATTTTCCACAAGGATGCCAAGAGCACTCAATGGGGTAAAAACAGTCTCCTTGGGGCACCTGGGTGGGTCAGTGGGTTAAGCCGCTGCCTTCGGCTCAGGTCATGATCTCAGGGTCCTGGGATCGAGTCCCACATTGGGCTCTCTGCTCAGCAGGGAGCCTGCTTCCTCCTCTCTCTCTCTCTTTGCCTGCCTCTCTGCCTACTTGTGATCTCTCTCTGTCAAATAAATAAATAAATAAATCTTTAAAAACAAAACAAAAAAAACCAGTCTCCTTAACAAATGGTGTTGGGACAACTGGGAAACTACTTGCAAGAGAATGAATTTGGACCTCTACCTCACATCATATACAAAAACTAACTCAAAAGTTAAAACTTAAAACTAACGGTTCAAGTGTAGGATATAAAACCATAAAAATCGTATAGGAAAAACTCAGGGGTCAAAAAAGAAAGAAAGAAAGAAAAAAAAAAGCTAGGGATCAATTATTAGTACCTTGGGTTGAGTAATGGATTTTTAGATTTGAAATAAAAAGTACAAGCAACAAAAACAAAAAGTAGATACATGATTTTATCAAAAGTAAAAGCTTTTGTATATCAAAAGATATTATCAAAAAAATGAAAAGACCTATAAAATAGAAAATATTCGAAGAACATTGTATAGGATTCATTTTATCATTTTACAACTCAATGATAAAAGACAACTCAATCTAAATATGAGAAAAGACATTAAATACTTTATAATCCCCCAAATAAGAAACACAAGTGGCCAACAAAATTTAAAAAGGTATTCAACATTTTAGTCATTAAGGAAATGCAAATCAAAATGACAGATAGCACTTACTAGGATTATCATAAATAAGAAAAAAACACCAAGCAAAACAAACAAAAAATCCAAAACATAATAAATGTTAGCAAAGACGTAAAAAAAACAAAAACATAAACAAAAACTGGGAGATTAGTACATTACTGATGAAAATGCAAAATAGAATGTAAAATCTTTCAGCCACTAAGAAAGCAGCTTGAAGTTCTCTCAAAGTTAAATGTGGAATTATGTATGGACCACAGATTCCATTCTCAGATATACGTTTGAAAGAATTGAAAGTACATACTCAAAACATATGCAAGTATACACAAGTTTACAGTAACATCATTCACAGTATCCAAAAGGTGCAAGCAGCTCAAATACCCATCATTTGATGACTGGATAAACAAATTGTCTGTACCTGTGGCGGAGTACTATGCATCCATATAAAAGTACTGATACATCTATAATTTGGAATTCCTAATTGGAAGACAGGAGGAGGAATCAGGTTTAATCATAACTAGAGTGTTCAGAGTAAGCCCCCACAAAGAATGTCAAATGATAAAGAAGATTTGAAAACTCTGGGAGAAAGTTTAGCATTTATTTTGTCAAGAGCACTCCAGGCAGAGAAGACAAGGAGAACAGGGCTAATTGCCTGGCATGTTTTCCATGGAAGTCGGTGTGGCTTAAAGGTGCATTTTAAAATGAGAGCAGTAGGAGATGACATCACAGAGTGCCTGAGAAGCCAGAATATGTAGATAATTTTGAGCCATTTTAATTTTTTTTTCCTAAGAGAACCATTGTAAGGTTTGAACAGAGGATGGAAATGATCAAACTGATATTGTAAATGGACTAGTTTACTGATACCTAGAAGACAGATTGTAGAAAGGCATGGAAAGAAGAATTAGGATTCTAGCTAAGCAAAGATGTTGGTTCAGACTGTTGGAAGTAGGAGAGGGAGTGAGACATGGTCAGTTTATAGTTTGTTTGTTGGCAGGATTTTTTTGTTGTGTGGAAGGACAAAAATGACCTCAAGAATAATTTCACTATTTATTGGACTGAGCACCTGGGCAGTTTGCGTTGCTATGAACCAAAAGGAGAAAGGCAGCAAGTGAAATAAATGGTGTAGAAGAATACTATATTTTCTAAAGATTATGTTACTCTACAGTTCATAGACTTTTCCCTCACCAATTTATTCCTTAACATAAATAAGTCACTGTTATTTATTTCACTCTAGAAATTTTGAATCTTTATACTGTTTCACTACTTTTAATATGATCTTCAATATGTGCCATTTTGTCTTCCACAGTAATACCATATTGAGGAATGTTTGGATAATGTTGTAATTTTAATTAATTTCACATTTGTAGGTGAAGACTGTATATCACTCAAGGTTTTCTTCCCCAAGTAAGAGTAATCAGTGTTCATTTGTATTATTCAGACTATTATAGGTCAGTATCACGACCCACTGTTAGTGGTGCAGCCATATGCCATAAAACAGTTTCCTTTTGGGGGGATACAGTTATAGTTTACCTTCTGTATTAAATCTACTTTAACCAGCTATTAATCAACTGATCTCTAATACAAACCTGTTTAAGAAAATATATCAGCTCACATTTTAGATTTCTTTGAAGAGAACAACTATAATAGAATCACGTGTATATTTTTTAACTATGAAGATTCTGGGCCTAGAAAAATGATAAAACGTTTAAAAAAATCTAAAATAAATATACTCCATTAGTACTCCCAAGGGCATTTTTTTTTTTTTCTAATTTCAATGACCAAACATGCATTCAGGAATAGAGCTCCAGGCTATTTCAGCTGAGAACCTAGTTTGCAGTGTTTATTCAACCACAGACAAGGCTTAAGTTGGTTTTAAAAGGGAAATAAAACATAATAGTTTTTCTCCCATATATATCCTGGATTGAAACTTACAAAGATCAAAAGTGAAAAGAATTAAATGAATCAGCTATTGTAAAAACCAAAGAGAAAATGCTATTTTCATTGGCTTTTTGTTCTTCATTATGCTAACTTCAAAAGTTACTAAAATGTTTTCAAATATAACTTTAAAAGATTAAATAAAGCAGCTAAGTAGAATAAAGATGAATCATTGTGAGAGTTAAAAATTCAACTGAAATGAAAATGCAGATTTGAGTAAAATATAAATATGATTGCATTTTCTATGACAGGGAGATTAAAGAAATGAAAGTTCAATGCAGAATTGATAAAGAACATATTGATTCTCATGATTTTTTAAAATAAACTTATTTTACAAAATTCTGTATATAATAAAAAATAATATCTGCATATTTATTATCTCTCTTGTTACCATGTGCAAATTTAAAAGAAACTCTTAAGAAATATCACTAATATATTTATACTTTATAACTCTTTACTCTGTCTTCATTTAAACAGAAACGATTTTACCAAAATTCTTTAGTGCATGGAAGGTGATCAATAAGGATGCAAAAACAGTTTATTTGCAACAGGATCGGGCACCAACTTCCAACTTGTATAGCATGGATTTCCCCAACAACAAGCAATTTTGATACCAGTTGAGTGTCCTTCAATTCAACTAAAAACTGACACTATCTATGCAGAGATAATATCAGATCCCATACTTTAAGGGTTCAGTCCCACAAGACTACTCTCCACTTCAGACTCCAAGCACAAGCCTAGGCTGTTACATGTATTTCTGACCAACTGGCTATAAATCAGAAGTTCTAACAACTCCCTCCTTGGGTTCGATTAATTTGCTAAAGTGGTTCATAGAACTCAGAGAAGCATTTTACTTACTGGATTACCAATTTATTATAAAGGGATATGACCCAAATGGTCAGATGGAAGAGATTGCATAGGCCAAAGTAAATAATGAAAGCTTCCATACCCACTTCTAGTGTACCACTCTTTCTGAATCTCCATGTGTTTACCAACTGGAAGGAATCTGTACCCTGTCCTTTTGGATTTTATGGAGGCTTTATTACATAGGCACGATTGATTAAATCATTGACCATTGGTAATTGATTCTACCTCTAACCCCTCTCTCATCCAGGAAATCAGGGAATATGACCCAAAGTTCCTACCCTCTGTTCACAATTGTTTCCCGTGGCAATCAGCCCCTGAATCCTTAGGTGCTTTCCAAAAGTCACCTCATTCAAATAAACCCAGTTGTGATGGAAAGGAACTTGTTATGTTGAATACCTACCTATTCAAAGATAGGTATCTTGTTATTCAAGATACCTATATTTCACTATTATAGCACTGAAGAGATTTCAGGAACTAACAGAAAGATAGCAAATATCAAGACAAAAGAGTCTCCCACTGCTCTTATCTCAGGAAATCCTAAGGGTTTTGGGAACTGTAAGCCAGGAACCATGGATAAAGACCAAATATATATGAAAATTATATTTGGCCATCTGAATTACCAAACATAGTTTTCTCATAAATCACAATATTGCATCTCACATTGCATTTGGAGTTCCATTGTCTAACAATAAGAAATATTTGAAAATTTGAATTGCCACTAGCAATAGGAAAGTTGACACTACTCTATATATTGGCTGTTAAAAATGATTAAAGAAAAAAAATGATTAAAGAAAACAATTTACATGATACAAACAGACTTTATCACTTCATGATATGGACAGTCTCCTTTCAGAGAACTGTAAAATTGGGTAGAAAACAGGAAGCTTTAATAGTAAAAAGACTAAAGAACAGGAAGAAGAAATTAGAAAATCTCTGATTGGATAGGGCCATACAGTTAAATTTGTTTTGGGGAAGAACAAACAAAGAACAAAGCATAGAGCTGAGAGTTGGCTTAGTATTTGGGGATTGGCTGACTTGATATATGTTGTTTCTGGTCAAGTAGAACATTTATAGGGGCATAAAAGTTACTTAATTTTCTGTTTGCTAATGTGGCACCTAGAGCAGTTCCATCTTGGACCTAGGAAGTTATTAATACAGCACTCCCTTTTGATCATCTTCTTGACCATTCAAGACAATGATTAAAAATATTAGTCTTAGCATGACTCATAGTTTGCCATTGCCTCTTTCAGGTCCTAGTGTAGTGTTCCCAAGATATGATGTCAGGTTCCCACTCTTAGAGCTGTTTACAGGTTTCTGGTTTTGTTGTTGTTGTGCTTGTTATTGTTGTGGGGTTTTGTTTGTTTTTGTCACTCTAATAAATGGCTGTCCATATGCATTTAAACTTTTGATAAACCAGAGTATATCAGGGAGACAATAATAATTATTAACAATGAAATAATACCCGCGATTTGGAGGGTACTCTTGAATCAGGGTCGCATAGCCCAAACCAACCAGAATCAAATAAATCAAGAAAAAAAAAAAAAATCCTAAAGAGGAGAATAGTTCTTTAACCCAGTTGGCCTTTTTATGTACTTCATGTAATTGTGTCTCCACTTCTCCTTAAGTGTTTATTTGACAAATCTGTTCCAGAGAAGCTGAGGCAGTAGAAATCAGGTCGAAGTTTGTGATGAACCAAAAGAACTCCCAGATCATCAGCACCACAGCAAACCCAATAGTCAGTTGGAGGCCAGATTACCCTCTTCACAATGCCCCAAGATAGGCAAACAATGACATTTTTTCAGGACAGAGAAAGAATTATTGAATTATTATTGAATGTGAACAACAACAACAAAAAACAGTGATAAGGACCTTCATGATGTTAGAATCATGAAAATGATGGCCAAAGAGGGAAAGAGCAATAGATTAAAAACGTTCTTGATTTGACATCTGGGGGAAAAGCAGTCTATCCCAACATTGGCTATTTCTCTTCCTACTCAATTTGATCTTGAGGTTTCCTGCATTTATACAGGACCAGATGACAGCTGTGAAATTCGCACTCAATGTTCAGCATCTTGTAATTTGGCAGTGATGTCAGTGGTTGAATTCGTGGCAGAGTTCTTTCCATGAATCTTACTTTTAAAAACCACCAGAGTTAAACAATAACTGTCTATAAGTGACAAAAGAATTAAAAATACCCTAGATGAGAGCTGATTTAATAATGAAATGTAGTTATTTCTGTGGCAGACAATAATTCAGGATAATAATTAGACAATGTGAGTACTGACAAACTTCTAGAAACTTTAAATAGTTTCTGAAATACCTATGTTAATAACATATATCAATAGGCATATAACTTAAGAAGGTTTATCATCATTTCTGATTTGACAATGCTTCTCATGTAACTTAACATACCAGATAAACCTAATATCTTTCCATCACAAAGTAAGAGACAAATCCTTTGGGATGTTCCAGGACTCCTTGAAAAAAATCCCAAAGTTAGTTCTAGGTCCAAAAGATTTCATTTAAAATTGGGGTAGTTTGTCAAAAATATCTATATTACCAAACTGACAAAAATTTGAAGGCAAATATAGAAAGCTACATAGTTGGGAACAAAATGAGCTCTTTTAATACTTAGAAGACTGTATGCATGTATGTGTGTATCTATGTGTTTGTTTTTAATCAAAGAAATTACTTAAGAGAAAGACAGTGTGAAACATAATAAATTATTTTGGTAAGACCCCAAATCTTTGCTGTCTAGGCAGATTATTAAAAAGACTAAGAAGAAGGTTTGATTATAATTTCTTATTTAGAGCAGACCCATAATCTAAGAAAATTGTCCTTTTTACAGAGAAAAAACAAATTCTAATTTTGCACCTGTGCGCCTTTGATATTAAAACTTATTTTTTAAAAACCCAGTTAAGTTCATTCCAGTCTTAACCAGGTTGGCAACACATAAAATTTCCTTCCCAACATTCTTTTTTTCACAAACTAATTACAACAGTTTTATATCCATTCAAATTTTGTCCTTTTTGTTTTTCTCATTTTGGAAAAAGCAATCATTTTATTTTCATACACAATTGTTTCTTTTCACCATTATTATTTCAAAGTAATTTAAATCACATATGTTGATTAGAATTCTTAATATTTAGAATCCATTTTCCTAGTGAAGACTGAGAAGTAAGCAATTGTGGATTATCTGTTACGCTAGCATTCTGTGGATTTGTAAAGTTATAAATAAGTTTCATAATTTCTGGAAGTATATTCTTCCTCATAGTATTTTTTCAATGTGGCACTAAGGATATTTAGTAATAGATCCACATATCATTAACCTTCTGTAAAAGGAAGCCAAATATGGATAAATCTATGTTCAGTAACTGATATTTCAGTATTTTATCTTATTTGGAAATAATCTGGATATTTAATGACTGACCATCATTTAATTTACCTTAATCTTATAATTTTAAGTTTTCAAGTTACCAAAAAGATATTGGACCAAAAAGATACTGGAAATTAGTTTTAAGTAGACATACCATTAAGCATAATTTTTGTTGAAAAACTCATTATAAACTTTTATTTTACTAATGTCTATTTACTTGTTAACAGTTATGTTGAGGTTAGAAAATTTAATGAGACATTAAATAACTATATTCAAGTTATCCTTCTTGCTGACAAATTATGTAACAGAGATCACAAAAGATACAAAGACACTATCTTAGCAAGATCCAGAGCCACTCCTAAAGACACCCCAAAAAGGGTATGGGGGAAGACACAGACAATTCTTCTGAGAACTGGCAATGGTCCACTGGGTCATAGACACAAATGAAGTGCAACACACATTCCTGACCAGCCATATTTTTGGACCTCTAGCCTCACAGCTGAGCTGCCTGCCTATGCCACAATGGACAACCTGAAAGCCTTATGCAGGCAGAAAGCCAAACAAAATTCTCAAAACACAAAATATGACAAACTGCAGGCTTCCAATTGAGTGGGGTTTAAAGTAGAGAGTGTAGTCCCAATGTGTCTACCAGAATTTGGCAAGGGTTTCCATTAATTTTAATTTTAGTTTTCTTTTGGCTGTGTAAGGAAATAACTGGTGGCAGTTTATTGGAGAATCCCTTGGGGTTCCATCAACTCTGGAAGGGGTCCATATGAAGGTCCTCCTTTGAGAGTAGATATGGAGTTATCTGAGTCAGTGTCAAAGGATTTGCACAAAACCTTGGGAGACAATCTCTTTCCTAGCACCTTAGTTGGTTGCAAGTAAGACACCAACTTCTGGGCCAATGTTTTGAACATGAATTCCCTAAGAGGGTACAACAGGGGAGGCCCAGGTTCTGCTTTAGGTTTCTTTCCTTGGAGCTACTATTGTTCTTAGGCCACTAACTTGGGAAATTTTTGTTTATAGTCTTCAAAGTAGCACATAGACATTTTCTTGAGATTACAAGTGACACAGTGTCAATCTAAACTATTCTGTGCCCAGTTTATCCTAGGATAGGAGTCTTAGAGAAGGTGGCAAACATTCTGACAGCTTTTAAGTGTTCAACCCATGTCCAGCAATTTTGCAGCTTTGGCTTCTGAGATTCCTGTCAAGGACACATCTATTACACTTTTCACTAGAATATTTCTTTAAAGCGGCTGATGCCCTAATAACTTTTAATAGTCCAATCTGTGCCTACTTTGATTTTGAATTTGATGATCAAAACATTCCACACCTCTTCATTATTTTCTCAACTTTCCCAGGTGCTTATCATGTGGACTCACCTTGAGATTTTGTATGTCCCCTAACATTTGGCATCATTACAGACTCCTATACAACCACCTCAGAACATTCCTAGGAACAATAGTTTTTAAATAAAGTTGGTTTGGATCGGAGAGCTGCACACAAGGGAGCTCAAATCCAAGACTAACTTACCCAGGGCCCTTGGTAATGAGGTCAGGAACAGTAAACTCAAGAAGTTCAGTGCGTGTGCATCTCCTGTTCAGCAGGCCTTCAGCAGTCACCTTCAGATAGCACACTCATCACCAAATACTGTTAAAAAATGATTAAAGAAACAATTCATGAAGTGGACAGTATCCTTTTGGAGAACTATAAAATGGGATGGAAGGCAAGAAGCTTTTGTAGGATAAAGAACAAAAAAACAAAGAAAAATAGATAATATCTGATTAGCTGGCGTCACACAGTCAACCTTGTTTGGGGTGAGGAGGAACAAGGAAATAACTACAGAGCCTGGATTTGGCTGACTGGATATATTATACTTCTTGTCAAGTGGAGCATTTATAGGGACACACACACTCATACACACAGACACCATCCCAACCTAAGTAGAAATATCATGTAAAGTTCTTATTATTACAAACAGAGGTTGCATTCCAGCAGCTTTTTATGAAATTCTTGTGTATAATAAAATAGTAGGTTTTAAAAATCTGATTGGGTAGGGGCTCCTGGGTGGTTTAGTCAGTTAAGCATCTGCTTTGGGTTCAGGTCATGACCCCAGGGTCCTGGGATCAAGACCCACATCAGGCTCCGTGCTCAGGAGGGAGTCTGCTTCTCCCTCTCTCTCTTCACCTCCCCACTGTTTGTGCTCTGTCTCATAATCTCAATCTCTTTCTCTCTCATATAATTAAATAAAATCTGTAAAAAATAAAATAAAAAATTTTTAAAAAACTGATTGGGTAGAAATATTTCTTTACATTATATGTTTTTAAAAACTGATTTCTGACTCGGTTCCTTATGGCTTCTAATTTATCTATTTACCAGCAAATTCTTTTAATGTAAAGCTTTAAGTTTTGTATCATTGAAAACCTATTGGAATTTCACAATGTTTTGCAAATCAATGCCACATAACTGTTCTATTTTCTCTCTCCATCGCTTTTTGAGTAGATTTTAATTAAGCTTAGTTTTCTTTCAGTCTCTCCTGAAAGCACCTCATCATTTGCTGTGTTATATCAATGTCATTTCTATTTCTGCTTATCTGCTACTATCACCTTATCCCTCAGGAAATGGGCTGTGTACAAAAGCATGATCTTCAAAGAACAAAGTTGGTCTTGAAATACCGCCTCTGCTACCATTCAATATCACCTGTGAGTCTTATGGAATACTAATGTAGACTTAGGTAAATAATGAATAATTAAACACAATCAGACTTGTTTCAAACATTGTCACTTTAAATCTTTTTATAGCACATACATATTATGTAATCAAGGATTTATTCAACTAATATCATGATTTCTAATTATCAGTTATAAAATAGGCCAGCAAAATTACTAGAAGTTCTGTCATAGCATTTTGTTGTTAAGTTTTTAGACTATGTATGTATATTTTATTGATATATATTATATAAAACATATTATATATAATATAAATTAATTTTATTATATATACATTTTATTAATTTATTATATAAAATTTTGTTGATTTATAAATATATTTTATTGAATGAATTTATTAATTTATATATAAATTTTATTAAGTGATGGCCTTGTATTTTAATATGTTGCATACCATTACTATATTTAGTCATGAAAATTTGTCATGAAAATGTACCTACCTATGAATTAATGTCAGCTATAACAATATTTCTTGGACTAAATGAAATCTCATTTCAAGCTTAGGAATACAACTTAATGTGGTAGCAATTTCTTGGGCATTAAAAAAAGACATTTTAGAAACACTGGCGGCTATGAGAAGGGACATAATTCTAAAGCTACAATCAAACAACATTTAAAATTGTGAGAATTAAGCAGAAGCTCATTTTAGTGAGCCATTGACCACTGTGTGTTGAGTCTGTGTGTCTGTGTGTGTGTATGCATGTTGAACAGAGAGAGAGAGAGAAACAGAGAGTGGCAGATAGAGAGAATGTGAGGAAGAAAAAGAGAGAATGAGAATAAGAATTATTGATTGTGGTTCTGAATTTGAAGTTTTTTCTGCCCTAGTCTTTCATATCTGATACATTTTACAATACATTTTTAAGAGTATTCAAGACCAAACTTTCATCAAAGTCAGACACATCAAAGTCAGACTGATAACCCAATTTGTCCTCGTAAAGAGAATCAAGATGCAGAGGATGTTTTAAGTTGGAATTAACAAATTAAATATCTTTAAACACATGTTTATAAATGTGACATCCTTTCATAGTGCATGCTCTTAAATTTTCCTATACAATTTACTCTGAAATGCTTCATGTAAAGAGTATGACTTATGTATGTATAACATTGTTTACTTATAAAAGGAGTGTTAAAAATAAACTAAAGCATATTAACAATTGGAAGTTTATCCAAGAAAAAATCAACATGAATTGACAAAGCCAATCCAGAAGTGGTTAGAAGTACTTTGCCCACAGGAGCTAGGGGAATGACTTATATAAAGAAGGGTGGACGTGCAAAGAGAGGAAATTATCTTATTGACTATAGCTTAAATCCTAGTTGGCTATTTGAGATTGGTTGCTCTTAGGTTTCCATTTTGTAACCTTGAGACATTTATAGGCTTAGATTTTGGTATACTTATGTAGGTCACCATGGCATTAGAGCCATCTCGGTCTAATGATCTCCCTGCTTAATTAATTCAACAGATGTTCGTATTTGAAACATACTAATCAGGAGTCTAGATTTTAGAGATGGCTGATGACAAATTATTAAAGTATTAAAATATGTTCACATAAAAGAGTTAATTAAATAACAATTTTTTAGAATAATTTTCATTAAGGAAATGACATATATTCAAGATATGTGGTTGTTCTGAAAATTTTTCTGGGCTCCAGTGATCATACATGGATGAAGTTTAGGAATCTGACAAAACCAAAAGCCTGAAAACTACAGAGTAGAGCTATAGTTTGACAGCATTGTCTGTTCTGGGTCTAATACTTAAATCTCTGTTCTATTCTGACTCTGGAGATAGACACACTTCTTATAGAAATGTGTTTTCATTTACCTTAGGTAGATTCCTGGAGTAGGAATTAGTAGGTTATACATAATATTAATTTTTAACTTTTAATTTTAAAATTAGAACTTCAATTTCCATTATCACTATTTTGTAGTTTTCAGGGTACAGTTCCTGCAGTTCTTTTGCTTTCATTCCAAAGACTTTTATTCTTTTTAGTGCTGTTGTAAATGGAATTTTTTCTTCTATCCCATGAAATTACTCATATAAAATCATGAATCATGTCATTTGTGAATTAAGCCAGCTTAACTTTTTTTTTTTCCCCTTTCCTATATGGCTGTTTTCGTTTGTTTGGTTGTTGTTGTTTCTTCCTTTTTGCATTGGCTAGAACCTTCGGTGTAACATCAAATAGAGTCAGTGAGAGAGTGGACCATCATATCATGTTCTCTTCTGGAAAAGATTCAGTTTTGTGGGTAGGATGCTAGCTCTAGCTGATTGTCGTGCTTTGTTGTTGTTGTTGTTGTTGTTGTTTTGTTTTGTTTTTCTCCTAGATGGTTTTTATCCTAAGGATAAAGGACTAAGGACTAAGATGTTCCTTCCTTCCTTCCTTCCTTCCTTCCTTCCTTCCTTCCTTCCAAGAGTCTATTTATTTATTTGAGAGAGAGACAGAGACAGAGACAGAGAAACAGAGCACAAGCAGGTGGAGGGACAGAGGAAGAGGGAGGAGCAGACTCCCCACTGAATAGGGAGCCAGATGTGAGGCGGACTCAATCCCAGGACTTTGGGATCATGACCTGAGCCAAAGCCAGATGCTTAACTGACTGAACCACCCAGGTGCCCCTGGAGATTTCTTCAAGGAGATCATTAAAGTTAGATGAGACTATAAGGATGGACTTCTAATCCAATAGGACTGGTGTCCCTTTTAGAAAAGGAACAGACCAGGGCACCTGGGTGGCTCAGTGGGTTAAGCATCTGCCTTCGGCTCAGGTCATGATCTTAGGGTTCTGGGATCGAGCCCCGCATCGGGCTCTCTGCTCAGCGGGGAGCCTGCTTCCTCCTCTTTCTCTGCCTGCCTCTCTGCCTACTTGTGATCTCTGTCAAATAAATAAATAAAATCTTAAAAAAAAAAAAAATAGAAAAGGAAGAGACCAGAAATGCGCATGCAGAGATGAAAGGCCATGTGAAAACAGCAAATAAACAGCCATATCGCAAGACAACAAGACAAGGCAAAGGAGAAACCAAATCTGCCAAAACTTGGCAGTCCTGGATCTCCAGCCTCCAGAACTGTGAGAAAATAAGCTTCTGGTATATTAACTACTCATTCTGTGGTATTTTGTGAAAATGGCAGCTCTAGCATACTAATACGGAGCTATATATTTTTCCTATAAGCATCCTTTTAGCAGCATCCCATTTATTACAGTATGTTGTGGGTTTGTTTTCATTTAGCTCGTAACACTTTCTAAATTCCCTGTGATTTCCTCCTTAACCCTGACATTATTTTTAAGTGTGTTGCTTAATTCCATTTTTACTTGTGGATTCCCTAATTTCCTTATTTTGTTGCTTTCTAATTTGATTCTGACTTGGTCAGAGAACATACTTTGTATGGTTTCAATGATTTTACATTTATTGAGGCTTGTTTTACGACTTACCATATGGTCTATATTAGAGAGTATTCTTCATCAGCTTCAGAAGAATAAGCTTTCTCCCTTTGTTGTGTAGTGTGCTCTATAGATATTATGTCTGATTCATAGTGTTTCGAAGTCTTCTATATACTTACTGTTTTTTTTTTTCCAAACTAGTTTTTACTCATCTTTAGAAGACAGTTATTTTGTGTCTTAGTGTTAATTGCTAAATTGTTTATATATCCAATCCAGTCTATCAGGTTTTGCTTCACATATTTCAGGTCTGTTTTGTTAGGTGCATGTATATTTATAACTTTTACGTCCACTTGATACAAACTGACCCTTTAATATTCTAAAAGGTCTTTTATTTTCAGTATTTTTTTTGTCTGAGGTATACATATTTTTTCAGATATTAGTACTGTCACTCAAGGTCTTTTATGGTTACCATCGGTATGATGCATTTTTCCTATATTTTCACTGTCAATTTATTTCTATTTTCAGATATAATATGAACTGTGTGCTTCTTTTAAACAGCATGTAGTTATGGGGGTACTTAGGTGGCTCAGTCAGAAAGTATCTGCCTTTGGCTCAGGTCATGATCCCAGGGTCCTGGGATCGGATTTGCATTGGACTCCTTGCTCAGTGGGGAGCCTGCTTCTCCCTCTTCCTCTGCCACTCCCCCTACTTGTGCATTCTTTCTCTATCTCTCTGTCAGATAAATAAATAAAATCTTTAACAAAAATAACATGGAATTTTATCTTGCTTTTTATTCAGTCAGACAACTATGCCTTTAATCTGGAGTGTTATTCCACTCACATTTGTTAGTGATATGGCTGGATTTATGCCTGTAATTTTATTGATGAAAATATACATAAATTGCATATTAATATCTATTATAAATATATATATCACATAGTAAATACACATATAAATATGTTCTAATGTCTTATGCCTCTTTTTTACCAGCTCCCAGCTTCTTTTATACTAAGTAGATATTTTTCTTGTTTCATTTATTCATTTACTCTACTTTTGAGTTACTCCCTTTGGTGTTGCTTTAGTGATATAAAATATGTTATATAAATATAAAATATGTATGTATGTGACTATAATGTCTATAATATCTATGGAAGTGATATATTTAAAAAGGATAGTCCTAGAAGGGTGGTTACTACATTTTTCATGTCTTTAAAATGACTTCAGATATGAATAGCTTTCAGAAAGGAGAAAATATATTTATCATCATTTATAGAACTATACATAATTACTATTTCTAGCGCTCTTCATTTCTTCTTGTGGTTATGAGTTATTTACTGCTGTCTGATGGTGTCTTATAAGCCCTAAAATATATTTTTATAATTATTGTTTCATGTAATTTTCTTTTAAATTTATTAACACAAGAGTTATAGTGCCTCTTACAATTATCTATATAATTACTTAAGTGATCTTTATTTCTTTGAGAGGATCTGATTTGCCATACAATGTCATTTTTATCTGGAATAATTTCCTATAACATTTTTTCTAGAAAAGTTCATTATGAAAGAATTTTCTCAGTCTGTTTACCTAGGGATGTTTTTACCTCGCTTTTGAAGGATAGTTACACTAGGTAAGACACTATTGGTTGGCATTTTTTCTCTTTTTTTAGCACTTTGAATACACCATCTCACTGTCTTCTGTCTCCCATTGCTATTTTGGGGGCAGCTATTAATGTCCCCATTGTCTGTAAGGATTTTCTTTTCTTTTCTCCTTCTTTTAAGGTTTCCTCCTATTTTGTCCTTTACAACATGACCATGATGTACCTTCAGCTCAGGTCATGATCCCAGGGTCCTGGGACCAACCCTCATCCACATGTTGAATTGAGGAGAGAGACTATCCTGTATGAAGAAAAGAAAAGAAAAAGAATTGAGACAGTGAATAGGAACTCATAGACCTGTATGATACCCACAAATACACCAGCATACACATAATGCAGAGAAAGAGGAAAGAAGAAATAGAAGCAGAAAATTGCCAAATTTGATGAAAATAATTCATCTGTATGTCCAGTTAGCTCAATAAACTTCAAGTAGTGTAACAAAATTTCCATCTAGAGTCATCCTGGTCATTTTTAAAAAGATTTTATTTATTTATTTGACAGAGAGAAGGGGAGAGAGCACTAGTAGGGGTAGTAACAGAAGGAGAGGGAGAAGCAGGCTCTCCACTGAGCAGAAATCCTGATGTGGGTGAGGCTCGGTCCCAGGACTCTGGGATCATGACCTGAGCTAAAGGTGCTCCTCATCATGGTCATGATCATGAGGGATCATAAAAGCGGACAATTTTATATTGATTTCTCTTTTTTTCTTGTGCATGGGTTAAAACTTCCCTTTTCTTCTCCTTCTGCACATCTAATTTTTTATGGTGCTATTGTTGAAAACCTAACACTTCAGATGACATATTATCACAAATATTGACTCTGACTTCCCATTTCAGGGTGGTGTTTTTGTAGTTGTTTGGGTCTCCTCCTCACGGCACACAGGAGAAAATGAGGCACAAACAAGTCAGCTGCAAGAGAATGGGAGCAGGGGATGACAGTAGAAAAGACTGTTGCCCCCAACAACTCCTCAGTCTCATATTTATTAGAAAGTGGGTAACAACCAACAAAGAAGCCGGAGTAGATTACACACTGACCATGAGTCTTGTAGATACGTAAGAAGAAAGGCAAAATATGTCTAGTTACATAGTACATGACCTATGCTGAGCAAGCCCAAATGAAAGGACTGTATGACTAACTGCTGATGCTCTCCAGGGAAGGGAAGATAATGGAAAAAATGAAGCAGGCAGAGTTCTGTCCTGAGAGAGCCTGGCCTTCCCAGCTGCGCTTCAAGGACCTACATCGCTCTCTCCCCCAGAGGCTTGTTGCGAGTACATGTTTTTCTTAAGGCTATATCTAAGCATGCTTGGTAATGAGTATAATTTCTCATAGGTGATATTTTAAGCAGTGTGTTGTTCTGAGGGACAGTTACAGTTTGTTTCTTTAGTGACATGCCTTGCCCAATTGTATGTAGTCTATTACCTTCAGTTTGCCTCTGTTCACTTGGTTGTCCTTTCAGTCCTATTATATTCTAGTCAGTCTTCCTAGAGTTGCCATTTGATTCTTATTGCTCAGTTGTCAGCCAAAGATTTGGCAGAAATCATGTTTAAACATCTTGAGCCAGTAAGTGTTTCTCCACTGGCCATTGGAACTGTGCATAGGTTAGGGAATCCATTACAAATTAAAAGAGAGTTTAGAAATGTTTTGTAGCCTCTACTTCCTTCATTCACAAAGCTACCCATTTATCTACAGATGAGGTGCTTACTGGTCTCTCTTGGGCATGAATTTAGCTTTGTACATGCACTAATTTTTCATAAAAATGTAGATATGTAGAATCTTCAGAAAATATTTGGATCTCTTTATCCTGATCTCCCATCTAAATTCACGATTTATTATTATATTTTTTGCCCCAACGGGTATAGAAATATTAATATAGTTATTAATGATCTACCCTGATTATTTGACATTATAATTGTTATTGTTTTTGATAACACCTCTGGGAATAAAATTTTCCATGCTTTGATCCCAGTAATCACCCTATTCTATCAGTCCTCTCTGACTGCCCCACTCTTGTAGAACTTCTGTACTGAGGAACTAGGGGAAGAAGTATTGAGTGTAGGCCAGACAAAACACTGTGCTCAGTGAAGAGCCACTTCCATTTTTCTTACTGTAAATCAGTACATTTTCTTAAATAAGTCATTTGTCTTATGACTTCAGTCAATTTCCAGAGTCTTTATTACTATTATTATTATTATTATTCTAAGTAAGTCCCCACCCAGAATGGGGCCCCATGTGTGGCTTGAACTTAAGACACTGAGATTAAAACCTGAGCTGAAATCAAGAGTTGGACACTTAAATAACTGAGCTACCCAGGTGCCACAATTTCCAGAGTCTTTTAAATGGTTGTTTGAACAATTCTGTCCAGTTTTGTCATTGTTCTTTTTAAACAGTATTTGCTGAACTTTCATTTAGCCATTCTGGAAGTCACTTATACCCTTTTTAATTTTTGTAATCCCAGTGTCTCTCACGGTGGTGGTCATAATTTACCATCATCCATCAAATTTGAAATTTATAAGTGTCTTAGCCAAATAATCTTATTGTTCCTGGTTTTCATTGATTCTTTCTGAAGATATAAGAAACTACATTGTAATGATCAGTACTTTGTATTTAGACTTATCACTTTCAAGGAATTCTTAGTTTCCATGTCTACAGAATGCTTTATAGTTTTTTTTTAAATCTATATACTGTTATTTCAATTTGCATATCTCTAAGAAATGATAAATTTAAAGATTTTTTTTTTTTTGCAAAATGCCAAGAACTGCCTTAACAAGAATTATTGCTGTAATACAACATACTCACTCTGTTCCTTTTTAAAAAATCTCTATCTCACATTTCAACATTTTATTGCTGGTTTGTGTTGGGGTGGGCCAATGATATTATTATCAGGAAAAAAGTAGCTCTGAGATTATCTGAAACCTGAAAGAGCCTTCCCCATCTAACAGACTAAAGTTTCTTTGTTACACTGATTTTCACAGGACACAACATTCCTCTTGGCTACTAAACTTCAGAATATTTCTATTTAAACACTTCATGAACACTTCCATATAAACTCAGTTCCAGATGTTGGTTGCCACTCATTTGGGTGGCTATAATCTTTTTATTTTGAATCACTTCTCCTTTTATCCTCTTGATTGTGTGCAGAGAAGATGCTTTAGAACGCACCAGTAAATAATTTTATCTATGTGTTCAACACTTTAATTTCATCTAGGAATATTATGAGATATATGATACCAGTGCTGTGCTCAAGGGCAATACTGACAAATAACCACTTTCCCTGCATGTATGTCTACAGTTACCAAAAAAAAAAAAAAAAGAGAGAGAGAGAGAGAGAGAAAATGTGATGTATTGCACAAACACCTAATTCCCAGAAAACTGAAACAGTCTGTTTTAAATACACATATCAGATTGCATGTTACAAAGTTTTAATGTGCATCCATTAGCTACCTAAAATTCTTAGATATAACTGGAGATCAGCTTTAATTTTAATGCAAACTCTGAAAAGAAAGTCTAAATTTTAGTGCAGCCCAGGAAGCCATTGTTTGCAGACATACAACTATAAATATTTAACTTTAATTCATATTGAATAAGTCCTTATGAGATGATAATGATGTTAGACTGGATAAGATCTGTAATAAGAGCCTAGTTGTGGTCTTTGCCCAGGACTTTTTTTTATGAGATCATTTAAATTCTGAGTGTTAGATTTTACATTGTCAAAATGGAGTAGTATCCATTATATGGTCTTTCAAGAGTAATATTTGGGGGGGAGAATAAAATGAAAATAGTACATCAATTTAGATTGTTACAAAAAGGTCAAAGCCGTTTTATTTATTTTTCTTGTCATCTGAATGTTTTGTATATTTTATACTATTTTAAAATTTTAGGGGCACCCGGGTGTCTCAGTTGGTTAAAGGTCTGCCTTTAGTTCAGGTCATGTTTCCAGGATCCTGAGATCTGGCCCCACATCAGGCTCCCTGCTCAGCAGGGATTCTGCTTCTCCCTCTGCCCCTCCCCCTGCTTGTGCTCTCTTCTCTCTCTCAAATAAATAAACAAAATCTTAAAAAAATAAAATTTTAGGGGCACTTGGGTGGCTCAGTTGGTTGAGTCACTGCCTTCGGCTTAGGTCATGATCCTAGAGTCCTGGGATCAAATCCCACATTGGGCTCCCTGCTCTGCAGGGAGCCTGCTTCTCCCTCTCCCTCTGCCTCTCCCCCTGCTTGTGCTCTCTCTCTTTCTGTGTCAAATAAATAAATAAAATCTTTAAAAATACAATTTTAATACAATAACAAAATTTTAAAATTATATAGATATAACATAAATCATAAATTTAAAAATGTGTCTTTTAATTTTTTTAACAAATCACCCTCATTTCATTGTAACCAGTAAGTCTAAGTTGGACACATTTAAAAAAACAAAACAAAACACACTTTCTAAGGAAAAGGGAAAAATTGTAGACACTGTTATTTCAGAGCAAAGTATACAAAGCCTCTAGAATACTCGAAGTGTTAATTTATGGCCCTCTAATTTTGAGTTCTTCCCCGTGATGATAGAGTCTATTCTTTCTAAAAGGTTCTGCCTTCCACTGCTGCAACTTCTGCCCATAGTCCTTGTTACTTTGTCAGTTTCTCCTTTGCTAAATTTAAAACTGAATAATGAGGTCACCCACAGGGCCTCCTTCTCCTAGGACTTTTGAAAGCTAAGACTTTTATTAATGTTCAAACTGTGTCTCAAATTCAATTCTTATGATGACATTATGACACCCTGAATAAAAATAAGAAAGGTTTGTCTGGAATTTTATATTAAATTTTAATAAGAACTGTATTTTATGGTATTCTGATTTTTGTTTGGAGGGAATTTTTGTTAAACAGTATATGAACTCTGATTTTTATTTGAGTACATTTCTCTTTGAACAGATCATTTTTTTCTTAGAAATCCTGTTTATTTTTAAATTCTCATATGGTAAAATTGCCCCCCCCCTTTTTTTTGGTATACAGACCTGTGAATTTTAAAATATGTTTAGACTCACGTAACCACCAACGCGATCATGATACAGTATAAGGTCCAACATCCCCCAGAGCTCTTCATACTATACTTTTATATGCCTACTTGCCTCCCCAACCCTGACAACCACTGATCTGTTCTCCATCAGTTTAGTTTTGTTTTTTGGAGAAAGTCACATAAATGTAATCATAAAGTATGTAACCTTTTGAGGCTGGCTTTTCATACTGTGTATAATACCTCTGGGATTTATTTAAGTTTTTGTTATAACATAGTTTGTTATTTTGTGTTTGTTGGAATATCACTGTATGGTTATACTACAGTTTATTTATTATTTTTAATGGGAAATTTTTATTTTTTAACTTTTTTAAATTGTATTAAGTTTTTAAAATTTTAATTCCAGTATTGTTAACATACAGTGTTATATTAGTTTCAGGTGTACTATACATTGCTCAATGCTCATGATGGTAAATGTACTCTTAATCCCATTCACCTATTTCACTCATCCCCCACCCCCTACTTCCTCTCTGGCAACCAGTTTGTTCTCTATAGTTAAGAGTCTGTTTCTTGTTTTCTTCTCTCTCTCTTTCTCTTTTTCTCTTTCCCCTTTTGAACCAATCACTTAAATAGATCAGTCGTTGTTTTTAATAGTATGTGGGTCTTTACATTTCATAAAGAGATGGACATAGATGCATTATTTCTTTGGGTTTATTTGAATTACTGTCTCACTTTTGGAAAATATTTCATATTAATTAAAGAAAATCTGGTATTTTTCCTGGTAATGCTCTAAATTTAAATGCACAATAAGAAGACAAAATGAGGGGCGCCTAGATGGCTCAGTGGGTTGAAGCCTCTGCCTTCGGCTCGGGTCATGATCTCAGGGTCCTGGGATCGAGCCCCACATGGGGCTCTCTGCTCAGCGGGGAGCCTGCTTCCCTTCCTCTCTCTCTGCCTGCCTCTCTCCTTACTTGTGATCTCGGTCTGTCAAATAAATAAATTTTAAGAAAAAAAAAAGAAGAAGACAAAATGACTCTTTCAGGAGTGCACTGAGCACATGAAAAAGATACAGACATTTCTCTTTAGATTATGTCGAAAGCCAACATCTATAAACATAGTATCTGACATGTTCAGTTCAGGTGTGTGTGCCTGATAGAAACAACAGTTCCTTTGACCACCTATCCTAAGGAAACACTAATTGTGTTACTTTCCAGAAACCTAAGAGGCTTAAGTTAATGGATTTCTGCTTTCCATTCTACCTCTGACTTCAAAGGATTTAGAAGCCCAACTATTGTCAACATTTATTTTTTATTAAATATTGTAAGAAGACATATGAATCCCTTTTAATTGAAATGAGACAAAGACGGAAATGTGGCTTATCTCACTTCTAGTGTTTCCCCCCACCCCCACTCCGCCCTTGGTCTCAACTCCAAACAGTGCATTTCCTTCTAACTGCGTTACCTTAAATATCAATACTCAGCTCTAGAATAAAACATTTAAGGCTTGGTAAGTAATCGAAGTTAACTAAATTGTTCTTTGGTATGTATCTAAGTGGGTTTTCTATGTCTAACAAACCCAGACCTAAAGAAATAATGAATATGCTTGAGATTCCCTTGGGAGTATATTATTGTCTTCAAGAGATTTAAATCTATATTCATCTGTGGTGACTATATCCCCATTTGGGATGATGAAAGACAAAATAAAGCTGTTTTCACATTTCTGTTTGAATATATAGTTATAGTTAATTAAACAAGAAAATTTATATTGACTGAATAGTGGTTAGAATTATAGATAATTGTAAGTGGAAAAAGATAGTTTACCACACAAGGAATACATGATATGTGTGTATTTATAGCTATGAAATGAGAAAAATATAAATGTGTTGACTTGACCAAGATCAAGAATCTAGATCCATAAGCAGAAATCAGAAATCCTAATTTAAGTTACATCTTCATTCCAATACACATCATTACTTTTTTTTAACTCCATCTGCTAGTAATATGATTATTGCATCAACATTTATTGAACATTTAATGTGAGCTAGCCATTTCACTATACAATGTTAAACGGGAATTTCTGTAGTTTAACCAACAAGAATTTCCTATTCACATTTATGCAAGATTTAATAAGTGGTATGTAAATTGGTTAAGCAATCATCACCCAGATGTAGTTCAGAGAAAGCTAAAGATCTAATAATAGGAGGCCTATCCATTGATCTATATGAGTTGAGAATGCTAAGCAAATTTCTTTCTTTTTCCATTTCTGCACTCAACTCTACCTCCAATTCAACTGAGATGGCATCAAAAGAACTCTTTGAGATATTGGGAATGATAATTTCCAGGATGGAACATTTGCATATTGTTCCTGAGTCAATGATCAATAAGCTTCAGAAACCCTTATATTGACTCGAGACTGCTTCTTGAGTGGGGCCCAAGAGAATTATTAATATAAAAAGCACATGTCCTTGGAATTTAGGAAGTTTAGTTAAGACTGGTGTCTCACTGTTTTCTGGAGAATTCAGGAGGGGTGGGCTGGCTTGATCAGCTTTCAGTGACATGGAAGAAAATGAGTATATGAATGAATATGGCTTGCTCTTCTAGATTTTGATATTTTGGGTGAGTCATATGCACAAAAAAGAAGGTAGCCAGACTCAAGTTTCCTGTAAAATATCCCACTGGATGGCTGATGGAGTAAACTCACCTAAGGTTATAGAATCTGGTCAAGAACACAGTGAGTGCTCCAAAAGTACAAATAAACATTGTTTCTTTTGTTTTCACAAGGAATGGAAATTGCATTAAATCTGTTCTATGAAATATAAATTTGAAAAAATGGTAAGAATCTCTTCATGGTTTCCTTGCCTAAAGAAGAGACTTAAGTAAAATTTAATTAAAGTATGGGACAAAAAATATCATTAATTGCACATTATTGTCAATAAATGTTCTACCTCAGCTAAATTATTTTATTTTAGGCAAGATGTTAAAATGAAAAAATTGGCTCTTCCTAACAGATGCTAAATTAGATGGAAAAGATTTTCCCCTTGGCTTATACAAAATTTTATACAAATATAGGACTTTCTCCAGGCTTTCTCCAATTTGTTGAGGCAAAAAGTATAAGGTCAACCAAGAAACAATTATACAACATTGTAGAGAAAGCATTATGTTAAATAAAATTAGTTTAACAAGTTAATTTAAGTTTAATAATTCTCATAATTTTTTTTGCTCTTGAATCATAATTATTAGTTTAAAGTTAGGAATAAGGTGTTTTTTTAAAGCAATGAAATAAATAAAATGTAGAAGAGGGAAGATAAGGTATACTATGTATATTTCACTGTACAAAGTATAAGCACTCTGAGATATATTTAAAATGTGAATATTCTCACCCTCAACACAAAATGGTAATTATATTATGTGACTGAAGTAAGTATTAGGTGATACCACAATGGTGGTATTCATATCACAATATATGTATATCAAATCCACACACTATACATCTTAAATTTACATGATGTTTTATGTCAATTACACCTAAATAAGGCTGGCAAAATGTGAACATTTAGTAAAGACAAGTATTCTGAACTGTTTTTTATGTTTGCCATAATTCTTGGTACAATCCCTGATGATTTTAATAGCAACAAAAATTTGAATTTGCCAAACAGCTAGCTTGGTTTAAGTTAAACTCTCTGGTTACATAATATAATGAAGTTATTTGGCACAAGAACATTAAACTTATTATTTTGGTTTTATTAATATAGAACTAACTCTATCTGATCAGAAACAAAATACTACATATAACATGGGGTCCTGTATAAAAATGAAGTTGATAATGCAATCAGGTACACCTCTATGATTTAAACGTTCTATATCACTTAAGTAGATTTTTTTTCCCTGATATAGAAACCTTCTAGTTTTTTTTAACCCCTGAACAGAAGAACCACTTTGCAAATTATGTGTTTCATATTTGTAGATTATTTGGCTCCAGTCTTCTTTATAGAATCATTTTTCACCTAATTTACATTAGATAATTTATCACTTACTTTTTACTGTGCAATAAAACTTAATTTTAGGGGCGTCTGGGTGACTCAGTTGGTGAAGTGTCCAACTTTTGATTTCAGCTCTGGTCATGATCTCAGGATCATAAGATCGAACCCAGGTCAAGCTCCAGAATCTGCTTGAGAGTCTTCCCTCTGGCCCTCCCTGCCCCCCAATAAATAAATAAATATTTTAAAAAACACTTAACATTAAACAACAGAACCTTTTTTAATCCAGTCCATAAGTCTAAAGGTGGGATCTGGCCTAGGCAAAGTCAGCTAATGTAGAATCCTCTTTTGTGTTTGCTATCAGCGGTAAGATGGGCACGTGACTAAGTGATATAGGATGGCCTCACTATTGGGTAGTTAACGGGCCCTTAAGAATTCCCCAGTTCTGGGACACCTGGGTGGCTCAATTGGTTGAGCAGCTGCCTTCGGCTCAGGTCATGATCCCAGCATCCCGGGATCGAGTCCCACTTCGGGCCCCCTTCCTTGGCAGGGAGCCTGCTTCTCCCTCTGCCTCCGTCTGCCTGTGCTCTCTCTCTCTCTCTCTCTGACAAATAAATAAATAAAATCTTTAAAAAAAAAAAAAAAAAGAATTCCCCAGTTCTCCTCTATTTGACCTTTAGTCTCCCAGCAGTCCTGTTCAGGCTAGTCATGGCATAGTCTCTGGGCTTTGAGTACAGCAAGAGAAGTCTAGCTCTAAGGAGTAAGCTCCATTCAAGCCTGCTCCTATGTCCTATCTGATATTTCCATTGTTTAAAGCAAATTATGTGACCAACTCAAATGAAGGTGAAGATCTTATAAATTATATTTATTTTCCATCCTCAATTCACTGTGGCATTTCAGATAGTACAGAGAAGTGCGGAAACATTTCATTCATGTTATTACATGCAGGGCAAACTAGCCATTAGCCTATTTACTCAGAATAGAGAAACAGAAGTTCTTTCTGTAAAGGAAACTATAAAAACTTCCTTTGTGGTTTTCTTACTTAAAAGTCCTGGGTTCCAGCAATTGTACTACTGGGTATGTACTCGAAAGATACAAATGCAGTGATCCAAAGGGGCACATGCACCCCAATGTTTATAGCAGCAATGTTCACAATAGCCAAACTATGGGAAGAGCCTAGATGTCCATCAATAAATGAATGGATAAAGAAGATGTGATACACACAGACACACACACACACACACACAGGAATACTATGCAGCCATCAAAAAAAAGACAACAACAAAATCTTGCCATTTGCAATGACATGGATGGAACTAGAGGGTATTAGGCTAAGTGAAATAAGCCAATCAGAGAGTGAAAATTATCATATGGTCTCATTGATTTGGGGAATCTGAGAAACAAGACAGAGGATCATAGGGGAAGGGAGGGAAAAATGAAACAAGATGAAACCAGATAAGCAAACAGAAGTTTAGAGACTTTGGTCTCAGGAAACAAACTGAGGGTTGCTGGAGTAGAGAGGTGTAGAAGGGATGGAATTGGGTGATGGACATTGGGGAGGGTATGTGCAATGGTGAATGCTGTGAATTGTGTAAGACTGATGAATCACAGACCTGTTACCCTGAAACAAATAATATATTGTATGTTAAAAAAAAAAAAAAGGTCCTAGGTTCAACTAATTTGTTAAGCCCCCTTTTTTTTTTCTATTTGCCAGTTCTCATTTAGAGGAAAAAAAACAGTGTTTGGTTAAGGGATCAAGTAAAATTTTACAGAAAAAAAAAATTGTTTTGTAAAAATACAAAAAAAAAAAATTGCCACTGCCAGAGAGTATAATTTACATCATTAAATAAAATGAATTGAAGGAGTGTAATTCTTTATGCTTGCATACAAATGAGTATTAGAAAATCTGAGGTTGAATATTATAAGAACATACTCTGCTCAAGTACAAACCACATTATAACTTTAAAAGAGTAGGTAAAACCTTCTATTTTCCAAGTGAAAAGTTATATTGAGAAAGTTACCATTTGATGAATAGCTCTAAAGCCATGAATTTAAACTGGTATGGAAAACTTATGTAATAATGGTTTTATCTGAGAACTTAATTGGCTACTTATGTTTATACTACTTAAAGGAAACAGGTTACCAAAAAGTAGAGACTTTAAGTATCATTGCTCTTTTTTAAGAGTCTACACTCTTTATTGCATCCTTTCTCTTCCAGCATTATTGAGGAATAATTGAAAAATTAAAAAATTATATATTTAAAGTGACAACCTGATATTTTAATATATGCATAAATTGGAAAATATTGCAACAATCAAGTGAATTAACATATCCATAAACTCATATAGTTAACATTTTCTTTCTTACTTCCATTTTTCCCCTTTCTCTCCTCCTCTTCCTCTCTGTTACCTTCCTTTTTTCCCTTTTTCTTTCTGTTGAAAACACCTGATCTACTGATCTACCCTCTCAGCAAAGTTCAAATATACAATACAGTATTGTTAACCACTGTGACCATGCTGTACATTGCATCTCCAAAATTTATTTATCTGTATAACCAAAACTTTGTACCTTTGACCAGTATCTCTCCACTTCACCCCACCCGAGCCCTGGGCAACCACCTCCACTTCTGTAAATTTGACTACTTTAGATTCCACATATAAGGGAAATCATGCAATATTTCCCTTTCTTTGGTGAGCTTATTTCATTTAGAATGCTCTCCAGATTCATCCATGTTGTTGCAAAGGATTTCCTTCCTTTTTAAGGCTGAATAACATTCTCGTGTGTGTATTTGTGTGTGTGTGTGTGTATTTCACATTTTCTTTATTCATTCAACAACAGACGTTTACGTTGTTTTCATATCTTGGCTATTATGAATAAAGTTGCAGTGCACGAGAGAATACAGACATCTTTACAAGATCATGATTTCATTTCTTTGAAATATATATCCAGAAGGGAGATTGCTAGATCACATTATAGTTCTAATTTCAATTTTTTGAGGAAGCTTGAAACTGTGTTCCATAATTGCTATACCAATCTACATTTCCACCAATAGCGAACAAGTTTTCCCCTTATTCCACATCCTTGTCAGCACTTGTTATTTTTGTCTTTTTGGTAATAGCCATTCCAATTGGTCTGAAGTGATATATCATTGTGATTTTGATTTCCATTTCCATTATGGTTAGTGAGGTTGAGAAGCTTTTCATATACCTGTTGGTCACTTGTATATCTTCTTTTAAGAAATGTCAATTCAGGTCCTCTACTCATCTTTTTAATTAAGTTATTTGAGTTTCTGTGTATTTTGGCTATTAACCATCTATCAGAGATGCAGTTTGCAAATATTTTCTCCCATTTTACAAGTTGCCTTTCACTCTATTGTTTCCTTTGTTATGCTGGTGTCTTTTAGTTTGATATAGTCTCAATCTATTTTTGCTTTTGTTGCCTGCGCTTTTGATGTCATATCCAAAAATTATTGCCAAGATCAACATGAAAAAGCTTTTCCTTTGGTTTACTCTAGTTTTTTGTTTCCATGTCTTAGGTTTAAGTCTTTCATCTATTTTGAGTTGATTTTTGTATATGAAATGAGATAAGGGTTCAATCTCATTCTTTTGCCTGTGGATATCTAGTTTATCCCAACACCATTTATTGATCCTTTCCCCATTATGTGTTCTTAGCACACTTGTCAAATCATAAATGTGTGGATTCTTGGCTCTCCAACCTGTTCCATCTTTCTGTATGTTTGTATTTATGCCAGTACTATATCATTTTAATTACTTTAGCTTTGTAATATATTTTGAAATCAGGAAGTGTGATATCTCAAGCTTCGTTCTTTTTGCCCAAGATTGTTTTGGCTATTCAGGGTCTTTGGTATTTCTATATGAACTTAAGGATTGCTTTTTCTATCTTGGTAAAGAACACCTAGACATTTCAATAGGAATTGCATTGAATCTGTGGATCACTCTGGGCAGTATGGGCACTCTAACAATGTTAAATCTCCAATTCAGGAGCACAGGATGTCATTCCCCTTATCTGTGTCATTTAAATTTTCCTTCATCAGAATGTTTTGTTTTTTAATTTCAGTAAACAAGTCTTCCACTTCTTTGGTTAAATTTAATACCTAATATTTTATTATTTTTGACATTATTGTTAATGGGACTTTTTTTAAATGTTTTGTATATATGTTATTCTTTTTCATGGAAGAATAGTGCATACACAATGTTATGTTAGTTTCACATGTACAATATAGTGCTTTGATGGGTTCATATGTTAAGCTCTAAGTATAGGTACTATATGTCGCCATACAACACTACTATAATAACATTGTTATATCTCCTATGCTGTACTGTTTATTCCTGTAACTTATTCATTTGGGGATTGTTTTTTTAATCTCCTTTTTGCATAGTCAGTTTTTAATGTATAAAAATGTAACTAATATTTGTAGTGGTTATTTTGTTTTCTGCAACTTTACTGAATTCATTGATTACTTCTAACAGCTTTTCTTTGTCCTTTTTGTTGTTGTTGTTGTAGTCTTGAGGGTTTTCTACATATGTGATTATGTCATATGCAAAGAGAGTTAATTTTACTCTTTCCTTTCTGATTTGGAAGGCTTTATTAACTTTTTCCTTGTTTATTGTTCTGGCTAGGGCTTCTAGTACAATTTTAAATAGAAGCTCACTATAACAGAATACTTTTTTTTTTTTTAAGATTTTATTTATTCATTTGTCAGAGAGAGTGAGCACAGGCAGACAGAGAGGCAGGCAGAGGCAGAAGGAGAAGCAGGCTCCCCGCTGAGCAAGGAGCCTGATGCGGGACTTGATCCCAAGACCCTGGGATCATGACCTGAGCCGAAGACAGCCGCTTAACCAACTGAGTCACCCAGGTGTCCCTATAACAGAATACTTTAATGAAAGTCACATTTATAGTTATTTATCCTGAACTTCTTCTCACTTTCCTTTTTATATTCTTTTTAAAATGTATTTTTAATCTCTAAACAATTGTCAGAGTTTACTTAAAAGACTATCAATATAGACACAATTTTAGCAATCACATTTTCAAAACCTTCATCTATAAGAAGCAGACTGAAAACTACAGTTTTTGACAGAACAGTGCTTTGTGAGACCACAGAATATAGGCTGTTTCTATTTGCCATAATAACATGTGGAGAGCTAAGTAATTTTTTAAAACAAATTAAATCCACAGTAAAGTTAGTTGCTTTTTTATTTTATGGTTTCACCAACATTTGGTTTCTACTTTAAAATGCCAAAATAGCTGGTAGAAAATAAAATTAAGGGGAGCCTGGGTGGCTCAGTGGGTTAAACCTCTGCCTTTGGCTCAGGTCATAATCTCAGTGTCCTGGGATTGAGCCCTGCATCGCATCGGGCTCTCTGCTCAGCAGGGAGTCTGCTCCCCACCCCTCCTGCCTGCCTCTCTGCCTACTTGTGATCCCTCTCTCTCTCTGTGTCAAATAAATAATTTAAATCTTTTAAAAAATAAATTAAAATAGAAATATAAAACAATGCAGTATTAAATACTCAAGCAAATCCAATCTATAAGCATACTGTTTTTTCTATTTTTTACTCTTTAATTTACTGAATCCATTTTTGAGTCAGACAGAGTGATCTTAATTCTCAACATCATGCATTGGTATATGGAAATCAAAGCTCTTCATAGTAAATGACTATCAGACTATCACTTCTACTTTCACTACTGGTATGCCAAAGACTGTCTTTTTCTTTTGAAACCACCTTAAATACTAGTTACTGCACAAGGCACTTTTTACAGACAAAAAATTCAGCCAGTGACCCTGTGCACTGGTTATTATTACTTTTCCTCCATTTTACAGATGCAAGAAGTGAGACTCACACAGGAGAGATCACAAAAATGAGGCAGAAACAGAATTTAAACTTCAAAAAAGATTTCTGCTCTCAGACTTTTTTTAATCTTATATGTTTTATTCATTGAACTTTTAAAACATTGCTATAATTTAATGTCAACACAAAATTTCAGGAGGTAGTGAGAATATTATTATAGTCTTTCACTCATTCACTACCACATATAAAAAGGTCAACAATGGTATTATTCATAGGCCCTTATTAATTATGAGGGTCTGCTCTCAGAGGATATTAAGTATAGGACAAAAGAATCATTTGTCGTGTAAAGCAGATTAGTTTTGTTGGTTTTGTTTGTGGTTTCTTTTTAATGTCCCTGGTAAGATTCATGATCAGCAGAAATTTTCCCTACTCTCACTTAAGCACCTAATAAGGTATCGTTACACAGTTCACAACAGAAAAATGCTATTTGAATAAAGTCCCTCATGGTTAAACAAGCAAGTAAAATAGCAATTAAAGAAAATGTTTCCTTAGGAAGAAGCTAACTTTAGGGCTTTATTAGGCATTCAAATTTAAGTGATGTGAAATCCACTATATTTTGGCAAAAGTAGATGATGCTCCTGACACATCATCTCCAAAATGTGTGCACTAGTTTTCTAATAATCTAGTGTGTATATGTAGAAAGTTACTTTTATGTTTCTATTCAACAAACTCTGTATTAACATATTAGTAGTAACATTTCGTTTTCTAGATTACTGTGATATTATAAATTCAGGATTTGTGGTCTGCAAATTAATAAACATTTGTATTTCTTCATTTTTAATAATTACTATTTTTCACGTATTATTGTATGCACTAGGATAGCCAAAATATTGATTAATAGCATCAGTGATCATATCGTCAGTTATGTTATGCCCAATCACAAGAGCAAATTTTGCAATATTTCAAATTTACTGTGATGCTTGCTAAAATTTTGAAATTGTGCAAATGTTCTTCATCAGTTTTAGGAAGCTCAGTTCTATTATTATTTTGTGGAATTACTATTATTATTCTACGTTAAATTTTATAAAAGTTTTCTTCTGTACCAAGTTTTTTCTTTTAATTTTTCAACTTGTTAACATATGGAATTGTAACTATTGTTTGTATTGAATAAATCAACCTAATGAACAAACTTGTGCTTTTATTTTCCCTAATACCCAATTATTATTATTTATTTTTATGTTTTCCATTATTATCTTCTTTTCTTTCCTTCTACTTTATTTTAATTTATTTTCAGTAGGAATGCTAGTCTTATGGCAAAAAACTATTTCACTATTATAAGTGCAAATCCTCTTCGACTTTGCATTTAAAATTTGACACAATCAATAAACCTTAGAATAACGGGATGGCTTAAATTTTAAGACCAAAATGTCCTAAAAAGAATGAAAATGAGCAATGTGTTTTAGTTGTTACAATTTTATTATTAGTCATTTGAGAAATGTGAATGTCATTGCATGAAACTTAGTAAGGAAGGTTATTTTTCTTTCCAAATATATGTATTTCCATGGTACTATATTTAAAAAGGACATCAGAAACTACCAGTTTCTCTGTCATCTTTTTTCTGACCTATAGGTAAAAAAGAAAAAAAAAGAAATTTCTTTTGTATAAATTTTGCTTAAGTTTGCAGATGGATGAAGATACTCTTTGTTAATGCAGAGAAGATTATCATTTCTCCAAGATTTTATAGTCAGCATGTGGTGGAAATAATACTTAAACTAATGTTTAAAAGACAATCTGATTATCATGACTTCTGTGACCTTCTAATTAATCCCTTGTTGTGTGTTTTCTTTTGTTTTTGACATGGAGCTATTATGCAACATCTGTCCATGCATTATACATCTTTCATTGAAAACTTCTGTATGTGTCTACTCTTTTAGCAGCTATCCCTGTCTTTAGGGCAGAAGTTTAGAGCCACACATCCATTTTTACCTGCCATTATGTACATCTTTTAAAAAATTAAGACCTGATAATGACACTGTTTACTTAAAAGTGTTCAATAGTTCACTTCATTATAGGTCCTATGTCAAACTTCTTAGCCTGGTACATAAATCTCCATAATCTGAACCTTATTTATCTCACCAAACTCATCTCACAAACAAACCTATCAATAATGCCTAACATTTCCTCTTGTAAGCAGCCATTCATGATGAACACATCTTTCATTATTATCAATATATAACTAACAGATTAAGTTCTGTTGAGTTTTATAGACTTCCCTCTCTTACAGCTCATTTTCCTGAGTATACACATTTCCTCATTCACGCACACAGGTTGCACATTCACATTTATATAATAATGACAGAAATGAGTTATGGCATTTTCCCATCTACTAACATTTCATCGGCTCCTTGAGAGTGGGGAACAGATTGTGACTGTTTTTTTTCAATATCAGTAACTGATACTTAGTAAATATTGAAAAATATTGAATCAATCATTTTTGAGCAGTACAGAGAAGACTTTCATAACTCTTTTAATATCATGGGGGATAGGATCAGAAACCATGAATACAGATGGAGAAAGCTATTTCACCATAATTTTTTGCTTTGTGGGGCTAAAATTAGAATCTCACTTCTTATGTGTCTCCTACCTAGAAAAATATAGCATAGATTCTTCCTTTTGAAAAATGTCTATATATCTAAATAGTAGCTACCATTGTTTTTCAAAATTATGTATATATGATAGGATGCTTTGTCCTAGTGAAAAGACAAAAACAAAACAAAACAAAACAAACAAACAAACAAACAAACAAAAAAACCCTCTCCTTTTAAAGTAATTACAGACTAGTCTGTGGAGATAAAATGAAGTTCTAGCTAATATGAATACCTTAAGTAATACAATTAGTAGGACTACTCAACAAATTTCCACCTAAAAGAACTATAGAGAGAATAACTAAAAAAAGACACTTTCTGCAAAAAGAAACAGTAGGCATAAGTGACTGGAATATACAAATGACGATGTTCCAGCTTCAGTAAATGGGAGAAAGTAGCATCATGGAGAATGGTTTCATTTGATGAACTTTTGTGCTACTGTGATGGTGACTCTTTCTCATCAAATTTAGCTTAATTTATCTGAAATTATGATACTGGCAACATTGTAAGTTTTCCTTTTCCATATCAATCCAATTGTCAGAAATGAATTATTGACTAGTAAAAGCTGAGAAATAAATGAACTGAAAACTTAAGTAAAAATAGCCAATTATGAACACAAATTCTCCCATATCTTCTAAAATATTTTTTAAAAATTTTATTTTTAATAATGATTATTAACAGTTACATGACTTAATTATCATTTTGTCTCATATTTGACTTCGTTTTCAATGTGCAAGTTGTGCAAATAATAGGCAAGATGGTGGAGGAGTGGAAGATCAGCAAGAACATCTAGCCAAGACCAAGTTTACCAATCAATGAGAACTTCAGAACTCCAGTGCTAGGGGAATACAGCACATAGAATTCATGGCTTTTTCCCTGTGATTTTTTAGTCTTTCAAAGTTTTTTTTTTTTTCTTCATTTTTTTTCTTTTTCTATTTTTTGAATTTTTCTTCCTTTCATTTTCAAATAACATCTCATCTTATCAAATCCTTTTTTAAAATCTTTTTTAATTTTCATTTTTTACAATCATATTCTATCTCTTCATTGAAGTTAACCTTATTTTTCATATGTAAGTTTTTCTTTCTTTAAAATCTTAGGATATAGTTTTGTCTAACAGACCAAAATATACCTTAACTCTAGTGAATGGCTTTGTTCTAGTCTCCCACATGATCACATTCTCTTCTTTCTTTTTAAAAAAAATTTTTTCTCTTTTTTCAACCAACTTCTTATCAATTGCTTTATAAAATCTTTTTAAAATTTTTGTCTTTACAGTCATATTCCATCCCTTCATCATATTTACACTTATTTTTGTATATATTTAAGTTTTTCTTTCTTTAACATTTTGGAAGACAGTTTCTTCTAACAGACCAAAATACAACCAAAATCTAGTGTGTGGCTCCGTTCTATTCACCAGCCTAATTATATTCTCCTTCTCCTTCTCCTCCTCCTCCTCCTCCTCCTCCTCCTCCTCCTTCTTCTTCTTCTTTCATTTATTTTCCCCTTGGTTTTGGGTCTCTTCTGATGTGTTTAGTGCATATTTTTCTGGAGTTGTTATTATCCTTTTAGTATTCTGTTCTCTCATTAATCTATTCTTCTCTGGACAAAATGAAAAAATGGAACTCACCTCAAAACAACAACAACAACAACAACAAAAACAAAAACAACAACAACAAAAAAAAAACCAAAACAAGAGGCATTACCAACTACCAGGGACCTAATCAATATGGACACTAGTAAGATTTCAGAACTACAGTTCAGAATAATGGTTATGAAGATACTAGCTGGGCTTGAAAAAAGCATAGATGGTACCAGAGAATCTCTTTCTGGAGAATTAAAAGACCTAAAATCTAACCAAGTTGAAATCAAAAAGGTTATTAATGAGGTGTAATAAAAAATGGAGGCTCTAAGTGCTAGAATAAATGAGACAGGAGAGAGAATTAGTGATATAGAAGACCAAATGATAGAGAATAAGAAGCTGAGAAGAGAGATAAACAACTACTGGATCACAAGGGGAGAATTTGAGAGATAAGTGATATCATAAAATGAAAAAATATTAGAATAATTGGGATCCTAGAAGAAGAAGAAGAGAGAGAGGGGCAGAAGGCATATTGGAGCAAATTACAGCAGAGAACATCCTCCATCTACAGAAGGAAACAGATATTCAAGTACAGGAGGCAGAGAGTACACACTTCAAAATCAATAAAAATAGGTCAACACCCCATCATCTAATAATAAAACATAAAAGTCTCAGAAACAAAGAAAAATCCTGAAAGCAGCTCAGGACAAGAGGCCTGTAACCTGTAATGGCAGAAACAGACTGGCAGCAGACCTATCCACAAAGACTTGGCAGGCCAGAAAGACTTGCATTATAAATTCAGAGCACTAAACAAAACAAATATGCAGCCAAAAATACTATATCCAGCTAGGCTGCCATTGAAAATAGAAGGAGAGATAAAAAGCTTCCAGGACAAACAAAAACTAAAAGAATTTGCAAACACCAAATCACTCTACGAGAAATATTGAAAGGGATATTGTAAGCAAAGAAAGAGCCCCAAAGTAACATAGACCAGAAAGGAACAGAGATAATGTACAGTACCAATCACACCTTACAGGAAGTACAACGGCACTAAATTCATATCTTTTAATAGTTACTCTGAATGTAAATCAGCTAAATGCCTCAATCAAAAGACACAGGATTGGGGCGCCTGGGTGGCTCAGTGGGTTAAGCCTCTGCCTTCAGCTCAGGTCATGATCTCAGGGTCCTGGGATCGAGTCCCACATCGAGCTCTCTGCTCGGCAGGGAGCCTGCTTCCTCCCCTCTCTCTGCTTGCCTCTCTGCCTACTTGTGATCTCTCTGTGTCAAATAAATAAATAAAATCTTAAAAAAAGACACAGGGTATCAGATTGAAATAAAAAAAAAATCGATATGCTGTCTGCACCATTTTAAACCCAAAGACAACTTCAGATCTAACGTGAGGGGGTGGAAAACCATTTACCTATTAATGGACATCAAAAAGAAAGCTAGGTTGGCAATCTTTATATCAGACAAATTAGATTTTAAACCAAAGACTAAAATCAGACATGAGGAAGGACACTATATCATACCTAAATGATCTGTCCAACATGAAGATCTAACAATTTTAAATATCTCCCTAACATGGGAGGAGCCAATTATATAAGCCAATTAATAACAAAATGAAAGAAACAATTAAAAATAATACAATAAGAGTAGGGGACTTTAACACTCTCCTCATTGAAAAGGACAGATCATCTAAGGAAAAGATCAACAAAGAAATAAAAGGTTTAAAATGACACACTGGACCAGATGGACTTCACAGATATACTCAGAATATTCCCTCCAAAAACAACAGAAAATACATTCTTCTCTAGTGCACATGGAATATTCTCCAGAACAGATCACATCCTGGGTCACAAATCAGGTCTCAACTGGTACCAGAATATTGGGATCATTCACTGCATATTTTCAGACCACAATGTTTGAAACTAGAACTCAATCACAAGAAGAGAGTTTGAAAGAATTCAAATCCATGCAGGCTAATGAGCATCCTACTTAAGAATGAATAGATCAGCCAGGAAATTAAAGAAGAATTGAAAAAAATCATGGAAACAAATGAAAATGAAAACACAGCTGTTCAAAATATGTGGGATGCAGCAAAAGTAATTCTAAGAGGAAAGTATATAGCAATACAAACCTTTCTCAAGTAACAAGAAAGGTCTCAAATACACAACCTAACCCTACACCTAAAGGAGCTGGAGAAAGAACAGCAAATAAAGCCTAAACCCCACAGAAGAGAAATAATAAAGATCAGAGCAGTAATCGATGAAATAAAAACCAAAAGAACCATAGACAAAATCAACGAAAGTAGGAGTTGATTCTTTGAAAGAATTAATAAGATTGATAAACCTCTGGCCAGACTTATCAAAAAGAAAAGAGAAAGGATCCACATTAATAAAATCATGAATGAAAGAAGAGAGATTGCAACCAACACCAATGAAATAAACAATTATAAGACCATATAATGAGCAACTATATGCCAATAAATTACACAACCTGGAAGAAACGGATGCATTCCTAGAGACATATAAATGACCAAAACTGAACCAGGAAGAAATAGAAAACCTGAACAGACCCATAACCAGTAAGGAGATTGAAGCAATCATCAAAAATCTCCCAACAAACAAGAGCCCAGGGCCAGACGGCTTCCCAGGGGAATTCTACCAAACATTTAAAGAAGAATTAATAACTATTCTCCTGAAACTGTTCCAAAAAATAGAAATGGAAGGAAAACTTCCAAACTCATTTTATGAGGCTAGCATTACCTTGATCCCAAAACCAGACAAAGACTCCACCAAAAAGGAGAATTACATACCAATATCCCTGATGAACATGGATGGAAAAATTCTCACCAAACTACTAGCCAATAGGATCCAACAGTACATTAAAAGAATTATTAATCAGGACCAAGTGGGACTAATTCCTAGGTTTCAGGGTTGGTTTAATATCCACAGATCACTCAATGTGATATAATATATTAATAAAAGAAAGAACAAGAAGCATATGATATTCTAAATAGATGCAGAAAAAGTATTTGACACAGTATAGCATCCTTTCTGGATCAAAACTCTTCACAGTATAAGGATAGACAGTACATACCTCAATATCATCAAAGCCATCTACAAGAAACCAACAGGGAATATCATTCTCAGTGTGGAAAAAACTGAGAGCTTTTCCCCTAAGGTCAGAAACATGACAAGGATGTCCACTATCACCACTGCTATTCAACATAGTACCAGAAGTACTAGCCTCAGCAATCAGACAATAAAAAGAAATAAAAGGCATTCAAATCAGTAATGAAGGAGTCAAACTCTCACTCTCAGCAGATGATATGATATTTTATGTGGAAAATCTAAAAGACTCCACTCCAAAACTGCTAGAACTCATATAGGAATTCAGTAAAGTCTCAGGATATAAAATCAATGCACAGAAATCAGCAACATTTCTATACATCAACAAGACAGAAGAAAGAGAAATTAAGGAGTTGATCCCATTTACAATTCCACCCAGAACAATAAGAACAATAAGAAACCTAACCAGAACAATAAGAACAATAAGAAACCTAACCAAAGAGGCAAAGAATCTGTACCCAGAAAACTGTAGAATACTCATGAAAGATTGAGAAAGACACAAAGAAATGGAAAAATGTTCCATGCTCATGGATTGGAAGAACAAATACTGTGAAACTGTCTATGCCACCTAAAGCAATCTATACATTTAATGCAATCCCTATCAAAATACCATCAAGTTTTTATCCCTAAGAAATGGAATAATAATCCTAAAATTTATATGGAACCAGAAAAGACCACGAATAGCCAGAGGAATGTTGAAAAAGAAAACCAAAGTTGGTGGCATCACAATTCCAGACTTCAAGCTCTATTACAAAGTGGTAATCATCAAGACAGTGAGGTACTGGCACAAAAACAGACACATAGATCAATGGAAGAGAAGAGAGAGCTCAGAAATAGACCCTCAATGCTATGGTCAACTAATCTTTGACAAAGCAGGAAAGAATGTCCAGTGGAAAAAAGACAGTTTTTTCAACAAATGGTGTTGGGAAAATTGGACAGTCACATGCAGAAGAATGAAACTGGACCATTTCCTTACACCACACACAAAAATAGACTCAAAATGAATGGAAGACCTCCATGTGAGACAGAAATCCATCAAAATCCTTGAGAAGAACACAGGCAGCAACCTCTTTGACCTCAGCCACAGCAACTTCCTAGAAACATTGCCAAAAGCAAGGGAAGCAAGGGAAAAAGTGAACTATTGGGATTCTACAAGATCAAAAGATTTTGCACAGTGAAAGAACCAGTCAACAAAACCAAAAGACAACCAACAGAATGGGAGAAGATATTCACAATTGACATATCAGATAAAGGGCTAGTATCCAAAATCTATAAAGAACTTATTAAACTCAACATCCAAAGAACAAATAATCCAATCAAGAAATGGGCAGAAGACATCAACAGACATTTCTGCAAAGAAGACATCCAAATGGACAACAGACACATGAAAAAGTGCTCCACATCACTCAGGATAAGGGAAGTACAAATCAAAACCTCAATGAGATACCACCTCACACTAGTCAGAATGGCTAAAATTGAAAGTAATAAAATGGCAAATATTGGTGAGGATGTGGAGAAAGGGGAACCCTCCTACACTGTTGGTGGGAATGAAAGCTGGTGCTGCCACTCTGGAAAACAATATAGAGGTTTCTCAAAAAGTTGAAAATAGAGCTATTCTACCAGCAATCACACTACTGGGTATTTACCCTAAAGAAACAAAATGTAGTGATCCAAAGGGGCATGTGCACCCCAATGTTTATAGCAGCGATGTCCATAATAGCCAAACTATGGAAAGAGCCTAGATGTCCATCAACAGATGAATGGATAATGAAGGTGTTTATATGTGTATGTGTATACACACACACACACACACACATATACACACATATATACATATATACAATGGAATACTACTCAGCCATCAAAGAATGAAATCCTTCCATTTATAATGACATGGATGAACTAGGGTATTATACTAAGTGAAATAATCAGAGAAAAACAATTATCATATGATCTCACTGATATGAGGAATTTTAAGAAACAAGACAGGGGATCATAGGGGAAGATAGGTAAAAATGAAGTAAGGTGAAACCAGAGAGGGTTACAAACCATAAGAGACTCTTAACCTCAAGAAACTAACTAAGGGTTGCTGGAGTGAAAGGAGGTGGGAGATAGGGGTAGCTGGGTGATGGAGACTGGGGAGGGTATGTGCTATGGTGAGCGCTGTGAATTGTTAGATTGATGAATCATAGACCTGTATCCCTGAAACAAATAATACAGTATATGTTAATAAAACATAATAAAAAAATGAGATGCCTGGGTGGTTCAGTCAGTTAGGTGTCTGCCTTCAGCTCAGGTCATGATCCCAGGGTCCTGGGATTGAGCCCCACATCAGGCTCCTTGCTCAGCAGGGAGTCTGCTTCTCCCTCTCCCTCTGCCTGCCTGCCTGCCACTCCCCCTGCTTGGGCTCTGTCTCTCACTATCTCTTGCTGTGCCTCAAATAAATAAATAAAATCTTTTAAAAAAATAAAAGAAATGTTTAATTAATTAAAAAAATAAAGTGCAAGTTGTGCATTTTAGTTTTATTTTTACTTGAGTCCATAATCTTACTACATCTGAATCAAAAGACTACAGTACAGGTTCCATGATGCAAAATGGTTTTGATGTTTCAAATTCTACCAAGAAAAAAAAAAGTACATGGTGATAAATCTATGTGTCAATAGCAAATGAATTGCAAGTGAATTATTAAATACTGACATCAGAGTATCCAGCATCAGATTTTCAAATTCATTTTTTAATGTTTAACTGAAATCAGAAAGTTAGACAAGAGTAAAGTTTCAAACACACTGAAATAAATTATCTGGCAATGTAACTCAGCTTTCAACAACAAATGGGGTCACAAGTTGGTTGGTTGAGCTCCAATGCAAAACTGAGAAAGAAGCAGCTGAGTTGAAAATGGAAATACTATTCTTTCTTGAGACAGAAATCAAATATGATATGGTGATCAGCTCTGCAAGTAAGATCTGAGGAAGAACTCATTTTTACATTGTGTACCTGTGCTTCCTTCCATTCCTGACATGAAATCATTCAATATAAATGCTTTATGCCATAAAATATGCCACAACTTTAAAATCTCTTTGAAAAACATCTCTAGATGAGAACAGTGAATAAGGAACAACAATAACAAAAAAATAGGTGTATTTCAAAGATAAAAGTTCTAGTGAACTGGGTATGTCCAAAAAGTCATCTGTAATTACTACTGATCAACTGTACAGAACATGAAAAGAAGAAAAGTGAGAAACATACCAAAATATTATTGAGGTGTTGTTGATTTTCCCTATTTACTTTATTTCATGTTTAATATTGCTTTTAGCCAAGATCATGTCATAATATTTGAAACATTATTTTTGTATTATGCACAAACTACTTGTTGAAAATCTCAAATTCACCTAAAAATTTTTTCCCTGTTGTGCATCTGAAAAAATCAGTTATTTGACTGAGTTCAGCTGTTAAAAAGATTCAAAAGCATTTTGGATGAGTACTTAGTCCTAAAGTACCTAATATACTATGAATTATATAGCTAGATAATGATTTCCTAGAAGTTTAACAGTAGCTTATTTCAAAATCAGTTAAAGGATCTAGCTAAAATTAATTTTGAATAATAATATTCCTGTAACATTAACATTCACTGTTAATTCCAATGACCACTCTCATTCCCTATTTTTGGGTGTTTCATAAAACTACAATATACTAAATTGTGATGCATTACCATTAAAAATAAGATTGAAATGCCATATTCACATGAAAATTACATATTAACCCTCAGAATACTTAAAAACTGAATAGAAATTGAATGAAAATGATAACTGAGTAAAACAAATTTCATTAGGAGCATTTTTACATCCAAACCAAATACTTCTGAAATCTCACTGGACAAAGGGCAGTTCAACGGGACCTAACAAAATGATGCTCTGAAGCCCTACTGAACTTGTTTAGATCCCTACACTAGGAGGCACTAAAGAGTCAGATCTCACTACAGCTCCAGCAACATGTTTTTGAAATCAAAACCTTAAAGTATATGTCCAGGGATTGGAGATTTAATACATTTAGAATGATCATACAAATTAAATCTGAAGAATTTTTAAAAATTCAGAAGAAAGGATTTTTCTTATTCCTGTAAATAAAAGTTCATTCCTAGAATCATGTAACACATAAAACCATGTGATTTTTTTCCTAAAAATTCTGCCAAATGAAATTTTGTCAGATATGTATTCTATAAATACATTTTTTAAAATGTCATTCTATTTTACAAAATGTAGCCTAAGTTACTATAATAAAGGAAAATGACTTCAAAGTGTCAAACTTTTGGCTGTTTAGAAATTAGGTTTTCAATGCAAGTGTACTAATTTCTGTGGTAATATATGCAGTTCTACTTTTTATAGTGTATTTTCTACTAATTAAATTGAAATATATGGAATAGAATTATATTGATAGTCTTGTTTTTACAGTCCATAGCAATTTTTTCTAGATATAGTACTTTTTCCATGCTAACTTTCATGCTGTGCTATATTACACTAGGCCCATTATCTTATAACATATCATTTTCATTTATAATTTAGATGTGTGATTTCAGTACATGATTTTCTTTCCTAGGCTTTTAATATCAGTGATCTGTTGAAGAATAGTCTACTTTACTGAACAGAAATTTTAAGTAGTATGTATCCATTTTAAACAGATACTCGTTATAATGTAAATAAGTATATATATTTTTGTAGTTTCAGGTTTTTATTTAATTCCAGTTAGTTAACATATAGTGTGATATTAGTTTCAGGAGTAGAATTTAATGATTCATCACTTACATGTAACACCCAGGGCTCATCATAAGTGCCTTCCTTAATACCAACGATCCACTGACCTATCTCCCTACTTACCTCCCCTCCAGCAACCCTCAATTTGTTCTCTAGAGTTAAGAGTCTGTTTTATGGTTTGCCTTTTTTCCCCCCTATGTTCATCAGCTTTATATCTTAAGTTCCACATACAAGTGAAATAATATGGTATTTGTCTTCCTCAGACTGACTTATTTTGCTTAGCATTATACACTCTTGCTCCATTCATGTCTGTGTAAATAGCAAAATATCATTCTTTCTGATGGCTGAGTAATATTCCATTATATAGATACATACATATATATATAGAGAGAGAGATTATATATATTTTATACTGATATTTTATCTACTATATATATAATATATATTGTATATATAATATATATCTTATTACAAATGGGTATATATGTGTGTATATGTATGCGTATATGATGTATATGTGTATGTATATGTATATTCCTAGGTCTTTTGATTGGAACATTTAGTCCATTTACATTCAGAGTGATTATTGATAGATATGAATTTAGTGCCATTGTATTACCTGTTAAGTCATTGTTTCTGGAGAATGTCTTTTCCTTTCTTGTCTTTGTGACTTTTAGTCTTACTTTCCCACTCAAAGAATCCCCTTTAATATTTCTTACAGGGTTGGTTTAGAGGTCACAAACTCCTTCACTTTCTGTTTGGGAAAGTCTTTATCTCTCCTTCCATTCTGAATGATAAACTTGCTGGATAAAGTATCCTTGGCTGCATATTTTTCCCATTTAGCACATTAAATATATCATGCCACTCACTTTTGGTCTGTCAAGTTTCTGTGAAGAGATCTCCTGTTAGTCTTATTTGTTTTTCTTTATAAAGTTAGGGATTTCTTTTCCCTTCCTGCTTTTAGAATTTTTTCATTACCTCTTTATTTTACAAATTTTACTCTGGTATGTCTTGGTGTTATCCTGCTTTTGTTGATTTTGATGGGAATTCTCTGTGCCTCCTGAGCTTGCATGTCTCTTTCCTTCCCCAGATTAGGGAAGTTTTGAGCTATGATTTCTGCAAATAAACCTGCCCTCTTTTCCCTCTCTTCTTCTTCTGGGACTCCTATGATATGGATCTTAGTACACACTTTATGGAATCACTGAATTCCCTCAGTCTTCTTTTGTGACCTAAAATGTTTCTTTCCCTCTCCTTTTCACTTTCATTATTCTCCATAATTTAATCTTCTGTATTATTTTTTTGTTCCTCTGATTCCTCCATCCTCATAGTCATTATATCCAGTTGGTTTCAAATCTCAGTTACTATATTTTTCATTTGGACTGACTGGTTTTTAGGTTTTTTATCTCATAATAAGAGACTTGCTGGTATCTTCTATGCGTCTGTCAAGCCCAGCTAGTATCCTTTTGGTTACTGCTTTAAATTCTGGATCAGGCGTATTACTTATATATGTTTCAATTACATCCTTGGCCATGACCTTTTCTTGTTCTTTCTTTTAGATTGAATTCCTCTGTCTTGCCATCTTGTCTAGGTCTCTGCGTTCTTCTGTGTGCTAGGAAGCCTGTTATGTTTTTGCTCCTGAGAGTAATGGCTTTATTAAGAAGAGGTTATATAATTTCAAGTGTCCAGCACTTTAGGAGGTATCCCTGGAGTATGCTGTGTGTACTCTGCTGCTGTGTTTTGGCTGCTCTTTCCCTCAGGTCAGTCCTCTACAAAGTTCCTCCTTGCCTGCAGTGGGGAGTGTTTGGACCTTGGCCAGAGTGTGGCAAATTTTAACTAGGTGTGCCCTGGTCCACTTGTTAAAATAGGCCGGATGTTATTTCCAATGGAGCTGAAGCTTTGCAACCCTCTATGGTGAGTAGACTTAGTGTGTGTGGGGACTTGTGCTGGTCTTCCAGGGAGGGGGCTTGCGGCTCTGGTTCTCAGGCACACGTGCCCTAGTAAAGAAGCACCTGCAGAGTGGAGTGGATGGGGCTTGGTGTAAGCAGCTCTGGCTTCCACTGTGGGAGCTGTGCTGCTTACTGAAGTTAGTTCATGCTAAGAAGCAGGGGAGAGAAATGGTGCCAGCCAGCTTCCTCATCCCTGGAGAGGGGAGTTCACACACGCTGCTCTCTGGGAAGCCCTCCCAGAAGAGTGAATAATCTCCTCTGTGCATCACAGATATCCTTCAGATCTCTACCTTCACCATGTCTGTGTCTAGCCATCTGCTCACCCAGCAGCACTGTGCACCTGTGTTCTATCCCACACAGGCCAGCGGAGTTTTAAAACTCCAAACTTTATGACCCATGCTGGTCCTCTGGGGGAGGGTCTTGCTGCACTGGGACTGATGTAGGTTTGTCCCAGTAGGGTAGTCACACTAAAGCACAGCAGCATGGGGTTTAGAGTACAGTAGAGCAAAGAGTCAATGTCCAAGTTAACCGTCATCAGCAGGAGACCTATGCTGGGCGGGGCGGTGGAGGGAAATGATGCCTACCAGTTTTTGTCCCTGGAGAGGCAATGCCATGTCTCCCAGATGCACTCTGAGAAGGTGGAACCATCTTTCTGTCTCTCATAGTGCATCCAAGAGGGTCCTCAGATTGTGCCATCTGCTCCCAGGCTTCTGCCCTCCTCCACAGGAGTGCTGCAGCAAGGTCAGGGCTCCACATCAGCCACACTGTGGTACCCTAAAACTCCAGTTTTTGAGCTTCACTGGTTGTAAAAATTCCAGATAACCAGTCTTTCTTCTCCCCAGTCAATGGCTCTAGGGAAGTGGTTTCCTTTTGCAATCCCCTGTGTGACACTTTCTCTCTCTCTCTCCCTCTCTCTCTCCTCTCTTCATGTTCAGGGTTCCCTACTCACGACGGCTCCCATGATCCACTTTCCCCTGCAGCCATGTTTCCGCATGTCTTACTCTCCACAACAGGCCCTCTTCTCTACCTCTAGTTGTGCAGTTTTTTCTGTCAATCCTCAGAGTGGTTTTTTGGGTATTCAGAATGATTTGATATTTATCTAGTTGTGTTTGAAGGATGAGGGAGGCCTATCGTCCTCCTACTACTCTATCATCTTAGTTCTTTCAATTAAATAAGTAATTTTCACCTCTCTAAAGTTTATGGACACTTTGCTTTCCCTTTTGTTCTGTTCGCTGCATGTGACACAATAATCCACTTTCACTATGTTTTCATATTTATGACAATGTCAATAAAAAGATTTGAGTTAAATGTGATTTTAAATAGCCAATCTGGAGAGATGATCTTTGGGAAATGACAGTAGATATCTGGTCTGTAGGTTATTGGCCAGCTCATTCTGAAGCCCAGTAATCACCTTGAAGTTTTCATTTTACATGGCAAGTACTTAAGGAGCAGTCTCATTTGTGTTTGAGTGAGACTACCTATAAGGTGACAAATGTCATGAAAAAGGGAGATTAATGCCTGCTCTAAACTATAAAAGTCTTTACCAACAGGGTAGAAATGTCATTATTTGTCTACAAAGACAGCAGTTTCATCTAGGGACATGTGACAATGTAGAGTTCGTCATACATTTTCAAAAAGTCATTTTACTAAAATATAGGTTCTTAAGTAAATGTTATGAGGACCTAAGAGAGAAGGTTGAGACAGATCATTTACAGCATTGCAATATATACTGCCCTATGCAATCTGTAATAATATATTCATCCCACAAGGGGATCTCTGTTTAATTAATTCAAATATTAGATTTTAAATAATACCTATTTCACAGATTTAAGAATATTTTGCTCCTTTGCTTAGATTGTGTGTAACTAATATATCAGCATATACTGAAGTTTGCAATTTATTTATTTATTTATTTGACACAGATTGAGAGAGAGAGAGACAAAGAGAGTATACAAGCAGGGGAAGAAGCAGAGGGAGAGGGAGAAGAAAATTCCCCACTGAGCAGGGAGTCCAATGCAGGGCTCTATCCCAGGACCCAGGATTTATGTATGACCTGAGCCCAAAGCAGATGCTTAACTGACTAAGCCATGCAGGCACCCATGAAGTTTGCAAGTTTATACACAGAAGGTTTTACACAGAGATAATGCCTAGAGAAAGATCATTTCATTCAGAAGACTGCTGTTGAAATAATCATGATACCAGTTTCTTTATGAATTAAAACATATAAACACTATCATTCATAATTCCAAACACCATACATTAGATAGCATTTGTTATATAAATAATGAATAAATTGCTTTGCAATGATTATTTGTTCTAGGCTAATTGTTTAGTACATAGAATTCAATGGGTCTAAAATTGTATGTGGGGCTCTATTTCATTTTTTCAGATACTATTATGATCTTATATGTTTCCATATTTATTACTTAACATAAATTTATCTAATATATAACCCATTTAAACACTGAGATCCAACTTATGCATATTGAGTTCCCTCTCTATACTCACTAAAGTAGCATTTAAAGATGCATAAGGATGAGGACCTGGCCATTAAGGAGGGATCCAGGAATATAGGTTGGAGTCACAGTACCATGTAAAAGGACACAAAAAAGAAAGGAAGAGTCCAACACAGTGACTTGTTAGATGCTGGGAAGTGCACAGTGGAGTAAGTGGCTCCTAAAAATTTATAGTGAAAATGAAAAAAAAAAAAAGTCAATAAAGTCTTTGAGTCTATTTGACCCTATTGGAGCCTTTGAAGCCCTTTGAACCTATTTCATATTTTTATTGTTTCTACATATGAATGTATTTAAGAATTGAAGTATGTTATATGATATACTGACCATTTCATAATTGCCATAGGGAATCACTACCCTGACTGGGAAAGAACAGCAAATACAGAAGTACGTCCCCAAGAAAAATCCCCCTGCCACTTTTCCCCAGTGAATGAATCAGAATTTAGCATGACAGCTTCTCACTATACTGAACTTTTTGGTAACTGGACACAGAGCAAGACTCTGAAAATAATTATTACTTTCCTACTACAGCCTTTAGGAAAAAGAGGCAGCAACCAAAGTAAGGCATTCTCCACCTAGACACACCACCTTAGGATTCTGGATTTGAGGTTTTGGCATGGCCACTACATACAACACTTCCAAATCATCTAGCTCAGCTTCATACTAAATCTTATTGAAACTGCATGCCTGATTCATAGACGTCTAGGGATTTTTCAGCCTAATAAACCCATTTTTGAGGTTGGCCAACCTGTACTGTCTGAATGACATAGTGTTATGAGCCTTAAAATCTCCCTCATTAAATAAATAAATAAATAAAGTAATTAACTAAAAAACCTAAAAATGTCTCCCTTATAAAATGAATTTATTATATTGAAGAATGCAGACAGCTTGGCCCCAGCAGCATGCTGGCTTTAAATGACAAGGTGACAACCATTCTTATGGAGGAAAATATGATCTCCTATTGTGCTGCCTAAATCAAATTAGAGCCACTGACTTTGTTGGGGGTCTCAGATTCAGAGTCTCCCCTAAATTCTAAGACTTGTTTATAGATAGTTCAGCTAAGCTGAAAACTGGTGATGTCTGCTGTGGTTGTTCAGCCTGAACACAAGCAGCTGTGCAAAAATAAAACTGGATATGGTTGGTACAGCAGTGGGGAAAACTCAAAATTTTAGACTTGCAGATTAAAGAGGAAATATAGTTTAAGACCAAGAACTGTGTTAACAGAATGCGGTTGCTGGTTAAACTATCTGTGTTATTTGTTCAGGTGCCCAATGTAAGAGCTCCTCTCTGGTGAGGCTGAATGGAATCAATCATTGCTACTACAGTGTTGAATGAATCCATCACTGTACTGGACATGGCAATACACACCCAACATTATAGACTGGACACAAGGGAAAAGACTCTATATTTCTGACACAAAGGATACCACTGCTTGTCAATCCTGTGACTCCTATCAAAACTAGGCCTGTTTAACCCTAGGTGAGGGAGTCCATATCATACTGAGTGGCCCCTGCTTACTCTAACATATTGACTACATCAGATCTTTACTCCTATGTTGAGGGTATCTGTGGTGCCTCATCTGTATTTACTTTTGACTTCTTAGTCAAAAGCTAACTCTGGTCATACCACTGAGGATCCTGAGACAAATCCTTGTTAAATGTTCACTTTTGAGACCATCTGTTTTTTTTTAATTTGTTTTTGTTTTTGTTTTTTTATGGAAAAAGTCTCTCAACAATAGACTAATGATCTTACTCTACTTCCATTACATTTTCTAAGGATACACACCTATGTAAGGGAGTTCTCTTATTAAATGCAGAAGTTCCCTGAAAGGGATTATCTTATCTGAGCTTCTTAATGATCAAAACAAAAAGTTAGGAGATTATAGGAGTCAAATGGACCAGCATTAAAATCTTCCCTAGCCATTCCTGACCGTAGTTCTTTTTTCTAACTTCAACCATAGCCCATGGGTGGCATTTTCTCTGGATGGAATCCTGGATAAAAGAAGTCCTCAGGGATTCCAACTTAATTCCAGTTAGTTTTCACGAAAATCCTTATTCCCCTCTTGCACCTGATTCTTTCAGATAAATTGTTTTGGTGACAGTAGGGGATGACTGATAAAAGATGAAGTTATATCTTCTGGGAGGGGGCACTTAGACTTTATGCAGGTGGAGAGAGAACACAAACCAAGAAACCTGGATAGGGAACACTTCAGGTCCTGGGAGAGCTGTGGGGGTGGGGGAGTTAGGGGTGGGCAGGCAATAGCACTGGTGTTCCTTATATTTCAAACCTGGGCTGGGAGGCTTCATCTGAATAAAGTGCCTTATTATAGCTTTCTCAAATTGTCATGAATGCCTTTGAGTGTAACCAACTGAGTCAGCTATCTCTCTGAAGTCAGCTCTGCCACTGAGACTATAGTAGATGACTCTAGCTCCTAAAAGTCCTAAGAATAACACCTCTCAATGTTTCCCCATATTGATTTCAAAAAGATGAATAATGCAACCTCACTGGTAGTATAGACCAACAAGATCAACTGGACTGACTGCACCCAGGAAGTTCCTCACATAACAAGGGTTGGACTCATTACTCAGACTGAACTAGGGACTAGGAACCCTACAGTTTACTAACCAGCAAGGAGACCCCATGAGAGACCCTATGAGATGCTACACTGGAGGAACTATCAAACTAAATTCCTTATTGATATACGTCCCCCACAGAGCTCAAGCATTATAAACAATAATTGTTTATAATAATAAATAAAAATAGATAAAAACAGATGACTGCAGAACTCTTTCCACAATCATTTTCTTCAACTACTCAGATGACTTTCCCAGATAGATGATGAACTCACTACTTAGGTATACAATGTGGGCATTTTTACTACCATGTTAGCTAGTCAATTTAAAAAGATAGAATAAAGTAAGTCTGAAACTTTACCTGAAGTGATTAATGACATTATCTTGGAACCAGAAGGCATTCAGGTTAACTTCAGTTCACTGACCAGAGAGCTTCCATGGATGATGGAATTTCTATCATCTTCCTTCATGTGGCTAAGACAGACTCTGTGCTAATACACGATGTTGTATCTGGAATAATGCAAGGAAAAAGGTGGAAATGTCAACACAGAAAAATAAGTAAAAAGACAGCTAACTTCTTAATGTTTTATAGGATTTCTTCAGCTGGCTAGATCCAAGACCCTAGGGATCATGGCCAAGGTCATCACTGGGACTTGGCTTCATTCAGATGCCAGGATTCCTGCTGACAGTAGCTATAAGTGCTATATAAATAAACTGAATGAATTTTGTATTAGCTAGTGTTAGATTAATCAGAGAATCTGATGAAATAATATTTTCATGGGAAAATTTACCAAAGACTTGAATAGTGTGGAAACTGGGAGTGAATCTGTTGGGAGATAATTTACCTTGAATATTTGTACTTTTCTGCCTGGTCCAAATCTTTGAAGCAAAAGCATATGTTTAAATAGTAAACATGTTTTAGAAGATTGAAAGACTGTTTCTATAAAGTTAGACACCTCTGAAAAAATTTGAAGTCTCCCCTTCCTGGGGACTTATGTGTACATGTGAAGGTAGTAAACCAGTCTTGGTTAACATTTCTCCTCTCTTCCAGAGGAAATGTGCTTAGGTGAGCAATCTCTCTTACTCACTAGTATGGAGAATGGGCATATGTGTCAACAGTCTATAAAAGCTCAGAGTCTTCTAAAATTTGGAATCACATGGTGAGGCAATATATTGTATTTACTTAAGTTGTCCCATAGGGATTGGGATAGAGTGAAGAAGCCCTAAGATACTCTGGCTGCTTGTGTTGTGACTAAGAAATGTCCTGTGTCTCTGACCCAGAGATATGGTGTCTTCTGTTAGTATGAGTATATAAAATGATAGTAGGCTAACTCATTAGCTTGCAAGTAGGGCAAATTCAGTCACTTGACAGTTTCCAATCTAACTTTCAGAAATTTATTTATTTTTTTTAAGATTTTATTTATTTATTTGACAGACAGAGATCACAAGTAGGCAGAGAGAGAGAGGAGGAAGCAGGCTCCCTGCTGAGCAGAGAGCCCGATGCAAGGCTCGATCCCAGGACCCTGAGATCATGACCTGAGCTGAAGGCAGAGGCTTAACCCACTGAGCCACCCAGGTGCCCCTAACTTTCAGAAATTTAGGTTCAATGTCATTTTGAGACTCTATCTAAGTCTAGTGATTTTGTTCATGATTATGGAAAGGAATACTAAGTGATGAAATCCACAGTGCCATCATTCAAGGATATAAACAAATTGTACGGAAAAATGCATATGTATTCTAAGTCATTAGTGAAAGCTGACAAGACGACACAAAAAACAATTAATATAGATATCATAATTTCAGATAAAAGTGCTATGATGAGGAGAGGTAGGTAGGGGGATGGGTGAAACAGGTAAGAGGATTAAGAGTACACTTATCATGAAGAGTACTGAGTAATGTATAGAATTGTTCAATCACTATTTTGTACACCTAAATATGAATATAATGTATATTAATCATACTTGCTATATATATATATATATATATATATATATATATATATATGCTATGAAGAAACAAGACATTAGCTTAAAGGAGGAATTAATAGAAGATGCTTACAAGATCTGGCCTAGGAGGGGTGCCTGGGTGGCTCAGTGGGTTAAAGCCTCTGCCTTCGGCTCAGGTCATGATCCCAGGGTCCTGGAATCAAGCCACACATCGGGTTCTCTGCTCAGCGGGGAGCCTGCTTCCCCCCCCCTCTCTCAAGTAGGCCTCTCTGCCTACTTGCGATCTCTGTCAAATAAATAAATAAAATCTTTTTTAAAAAAAAGATCTGGCCTAGGAGGAAGAATAAAAAAATGGGACTGTGAGTTTTTACAGATAAATAAAAAAGAATCTCTAACTTAAGGGAGTGGTTAACTATGTCATATGTTTCATAGACATGTAGACGTGTAATTGGCTATAGAACTTGAAAAGGGGAGACTGACTTTGGGAAATAACTTTTGAATGAAGGGAATAAAAGCCCGAGAGTGAGTAAGTATAGGACATGAGGCTAACAAGTAGAGATAACACTTCTAGCTAGCTCTTCATAGATTTTAACTGTGATGGGTGGTAGAGAAATAAAACAGTGCCAAAGGAGTACATGGGAGCAAGGGAATGTTATTTTAAAGATAGACAATATTAAGTGCTCTTTGAATGTTGGTGGGGATGCTCAGTGGAAATGAAGGAATTTGTGATGAAGAAAGTGAGGGATTAAAGCAAAGAGTGAAATTGCTGTCTACACAGGGCATGAGCCTGAATTCCAGAGGCCTTACTGTGAAGGCCAGGATCCAAATTCTGTTTTAATATTTAACAATGAAAATCAATGAAAATGAAAATGAAAAAGTGAACACTCTATACTATAATGAAACAGTGATGATGAAAGAAACTAATGGTCATAGGGAGCCTAGTATGTGTGTAGTATAGTGCACTGTTCTGAAGTGTTCTGTAATTATTCCTTGACCTAGAACTAAATGTGGTGATGCAACATGGTTTTAGGTACATGAAACCTAGCATTAGAGAGGAAAAGCTCCCATTCTAAGAGAGATTGTTAATAAATTGCACATTATTTTAAAAGATTTTTGCTTGCTTACAGTGTTCTTAGGGTTAAAAAAATTCCCTCATGACTCAGTAGGCTGATTAAAGAGTTTTATGAGCCCTCTAGGACATTTACTCACACAAAGTCTTATGATCAATGGTAGACTGTGAGCAAGAATAAAAGGAATACTAAGTGTGACATTTGTTCTTATAATCTTTCATCCTATTATATTTACATTATCAATTAGTATCAAGATTCATCAAAAATATTTATAATAAATATTAAGATTTAGGGGCGCCTGGGTGGCTCAGTGGGTTAAAGCCTCTGTCTTCGGCTCAGGTCATGATTCCAGGGTCCTGGGATCGAGCCCCACATCGGGCTCTCTGCTCCGCGGAGAGCCTGCTTTCTCCTCTCTGCCTGCTTGTGATCTCTGTTTGTTAAATAAATAAAATCTTTAAAAAAAAAAAATAAAATAAAAAAATAAATAAATATTAAGATTTAACTCAGCAACAAAATCACAAACAGTTCAAACACTGGCAAAGGTTTGATTAGATATTTTTTTAAAAATAGGCAAAAAAGTCCAGCACATGAAAAGATGCTCAATATTATCATTAAGGAAATGCAATTCAAAACCACCATCAGATTTCACTTCATACCCAAGAGGACAGTTATAGTGAAAAACAAAATGGAAACAATGTTGGCAAAATTTGTTGAAATTGGAATCCTCAAACATCACTGGTGGAAATGTAAATTGGTGCAGTTTTGCATAATAGCTCATCTGTTTCTCAAAGAGGTAAACTTAGAATTACTTTGTGACATAGCATTTATACTTCTAGTATATGCATAAGGTAATTGAAACTACATATTCACACAAAAACTTGTACACAAGCATTATTCTTACTTGCCAAAAGGTGGAAATAATGCAAGTATCTATCATTTGATAAGTGGATAAGCAATGTGGAATAGCCATACAACTGATTAAATATCCACCCACAAATAAATGAATGCAGCACTGATACATGTTACAGTATGGTTGAATCTTGAAAGAATTATGCTAAACCAAAAAAGCCAGACTCAAAAGGCCACATGCTGCATGATCACAATTACATGAAATGTCAAGAACAGGCAATCCTTAGAGACACAATGTAGATTAGTAGTTGTTTGGGGGTGGGGAAGGAAGAAATGGGGCATTGGGGTTTCTTTTCAGGTGATGGAAATATTCTGGATAGAGATAGTGGTGATCATTGTAAAAGAGTGTCAGTATACTAGAAAATACTAAGTTATCCACTGTCAAATAATTAAAATAGTGGATTTTATGTTATATAAATTTCATACCAATAAAATTATAAACTATTAAAATGTACTGTTTTATTTAATTTTTTAAGAAATGTTTAGGAAATGTTTAGGATTAAAGTTAACACACAGAAAAAAATGAGTAAGTTCATGAGTTCAAAGTCTCTGTATGGACAGGTCTCTGTTTATTATTCTTCCCTATTATTTCATCTAACTGGGTAACTTACTATTATTATCTCTTAAAATTCAGTTTAATTAGAAAATAAACTGTAATATACCTACCTATGCCAATCACTGTACTTGACTTCAGAAACTGAAGATAAATGGCCGGTGCATACCCTTTAAGAAACTCACAGCCCAGCGACCATGGCAAAAGATGTAAATGTGGGTGAAGATAAGGCCCTATAGAAAAATACAGTTCTTCTGATAGATATTCATATGTATATTTTCATTCACCTGTGGGATCTACCTAAAGATGTAATTCTGATCTAAACTATGTCCATTTACTAGTGTTTCTCCTAAGTTAAAGGGCAGGTAGTTCATGAAGTTTATATATATATACTGTATATTAAAAAGTATATATAAACTAATATATATGTTATACACACAGATATGAAAAATATATATACAGGTATAAGCTCAATAACTCTGGTTGTGTTTCTGTGAAGCTGACTTTCCATCTGAATTCCCCAAAATGTGTTCACAGTTATGTTACCATTCTCACTTTTAATAAGGTCTGGCAAAGAGTAAAGAAAGAAATATATATGTATTTTTTTCTCTAGAAGCAAAGACTGAGGTTCACTAATGTTTGACTGAGATTGTTCAGAAAGGCCACCCATGGAGTAATCTTACTTCTAACATAATTCCTAAAATTAATTAAAACAGAAGAATTAATATATTAGAACTGTCATTTAAAAAAAACAAATTCATTATTATAACAATTTTTTAAACATTTTATTTATTTATTTGAGAAAAGACAGAGAGTGTAAGCACAAGTGGGGTGGGAGGGAGAGGGAGAAGCAGACTTCCTGGTGAGCAGGGAGCCCAACATCAGGCTTGATCCCAGGAATCCGAGGTCATGACCTGAGTCGAAGGCGAACACTTATCAACTGGGCCACCCATTTGCCCCTCATAACTACTAAAATGTACTTAAACAGTGGTTTGATTCAACAGTTGATTCATAAGGACCACTTGTATTCAAAACAACTGCTGGTTTCACAAAATCCAATATTCTATTATTAAATCTCCTCTAATCATTCACCACCATCCTCTCCCAAATGTGTAAAACCTAGTGTTTGCTCTTTTCTCCTCCATGTTCATATTCCCTAGTTTTTCTATTGTCCCTTTTACAAAGTCATGAATTATTGTCCCGCTAATTATTTTGCGCTTTTCCTATTTAACTTTTCTTTGTCTTTAACTCTAATCCATGAAAAATATCACAATGTAAATGCTTCCATGCTGGTATTCATTGTAATATTATATCTCTTTGTGGTAAGTTGTAAAGATCTATATACCAGCCGTAAGTCACTGATGGCAAGTCTCAAGTGACCAGACAGGCTGATCTCTAATTTAAATGGCAATTCAAATTGTCTTCGTTTAACAGTAGAAATATGATTGGTGTAATTTGATTTTTAATGGCTAGAAAGAAGGCATAAGCACTTAAAACTGGCATACACTAAGAATCAAAGTTAGTTACTTCACCAATACTAAGATAATGTTTATTGAAAGCACATATTAACACTAGTGAAAATCAAGCTATAAATACAGTATTACATATTAGAAAAGTCTCTTAGAGAACATGTTTGTGTCAATAATACATAGTAGAGACATAAATCTCCACATGGTAGAGAAATGATTCTAGATTTAGAACACCATTTTCATTTTTCATGTTCTTTCTGCTGGCTGAAAGCAAATTCTCTGATTATCCAGATGGTTCTCCACATTTCACATGAGATGAATATTAAATGAAAAGGCAAAAACCATTTCTGTCAGACTGTAGTCCTGGCTATTTGGACTCATGCGATTATTCTAAAAAATCCCAACTGAGTAAGCAAAAATTAAACATTGTTCTGATTGCTAGAGTGAGATTTCTCATTATGATTTTGCTTCACCCTCCATGTCAATACTGTGCTTTTCATTTGATAACAGATTTTCATAACTGACATAATATAATGTCAGATGGTTACAGGAGACCAGTGGGGGAAGAAAAGACATACATGTCAGTTACATTTGAACTACCCAGGGCTACAGAAAACTGTGTTGCTCGATACCAAACTGTAATTATTTATAGAGATTAAAACACAATGATGAAAAACAATGAACAGACTTTACTCAATGTTATCATGCAGGAACAAGTTTCATATTCTAAATAAAGTTGTTATAATAAAAAATTAGCATAATGCTTCTCAATTCTTAATTTAAATATCTAATTATATTAAGATATAATTCTCTATCTTAGAAAAGTAAATGTTAATTTGTATAAACTTAATGGAATTTCTATTAAGTTTCCTTTTCCAAGCCTATATGAAATGTTCTAGTTATCCCTGAAACTTAAGCCCAGCTAAGACTGAATAGAAATGATAGCTTGCTGTGTTCATTAGAGTACTTAATGCTCTTGTTGTATTTCCTGAGGCACATACTTGCATGCATATGTATAGGAACAGCATGTGGGGAGAGATATTGACAGTATGGTTAGTTTAAGTTTAGGATTTCTTGTCATGCTTTCTGTGTTTCTGCATGCAGTGGATTTTGGAAATGACTTATGAGTCATGTGCATGATTGCTTAGTGTTGAAATTACTAGTGAAAGAATTCAGTCTGACTTGTTTGCTATTACTGACAGAATTTGTGGGTTCAGGTTTGTCACACAAAGCAAATTAAATATCAGTCACTTACGTTTTTGTGATATTTTCAGTATTTAAAAAGGATCTTACCATTATTGTTTAATTTTATCTTCTGAGTAATTCTTCGTATGTACTAAAACATCCTTATTCTTATTAGTAAAGCAATCTGTGTATTGGAGGTTGTTGATTTTTCTTTAAGATTTTATTTATTTATCTGACAGACAAAGATCTCAAGTAGGTGGAGATGCAGGCAGAGAGAGAAACGAGGAAACAGGCTCCCCACTGAGCAGAGAGCCCAATGTGGGGCTCGATCCCAGGACCCTGGCATCATGACCTGAGAAGACAGCAAAGGCTTAACCCACTGAGCCACCAGGCACCCCGGAGGTTGTTGATTTTTTGAATATCTTTTTTAATTAGGAAATACTTTTAAGGTTTCAGGTTAACTGAGGAATCATAGAAGGAGACCCAATATTTCTGGCAGAATAAATAGTTACTGAGCTTCTATTTGGGAAAGAAGAATACCTTCCATTGATTTTTCTCAATAATTTATTTTTGCTATATACACATGAATTTTGACTACATGAATGTTATAATTTTTATACTATGTTAGGATAATATTTTACTACTCAATCTGCAAGAAGTAAGCTTACAAATATACATAAAATACTGGTATTTGCATTTGCAATTCATCTGAAGAAGTCATGTTCTTCAGACCAGGAACTGCATCTGGGTGACTTCGAAGGTCTAGATGTGATGCTTACAAAAAATTCATTCTCCCTTCTTGACCAAAAGTGTCAAAGCTGTCTAAAAATATATAATAAAGACTATAATATAGACTAGATGTTAGAATGAATGTTCACATCAGGAGAAAAGCATAGATACAGGGTAAATATGCACATGAAATATATTTGCATGGTTATGCTAGCACACTGGGAAATTAGCTGAAGATGTCTTGGGAAACATATGGGATAGACAGACATTACAATCCCAGGAAACAATTAGATATGATATAACATCTTTATTTTTTACATTCTTTATATTAGAGTTCTATTTTACTCTCCATTCAGTGATTCAATTGTGAAGCAAATATTTATTCAGTCTTCCTACCTGTAAAAGTCTGTTCTAGAAACTGTAAATACATCAATAAACAAAACAGATATAACTATTTGCATTAGCGGATCATTTCCAATTAAGAGTATATTCTAGGGTGCCTGGGTGGCTCAGTTGGTTAAGCGACTGCCTTCAGCTCAGGTCATGATCCTGGAGTCCCAGGATCGAGTCCCGCATCGGGTTCCCAGCTCCACGGGGAGTCTGCTTCTCTCTCTGACCTTCTCCTCGCTCATACTCTCTCTCACTGTCTCTCTCTCAAATAAATAAATAAAAGAAAAGAAAAAAAAAAAAGAGTATATTCTAAATTTTTCCAAACTCTTCCAGTTGGGTTAGTTGAATTAAAATAGGTTTTTTTGTTTTGTTTTGTTTTTCCTCTCCACATTTGGAAGGGAGAATACAGTGACAATCACTGATATAAACAAAATTAGAGAAGGGATATATGGGGAGCAATGGCTCAGCTACCTTTTTTTTTTCTTTTAGTTTAGCTGACTTTTTTTTTTCCTAGTTAAAAACCTTAGAAATTCTGGATATTCCTTAATAATGCAAGTTTCTCTTGTACCCCTGAAAATTGTGTTTGGTTTCTAATTATGTATCATTCCTCTAGAGATTATTGCATTTTCTCCAAGTATTAACTAATTAGGGCCTTCATACAAATCAACACACATTAAAAAATGCATAAATAAAGTATATATCTCCATACATACACATACATACATATATATAAATGAGTGTGAATCTTTAATTTTATAATAATAATAGTTTTGCGAAAATTATATCATTTGTTTGGCTGATTTAAGTGTTATATCACATAGACTCCACAGCATGGCTCTAGGTATATAGTTAATCGCTAAATATATATATGGTTTTACTACTCACATATACCTTCAGTGATTATTCTAGATAATATGAATAGTCTATGTGTATATTTGACTTTCATTGCTGTGTAACAAATTGCCACAAATGTAACTGCTTAGATAGCAAACACCTATTAGAGCTCACAGTTCTGTCAGTCAAAAATCCAGGTACAGTATCACTGGATTCTTCCTTTTCATGGGTCTCAAAAGGCTAACATAAAGACATCGGTCAGGCTGCACACTTATTTTGAGCTCAGGATCTCCTAACTTTACTGATTTTGGCCAAATTCATTTTCTTGTGGTTACTGGTCTTCATTTTCTTGTTGGCAGTGGGGAGGAGATGCTCTTAGCTCTGAAAGGCCACCCACATTCCTTGCCACAAAACTTTCATCTTTAAAGTCAGCAATGGAATATATTCATGACAAATTCCTCTTGTAACACAATGTCTTTCACCAGGCATATCTACACCATTTTTAAAGATTTGTTTTGTCAGGCCAGGTCCACCAAGAGTATGCTCTTTTTTAAAAGTCAGCTGTGCCATATAATGTAATGTAGTCATGGAGTGGCTATCCTATCACAATTATTAAGGATTATACATGGTATGTATACCAGGAAGCAAGAATCCTGGGGTCATTTGAAAATTCTGCCCAGTCTCCGTATCTCTAATTATGTTATAAAATGAAACTTATCTGTGTTCTCATATCACGGTTATGGATCAAGATAATAATGACTTTGTGTTTGGTATTGTATGCATAATCATTTTATGACAATATATATATGAAGGGATACATTCTTCCTTTGAAAAGTTATTGTTTCAGGGACTCCTGGGTGGTATAATGGGTTAAACAGCTGACTCTTGATTTCAGCTAGGGTCATGATCTCATGGGTCATGGGATTGAGCCCCGCATCACACTCTGCACTAGGTGTGAGTCTCCTTGGGATTCTCTCTCTCCTCCTTCTGTTCCTCCCCACCTCTGCTTGCTCTCTCTCTCACCCTCTTGCTTTCTCTCCCTCTCAAATAAATAAATAAATCTTTAAAAAAAAAAAAAAAAGAAAGAAAAACTATCATTTTAATGTAATTTTATTTCATTAAGGTGGCTTTGGAATTCAAAGTCCAAGTTATAATCAGGTATCATTATGTCTATCTTTTTTTTTTTTTAAGATTTTATTTATTTATTTGACAGAGAGAGAGATCTCAAGTAGGCAGAGAAGCAGGCAGACAGAGAGGAGGAAGCAGGCTTCCCGCTGAGCAGAGAGCCTGATGTGGGGCTTGATCCCAGGACCCTGGGATCATGACCTGAGCTGAAGGCAGAGGCTTTAACCCACTGAGCCACCCAGGCGTCCCTATGTCTATCTTTTAAATGAAAATCTCAAAGAAACACTTTAACAAGCTGAGGTAAAGAGTTATTTAAAGGGGCGCCTGGGTGACTCGGTCATTAAGTGTCTGCCTTCAGCTCAGGTCATGATTCCAGCATCTGGGATAGAGCCCCACATCAGCTCTCTGCTCAACAGGGAACTTGCGTCTCCCTCTCCCTCTGCCTGACAGTACCCCTGCTTGTGCTCTCTCTCTGCCAATTAAAAAATAAAATCTTAAAAAATAAAAGTAAATACTAGATGCTAAGTAAAACATCTAAATTACTTTCTCTAGCTAATAACATTAATGACAAAGTTTAAAACTGCAACAATTACAACTACTTGACATTACTTCTGGACTTACTTAAAATCAATATAATAATGTTCAAATTCTATTTAGAGTTGAAAAATACAAATAAGTTCATAAATATAATTGAGGGTTTCATGAAAGTTATTTAGGAGTACACATTTGGGATACTTGAATCAATAATTGACTGACAAAAAGACTTGTGTTATAAAAGAAATCATAAACCTTGCATATGCATGCTTGAATTACAAACCATGTTATTGAGGCTTATATTCAATTTAGGGGTTTAGGTTTAATTTAGAATCCTAAACAGACTCATTCATTTCTTTATTAAATATATTTTTAGAGCTTGGTATCTGCCAAACATGTACTAGGTTATGCAGAGGGGAATGGGTAGAGGAGGAGAGAAAAAGAAGAAAGTACAGAGTACTGGTTAGATGGACAGCAGAAAGGATTATGGAAAAGAGAAAGAAAAGAACACGGAAAAATTAATAGAGGAATTAAGATGACCAATGGAAATACCAACGATGAAGAAATGGGAAGAGGAAGAGAAAATGGATTGGCTGGGAAAAAAAGAAAAAAACACACACACAAACAAAACTGGTAGATTTAAATAACTAAACTTCTAATTTTTGGCTCCACCTTCCTTTGGCTTGAGCATATTGCCCTGAGATGATGAGATGTCTGGGACTTCAGCATCACCTCTGTATACCAGACACATGAAAGAAGTAGAGCAATAGAACATATGAGTGGATACGGCCACTCGAATAACTGTGCGATAACTTTCTTTTACACCCATTTGGCAAAAAACTGTGACACATTATCATTCCTAACCATAAGGGACACTGGTAACTGTTAGCTGGCACACTGTTCATCCTTCACATCTTTGAAATCAAGGATCTGTCATTAAGGTATACATAGTAGGAAAATAAGATGGGGAGTAACAACACATTTGATCTCTGAGCAGAAGGTATAGATGCAGGTATTGTGAAGATGGTGTAAAGAAGGAAATTTCCTTAGTGAAGGTCTCCATTTTATTTTATTTTATTTTTAGAGATTTTATTTATTTATTTAACAGAGAGAGACATAGCGAGAGAGGGAACACAAGAAGGGGGGGTGGGAGAGGGAGAAGCAGGCTTCCCACTGAGCAGGAAGCCCGATGCAGGGCTCGATTCCAGGACCCTGGAATCAAGACTTGAGTCGAAGGCAGATGCCCAATGACTGAGCCACTCAGGCATTCCAAGGTCTCCATTTTAAAGCAAGATCCAATCCTGACCCTGAAATGAGTACTGGTAAGTTAAAAGTTGAAGAATTGAAAAAAAAAATTATAATGAGGACAGTGAAGAAGGCTTGTTTAATAGTCACAAGAAACTAGGTATGTACGGAGATCAATAAAAACTGTTAAGTATTTTTCTACTGGTTAGCATCCTAGTAGTTAACAAAGAAAGGCAGATATCTGCATTAACTCAGGGTTGCTATTAGGTAGTTAAAGTTATTGAGAAAACAATGTTTAAATGATGTATCATAGAAAGTAAGTAGAGTAGCATAAAGAAGAAACACCCAAGAAGACTACTGGAGTTAAGACTGAAGTTTTCAAGTAATCTTAAAAAGAATTATATTGTAAATAATTGAGTTATGAGAACTATAAAATATATAGGTATTGTCAGATTTTGAAATAAATTTCTGATTTCAATGGGGTAATAATTTCAGTGTTCATATTAGTTAAAGAGACAGAATGGTAATGAACAACTCAATGTCTAAGGTCTTTGTGACTGAAGAGAACAACAATCTAAGAGCCTGGGTTATTGGATAAATTGCAGATATGGATTCTGAATGTATGTAGGATAATTACTTCAAACTATTTGGATGAGAAGAGGACGACTATAAGCCAGTGCTAAAACCATCAATAAATGAAAGAGAACGGATAGAAGTGGCCTGAAAACTAAAAGTTATTAGCATAACAGAGTTGGAATTCCCTTTAGACATTGATACCAATGGAAAAAAATGCAATAATCACAAACTTCCATTTGAGATAGAAAGCAAGATTCCAGGCAAGACCAATTTGGTGAACACATTGAGAAATGGAAAAATGTCTCTTAACTTCAGAACAGTCTTTTAAAAAAGACACAAAAAAATGAATGGAAAAGGAGTGGAATGATATCATTTAAAAAATGTAGACATCAATGAAACAATAGTACTAGTAAGAAAGAAACAGAGGTACCGGGACTATAAGGTACTGAAATTGGTGCAAGCTGGAAGAACATTTTTGATTTATGATTTTTTTCTGCATGTGAAAAGAATCTGAACTAAGGTGGGAATTCACAGTGCCTGGATAGACAAAATCAGACTTGTATATGCCTCCTTGGATGAGACTAATTTAAAAGCAAAGGAGGAATGCCTGGAACGCTGGGCCTCCTTTGAAGTTTCTTGGCTGAAAGCTGCCAGATTCTTTCTGCCACTCAAGGTTCTAACCTAGGAGTAAATGTTAAGTTTTGAAGAAAAACAGGCACCTGTGGTGGTCATGTACTTCATGAACTCCTTGCCTCCTTGTCCTTATCACACACTGCCCCATATATTATTGTCCTGACCATTAAGATTACACTTTCCACCTTGCTCTGCAATTGCACCTGGTGTATTGATATTAACCCAATAAAAGTGGAGACAAAGCTTGGCTGGAGGCCTTTTGCCACCATAGTGTCTGCTCCTCAGGCCTCTCCTTTCTTGTATTAATGTGTCTGGTTTTCATTTGCTGTCTTGGGGTTTGCTAGCTAAACCTGACAAACTAAGGTGCTAGAAATATAAATGCAGAATTAAGTGCATATTTGTTAGTGTGAAAATGACAAAATCTGTTGATAACTTCTGAAGCTGGGCTATGGATATAGGGTTCATTATACTCTTCTCCTAACTATTGCAAAAGAAAAGAATAAAACTTGTATAGAACATTGTAATATAGGTTCTTTCCAGGTCTATGTGAAGTCTACAGGGTCAATGTTTGTTATGAAGATTTTATGATAATATATATTAAAATTTTATAACATTTGACTTCTAGTAATGATAGTCACTTGTTTGCACTAGACCACTCACATAAAACCATTACAGAATGTGAAAAATATTAAATTTTAACCATTTAAAGGCATTATAGAGTAAGTAAAAGCAGATAGAAAGCAGAGGGGAATTACTCTTAAAGTAGACTTGGAACACGTTATGTCCCAATTTGCACATGACTCAGATGGCAAAAGTCCTCAGGCTTTCAAAAAGAAATCCAAAATCAATCAGAGGCACAAAAATAAGTCTAACATTATAAAGTTTGGAAAAAACTAAGGAATCTCATCATGATCAATGGATAGGTAAGGATTTATTCAGTCGAATGCATTTAAAAATTCACAAAAGCTAGAAAGGGAAATTAGAGTTCATTAAAATTTGAAAGGTCAGTTTATCAAAAGATAATTTCAACAAAGATAGTTGGATAGTTACATGCTAGGAGAAAGTACTCTCCAAAGATATATTTTAAGAGGGAATGATATTGCCTAAAATTCAGTAATATAAATACACAACTGATTAAAATTGGGTTTTGAAATAATTTGAAAAGGTACATTAGAAGGAAAGATATGCCAATGGTCAATATGCCCATGAACAGTGCTAAAAAATCATTCATCAGGGAGTATAAAGTATATTGACGATGAGATACCATTACATGTCCACTGGAATGGCTAAAATAAAAAAGTAAAATGTTAACCACAACAAATGTTGTTTAATAATAAATAGAACTTTTATATAATCCTGATTCAGTCCTTCTGATAAAAAACATATGCCAGTTTCTTTTTTTTTTAAATTTTTTTAAAGATTTTATCTATTTATTTGACAGAGATCACAAGTAGGCAGAGAGGCAGGCAGAGAGAGAGAGAGAGAGGAGGAAACAAGCTCCCTGCAGAGCAGAGAGCCCGATGTGGGACTCGATCCCAGGACCCTGAGATCATGACCCGAGCCGAAGGCAGAGGCTTAACCCACTGAGCCACCCAGGCACCCCCCCATATGTCAGTTTCTTAATCAGTTAAGCAGACAACTACTCTTTGATCCAGTGATTTCATTATTAATTCTATATCCAAGAGAAATTTTTTTAAAAAAGTACGTTCAAAAGAATATGTCTATAACAATGTTCGCAGCAGTTTTATTCACAATATCCCAAAACAGACAAAAATAAATCAATTGTCTATTATCAGGATAATAGATAAATAAATTGTGATATATTCATATAATAGAATATGACATCAATAAAATAGAATGAACCACTGATACACACAATATGGATAAATCTCACAGACGTTTTGCTGGGAAAAGAACATAAGAAAATACATAATTTTGTTTCAATTTATGTGAAGTTATGCAACAGCAATGCAACATTAAAAAGAAAACCATAGTGGATTTTAAGGGTATGTTGGACTAAATATGAAGTAATACATAAGAAATTTGGGGGAGATATAAATATTCTATGTATGATAAGGGTATGTTTTCTAGAATCATATGCAGTTTCAAATCTGTATATATAAGATTAATATATTTCAGGTAGGTTAATTGTATTAATAATAATAATAATAATAAGAGTGGAAGTACAAAGGTACAGATTGCAAATAATGAAGGAAGTTGATAATTGCTGAATCCGTAATTATGAATACAGGAAAAGTTATTATACTATCCTCTTAATTGTGACTCTTTAAATTTTGCATTAGAATTCTATTGACATAGTAAGAAGATTTGCATTGCATTTCCTATTCTTAAAAGGGTGAAAAAATGTAGAACTATAACTGAAATTAATTACATTAAAGAGTTTGAAAAATTATGTATGATTTGGTATGAATCCTTTTTCTAATTTGGGGTATGAAAGGATCAAGTAAGTGTAAATACCCAGGAATTCATTTTAGGTAAAGATTTGAGAAAATCAGTCAGTGTCGTAGGTTAGAAAATACCTTCACAGAAGTTCACATTGGCACTGAGAGTTGAAGAAATGAGGACTGCACAGGAATAGAAGGCTAGAGGGCTGCCCACACAATTTTGAAGGTGGTTTGTATTTTGAGATCTGCAGTAACTGAAACCAGAGAAAATTCAGATAAACAAATGAAAAAGAACTGCATGGTGACCAAAGTGAGGGAAGAAAAAGTTTTTAAAAGAGAATTGAACAACAGGCTAAACTGGTAAAAAGATTAATAAACACTCATGTAAGAACACTAGATTTTCCTAATGTGTGATCAGCATTGCTTTTTTTTTTTTCTTTTTTAGGTTTTTAGGTTTTTAGCTTTTTTAGCTTTGAAAGATTCTCAGTACCTCAAAAACAGAGGATTGAGATTACCAGTGACTGGATTTTCAGTGAATGAAACAAACTCTTTTAGAAGAGAATTAAAGAACAAACAACAGAAGAGTCAAGATGGCAGAGAAGTAGCAGGCTGAGACGACATTAGGTAGCAGGAGATCAGCTAGATAGCTTATCAAACCATTCCGAACACTTACAAATCCAACAGGAGATCGAAGAGAAGAGCAACAATTCTAGAAACAGAAAATCGACCACTTTCTGAAAGGTAGGACTGGCAGAGAAGTGAATCCAAAGCGACAGGAAGATAGACCACGGGGGGAGGGGTCGGCTCCCAGCAAGCGGCAGAGCAACAGAGTCTGCTCCACTGAGGGACATTGCTCCAGAGGCTAAACCAGGGTGAAGCTCACGCAGGGATAGCGTGGCCTCAGGTCCCGCGGGGTCACAGAAGGATCAGGGGTGTCTGAGTGTCATAGAGCTCACAGGTTTCCGAGCGGGGAAGCCAGCTACATAGACAGAGCTGAGGAGCGAGCTCTCAGCTCGGGGTTACCTTGAACCGTAATCCGTGGCACAGGCCACTGCTCTGTGAGTAGGGTCCAACAAGATCTAGGGAAACCCCCCCCCCGGAAGAGCTCAGGGATCTGTGGGGTTCGGAGACTTCAGGCGGAGCTGTGTGCTAGAGACAGAGATGCTTGGTCACGGACTGGGTGAGCTTGGATCACAGCCGGAGGCCAGGGAGACGGGAGTGATTGAGCACTTTTCTCCAAGGGCATACTGAGGAGTGGGGCCCCGAGCTCTCGGCTCCTCTGGGCCAGAGATTGGGAGGCTGCCATTTTCATTCCCGTCCTCTGGAACTCTACGGAAAGCGCTCAGGGACAAAATCTCCCCAAGCGAACCCGAGTGGATTACTTAGCCTGGCCCCTGGTAAGGGCGGTGCAATTCTGCCTCAGGCAAAGACACTTAAGAATCACCACAACAGGGGCGCCTAGGTGGCTCAGTGGGTTAAGCCGCTGCCTTTGGCTCAGGTCATGATCTCGGGGTCCTGGGATTGAGTCCCGCATTGGGCTCTCTGCTCAGCACTCTCTCTCTCTCTGTCTGCCTCTCTGCCTACTTGTGATCTCTCTCTGTCAAATAAATAAATAAAATCTTTAAAAAAAAAAAAAAAGAATCACCACAACAGGCCCCTCTCCCAGAAGATCAAGAAGAAATCCAGCCAAGGGGCACCTGGGTTAAAGCCTCTGTGGGTTAAAGCTCAGTGGGTTAAAGCATCTGCCTTTGGCTCAGGTCATGATCCCAGGATCCTGGGATCAAGCCCCGAATCAGGCTCTCTGCTCCGTGGAGAGCCTGCTTTCTCCTCTCTCTTTGTCTGCCTCTCTGCCTACTTGTGATCTCTGTCAAATAAATAAATAAAATCTTAAAAAAAAAAAAAAATCCAGCCAAGACCAAGTTCATTTACCAAGGAGAACAGCAGAATTCCAGAGGAGAAGAAAGCAAAGTATGGAATTCATGGCTTTCTCCCCATGATTCTTTAGTCTTGCAAAGTTAATTAATTTTTTTAATTATATATTTTTTTTCTTCTGCTAAAATTTTTTAAACTTTTACCCTTTCCTCTTTTAACATTTTTTAACTAGTTTATCTTAACAATACCTTTCATTAAAAAAAAAAATCTTTTTTGAACCTTCATTATTATAGTCATATTTTATCCTTCGTTGTATCTAATTTTATTTTTTCTATACACATAGGGTTTTTTCTTCTAAAAAATTTGGGGTACAACTTCTTCTTATAGATCAGAATACACCCTAAATCTAACACCGGGCTTGCTCTAGTCTCCAGCCTGAGCAAATTCTCTCCACTTTCTTTTTCTTTATTCTCCCAACCAACTTATCAACTCCTTTTTTAGAAAATTTTTTAAAAAAATTTTTCATCTTTATAGTCATATTCCATCCCTTCATTGTGTTTATCCTTATATATGTTTTTCATTCTTTAAAATTTGGGGAGGTAGTTTCTTCTAAGAGACCAAAATACTCCCAAAATTAAGTGGGTGACCCTGTTCTAGTCACCAGCCTAATATATATATATTTTTTTTTCTTTTTTATATTTTTTCTTTATTTGTTTTCTTTTTTAATTTTTTTTTTTCCTGAACTTTTTACTCACTTTCTCCCCCCCACGATTTGGGGACTCTTCTGATTTGGTTAAAGCACATTTTCTTGGGGTCTTTGCCACCTTTTTAGTATTTTATTTGCTCCTTCATATATTATTATCTGGATAAAATGACAAGGTGGAAAAACCACAGAAAAAGAACAAGAGGCAGTACCGAAGGCTAGGGACCTAATCAATACAGACATTGGTAATATGTCAGATCTAGAGTTCAGAATGACGATTCTCAAGGTGCTAGCCGGGCTCGAAAAAGACATGGAAGATATTAGAGAAATGATGTCTGGAGAAATAAAAGCCCTTTCTGGAGAAATAAAAGAACTAAAATCTAACCCAGTTGAAATAAAAAAAGCTATTAATGAGGTGCAATCAAAAATGGAAGCTCTCATTGCTAGGATAAATGAGGCAGAAGAAAGAATTAGTGATATAGAAGACCAAATGACAGAGAACAAAGAAGCTGAGCAAAAGAGAGACAAACAACTACTGGACCACAAGGGGAGAATTCGAGAGATAAGTGATACCATAAGATGAAACAACACTAGAATAATTGGGATTCCAGAAGGAGAAGAAAGAGAGAGGGGAGCAGAAAGTATATTGGAGAGAATTATTGTAGAGAATTTCCCTAATATAGCAAAGGGAACAAGCATCAAAATCCAGGTGGTACAGAGAACCCCCCTCAAAATCAATTAGAATAGATCCACACCCCGTCATCTAATAGTAAAATTTACAAGTCTTAGCGACAAAGAGAAAATCCTGAAAGTAGCCCAGGACAAGAAGTCTGTAACATGCAATGCTAAAAATATTAGATTGGCACTGGACTTATCCACAGAGACCTGGCAGGCCAGAAAGAACTGGCATGATATATTCAGGGCACTAAACGAGAAAAACATGCAGCCAAGAATACTATATCCAGCTAGGCTATCACTGAAAATAGAAGGAGAGATAAAAAGCTTCCAGGACAAACAAAAACCAAAAGAATTTGTAAACACCAGACGAGCAAGAGCTTCAGGTCTAAAATGGGTTTCTTGTAGGCAGCATATTGATGTGTTTTCTTTTTTAATCCATTCTGATACCCTGTGTCTTTTGATTGGGGCATTTAGCCCATTAACACTCAGGGTAACTATTGAGAGATATGAATTTAGTGCCATTGTATTGCCTGCATTGTATTGCCTGTAAGGTGACTGTTACTATATATTGTCTCTGTTCCTTTCTGATCTACTACTTTCAGGGTCTCTCTTTGCTTAGAGGACCCCTTTCAATATTTCCTATAGAGCTGGTTTGGTGTGTGTGTTGGGGGGGGGCAATTTACTGTGCTAATGAACATCCAAAGAAAGCTGGGGTGGGAATCCTTATATCAGATCCATTAGATTTTAAGACAAAGACTATAATAAGAGATGAGGAAGGACACTGTATCACACTCAAAGGGTCTGTCCAACAAGAAGACCTAACAATCTTAAATATCTATGCCCCTAACATGGGAGCAGCCAACTATATAAACCAATTAATAACAAAATCAAAGAAATACATTGACAGTAATACAATAATAGCAGGGGACTTTAACACCCCCCTCACTGAAATGGACAGATCATCTGAGCAAAAGATCAACAAGGAAATAAAGGCCTTAAATGACACACTGGACCAGATGGACATCACAGATATATTCAGAACATTCCATCCCAAAATAACAGAATACACATTCTTCTCTAGTGCACATGGAACATTCTCCAGAATAGACCACATCCTGGGTCATAAATCAGGTCTCAATCGGTATCAAAAGATTGGGATCATTCCCTGCATATCCTCAGACCACAATGCTCTGAAGCTAGAACTCAATTACAAGAGGAAATTTGGAAAGAACGCAAATACATGGAGACCAAACAGCATCCTTCTAAAAAATGAATGGGTCAACCAGGAAATTAAAGAATTGAAAAAATTCATGGAAACAAATGATAGTGAAAACACAATGGTTCAAAATCTATGGGACACGGCAAAGGCAGTCCTGAGAGGAAAATATATAGCGATACAAGCCTTTCTTAAGAAACAAGAAAGATCTCAAATATACAACCTAACCCTACACCTAAAGGAACTGGAGAGAGAACAACAAAGAAAGCCTAAACCCAGCAGGAGAAAAGAAATCATAAATATCAGAGCAGAAATCAATGAAATAGAAACAACAACAACAACAACAACAACAACAACAAAAAACAATAGAACAAATCAAAGAAAGTAGGAGCTGATTCTTTGAAAGAATTAATAAGATTGATAAACCTCTGGCCAGACTTATCAAAAAGAAAAGAGAAAGGACCCACATTAATAAAATCATGAATGAAAGAAGAGAGATTGCAACCAACACCAAAGAAATACAAACAATTATAAGAACATACTATGAGCAACTCTATGCCAACAAATTTGACAATCTGGAAGAAATGGATGCATTCCTAGAGACATATAAACTACCACAACTGAACCAGGAAGAAATAGAAAACCTGAACAGACCCATAACTAGTAAGGAGATTGAAACAGTCACCAAAAATCTCCAAACAAACAAAAGCCCAGGGCCAGACGGCTTCCCAGGGGAATTCTACCAAACATTTAAAGAAGAACTAATTCTTATTCTTCTGGAACAGTTCGAAAAAATAGAAATGGAAGGAAAACTTCCAAACTCATTTTATGAGGCCAGCACCACCTTGATTGCAAAACCAGACAAGGATCCCATCAAAAAAGAGAATGACAGACCAATATCCTTGATGAACACAGATGCGAAAATTCTCACCAAAATACTAGCCAATAGGATCCAACAATACATTAAAAAGGATTATTCACCACGACCAAGTGGGATTTATTCCAGGGCTGCCAGATTGGTTCAACATCTGTAAATCAATCAATGTGATACAATACATTAATAAAAGAATGAACAAGAACCATAGAATACTCTCAATAGATGCTGAAAAAGCATTTGACAAAGTACAGCATCCCTTCCTGATCAAAACTCTTCAAAGCGTAGGGATAGAGGGCACATACCTCCATATTATCAAAGCCATCTATGAAAAACCCACCGCAAATATCATTCTCAATGGAGAAAATTGAGAGCTTTTCCGCTAAGGTCAGGAACATGGCAGGGATGTCCATTATAACCACTGCTATTCAACATAATACTAGAAGTCCTAGCCTCAGCAATCAGACAACAAAAAGAAATTAAAAGCATCCAAATCAACAAAGAAGAAGTCAAACTCTCACTCTTTGCTGATGTACTCATGAAGGAAACTGAGGAAGACACAAAGAAATGGAAAAATGTTCCATGCTCATGGATTAGAAGAACAAATAGTGTGAAAATGTCTATGCTACCTAAAGCAATCTACACATTTAATGTAATCCCTATCAAAATCCCATCCATTTTTTCCAAAGAAATGGAACAAATAATCCTAAAATTTATAAGGAACCAGAAAAGACTTCAAATAGCCAAAGGAATATTGAAAAAGAAAACCAAAGTTGGTGGCATCACAATTCCAGATTTCAAGCTCTATTACAAAGCTGTCATCATCAAGACAATATGGTACTGGCACAAAAACAGACACATAGATCAATGGAACAGAATAGAGAGCCCAGAAATAGACCCTCAACTCTATGGTCAACTAATCTTTGACAAAGCAGGAAAGAATGTCCAGTGGAAAAAAGACAGTTTTTTCAACAAATGGTGTTGGGAAAATTGGACAGTCACATACAGAAAAATTAAATCGGACCATTTCCTTACACCACACACGAAAATAGACACAAATGGATGAAGGACTTCAATGTGAGAAAGGTATCCATCAAAATCCTTGAGGAGAACACAGGCAGCAAACTCTTCGACCTCAGCCACAGCAACTTCTTCCTAGGAACATCGCCAAAGGCAAGGGAAGCAAGGGCAAAAATGAACTATTGGGACTTCATCAAGACCAAAACTTTTGCACAGCAAAGGAAACAGTTAATGAAACCAAAAGACAACTGACAGAATGGGAGAAGATATTTGCAAACAACTTATCAGACAAAGGGCTAGTATCCAAAATCTATAAAGAACTTATCAAACTCAAAACCCAAAGAACAAATAATCCAATCAAGAAATGGGCAGAGGACATGAACAGACATTTCTGCAAAGAAGACATCTAGATGGCCAAGAGACACATGAAAAAGTGCTCCACATCACTCGGCATCAGGGAAATACAAATCAAAACCACAATGAAATACCACCTCACACCATTTAGAATGGCTAAAATTAACAAGTCAGGAAATGACAGATGCTGGCGAGGATGCGGAGAAAGGGGAACCCTCCTACACTGTTGGTGGGAATGCAAGCTGGTGCAACCACTCTGGAAAACAGCATGGAGGTTCCTCAAAAAGTTGGAAACAGAGCTACCCTACGACCCAGCAATTGCACTACTGGGTATTTACCCTAAAGATACAAATGTAGTGATCTGAAGGGGCATGTGCACCCGAACATTTATAGCAGCAATGTTTACAATAGCCAAACTATGGAAAGTACCTAGATGTCCATGAAGAACTGAATGGATAAAGAAGATTTGGTATATATATATATACAATGGAATACTATGCAGCCATCAAAAGAAATGAAATCTTGCCATTTGTGACAACGTGGATGGAACTAGAGGGTATTATGCTTAGCGAAATAAGTCAATCGGGGAAAGACAACTATCATATGATCTCCCTGATATGAGGAAGTGGAGACGCAACGTGAGGGGTTTGGGGGGTAGGAAAAGAATAAATGAAACAAGATGGGCTCGGGAGGGAGACAAACCATAAGAAACTTAATCTCACAAAACAAACTGAGGGTGGCTGGGGGGTTGGGGCAAGGGTGGTGGGGTTATAGACATCGGGGAGTGTATGTGTTATGGTGAGTGCTGTGAAATCTGTAAACCTGGCGATTCACAGACCTGTACCCTTGGGGCTAATAATACATTATATGTTTATTTAAAAATTATTTTAAAAAAAGAACAAACAACATAAAAACACCCTTTAAAAACAAAAAAGAAAATTGGCTATTATTTAAAAGTTTGGGGTTTAGTTCACAAACAAAGAATACCCATGACACAGTTCTACTGATGTTACATTCATTTGGGTAATTTTTTCTTTAAATTATTTAGAACATATTCATTTATTTTTAAAACCATATGAAGATGATCCTTATTATTCATTTAAGAACAATACACTTATATAATCAACTGACTTTTGACAAAGCCTGTCCTTGAAGTACTAAGTATACTATGAAAAAACAATGAATCTCAATGCTTTTATGACTGTCACACTTTACACAAAACTGACTTGAATTAGATCATAGACCTAAGTGTAAAACAACACTGTAGTAACTCTTAAAGAAAATACAGGGGAGCACTGTATCAACTTGGAATAGGCAAGATTTTCTTAAGCTAAAAAAATGCAATAATCATGGAAACAAACAAAAAAGTTTAGTAATATGGACTACATAAAATTAGAACTTTCAGTAAAAGACAATGTTCAGAAAATGAACATGTAAGCTATAGCTTAGAGATATTATCTACCATACATATATCTGCAAAGGTAGTGTATACAGATTATGTAAAACACAACTGAAAATTAGATTAAGAAAACTATTTGAATACACAAAATACTTGACCACTGGCAAAAGTAAGCATATGAATAGTTAGTAAGTCCATGCAAGTATGTTCAGTATGGAATTCCAGGTTTAGCTTCAAAATATAATATAAATATAAAATATAAAGAGCTTGGAGACTGTCACTTTCCTGATTACAGCAAATCTGAAGAAAGAGGTGAATACAGAAAGTCACAGCTAATATCTGCTTATCTGGAGCAAAACCGCTAGAGCCATACAATAAATGGTAACTTTGATAAATTACTGGAGGCAGAGGTTGACTGCTGGGAGATTGAGAAACTCTTAGGGTCCTATTTTTAGGAAAGGACAACTTCAGGAACCACAACAGGATCTCTTGTTAAAAAGTAAAGGAAAACAAAACAAAACAAAACAAAAAACTCTTCTGTTTCTGGCAGAGGGAGAGGGAAATTAACTATTTTTAAATATGCCTAGAGTGCACTCCATAGTAAATGCTTCATTAGCAGTGGAAAAAAAAAAAGACTTTGGCAGAGCTTCATCCCACCTGATACAATGGAAATCACTTAATTCTACCCCCCACCCCAGCCTACCTATCTCATCTAAAAGGGTGAGGGGGAAGGTTTCAGCTGAGAAACACTTAATAAAGGTCACAGATCAGGGACATAGGCTCACTAAAAGATTTGAGCCTTAATCAGAGGATCATAGAACACTTTCCCTTCACCTACACATAAAAGCACATTAATAGAGCTCCAGTATAACAGCAATGGCTCACTGTGGAAAGATATCCAAGGCCCAGGTATATTTAAGAAGGACTTTTCCTAGCCCGAGTAACAAAAAGCTTCATATTAAATAGCTTATTTACCTCAGTTCCCATTTCTTCATACATCATGCCTGACTTTGAACAAAGAATTATGCCATGCTAAAAGGCAATAAACACTAAACACTATTTGAAGATGGGATAGGGAGAGATATATCATGCAAACACTAATGAAAAGAAAACTGCAGTAGGTGTATTCTTTTCAGACAAAGCAGCCTTCAGAACAAGAAAAATTATTAGTGATAAAGAAGACTATTACATATTGATAAAGGGCAACTTCTCAAAGAAGATGTGGCAATCCATAATGTGTTTGCACCCAATGACAATGCATCAAAATGTGAGGTAAAACTTACAGACTTGCAAAGAGACATAGTTAAATTCATTATTATATTCCATTTCAACAGATGACTATACAAAAAATGTGGTATATGCAAAGAAGGGAATATTATTTAGCTAAGAAAAAGAAGGAAATCCTATCACTTGATGAACCTAGAGGACATTCCACTGAGTGAAATAAGTCAGTTACAGAAGGATAAAATACAGGATGATTCCGCTTATATTATGTATTATGTATCTAAAATACAATTCATAGAAGCAGAGAATAGAATGATGGTTGTCAGATATTATGGGGAGAGGGAGATAGAGGGAGGTAGAGAAGTGTTTTCCTTTTTAAATTATCCCCAGTTTACTGTAGTATGATTGACAAAAGTTGTATATATTTAGGTTGTACAACATAATGTGTTTTTTAAGGTGTACAACAATCTAATAATTTGACACTACTAAAAAATGACTACCAAAACCATTTATTACCTCACACAGTTACCTTTTTTAATAAGAATAATTAAGATTTATTCTCTTAGCAAATTCCAAGTATATAATAGTATTATTAGCTATAATCATCAGGCTCTACAATAAATCCCCAAAATATATTTATCTTATAACTGGAAGTTTGTGTTCTTCCACTAATATTTTTCTGTTTCCCCCACTTCCCAGGCTTTGGTGACCACAGTTCTATTCTCTGGTTCTTCAAATTTGACTTTATAGATCCCACATATTAATGAGATCATACAGTATTTGTCTTCCTGTGTTTGGCTTATTTCATTTAGCATAATGCCCTCAAGGTCTATCCATGTTGTTGTATGTGGAAATATTTCTTTCTTATGGCTGAATAATATATATTTTCCATGTTATATATAAACATATACCATGTGTTCCTTATCTATTCATTCACTGATGGACACCTAAGTTGTTTTCATATTTTGGCTATTTCAGTTTACATAAAATTTCTGTTTCACAAGATAAACAAGTTCTAGAGATCTGGTATATGACATAGTACCTATAGTTAACAGTCCATATCATGCAAACTTTAAAATATGTTAAGAGGATAGTTCCCATGTTAAGTGTTCTTCTTAAAAAAAAAAAAAAATACCACAAAGAACAAACACCAAGAAACTTTTGGAGGTGATGCATATTTTTAGTATCTTGGTTATGATGATGGTATCATGGGTATATGAATATATCCAAACTCATTAAAACCTATATATTAAATATATGCAATTTTTGATTATTAATTATATCTCACTGAAGCTTTAAAAAATTCCCAGCAAACTATGAATAGATGGGAACTTCCTCAACTTAATAAAAACCATCTATAAAAAACAAACAACTAACATCATACTTAAATGTGAAGAATTGGATGTTTTTTCCATATAGCAGGGAACAAGACAGAATGGTTCCTCTCACCACTCCTGTTCAACATTGCACTAGAAATCCTACTAAGGCCTTAAAACAAGAAAATAGAAAAAAATGTTTACATATTGGAAAGGAACACATAAAACTGTCTTCACAGATTGCTGACTTTCTATATAAAATCATGAAAGATTAGATAAAACTCTCCTGCAACTGCTAAGTGGTTATAGTAAGGTTTCAGAATACAAGATTAATATCTAAAAAGTCAACTGCTATCTTATATACTAGATGTGAAAAATTGAAATTAGACCTTAAAAACATAACACTGCTTACAATAGCACCCAAAATTAAATGCTTAGGTTATATAAATCTAATAACATATATATATAGGATCCATTTACAGAAAACTGGAAAGCTCTAAAAAGAAAAATTTTTAAAGATTTTATTTATTTCAAAGAGAGGTAGAGTGAGAGAGACCATGAGAGGGGAGAGGGGCAGAGGGAGAAGCAGACTCCCCACTGAGCAGGGAGCCCGATATGGGACTCAATCCTGGGATTCTGAGATCATGACCTGAGCCGAGGCAGTTGCCCAAACAACTGAGCCACCCAGGTGCCCAAAATAATTTTTTTTTAATCAGATTAAATGGAGACATTTCATGCACATTGACTGGAAGCCTCAATATTGTTAAGCTAGCTATTATTCTCAACTTGATCTATAGATTCAACACAATCCAATGAAAATCCCATCAAGGTATCTTATGAATATTGAGAAACTCATTGTAAATTTGTATGGAAAGGCAAAAAGTTAAAAAAAAATATAGCCGATACAATACAAAGAAGACGGAGGAGGAGGAGGAGAAGAAGAAGGAGGTGGAGGAGGAGGAAGAGGAGGAGAAAGAAGAGGAGGAGGAGGGTGGGGAAGGGAGGGGTGAAGTGTGGAGGGAGAGGGAGGGAGTTGGGGAAGAGGGGGAGGGTAAGGGAGGAGGAGAGGAAGAGGAAGGAGAAGAAGAAGGGGAGGAGGAGGAACAATCTTGAGGACAGACTTTATCCAACTTTAAGACTCACTACATAAAGGTAAAATAATCAAGACAGTGTGGTATTGGCAAAAATATAGACAAGTAGCTCAATTTTCTCAAAAGAATACTGAGCCCAGAAATAGACCCACAGAAATATATTCAACTAATCTTTGACAAAGGAGCAAGGACCTTTTAATGAACAAAGGATAATCTTTTTATTTAAACAAAAAAAGTTAGAATAATTAGATATCTAAAAGCAAAAGAATATATACATCTTTCATAAAAAGTAACTCAAAATAAATCATTAACCTAAATATAAATTCAGTGTTATAGAATGTTCAGTAAAAAGAAAGGTGGTGGGGGGGGCGGAATCTATGTTACTTTGAGGCTTGGGGATAAGTGTTTGGATAAAATAACCAAAATATAATCCATGAAAGAAAGAACTGATAAACAAAGACTTCAGTAAAAGTTTGCAATCTACTTATTATATGAAAGACACTTCCAACAGAATGAAAAGCCAAGCCACAGTGTGAGAAAACATGTGTAAAATACTTACCTGATAAAATAAATGTATCTAAAATACTGAGAGAATTCTTAAAACTCAACAATAAGAAAATAAATAACCCAATTTAAAAAATGGGCAAAAGATCTGAATGAACAACCAACAAAGGAAGATATAAAGATGACAAGTAACTATATGGAATGATGACCAACATCATATCATCAGATAATTGGAAATTAAAATAGTAAGTTAAAATACACATTCCTATTAGAATGTCTAAAATAAAAAAAAAATGAAAACTCTGAAAATTCAAAATGCTGGCAAGAAGGCTGAGCAATGGGGCTCTCATTCATTGTTGATGAAAATGCAAATGTATAAAGCCAAGGCTTCTTATGAAGCCAAACATAGTCTTAGCATACAATCCAAGTGATCACACTTCTAGGTATGCTCCAATTTCTTTGAAAATTTATGTTTCTCCAAAAAACTAAACACGAATATTTATAAAAGATTTATCCATAATTGCCCAAACTGGAAGTAACAAATATGTTTTTTCAATAGGTGAATTGATAAAAAATATTGTGTTATACCTATTCAAAAGAATATTATTCAGTGATAAAAAGATATGAGCTATCAAACCATACTCCCTTTCTTTAATTATGAAAGGGAATTTATTTCAAAAGTATAAGGGAACATTTACACTTGCACAAGGTGATAACAGGTGTTTCGCAAAAGAAAAAAACTTGATAGGCTGAAGTTTTTCATTCAAATTGTTTAAGCAAAAATAACGTTAAGTTGTGCACTACTGCCTTAAGAAAGGTAAGGGGAACAATGAATTGGTAAAGCAAGGAACACAGTCAACTCAGAATTAAACTTGAGAAAGTATAGTCACTTCTGCTCAGCTTTGAGTTTACAAATATGCTTTAAAAGGGAAAAAAGGGGGCGCCTGGGTGGGTCAGTGGGTTGAGGCCTCTGCCTTCGGCTCAGGTCATGATCCCGGAGTCCTGGGATTGAGTCCCTCATCGGGCTCTCTGCCCGGCGAGGAGCCTGCTTCCCTCTCTTTCTCTGCCTGCCTCTCTGCCTACTTGTGATCTGTCTCTCTATCAAATAAATAAAAAAAATCTTAAAAAAAAGGGGAAAAAAAGGAAAATTTATACTTAAGGTTCAAATTTAAACAATTGTAGTCCCAGTAAAGTTTCTGTACTTGAAATAGCTTTAGGCCACTTGAAGCCATATTCTTAAGTAGAAGAAGCCAATTTGAAAATCTATGATTCTAATTCTATATGACTCTGGAAAAATGAAAACTAGAGACAGTAAATTAATCAGTGGTTACCAGGGTATAGGGGAAGGAGCAAATAGATGAAGCACATAATTTTTTTAGGATAGTAAGGGGGACTCTATCAGGGTGGGTGCAAAGCATAACACATTTGTCAAACTTACCGAACTTTACAGGACAAAGTATAAAGTTGAATGTATGCAAAATGAAGGATAGAGTAATTTAAGAGGTTAGGAGATTCCAGATATGAATTCAGGCTATGGCAAGAGAATCTTGACTGTATTATAAGTGTATGAAACAAACTCACCAAAGATTGTTGCTGATGTAACTAACTTTGGGAATGAGTAAAACTGTGAGATAAAGATGGGGAAAAAACCTGCTTATAAGCTCTGTCCCCTAATTGACAAAGTTGTTCTGTGGGGCTGTATGAGGTTAAAAATTCTGATACTGCTACACTTGTATACTTAAAAAAACCATTACGTATATGTATTGCAGATGGTAGGATCCAGGTTTCTCACTGTTGCAGTTCCCATCCAGAGATGAAGAAGGAAAAAAGGCTGACGTGATCCAGATGGCAATGGTTTAAAAGTTGGAAACATCAGTATAAACTCATGTTTAGCTTAATTTTGATACAGGACATTACATATATGTATATGTACATATACATCAGTTAATATGCCACATATATTTCTTTTTTCCATTAGGTGAGAGGGACTAAAACAAATGATACCCTAGTAGCAATGAGCCTACCTAGGGTCCAGATTTGGCTTTCTAGTATTATTCTCCAAGGAAAAAATTAGGGCTTCTTAGAGATATGACTAATTCTAGGTATATGAAAGAGACAATTCAAGATAAACCTGGTGCATTTGTAATGCTAAAAAGTAAACTCAAGCAAACAAAAACAAACAGAAAGAAGCATCAGACTTGGACATACAGAGACAAACTGATGGTGCCTGAGGGTGGTGCAAAATGGGTAAAGGGGAGTGGGAGATACAGGCTTCTAGTTATGGAAAGAATAAGTCATGGGAATAAATGGTACAGCATAGGGGATAGAGTCAGTCAACGGCATTATAATAGCATTGCATGGTGACAGATGGTCACTACACTTGTGGTGAGTATACCAATAATGTATATAGAGTTGATGAATCACTATGCTGTATACCTGAAACTAATGTAACATTATGTGTCAGCTACACTAATTAAAAAAAAAAAAAAAAAAAGGATGGAAGTATGCCAAAGGTACATAAGAACCAACTAAAAGAGCTCCCAGTAGCCAAAGCTGGAACAATTTGAGCAAAAAAATAAATAAATTAGCTGAGATTGTAACCTAAAGTCTAAAATAAATGTCCATGAGTTTATACTGACATGAATAATTTAACTGAATAAATTAATAAATGGGATGAAAAGACAAATCTCTCAGGCTGAAATTTTAAATAATTTATGTGCACACCACCCTGAAGGAGTGACAGCTTAACTCTCCACCACTTCTTGGTTGGCTGAGTTTATTAATTTCTATCCAAAGTTGAGAGCAAAGGAGAGGGAGAGGGGAGAATAACTTTACAGTGGAGAAATCTGAGTACTATCTGAACCAGGTGATCAATGTCAAAATCAAGTCATAAATCATGTTGATAGTTTTTGCCTTTCATACAATATAAAGAAAATGGCATTTTCCCTCTTTGTTCTTTATCCCAATAATTCATATTACCAGTCTCACCATAATAAGATATCAGATAAATTCTAATAAAACAAAACAGACCAGTGCTCCTCAAAACAGATAAGGTTATCAAGAACAAAAAAAGTCTGAGAAACTCATAGTTAAGAGGAGTCTAATAAGACATGACAACTAGGGAAGTGGGTTAAAGCCTCTGCTTTCGGCTCAGATAATGATCCCAGGGTCCTGGAATGGAGTCCTGCATCAGAGAGCCTGCTTCCTCCTCTCTCTCTGCCTGCCTCTCTGCCTACTTGTGATCTCTGTCTGTCAAATAAATAAAAAAAAATCTTAAAAAAAAAAAAAAAGACATGACAACTAAATAAAAAGTGATATCCTAGTTGGGATCATGGAACAGAAAAGAGATGTTAGACAAAACTAAGAATATAGAAATAAAGTATGGACTTTAAAGATGTCAATATCCATTTGTATATTGTAACAGATATCGCATTAATGTTAAATAATAGAAGAAACTGTGTGCTGTGTATAAGGGAACTCCATACTATCTTCACAATTTTCTGTAAACATAAAATTGTTCTAAAATAGTATTTATTAAAAATATATTCAACATCATGAGAATTATGAGGAATGCAAACTAAAGCCTTTAGAATGGCTAAAATTTAAGTCTCACAATATCGAGTGCTAGAAGGTACATAGTACAAACCAAGGTACATCACTGGTAGAGGTGTCAAACTTGCAACCATTTTGGAAACCAGTTTGGCAATCTTATAAAATTAAAAATTCACCTACCATGATTTACTGCTAAGCATTTATCCAAGAGAGAAGGCAGTATCGTGAAAAACCTTACACGATTGTTTTGGGCTTTAAAATTCATAATCGCCCTAAGCTGGGATGATGGCATTGTCTATTAATGAGAAGAATAAACAAACCTAATTGTGTTATATTCATAAAAAGAAACACTACTGAGAAATAAAAAGAAACAAACTACTGGTATAGATAATGACATAAATGAATGCTACAAAGTTTTGCATAGAGAAGAAAATGGTCCCAGAATGATAGATTTTGTATACCTCTATTTACTTGAAATTCTAGAAATGACAGAAATATTTTATAATAATAGAAATAAGGTTATTTGTTGCCTGGGGTTGGTTGTGGGTAGGTAAATGATATTGACTTACTAAGGCCCCAAGGGGACTTTCTGAGAAGATAAAAATAGTCCTATATTGATTGGGGTGGTAGTTCTATGTATGTACATTTGTCAAAGTCATTGACTTATTTACTTAAAATATGCAAATTTTAAGAAAACCATTTCACAATAAAGTTCATTTTAAAAAATGCAAGGAGTTAAGTATAAAAATATAATTTCCTGAGTTTCTTATATTTTGGCATCCTTTTGTATTTTATCCTACAACTTTTACAGAATATTTGATTCTTTTAGATTATGATGATATATTGATATTCTTTCAAATTGATTCAAGTGATCATTTGTTTCTTTTGCATACCAAATTTTTATAGCGGATCTGTATCTATCTATACCTATATTTTCATAGTCAAACACTTAAAACATCATGTAGAAGAATGAAAAGATAGTAAAACCTTTGATACATTATGGACATGATGGTACACATAGGAAGAGAGACTGTGTAAATGATCATTAAATTGTTAGGTCCCCCCAAAAATGGGTACCCCAATAATGGGTCTGTGATTAAAGGAGTGAGATTGATACAATGCGAAGGTCAAGCAAAGCTTTATTTTGGGCCAAGCATCAAGAATCAGACCGACCATCAAACAGACCAGTCCAGGATGCCCCTACAGAGAGGACAACCCCTCCCTGCTTTCCAGACTAACTTTTATAGAACAAAGGTCATGTGGTTGGGCCTGGCCACACACAGGTGGCTAATTGAATTACAATTCACCCCACAGGAGCCATGGAAACTAGCCCATCACCTTGGTAGCTAGGAGACAGTATGCGCCCTCACTGATTGGATGTCTCCACCTGGCCTGACCCACCCTTGTACCTGGGCTTTGTTACCTGGAACTGGTTTCCAGGACTTGTTTTTCAGTAAATCCCCTGAGGGAAGGGGAGCAGGGACAGTTTAAGGGTTAAACAACAAAGTTCTTATTTAACCTCAATGGAAGCCTCTGGCTAAAATAAAAATATAAAATAGGTCCTTACATAGATGACATATTTTTTCAGTAAAAACAATGTATTTGGTTCTATAAACAGCTGCAAAATGGATTAATATTCAATTTCTTTCTAATCCCCCCTTTGTAATCCTGATTTGAGTTCATATGTTTGTTAGACTTGGCTATTGTAGGGAATACATTTTGAGGCTAATGTAATTTCCATTTCTTAAGGAAATAAATGATACCTATTGAAAGTCTCTAATTGATGACCCCAGTCTGCTGCCCTTAAAGTCCATATTCTAAGGGTTTTCTGACCCTAGGAAGTTGGAGTTCTGAGGCTAGATGTATAAGCATCAATTTATTTATTTTTAACAGGCAACTTAAAATTGCACAATATTGACATTTTAAAAACCAAATCTCTTTAGATAACATAGTATGAACTATATAACACAAATATGTGTAAGAAGGGTGCCTGGGTGGCTTACTCCGTTAAGCATCTGCCTTGGCTCAGGTCATAAACCCCGGTCCTGGGATGGAGCCTGCTCAGCGGGAAGTCTGCTTCTCTCTCTCTCTCTCTCTTTCTCTCTGCACTTTCCCTACAACTCCTGTGTGTGTGAGTGTGTGTGTGTGTGTGTGTGTGCATGCGCACGCGCACATGTACATGCACGCACATTCTCTCTCAAATAAAATATTTTTTAAATATGTGTAACAAAAATGTGGGAGAAGGAATAATTAAAGATGATACCTAAGATTTTGATTTTGTGATTGTCTTTAATAGCTGGGAAATGATATAATTCAGTAAGATAGGCTTTAAAGATGCAGGGAAGGTTCAGGAAGAAGGCTAAAGATCTTTACACATCACAAACTGATCTTCTTATTGCGCAGTTGTGGAAATTGTGGTCCTGAGAGATTGCAGTGATTGAGAATACTCCTGAGGTCACATAATTATTCACTGCAAATTCAGGGAGTTTAAATTATTCATCTGTTGCTCTTTCTGCTCTATTCTCAATAGACACATGCAGTCACAATCATTACCTCATCTAATCCCCAGAGACTATAATTTCAGTACTTTTGGGATGAAATTCAAATATGTGCTTTTCAAATAGAATAGAAAAAAGAATGTCAGCAATGTTGGCATGCTCACTGGGTTTGGAATGGCTGCATTGTACTATGAAAAATTATCTAACATACGAGTCTTTAACTATCTCTTAAAATAAGTGCATTTAATATTCAACTTTATTTTTATTCTATATGAAAACTTGGATCCTTCACCATATTTGGCTTTTTATTTATTTTTTTTTTGTTTCCATTTAAATAACATTCTCACATGATTTAAAGGTTACTGTAAAATCAGAAACATGATTCTCCTATGTTATTGTAAGGACCTATTTGGCCAGAGGCTTCCATTAAGGTTAAACAATAACCATGTTGTTTAACCCTTAAACTGTCCCTGCTCCCCTTCCCCCAGGGGACTTACTTAAAAACCGGCCCCAGGTAACAAAGCCCAGATACAAGGATGGGTCAGGCCAGGAGGAGACATCCGATCAGCGGGGGGTTGCATACTGTCTCCCTAGCTACCAAGGTGTATGGGCCCCACCCTTTGGGAGCCTTTTGGGTGCCAATTCTAACCAAGGTGTGATAGGCTAGGTCAAATGTCTACTCTAGGGTAAATTGTAATTCAATTGGTCACCTAGCATCACTGTGCAGCTTTCTCTGTGTGTTACAATTTCATTGGCCACCTGTGCGTGGCCAGGCCCAACCGCATGGCCTTTGCCCTTAAAAACTAATCTGTGAAACAGAGAAGGGTCCCCCTCTCTTGTAAGAGGTGCGTCCCCGAACGTTCGGTCAGATTCTTGGTGCTTGGCATGGAATAAAGCTTTGCTTGACCTTCGCTTTATATCAGTCTCGCTCCTTTAATCACGGACCCATTTTTGGGGGGACCTAACAGTTATCAGACTGTATCTAATTTTCTCAGTCCCACAACTTCCATTTATAAATAGAAAGTATCCCTGTCTTAAAGAATGAGAAACAAAACCCAGTCTATCATATTCCTTCTATATTGCCCTGAAAATGAAGGTGAAAAAATATTAACAAAAAGCAGAAACTATAGTGCAGAAATATGGAGAAATTGGAAATATAACATGCAACTTTAAAAATGGAAAATTCTGATGACAAAAATAAATCCATTTGACAATCTGATTTTTTTTTTTTTTTTAAGTCAGAGATCTTTTGGCTTCAAGGAAAGAACTTCAACTAAGTTGGTTCAGGTAAAAAGAGGAAGATGAAGTAAAACGGGTCTCAAGAATAAAACAAATTAAAGGTCAATAAAGGAATGTAGGCAAGTCCTGTGTTATGCAAACAAAAGTAGGCATTGATATGTTAAAATTCCTTTCTCACTAGGCCAAGTAATCAACCAATCTCTCTCTCCAGTTTCTTGCCACATCAGTCTGCTCTCCACCTCTTTCTTGCTTGTCTATACCAGTTTTCTCAATTCCCTCTTCTTCTTAACAGTTCACTGTAAACTTCCAGCCCCAGTTCAGCATTACAAATGTTCAGTCTCATGGTGCACTGCCACCTATGGCCCCATTTCTTAATTCAAATTTTTGAGCAAAACAGCAAGAGGAGGATAGCCTGAGATTGTGTGTAAGAGACAGAATAAAATGGAAAAAAACAAACAAACAGAGAATTATTAGAAAGAAGTATCGTTAGATCAGTCTCTTACTTTTACTTTTCAACAATTTACCTTCTAGTATTCAGTATGGCCTATCAGAACATGCAAGATCAGGCACCTGCCTCTTAACTAGTTTCATTTCCTGATGCTCTCCACCTTCTCTATATGATGATGGAACAGAAGGTTGGCTGAGGACAAAGCAGAAGCTGACACCCTGCAACATTCCCCCACCTCCACTCCTGGGTGGATCTGTGTGACATTCTTTAGGAATCTCCCAACTATCTTAATGTTAATACCTTGCTAAGAAGGGCAAAATGACCTTGACAATGGCAAGGCCTCTGGTATCCAGTATCTTGTAGGTCCTCTTTAGCATATGGAAGTTCTTTTGAAACCTCCCTTTTTCCTTACCTTCCCCAACCCCATAGTATATAACCTGCCACCCCTCACAATTCCAGGGCAGCAGCTCTTTCTGCCCATGGATCCTGCCCCCGTGCTATAATAAACCACCATTTGGCACCAGAGATGTCTCAAGAATTCTTTCTTGGTTATCGGTTCTGGACTCCACCCAACTGAACCTCACCTATACTCTAAAACTTCATCATATATGCCTTCCCATCCTCCGTCCTCTCCCCAAGTCCCCCCTCTTTTTTTTTTTCTTCTCTCAACAATATGCTCTTTTTTTTTCAGCTTAAGTCCTTTAAATATGTATATTTTTCTTCCTGGAATGCTTTTCATACCTCTCCTACTTACTTGCTAGTTAATTCCTACTTATCAGATAGACTTGATAATTGAGAAAATAATAGTTAATGGCTGCTTCCCATTTTTAAGAATAAAATCACTTGTTTCAATAGACAACTGAAAATAATGGGTTTTCTTCTTTGAGTATAAAAATCAAGATAAAAGGGATCACATCTTTCTTCTTCACTTAAGTACTCCTTGAATGAAGGTAAGTACCCAGTAAATATCTACTGAACTGACGGACTAGGGTGTTATGCCCCAATAACGGGTCTGTGATTAAAGGAGCAAGACTGATACAAAGCGAAGGTCAAGCAGAGCTTTATTTCGCGCCAAGCATCAAGAATCTAACGGAACGTTCGGGGCCGCACCTCTTACAAGAGAGGGCGACCCTTCTCTGTTTCACAGTCTAGCTTTTAAGGGTAAAGGCCATGCGGTTGGGCCTGGTCACGCACAGGTGACCAATGAGATTGTAACACACACAGGAAACTCCACAGTGATGCTAGGTGACCAACTGAATTATAATTTACCCTAGTAGACATTTGAATCAGCCTATTACATCTTGATTAGGATTGGCGCCAAAAGGGTTCCCAAAGGGCGGGGGCCCATACTCCTTGGTAGCTAGGGAGACAGTATGCAACCCCCTACTGATCGGATGTCTCCACCTGGCCTGACCCACCTTTGTATGTGGGCATTGTTACCTGGAGCTGGTTTCCGGGACCGCCTTTAAGTGAATCCCCTGGGGGAAGGGGAGTAAGGACAGTTCAAGGGCTAAACAACAAGGTTTTGTTTAACCTCAATGAAAGCCTCTTGACAAAATATAAACATAAAATAGGTCCTTACATAGGGCATAAATGAACAACAGATGAATGGATGAATGAACATTTTATCCAGGAATTCAGTTGCTGGAGCCACATGCCAAGAATGTGATTTTTGTTTTTATTCAGTGTTTTTCTTTTGCTCATTCCTCTTAACAGAGGTGGTTCATGTAATTACCTATGAAGTCCAACTGTGGACATATAACCAACAAATATTGCATAATTGGCACAGTGTCTTTTTCATTCTAGTTGTATGTGCAGTTCTGGTATGAATAATAAAAGAATAACAATATTTTATTGAATGTCACTGTGCCAAATTCTAAGTGCTTTATATTGCTCACGAAAAATCTTACCATACTTCTAGATACATATGTCCTTAAATATTGGGATTATTTACAATTTGTGGAGCAGAAATCTCTATTATCCTCCTTAGATACTTTTTTAGGGTCTAGGTGGTTGTTACACTTTCTGTGCAGGTATATCTTCCCCTTTGCTAGGTGAATTCTTTCTGCCAGACAGAGGGTCATGCAATCACTATCCCAGCTCAGTCCTGAAGACTGCAAAATATCATGTGGGGCTATCAGGAAAGGGAAAGAAAAAGTGTTTTCTTTAAGAATGATTATGACCTAGCTGGCTTTCCTAAACCTAAACTTTCCAGGTTACTGATTGCCACAACAGTGACATAAATGTTGGGCTGTGGGGAATGAGAACTTGTCAAGTGGGTTCTGAAACAGTGCTTTAGAGATACTGTGCCAGGAGGAATTAAGTAGGCTGAAATCAGGCACACAAAATTAAAAATTTTGTATCTGAGAATGCAGGCTGAATATTGAATTAAAGTCAGGCAATGAGTAAAAGTAAAGCCAAAAAATAGAGTGAGATGTAAGTTAGATAACCAGCAACAAAATTACTGATGAGTTTAGGCGCAAGTAGGGACTAATTCTGATACTGCATCCTATCCATCTTCTCTGCCATCACTCTTTGGTATTGATAATTATGAGTCAATGAGCAAGGGAGAAACTTCCATTAGGAGCCAACATGTCTATAAGTGACACAAAATACATCTCCCAATTCAGAGAAATTGAGAATTAGTTTCCAGGTTTATCATTGAGTTGGAATTGGTTTCTACATTTTTTAATCATCTAGGATTTTTAAGATCACTTAAATCTTTGTTTTATTAATAAATCACTTAAATTTTTTTATTAAAAAGTAATGATGACTTTATTATATATCTTGGGTACTTCTCAGAAATTGCACCAGAGCAGTTCAAGAGAACTCTAATTAGATAAAAATCTCAGTGTAAGAAAATTATTTTATCTATATTAATTGTTTATTGTGTCTCCACGTCAGCTTTCACCAATGAAGTAAAACAGATTACTCACCTAAGCCCATTTCCTATGGAAGAGAGGAGAAATGCATCTCTTGGTTGACTACCTTCACATGTACACACAAGTCTCTAGGAAGGGGAAGAAAAGAATTCTTTATGTTTTCAAATCTTTTCAGAGGTGTCTAACTTTATAGAAACACTCTTTTAATCGTCTAAGGCATGTTTACTGTTTAAACACATACTTTTGCTGGAAGAGAAGTGCAAATATTCAAGGTAAATTGTCTCCCAAGAGATTTATTCCTGGTTCCCACACTGTTCAAGTTTTTGGCAAATTTTCCCATGGAAATACTATCCCATCAAATTCTCTGATTACTCTAACACTGGCTAGTACAAAATTCATTCAGTTTGTTTTTATAGCACTTAGAGCTACTGTGAGCAGGAATCCTGGCTATGCGTGTGCAACTCTAGAACATAGTATTTGTCCACCTTACAACTTGGCAGTTACTTTTCTACAGATTATCTCTTACTCAAACTCCCTTATATGGCTAATTTTGTATGTCAACTTCACCAAGCCATGAGATGCGCAGACATTTGGTCAAATGTTGTACTGGGCATATCTGTAAGGATGTTTCTGGATGGGATTAACATTTAAATCAGTAGCCTGAGTAAAGCATATTACTTGTCTTAATGTGGGTGGGCTTTCTACTGATTGGCTTTATTGGATAAAGCCAATCAGTAGAAGGCCTACATATGGGGGGCAAAAAAAACTGACTTTCCCATGAGGGAATTCCTACCTGACTGCCTAGAGCTGGACTATCAGTTTTTTTTCCTGTCTTCTGACTCAAATGGAAATACCTCCTCTTTGTAGGTCTCAAACCTGCCAGCCTTCACACTGGAACTTAGTCCAATCAGTTCTTCTGGCTCTACAGTTTGTATAATGCAGATCTCAGAATCTGTCAGCCTCCATAATCATTTGAGCCAATTCCTTACAATAGATTTCCATATACATATATAGATAGATATGTCTCTCTCTCTATATATATATATATAGATAGATAGATCTACAGACAAATATAATTATAGATAATATAGATAATATCCTATTAGTTCTCTTTCTCTGAAGATAAAGAGATACACTCTTAGCTTTCTCAATTTTCTTTCTTATCACAATCAACTTTCTTCTCCTGATAGGATGCTGCTTACATGATAAGAACACTGGCAGTGAAAATAATGTGGAACAGGGCACACTTCTTTTACGATTCCTTTGTTCACAACACTGCCATTCTGTGTTGGAAAGGCAATATCACACCATTAATAAAGGAATAGGATTATCAAAAGGAATTCCAATGTTCTTTTAAGGAAAGGAAGAATAGTTGAAAACCACTTCATTTCTGGGAATCCCCATAATCCAAGGGAGAAATAACAAGAGATGTTAAGCTTTCTGTAGAGGCAAATCTCAAAAACAATAAAGCACCTATTCTTACTTGTATCTGCTCAGGACCACTTGTCAAGTAGAGGTAGTTTCTTGCTTTAAAATCACTAAGTGAAAACTTCTTAATGTCTCCAAGAAAACACTTTCCCTCCCTCTGGATTTGGTCTTATCTTTCAATTCATCTCTCAAATGATCCATGTGATATATTATTTCTTACAGTCTTAAGTTATTAAATCTAGGCTGAAACAATAGGAAAACTTTCTATGGAGTAACAATGACAGTGCCTTCTTCTCCCCACTAGTGTGAGAGTCAGAATGAGTGTTCCTCTGGTAATCCAGTGCATATAAATACTAAATGAAATCACTTCTCTAAGAGGAGAGGACATTCATTTTGAGAGAAAATTAAACCCACTTTATTACTGAAGACAGAAAAAAATCCTTGAAATGAACATAATTTGGTAGTTTGCTGTCTATAACAGATCTAGGTCTACAGTATTATGCAGAGCAGGGTCAATTCAAAATCTGCTTCCCACCCACACTGCCTACAGAGAGCTTTAACTGCACCAATGGTTCTCAATCTTGTCTGCTCATTAGAATGAACAAAATGTAAAAATGAAAAGTATTGAGAAGAGATACCCCAAGACATATGGGGTAGGCTTAATATATAATAGTAATGTATGAAGTGGGACCTAAGCTTCAGAAATATCTTTCAGATTCCCATGTATACTCTCATGTATCAATGGAATTAAGAACTATTGTTCTAAATTTAGTTTCCAGGAGCTTAAGCAAACAAAAAAATACACAAAACCCAGAGGAACATTTATATAACATTAGAAAACATCATAAGTACAATTTATTAATATGCCAGAGGGAGAAGAAAGAGAGAGAGAACATTTCTATATACCAAATGCTATTCTTCCTATTATTTCAATAAACAAGCATATGTCCCAGAGTGATGTGAGATGGAAGAAATGGATGTACTGTTCCTTCAGTAGGTTTTAGTTCCCACAACCTTCTCCTATGTGGGAGCTTGCCAAAACTCTGAGAGTAAATATTTAAATTAATATTTAAATGAATTGTTCTTAGGACATGGTTTCTAAAATTAAGTCAACTGCCTTTCTGGTGCTCAGCACAGAGTAACAATCTGTCCCAACAATAAAGAGAAAAACTGTGATACTGAATATATTGAAAGATGTTATGTTCTGCAATGGGATAACTTTCTAAAGGACACTGACTGCATGCAATTGAAGGTATTCAGTACCTATATTAGCCCAACATGTGCATGTGATTTTCTCTGGGTTAGACCAGGTCATATTCCCAGGCAGCGTTTTTTGTTTTGTTTTGTTTTGTTTTTTTCTTTCTACTCTTCTAGGTGGAAAGGAGACAACATATCCTTATTATACTGCATAAGCAAAACTCACAAAATAAGTGAGGTTACACTCATAATTCATTAGCCATAAAATAACTTCCCATTTTATTTATAGGACAGATAGCAACAGATTTAAAGGGGAAGACTAAGAGTTATTACTATATTTGTCAGTGAGGTGTTACAATGTTTTAGCCTAAAGTCAAATTTTGGGGACACCTTTTAAGTCAAATTACAAAGCACCGATGGGTTTATTCACATTGATATCACCAGAGGGTGAAGTTTAGAATTGTTACCTGAGAGGTGATTGTCATTTGTATTGGCCTTGAAATGTCTCATTTCTAACATTATGCAAGGGTGTTACATTCCTAAATTGACCAAAGAATCTTTTTTTTTTTCCTTTAATGCTTCATGACAACTGACCTTAAACATTAAGAAGAAAAGCTTTCTCAAACTTATTGCAAATAAAATACCAATCCATCATGTTTTAATATTGCTACTAATTGTATTGACCAAGTGCCATCAACTGTGTCTGGCATCATTCTTAATCAAAGGCTTTATGTGATACTTCTAGAAGTATAAGCCTTGATTGCTGAATGGTGGTTTTATTTTTGATATACAAAGTAGGATATGTAGGGTATTTAAAATCAAGTTTTCTTAATTTATACCATCATAACCACTAGTAGTGTGATATGGTGAAGACAACTAAGACTCAGATGTCTCAGTCATTAAGCTTCTGCCTTCAGCTCAGGTCATGATCCCAGAGTCCTGGATTTGAGCCCGGCATCGGGCTCCCTGCTCAATGGGAAACTTGCTTCTCCCTCTTCCATTCCCCCACTTGTGTTTCTGCTCTCAGTGTCTCTTTCTCTGTCAAATAAATAAATAAAATCTTTAAAAAAAGAAAGGAACTCTCATAGATTTCTGGTTACTCCACCAACTAAGCAACTTGAACAGCTGAAATACAGGTAAAGGTGATAAAAATCATAAATAATTAGTGTAGGAGAGAGAGTTGAATATCAGATACTGATTTAACACCATCTGTAATAATTACAATTAAGGTTCTACTGAACATTTTCTTTCATATCTTTGCAGAGAGTGTGGATGGTCATGGCTTTGCTTGGGAGTCTATATTGGACTTAATGGAAGCTGTGTGGAAAGTGTACAATATCTCTGTGTAAATTCTTTCTCAGTCTCAGCACTATTGTCTAGACAATTCTTTGCTGTGAAGAACTGTCCTGTACATTGTAGATTTAGCAGGAGTCCCACATTCTACTCACTCCATACCAGTAGTTCTCTTCCAATTGTGACACACCCAACATCACCCAACACATACAAAGAGTCAATGATATTTATGAGTCTCCAAACTTTGCCTTGCCTTAGACCAGTCTCTTCCCAATATTTCCAGTTTTTTAAGCCAATTATTTTCTACTTTGCCTTATGCTACTTTGATTTGTGTTTTTGTCACTTCACAAGAAAGAGTTCCACTTTTATAGTGATTATCCATCCAATATCAGAACTTTATAAGCTAGTGGTGGTATTTAAGAGATGACAGCCAAAAAAAAAAAGTGTATGAAGAACACAGAAATAAAATACTCTACACAACAGGTCAACCCTAAATGTCAAGGAGGAAAATCTTAATCATAAGAGAGAAAAGCCCCAGGTTGTCAGGTCAAAGAACCAGTAAGAATGAGATGCATAATGATAATGGTCACTATTTTTACAAAGAACCATAGAATGAGGAAGTCAATTGTTTTCTAGGTGAGCTTCAGTTAAGACCATAACCATACCCAACATCTTGATTATAACCTTGTAGAGGACCAAACCACAGCCATACTCAGACTGTTGACCTGCAGGAACTATATTTAAGATTAGAGCAGAAATAAATGATATAGAAATAACAACAACAAAACAGTAGAGAAGATCAATAAAACTAGGAGCTGGTTCATTAAAAGAATTAATAAAATTGATAAACATCTAGCTAGACTTACCAAAAAGAAAAGAGAAAGGACCAAAATAAAATCACAAATGAGAGAGGAGAGAGCACAACACACACCATAGAAATACAATTATAAGAGAATGTAATGAAAAAATATATAACAAATTGGGTAATCTGGAAGAAATAGATAAATTTCTAGAAACATATAAGCTACCAAAACTAAAACAGGAGGAAATAGAAAACCTGAAAATACTGATAACCAGCAAAAAAATTATACCAGTAATCAAAAATCTCCCAAGAAACAAGAGTCCAGGGCCGGAGAGCTTACCAAGGGAGTTCTACCAAATATTTAAAGCAGAGTTTACACTTAGTCTTCTCAAACTGTTTCAGAAAATAGAAATGGAAGGAATACTTCCAAACTCATTCTACGAGGTCAGCATTATCTTTATTTTAAAATGAAAGGCCCGATTAAAGAGAAGAATTACAAACTAATATCCCTGATAAACATGGATGCAGAAATTTTCAACAAAATACTAGCTAATCAGATCCAACAGTACATTAAAAGAATTATTCACATGATCAAGTGGGATTTATTCCTGAGTTGCAAGGGTGGTTCAATATTCACAAATCAGTGTGATATATCACATTAATAAAAGAAAGGGTAAGAACCATATGATTCTCTCTATAGATGCAGAAAAGGCATTTGACATTTACAGAACCCATCCTTGATAAAAACCCTCAACAAAGTAGGGATAGAGGGAACACACCTCAGCATCATAAAGGCCATGTTTGAAAGACCCACAGCTAATAGCCTCCTCAATGGGGAAAAACTGAGAGCTTTTCCTCTAAGGTCAGGAACACGACAGGGATGTCCTCTCTCACCACTGTGATTTAGAACAGTACTGGAAGTCCTAATCTCAGCAATTAGACAACAAAAAAGAAATAAAAGGTATTGATATTAGCAAGGAAGAAGTTATACTTTCACTATCCCCAGACAACATGATGCTCTATATAGAAAACCTAAAGGACACCACCAAAAAATTGCTAAAACTGATACACAAATTCAGCAAAGTTGCAGGATACCAAATCAATGTAGAGAAATCTGTTGCATTTCTTTAAACCAGTAATGAAGCAGCAGAAAGATAAATAAAGGAACTGATCCCATTTACAATTGCACCAAACACTATAAGATACCCAGAGGTAAACGGGATTGCTGGCCATTCCCAACATGAGATACCACCTCACCTGTCAGAATGGCTAAAATTAGCAACACAGGAAACAACAGATGCCGGAGAGGATGTGGAGAAAGGGTAACCCTCTTGTCCTGTTGGCGGGAACGCAAGCTGGTGTAATCACTCTGGAAAACAGTATGGAGTTTCCTCAGAAAGTTAAAAATAGAACTACCCTATGACTCAGTAATTGCACAACTAGGTATTTACCTAAAAGATACCAAATACTGATTGGAAGGGGCATATTCACCTTGATATTTATAACAACATTATCAACAATCGCCAAATTATGAAAAGAGCCCAAATATTTATAGATTGATGAATGGACAAAGAAGTGGTATGTATATATATGTATGTATATGTGTGTGTGTATATATATATGTATACATGCATACATACATATATGTGTATATACACATATATATGTATGCATACACACACACACACATATACATATAGTCGAGTAGTACTCAGCCATCAGAAAGAATGGAATCTTGTCATTCGCAATAATGTGGATGGAGCTAGAGTATATTATGCTAAGCAAAATAAGTCAGCCAGGGAAAGACAAATACCATATTATTTCATTCATATATGGAATTTAAGAAGCAAAACAGATGAACACAGGAGAAGGGGAAAAAATGGGTGATGTAACCATAAGAGAGTTAACTATAGAGAACAGACTAAGGGTTGCTGGAGGTGTAGTGATCAGGGGATGGGCTAAATGGGTGATGGATATTAAAGAGGGCAATTGTGATAAGCACTAGGTGTTACGTGTAAGTGGTGAATCACTAAATTCTATTCCTGAAACCTATAACACACTATATGATAACTCACTGAAATGTAAACAAAACTTAAAAAAAAAATCTGAGATAAATACCACAAGATATTGCAATTAATAAATTCTCCTGGGGCAACTGGGTGGCTCAGTCATTAAGTGTCTGCTTTTGGCTCAGGTCATTATCCCAGGGTCCTGGGATTGATCCCTGCATCGGGCTCCCTGCTCAGCAGGAAGCCTCCTTCTCCCTTTCCCACTCCTCCTGCTTCTGTTCCCTCTCTCGCTGTCTCTCTCTCTCTCTCTCTCCCTGTCAATTAAATGAATAAATAAAATCTTAAAAAAAAAAATTCTTCTTTTGGTTAAATAAAAAAATAAAGAAAGTGATGGTACTTATTAAGAAAACAAAAACAAAAAAGTTTAAATCTTGGCATCAGGATATTGGATCCATTCCTTTTGATTCTCAAAAGGGTTGAGACTCTTAGTTCTACTAACTCTGAGGATGATTCTGATATCTAGATGAATGATTGGTAGGATTTATACTGAAGAAGAGATAGAGAACATTCTACACAGCCAAGTGTGGATACAGTTTGGGAATACTGTAAACAGTATGGGAATTAATATCACTGGCTTGTTTAGGAGCAGATTGTTGTGGGATACAGATCTCTTACTACTAACTATACAAACACAAGATTGGTTATACATATCCATGCTTGACTCTGGAAGGCCTCAGATGCCTATTTAAGCAGTTTGTAAATTTTATCCCACTGTGGAGTCAGTGTCTTTGAGCAGACTCTAATATGAATTAAACATTATGAATCATAATTATTCAATAAATCATCAGTAGAATCAGTAATAATCATTATTAACATATATATGCTCAAATTTATTCTTGAACAATTTTGAGTCAGCTATAGACTCAAATCATGCTAGTAAATTGTTTTTGACTCTTTTCAATTTATTAATATGTTCCCCAAAGTTCAGCTTTACAGATTACAAGTATACAGGGTTCTATTGTGACTAGATTTGTAATTCCTCTGTTTAATGGACATTTTATATTGTTGAAATTGAGATAATCGATTCCATTAACCTCAATATCTATCAGTATGCAATGTAATGGAAAATAGCTCCTACCAATTCATTGTGAAAAGCACACTGAGAAGCTCTTCAACAGTCACCAACTAAGTAGAATAAGATGCACATTTTGGGGGGATGACTTCAAACAATTATACTTGACACATCTGCCAACTAACATCAATATAGCTGCGTTAAAAATTAAAAACAGATTTCTGTGTATGAAACATATTTTTGACACTTAGTATATGAAGAAAATAAATCAGGCAACCTCTTCAATGTTTAACACTTGTCAGTGTGGGTTTGCCTTGAGATTTTGTCAGATTCACCTACATTTAAGACTTATCATTGATGCCATCTTCTTATATTTCAGTATGAATGCATCCAGTGAAGGAAGTGTTATTTGTCAGAACTTTACCAGTGTGGAAAAATTAACTAAAAAACAACATACAAATCTTACTATGACTAATAGAGGTAATAAAACTGATATAAACTCTGGAAATACTTCTATGATGCTGAAAATGATTATGGTACATGATTACTTCCTCAGGCTGAGTACTGAGAAAAAAACTATTTCTCATGTAATAATAATAGAAGAAACAATTTAACCACATTATCCAAATCATGAAAATCAAGAAAATGAAATAAATTATTTTATTTGAACATGATCTTTACTCAGTCTACCAAGTCAAATGATAATCTCTTCTAGAAACACCCTCATAGACACATCTAGAAATAATATTTTACCAGATATCCAGGCATCCCTTAGCCCAGTCAAGTTGACACATAAACTAGCCATCACAAATAGTGTGATTATTTTTAGGCTTTGACATTCAAGTGGTAGCCATTTACTCCAAATCAGTTAATTTACCTGTTTCCACTAGGCTCTAGTCATTATGCTACTGTGATACTTAACTCTGGTTCTCTACACTGTGACCCTAGAAAATGTAATCAATATTATCTTCACAGTCAGTACAGCATCACTAGCATTTACGGATCATATATAATGCACAGTAGAGTACTTGCCTTCCCTACTTATTTACTTTTTAATCATCTGCTCTATGTTGTCACTTCAGAGCTAGAAGCATGTGTTACTCATCTTGGTATCACCAGCTTAAATATGTAACTCAATAATGATAAATATGTGGAGAATTTGAATAAACTGGCATAAAAACTGTTTTCAGGATTCTCAATCCTAAATTTGGGATACTTACTGCCACCTCTTATTACCTCATAAAGAGAATAAAAAAAATGAAAGTTGGTTTTTTACAAAATATATGTTTCCTCCATAATAGCAAACAAACATATCATTGGCTTAGTTTTTAAAGAATGAGAGCATTTAATGGAAAAATATACAACTTTATAGTTGTATAAAATATATAGTTGTATAAAATATAGTTGTATAAAATATAAAATACAAAATATTCAACTTTATAGTTGAATGGTGTGTGTGTGTGTGTGCATGTATGCGTGTTGGGAAATGAGAAGAAGATGAATATTTGAAGTTAAGTTTGTCTACCAGCCATGAAGTCCTTGACCAGCAGACAACTGCTAGATCAGCTCTCTCTCTACACTTTGATAGATTTGGCCAGGTATGGTAACAAAAGCACAAATGAAATTAGACAGATTAATATTCATTGATGCAGGATGCATGAGCTTCCTTTTTGCATCAGTTCCTCCTTGCCCCCAAGTCTCCTGAAGGCAATGCAGACTGAGCTCATATGAATGCTGTGCACATTGAGGTCTTTGTCACAGTTAAGGAAACCTGAACTTAGGAAACCTCCAACTGTATGAGGATACTGCCAGCAAACCTACCCAGACTTTATCCCAGAGGGACCCATTACTGTTATGATACTGGTCAGGAAACAAACTGTCCCTCTGCCCTGGCAAGAGACACTATATTTGGCTACCATAGCTATTTGATATGAAAATCTGTCTCAACTTGAAAAGACAGTCTGAGATAAAAGTTATCACAAGTCACGTAGAAACACTAGGGGGAATTGTCTCACAACAATGGTCACTATAGGTTCAAACCAGCAGGACCAATACTCTTTAGTTATCAGTTATGAATGAGTATATTTTATCTAATCTAAGAGAGTATAAAACTGTGTATGATGGCAATTGTTGGTTATGTCCAACATGTCTGTACAAAATCTGAAGTCTCTCTTCCATATTTGACCCTTTTTAAAATAACAACCACTGGCCAAGAACTAGTGCTATGCTCTGGCATGGATTATATATATTTTTTTAAAAATAACCTTTATTTTAAAGAAGTTTTAGGTTCACAGCAAAATTAAGCAGATTGTTTAGAGTCACCATGTACTTTCTGTCTCCACATACACACAACCTCCCTCACTATCACTATCTCTTACCACAGCAATATATTTGTTACAATCAGTGAAACTACACTGACACATGATTATCACCTAAAGTCTATAGTTTACATTAGGGTTCACTCTTGCAGTTGTACATACTATGTGTTTTTCTATGGTTTTGACAAATATATAAACTATTTATCTACCACATGTGTGATACAGAGTAGTTACACTGCCCTAAAAGTCCTCTGTGCTCTATTTATTTCACTCTCCCTTCCCTTCTACATTTGGCACTTTTCTCTTTACTTTCTCCAGAGTTGTGACTTTTCCAGAATGTCATATAGTTGGAACCAAATGGTATGTAGTCTTTTCAGATTGGCTTCTTTCACTTAGCAATATGCACTTCAGTGTGTTCCATGTCTTTTCATGGCTTGATAGTTCATTCCTTTTTACACCTGAATAATATTCATCATCTGGATTTATGAGTTTGTCCATTTACCTATTGAAGGACTCTTGATTGCTTCCAAATTTGGAAATTATGAATAAAGCTGCTATAAACATCTATGTGCAGAGTTTTTGTGTGTGTATATGTATGTGTGTGTGCATTAAGTTTTCAGTTCATTTGGGTGAATTACAAGGACGGTAACTGCTGGATCATTTGGTAAGAGTCTGTTTAATTTTGCAAGAGACTGTGAAATTGTTTTCTAAAGTGGTTGTACCATTTTGCATCTTACCAGCAATGAATGAGAGTTCCTATTGCTCCACATTCTCCTTTCCAGCATTTGATTTTACCAATGTTTTGGGATATTGCACTCCACTCTGAAGCTGTGTTTGGAAAGAAGTATGCCAATGGAAAAAGAAGAGACAGTGGGTTGCAAGGAGAGGAAGAGAAAGAGTGTATGTGGTCCTGCTAACAGTTAAACATTGCTTTAAAAACCTTTCTAGGGGCGCCTGGGTGGATCATGGTCATGATCTCAGGTCTTGGGGTAGAGCCCTGCATTGGGCTTCCTGCTCAGTGGAAAGCCTACTTTCCTCTCTCTCTCTGCCTGCCTCTGCCTACTTGTGATCTCTCTCTCTGTCAAATAAATAAATAAAATCTTTTTTAAAAACCTTTCTTTGTTTGAATAATTTTTATATTTCATTGACACATATCCCTCCAGTTATGAGAACTAACAATGGTAAAATTCAATTAAAAAGAAATACCATTTCATTGAAGCTTTTCTGGTTATACCTTTACTGTCTGATTCCTATCATAGGAGAATGCTAACATGCAGAAGATGTTTGGGCTGCTTTTACTACAGAATTCTTTTTTCTTTTTCTTTTCCCCTGCTGCAAACCAAAAAAAAAAAAAAAAAAAAAAGAAGCCAGAAAGAATACCTTCCTGTAATGGACACCTCTGAATCCTATGTCTTTTCTTCATGGAACACCTTGTGCTATAGGAGCCCTCTGTTTGCCATGGGAAACACAAAAGTGATGAAGTTTGAACTCACACTCACTTTTCTTTTTTCTTTCTTTCTTTTTTTTTTTTAATTGTGATACGTTAGTCACCATAAAATACATCATTAGTTTTTGACCCAGTGTTCCAGGATTCATTGTGTATGCACAACATCCATTGCTCCATGCATTACAAGCCCTCTTTAATACCCACCACCCGGCTCACCCATCCTCCCAGCCCCTGCCCTCTAAAGCCCTCAGTTTGTTTCTCAGAATCCACACTCTCATGGTTTGTCTCCCCTTCTGATTTCCCCCAATTCACACTCACTTTTCAAGCAGAAAATGCTCACTCTCTATGTTTAATTTTCAAATAAGATTTTGTTTGAATTACATGATTCAGCTGATAAAAAAACAATTCCTTAGAGTGTCCAATGTATTTGTTACTAAAACTGAATGTTGGTGGGAGGAATATTCTATTCCTTAAATTTATACCAGTCTTTTTTCCCTTTATGTTAAGGTGAGCAAAATTTATTTTTCTAGAACAAAAAAATAAAAAATCAAGGAAAGGATTCCAATTTGAAATAACCTGAAATTGCAGGACTGAATAACAGAAAAGTAAATTAACAACAATAAAACACAAAAGAAAAAGAAATAAAAAGAAACAAAGTTTAAATGTAGCCTGCAGTGACTTTACTATTTAGTAAAAGTGAACCAAATCCTTGATATTGTTTACCATTGCAAGGTATTTTTCTGATAAAATCCTTTTATCATTTTATCTTTCACACCTTCTCCATTTTATCTTTCGTACTTTCACCAGTTTAATGTGACAAAGCAAGAAAATAAAATTGTGAGATATACACATGATTACCAAACCCAAAGGTATCCCCTCTTCTCAAGGTTATGAGCAGAAAAAGCAGAAAAAAATAGTAACATTTCTAGGGTAATCACTAATATATCATTTACTTTTAGTAGGGATTAATATTATTTCTATGTTGTTTTTATAAACAGGAATAGGTAACCAATTTTTGCCTATATACAGAGAAATAGCCTGCACTCTGAGATATTCTAGAAATGAAGCTATGGAGAAAGAAGGGACAAAGAAAACTCTTACAGGAAAAAGATTCTGCCTGGGGAGAAAATAATACACTTCTGTTGTCAAATAATTGACCAGAAACTCCAATGCATTGTAAAGGTTAATAAAGTAATTTATGAAACAAGTAGGTATTGGAAAAAGAAACAACCACCTTCTATTGTATTAAAAAGTGATATTTCTAGCAAGAGAAATGTGAACAAGTCAGTAGCTCAGGGGAAAGCTTATCTTCATTTCCTATCAGAATTAATAAGTGAAATGGATGTCAGAAGACACACAACAAAGTTATACTCTCTAGGTATACACTGAATGACAAGTGAACAGGTTCATTCCCAAAGGAAATTAGTGAGCAAAATTTATTCGAAGAAGTAATTATCTAAAGTAAGGAAACCTTTGAAGCTCTTTGAACCCTGAAATGGGCAATTCCTCTGTTAAAGATCTGATAAAGGCAAGGAAAAGTAAAGTACTCTGCATTCTGTCCTTTTAAAGGAAAAAAGTAGTAACTTTCATCAACTTAAACCTGAAAGAATTTAATTGTCCTTGCCAGCAGAGTCCTAACTAAAATCTAGCAAACATGACAGTATCTGGTTCACAACATAAAATATGGTATTCTTCTAAATAAACTTTCCTTCCTTCTATGGCAAAATTCAAAATATCAAACAAATTAAATGACAAATGAAGCTATAGATGTCTAAATGATTGATTTTAAAAAGTCCCAATATAAACTGGGAAAATGAATGTCATCATGGAAAAGAGTGATGCTATTATTAATCATCTAGAATTAAATATTTCTTTTTAATTCTAAAAAGCAAACAAAGTAAAAGTAAGCTTGAATATGTTATGAAATAAAATGTACAGATCTTGGACAGGTTGGAGATTGTAGGGTAAAGAGTAAGACTTATTTTCTATGGTTCTGTATAGATTCCATACATTTATTGTCTATGCTGAATTTACTCTAACCTTGATGACACTATTGTAAGCAATGTCAACCTGAAAATTTTAATTAATTATTGTTTTTAATGAATTTTGTTGAACCTAATGCCTAGCTGATGCATTATTAAGTCTGACCCAGATAAATAACATTAACACTATATTTATTTGTTCAGTGAAAAATTTAAAATGGGTATTCTTCGGAGCTAAGTTTTTGAGTATTTGAGCACTATTTTCATAATAAAATAACTAATTTCTTGCAATTAGTACCCATTACATCATTTTGGATATAAATTGAATATCTTAACAATGTTGTGTAATATTGCTCAAAACCTCCTAACTGCCCCTCTTCCCAGAAGTGAGGGAAATAGTGGCAAGGAGGGCTACCTCCAAAACCAGTTTTGTCTTTTCCATGTCTCCAGTTAACATCAGAAAGTCCCCTTCTTACAGGGCTACCACCTTTTCCATAATCCCTCTGGTTCAAGGGACCATGGCATTTCACAGTTGCTAATCTGTAAGTTGCCTCATATTTCCTACTTTCTTCTATCTCTTTCAATAATTAGCACCCAGACTTAACTTTTTGAGCTTTACAACATAACAAGAGTCATTGTTTCCCAGACTGTACACTGTCTTTCCTGAGGACTATATATTGTAGAGTATATTAACTCATGTTAATAACAGCAACTCTCTTTGAGAAGGTACATTAATAAGGTGGCATTTTTGTACTAACATTTGAGTAAAACTACTAGTTTAACCTCAGATATGGGTAATAAAAGATGTTCTACCTCAATGAGTCTCTAACTCATCTTTCGAGTTTGAGTTGTTGCTGGCAACTCTCTGACCTTGAAGCTCATTCTCCCAGGGACAGTGTCTTTAATTAATGATCTCTAAGTATCTTTCCCTAGATATCTAGTTTCCTGGGTTTTATTTCTTTGTAAGAATGTTGTCATAATTCTGGATGTTAATAACAGGTCTGCTGCCTATTTAGATTCTGAAGACTCACATGTTTGTTCCCATCTAGTTTGATAAACTGGATATTATTGTACACTTCTATTTTATCTATTGTAATTGTATTTTAGTTATCATTTCTTTCTGGTTTAATCTCTAGAAATAATGTGTCTCCATTTACCTTTCCCTAGGTCATGGTAGGCTTGGTTGTACATCACTGCTTCTATACTTTTCATAGCCAAACCTGCACCCCAACCCACACACCTACCTATGTGTCTACTCCTGGCCTCAAGTCAGGACCATTTGATTGCATCACAATTCCAGTTAGGGCAGAAAGCTGTGATTGTTTTATATTTCTACCTAAATATAGGAAAGAAATTCAATACAATAAAATAATTTTGCTAGGCACATTCTATTAACTTTGCTGATTGTAAAATAACTCAGATTCTGCCTGAAAGTTTTTCCAAGTTATCTTCAGAAAGCCCTAGGAGTTAAGGACTTAATGAAGTGAGTCTAATGTTTAAGAAAAATATTTTTAAAATATTATTTCTCTCACTCAGGATAAGAGATAAAAACATTTTGACATTCTAAAAACAAACTGGTTTGAGGTAGCATTGAGAATATGTTTTAATTTTAGTTTTCTTATATGATTCAAATTTTGTATTGAGTCACTTATATATTACATAGTAAATGGCATATTAGCTTATTAATTAAACATAGAGTAAGTATATACATGTGACAGACACTACTCTGGCTGAATATAAGATGATAGTCACCTTCATTTTATATGAAGCATATCATAAAATATTACTATAGTATACAAAGAATGTTATAGGAAAATTGTCCTTCTCAGGCAACCAGCTTATTGCCTGCATTGCCCCTGTGGCATTCAGTAATTTCAATCTCTTTAATCTGGTATTAAGGCAACCACCACTTGATATTTTCATATTATTTCCCATATTTTATTTATACAATATCTTAGCAATCAACAAATTGGTTGTCCTCTCTACTCTGAAATATGGCTTAGTATTTACTCTCCTTTTATAGACTATATTGCTTTTTGTTGGAAAATATTCACCTTCTATTCAAATTTTACCCATCATTCAAGATCAAACCCCTGTTTTTGCTCCATGGAAATTTCCCACATTACTCTTGCTTGTGAATGAACTCAGAGTATTTAATCTGTCCTTCATTTTCTCCCTTATTTGTGTCCCTGTAACACTTTCTATATCCCTGTATTATAGTATATGAAACACCGTGTTATGATTTTCTGTAATAAAACCTGAGCCTCTCTGTACAGCTTCCGTAATAACCTATAAACAATAACTGTGAGGTTCTTCAGGACAAGACATATGTTAAGGCCTATTACAGTTCTTAGCACATAAGAGAAAATAAGTGTATGTTTTGTTTAATAGAACTGCATTGCTCACTGCATACCATATTGTATTATAAATTCCTTCACATTTGTGCCTTACCCCTTCTAGTTCATGCAAAATATAAATGATAGGAGGAAGGAACTATGTCAAATTGCAGTTTATGTAAGCAAAGCACCTTTCAATAGTGCACAGGAGTAACTGTCTACATAGGAGAGATTTCTTAAAGAATATTGTTATGATTTTTTCAATACAAGTTTGGGAAAACAGGTATTGTGAATCATGAGAAAATTAAAAATATTTATGTTTGGCCTATATTATTTGAACAAAATATACCTTGCAATATTTGGGGATTAATTTCTTCATTTCAAAATTACTAGGCATTACTTCATTAAGAAAAAGATCTATTCATTAAACATTAGCGAGCACCTATCATGTATCATACATGGATATTAATCAAATTATCACAAGAAAAGAATAAGCAGCAAAAAGTGGAGTTATTTAATGCAGGGAACACATTGTGTGGAAGACCACAATAAAGAAATCTAACTTAAAGTTGGAGAGGAGTAGGTCACAGATTGATTCCCTTAGATAGAGACCTTGAGGTATATTGGAGAGAATGAGTAGTGATTCCCCGTGCAAATGGGAGGCTGATCAAGAACAAACAGATGGAATACCATGTACATGACTATGAAAGGTATCCAGGCTCAGAGGCCTGTGATAGACCCCCAAAATTATGGCACTTGCCATGGAATATGGAACAATAAAATATTTTATGTTGCTATAAAGATTAATATATAGTTAGAGAAAAAGTTTGTGATCAAGCAAAGAGAAAACAGTGACAAGGAGAATAAAGACTTGAATAGGAAATTCCAAGGGGTTGATGACACCACTCCTTGACACTTTGTGAATCACTGGAATTGTGGGGTGGGAATACGAAGTGATCTGATTATATTGTTACCAGTGGAGTTGAAATAGAGCCTAATAGAAAATCAAGATCAAATATAGGGAACAAACATTTCAGAAAGTTATTTTTTTTTCTTAAATTTTTTATTTCATTTTTCTATACACTGCCAGGGGCTGTTGGTGTGTACACTTACCCCAGCCTAAGACTAATGCAGTTGGACTTCCTTATTTAGGCAATGTTTTCTAACTGGTTCAGCTCCTTGCTTTCCACCTGATATTGCTATTGTAGTTTCAAAGCTTAATATAAGAAGATCTGTAGATCAATGGAACAGAATAGAGAGTCCAGAAATGGACCTTCAATGCTATGGTCAACTAATCTTTGACAAAGAAGGAAAGAATGTCCAATGGAAAAAAGACAGTCTCTTCAACAAATGGTGTTGGGAAAATTGGACAGCGACATGCAGAAGAATAAAACTGGACCATTTCCTTATACCACACATACAAAAATAGACTCAAAACGGATGAAAGACCTCCATGTGAGAGAGGAATCCATCAAAATCCTTGAGGAGAACACAGCCAGCAACCTCTCTGACCTCAGCAGCAGCAACTTCTTCCTAGAAACATCGTCAAAGGCAAGGGAAGCAAGGGCAAAAATGAACTATTGGGACTTCATCAAGATCAAAAGCTTTTGAACAGCAAAGGAAATAGTTAACAAAACCAAAAGATGACTGACAGGATGGGAGAAGATATTCACAAATGACATATCAGATAAAGGGCTAGTATCCAAAATCTATAAAGAACTTATCAAACTCAACACCCAAAGAACACATAATCCAATCAAGAAATGAGCAGAAGACATGAACAGATATTCTGCAAAGAAGACATCCAAATAGCCAACAGACACATGAAAAAGTGCTCAACATCACTCAGCATCAGGGAAATACAAATCAAAACCACAGTGAGATACCACCTCACACCAGTCAGAATGGCTAAAATTAACCAGTCAGAAAACAACAGGTGTTGGCGAGGATGTGGAGAGAGGGGAACCCCCCCCCCCTACAGTGTTGGTGGAAATGTAAGCTGGTGCAACCGCTTAGGAAAACAGTATGGGGATTCCTCAAAAAGTTGAAAATAGAGCTACTCTATGAACCAGCAATTGCACTACTACTGGGTATTTACCCTGAAGATACAAATGTAGTGATCTGAAGGGGCATGTGCACTTGAATGTTTATAGCAGCAATGTCTACGATAGCCAAACTATGGAAAGAGCCTAGATGTCCATCAACAGATGAATGGATAAAGAAGAAGTGGAATATATATATATAAAAATATATATACATATATTATTCTTATATATATATATATATATATATATATATATAGGAATACTATGCAGCCACGAACCCCCCTGAAATCTTGCTATTGCAATGATGTGGATGTGTGATGTGGATGGAACTAGAGGGTATTATGCTAAGCGAAATAAGTCAATCAGAGAAAGAGAACTATCATATGATCTCACTGACATGAGGAATTTGAGAGGCAGGGTAGGGGGTTGTGGGGGAACGGAGGGGAAAAAATGAAACAAGATGGGACTGGGGAGGGAGACAAACCATAAGAGACTCTTAATCTCAGGAAACAAACTGAGGGTTGCTGGAGGGGAGGGATTTGGGAGGGATGGGATGGCTGGGTGATGGACATTGGGGAGGATATGTGCTATGGTGAGTGCTGTGAATTATGTAATAATAATGATACACAGACCTGTACTCCTAAAACAAATAATACATACGTTAATTAAAAGAAAAAAAAAAGAAGAAGAAGAGCTGTGGTCTGAGGAGAGACACCACTTTATCTATTATTTACCCCATAAGGAACGTGAATCTGCAAACTTGAGACCAGAGCTGGAAGGCTGGCTATGCATAAAGGTATGAATGTGTGTGTAGTATGTAGGGTTTGTGGGTGTATGGGTATGCATGTGGGTAAATCTAATTTGAGAGACTGATTTAGATAAGACAGACTAAAATCATTCTCTCTGCATTCCCTCACAACCTCTGGATAACAATGACCCCAGTGAAATAGTGCCAAATAAACATAAATTAAGTGAATAATCCCTCACAGAGGTTTCCATTTTACTTATCCATCAATATGTGCGTTTTGGTTTAAAGCAAAGACTATGTTGTGTTTCTTTTTTTTTTTTTTTTAATTTTTTTTAAGGTTTTATTTATTTATTTGACAGACAGAGATTACAAGTAGGCAGAGGCAGGGAGAGAGGGAGGAAGGAAAGCAGGCTCTCTGCCGAGCAGAGAGCCTGATGCGGGCCTCAATCCCAGGACCCTGGGATCATGACCTGAGCTGAAGGCAGAGGCTTTAACCCACTGAGCCACCCAGGCGCCCTATGTTGTGTTTCTGAGTGTTGTGAAATATATATATATATATATATATATATATATATCTCAAAGTCCCTAATTTTTCACCCTGTATCTATCTTAGCTTTTTATTTTACTTTGAAAGATTTTATTTATTTGAGAGATAGTGCTTATGCTTGCAGGTTAGAGGGATGAGGAGGAAAGGTGGAGGATAAGGAAAGGGAGAAAATCCCAAGCAGACTCCAAGTACTGAGTGTGAGCCCAACTCAGGACTTGATTTCACATGACCTGAGCTTAGAGTCAAGACACTTAACTGACTGAGCCACCCAAGTGCCCCTTTAATGTTTGATAATTCTGTCTACCCTTTAATCATATTTTTTCATGTATAAAATAAGGATACCAATTTTTACCTCTTCATATTTTCTAAGTATTAAATAAAATATTTCTATGAGACATCACCTAGCAGTGAGTGTAATATATAACATTTGCTCAATAAACGCTAAAATGACCTATGGTCATATCAGTGTATATCTGGAGGGGGTGTTTCCTGCCTTTGAAGGGAGAACTTTTTCCCAAGGCTTTCTTTAGGCCATGATTTCCAAATCCTCATACATAATTTGGTTATGTTCACTGGTAGGCATATGACCTGCAATGATACCCTATCTACCTCACTAAAGAGAGTATATTTGAATATAACTGATATTACTGATATAATATTGAATCTCATACAAGTTTTTAAGTGATTTATTCTTATATTTTTGTCACCACATAGCACAATAAATAACATATCTGAAATACACCTTATAATTGATTTTGAAAGACATGTTTTCCTGTAGACTGCTTCAAAGATAGCAAATAGGTTTCATCTTACAAGACAGTTCCAACCAACTGGTAAGGACTGTATTGATTTTAGCATGCATGAGGAATAGCAACTGGCACATGAGTTCATTCAGGAGGGTACTCTATTTGATAAGACGGAGAGGTAGTGGCTCACATGAGAGGTTATTTGCCATCCCTAGATTATTTTGTTTAACTTTGTAATATATTACTGAAGTAAGACAATATCATATTGATAAACATTTAGAAACTATGAAAACACTATGTGATTTAGAGTAGAGAGGGACATATAACAAAATTTAATTCCTAAATTCAGTAATCTTCATTAGAAGTTTTATTTTTCAAACTAGTCTAAAACTTACTCCACTAAGCCATATTTAAAATGAAAGGAAGCCAAGCTGTAAGCAGGCTTTTCATTCAAATGTGTGTTGGTAAACCTTTGCCTTGATAAGAAATACAATAGACTTATTAGTTTGCAGTGCCCTGTAGCACATAAAGAATTTGATTAATACATTTTCAAATGACATTAAAAGAACTTATATTTATATATTGCATGAATAAAATAGTTTTAATTTGAAAAATACAATATTTATGATTGAGGCTATTTATCTTCTTAAGAGATAGAATCAAGAAATTAATTATATTCTCACAATGATTAAAAATAGAATTTCACCTAAATGACCTCCCTCATTTACCTCTGAGAGAAGGATGAGTCTATATTTGAATAGTTTAATGTATCCACTCTTCATTAGCTTGGATATAGTGAATTCTATTATTTTCTAACAAATACATAATATGTGAAGAGCAGCCTATAATATATTTTTTATTCAATGAAGCATCAAAAAATTAATGCTTCTTAGTTATAACATTATATTAGAGAATTAAATATTTAAATTAAAATAGTTCTTAAAAATAATTGACAATAATAAATGTTATCAGTAAGCATTAAACAGTAACTCTGTAAAAAGTATTTTACTCATAATAAGGCTTTTTTTTTAATGGCACAGACTAGATTAAATCATAACTCAAAAGTCTCAGTATAGGTTTTCTCCTTCAAAGCAACAATTCAGATATGAAGACCTGTATGGTTTCAAATTGTGCCACATGCTTCTCTTTGTTGTCCATGAAGTTCAGTGCAATCTGAATCGTAACTTTCAGTATTCTTTTACATATGCATATCCAATTTTCCCAGCACCACTTTTCAGGACTATTTTTTCTCCATGGAATATTCTTGGCTCCCTCATCAAATATTAATGATTGTAAATGTATGGGTTTATTTCTGGGCTTTCAGCACTGTTTCATTGGGTTATGTATCTATTTTTATGCCAGAATCATACTGTTTCATTACTGTAGTTTCTAACATGGTTTGAAATTAGGAAGTGTGATGCTTCTGGCTTTGTTCTTTCTCAGAATTGCTTTGGTTATTCAAGACTTTTTGTGTTTCCATACAAATTTCAGATTTTTTTCCAATTTCTTTGAAACACCATTGCAGTTTTGATAGTGACAGAACTAAATCTGTAAATGGCTTTGGATAGTATGGGCATTTTAACAAAATTAATTCTTCGAATCCATGAACATAGGATATCCATCCATTTGTCTGTGTCTTCTTCCATTTCTTTCATCAAAGTCTTGCAGCTTTCATTGTACATCTTTCACTTCCTTTGGCTAAATTTATTGATATTTGTGTGTTTAATGCCACTGTGAATGGGATAGTTTCTTTCTTTTTTCAAATGCTTTATTGTTAGTGTATAGAAAAGTGGCCAGTTTCTGTTGATTTTTATATCCTATAACTTTACTAAATTTGTTGACTAGTTCCAATATTTTTTTGTTTAGTCTTCAGTATTTTCTATCCAAAAGATTATATCATCTGCAAGTAATGACAATTTTACTCCTTCCTTTTTGATTTGGATATCTTCTATTTCATTATCTTGTTTGAATGCTTTAGCTAAGACTTTCAGTACTTTTTGAGTAAGTGTGGTGAGTGGGCACCTTTGTCTTATTCCAGATCTTACAGAAAAAGCTTTTGAATCTTTCACCAATGAGTATGGTCTCGTTATATATGTATAGACTTTGTTATGTTAAGATATTTTATACCTAATATGTTGAGGGTTTTTTTAAAATCAGGAAAGGTTGTTATATGTTGTCAAATACTTTATTTCTGTATCTACAAAAGTTATCATATGATTTTTATCTTTCAATCTATTAATGTAGCATATCATATTTATTGATTTACATATGCTAAATTGTCCTTGCTTCCCAGGAATAAAAATGTAATATTTAAAGAGAGGAGCAAGATGCCATGATGGGGGTAGTATGGGATTTGCTTAGAAGATCAAAATAATTTGCTTTTGAAGTCATTTAAGGCTCTCAAGAGCCAGTGTATACATCGCTTCCCAAGTCCTTGTTCAGGGACATCATCTTGGCAGCTTGAAATTGAAAATGGCAGGATATTTACACCACAGAAATTGTTAAGCATTGCAAATGAATGTGTCTCTTTCCACCAGCAAAATTAGGAACTGGTTTACCTACATACCTACATACAATTCAGTCAGACAGCTTAGTTCAAATCCTATCTTCCTCCTAAAAACAGTGTATCTTGGATGTTTCTTAGCCCCTATGACTATGATTTTTGTCTTCTATAAGATGGTGAGAATAGTAAAAAGACAGTTATCTTCTAATTTTGTCAGAAGTGTTTTATCAGATAATCAACCTTAGGTATTTAGAACACTGACTGCTACCTAGTGGATGCTTGATAAATGTGTGCTAAAATAATATTTATTATAATTTTGCTTAAAGATTTTCAGCAACTGGCATGCTGGATTGTGAGATAAGGCAGTTGGAGAGCAACATGCTTTAGGAAGGTTAAGCTAGCCCAGGTGTGGAAAGTTCATTCGAGTTTGCAGAGACCCAGGGTTGTAAAGTTCAGCAATTTGTGAACAACATAACCAATAACCTTTCTTAAGGTTATTCTGAGCAGTATGCAAGAGCAATCATGCGTTACAGAAGTTCCATCATTCATCCCCCAAAAGACAGAATAGTTGATTTTGATGGAAATGTACTTAATGGCCCATAGATTTAGTCATGGTCACAGAGAGAAAAGACCTAGGAATAAAATTGGTTTCCTGGAATGTTGTACAGCTCTGACTAGTCCATTAATTCCTTTATAAGCTGAGTTTTTCTGGAAACAAAACTTGAATAGAGAAATGATATTTCCAAGCATTATTAAAAATTAAAATCCAAATAAATTAGATTTGCATAAGAGTCTAAATAATTAACTTGGTGTCATAAATATATTCGGGTATTATTCAAGGATTTAGGTGATTTAAACATGAATATAAATACAGCCTCTAATATGAATGGTCATTGTATTTATGTGATGTGGATATACAAACATAAATTTTAAATTAAATATATCTCTTTAAGCCCCAACAAAAAATTCTAAAGATTCAAAATCAGAAATTCAGTTTGAATAGTAAAGAAGTTTTCTTAAAATAGATAAAATTTGATAAAAATGTGGCAGGTAGAGAAGAGAACCAAAGAGATAATGTACTATGTGTCATATCTCTAAATCATGAAAAGCCTGAGGCTTAATGGGGAAAAGGTTATCAAAATATAGAACAAAAATAAGACTGGGAGGCCATGTAAGTAGAACTGAAAATATTAGGAATTAGACAATTAAGAATATCTGTCCACATGATTAAGTGAAATTTTATAAGAAAAATTATTACCTAAAAAGATTTGTTATAACTGTTTTTCTACTCATTAATGTAGGAGTATTTAATTTTTTTATTATTGTTATTATTATTATCACTAGATTAATTACATGGCAAGAGAGAAATACCACTTTTAGGTATATACAACTCTTTTGTGAGTTATAACATGCCCTTTTGGTTTTCCCTCCTCTGAGTACATCTCAGAGTCAAAAGCAGATTTTATGTTGTCCTTATGAGCAGTTGACATTTTATAGAGCTGATTGTTTTATATCTAATGTGTCTATCTTGTAAGTTTATTTTCCTCTTTTTTTAAGTAGATTATTTTCAAAGAACATAGAGTCTTCAAAGGTTAACAGATGTAAGTCTTGACGAGAGAAACAAATGCTAAAACAAACTTGTCTCACAATCCACACCAAAGCTAATAAGGGAATTTGATGAAAGTGGAAGAGCAAGATTATCTTTATAAGGAAAAAAAAAAAAAAAGGCAGATGAAAGTAGCAGGTTCATTACTCTTGCTCTTTTTGATTTAAACTATAAAATTAAATAAATTATAATGCAAAATCCATTATAAAAGTTCCATTTAGTTCAGTAAAATTTGGTAGAGCTGGATAAAAGAGCAGATGGTGACACTGCAATTATGGGCAACACTCTCCAAAACCTAATTGAGAATGCTTGAGGAAGGACAAAAAAGGCAGGTGTAATATATAGGCACCCATATTTACATTTCATCCTGGACAGTCATCATGCACATCTGTTCTTGGATATCAAAGAAAAACATGATTCCTTTAGCTTTTTTATCCAGCAGGCTCATCAAATGCTTTGGAGATTGAGGTGGGATATTCTGAGAAACATGTGTTTGAGTTTGATGGTCTCTTAATTTACAGTTGTTTCAACCAAAAAGAAATGGCTAACATAACTAGAATTGTATCATCTCAGATGGAGTTTCTGGAATTAGAAACTTGAGGAAATATAAGAACATAATATATTTGATTCTGAGGAATAGAGGAAAAAATTGTAATTTGCATCATAAATTGCTTAGGTAAGTCACAAAAAGCTTTTTTACTATGCATACTGATTTTTATCAACAAAATTTGATCACTGTGTCTTCAGAACACATTACATCATTTTGTGTTGGAATAGGTCAACTAAATAATTTTACAGTTGAGTAAACCAAGCCTGAAATAGAATTATTCTCATACAGTCATGCAGCTTATGAGAGAAAAATCTAATACTTAAATTTAGTCTTAGTATCAGGAAGATTCTGGATATAATTATCATAATTTCTGACTCCATCCAGCTTAAACAGTAGGTTAAGTTATTATCCCACCTAATAAAATCTTCAGAGAAGGGTGCAGAGATGCCAGGGATAGTTACATAAGCAGCTCAACAGTGTCACTAACAATCGAGGTACTTTCCATATCTTCACTGTGCCACCTTGCGACAGATATGACATATTTGATCCCATGGCTGGTTCCTCACATATTCACAGGATCTCAGAGCTGCAGGTAGCTTCTGAGGAAAACCAATTCCTTCTTCCATCTGGTGTAACAGAGAGATTCTTCTTCAGCAAGTATTGAAGCCATAGTTTTTTAATCCAGACTGGCCAACTAATGATATTCTATCCATCTTTTGACAAATTAAGAGTCAACAAAGTGTCAAGTAGAATGATGATGATGATGATGATAACAAAATTAGCACTCAATGAATATATATTTATGGGCCAAATTCAAATGTATATATATGTATATATGTATATATACATTTTATATACATTTAATGCATATTTAATATATATGAACACAGATATATTCATGTGGAATGGAGATTTTTGGGCAACAAATAGTGCTAACTATAGTCTCTAGTGTTCTACAACACCTGATGTGTGTAAGGAGAAATTTTTTGTGTGTTTTTTAAAAGATTTTATTTATTTATTTATTTATTTGTTTGAGAGAGAGAGGGAAAGCACATATGAGTAGGGGAGAGTGGAAGAAGGGGAAGGAAAGGAAGAGAATCTCAAGCATCCTCGATGCTCAGCACAGAGTCCAGTGTGGGGCTTAATCTCACAACCCTGAGACCATGACCTGAACTGAAATCAGGAGTTGAACCCTCAACTGACTGAACTATCTAGGCACCCTAGGAAAACTCCTAATGGAAACAAAGCTTCAGTAATTATTTTGTTATTGTGTTTTCAAATACAGAAAATTAGGTTTCGTGGCAATCTTAAAGTTCATTTAGTCAAAATATCTACTTCATTCTTTTATTAAAAATCTACCCTGCTTTGAATACTTGATTTGACAAAAACTTGCTATCTGGTAAGCCAGTCTTCAATCGATGCCTAAAGAGAACATACTTCTGCAGTTTATGTAACCACCAGCAGTGGTGGATTTTCCCACATTCTTTGGTAATAAAATATTTAAGTGTCCCTGGATTACTGTCATTATTTCTAAAAGATATGAAAATGTGAATCTGTATCCAACTTTTATCTGTTTAAGTCATTTTTACTATTTTTGCTTAGGTTTGAGACTGATTCCTGTGACCACTTTTTTCAAACTCTAAATTGAAGTGTAATCATGAATTTCACAAATTTAACACAATTACACACCAACATCCAGATCAAACTGCAGGATATTAATAGCATCCCAACTACCAGTGATTACATTGGTTTTACTTCTTACGTCTCATATCTTTTAAACCTCATTGTTGGCTATTCCCTCCTCTTCCTCTCTTTGCAAACATGGAATCTAAGCAATATTGCCCACAGTATCAATAGAGGAATTCATGTACGTATATATGGATATATATGTGTGTGTGTGTGTGTGTACATATATATATATGTACATATGTGTATATATATGTATATATACGTATGTACATATATATAATGTACATATGTATATACATATGTACATATATATATGTATACACACACACACACACACACACACACAGAAAGAGAGAGAATTTCAGGTTAAAATTCAGCAAGGAAATTTACACAAGCCATGATGTTGGAGTCCAGAAACAATTGTATTATGCAGAGGAAGAACATTTACTTTTGCAGATATTCTATCCTTTGACAATTTTAGTTGGTATGTCTCCAGAACTTTAAGAGAATAATGATGAAAAATATATCCTGAATATATATCGGGATATATGAAAAATATATCCCAAATTTTCTCAATGTAAGATGTAAATCTAACCTCTGCATGTTATATACTTTGACATAAATAAATAGTAGATATTTTAAATTTACACTCTCATATCACACTAATACTTACAGCAGGAAGACCACTGTAAAGCTGGTACTGTAAAGCACTACTGTTTTTTCCTGAAGCCCTCTCAAAAAATAGTGTGCCATCAATTCCTTTACCAATGACAGTTAATGGTTAGTTAATATTTATTCTAAGTATAAAATATTTTTTATGTTTTGTTTTATAACTAGTGTTATGTCACAATTGGAAGAATGAAGTAAAATAATAATTTTATTAATTTTCAAAGTTTATGTGTTCAGAAGTTATATTTCAATGACTTTTGATCCTATTTGTGTTTTTTTCAGTTTTCCTGTGCCAGATTATCCACAGAAGAATGACAAGAAATTGCATTTTGTTTCCAAATAATGGCAACGCAAAAGGTTCTAATAATCAGCTAACTGGTTTAGTAAAATAAAACAAAACAAATATTTTATAGATCTTTTTCTATTCTAAATTAAGCAATAACCCAATTTTAAAAAGTCATTCATATATTATATTCTTATACATTGTATTTATGTATCCATAAAATATGGATTTTCTTTTTTTTTTAATTTTATTTATTTATTTAACAGAGATCACAAGTAGGCAGAGAGGCAGGCAGAGAGAGAGAGAGAGAGAGAGAGAGGAAGGGAAGCAGACTTCCTGCTGAGCAGAGAGCCCGATGTGGGTCTTGACCAGGACCCTGGGATCACGACCTGAGCCAAAGGCAGACGCTTTAACCCACTGAGCCATATAGGCGCCCCATGGATATTCTTTTCTTTTAAATTTTTTATTTAAATTCAATTAGCCAATGTATAGTATATCATTAGTTTCAGATGTAGTGTTCAATAATCCATCAGTTGCATGTAACACCCAGTGCTCATTATATCATGTGCCCTCTTTAATGCCCTCACCAGTTATCCCATCCTCCCACCCAATAGCCCTGTGAAAATGAATTTAAGGTAATCCTGACTGGTAACCTTCGGTTGGTATAAACATATTGATTTAAAGATCATCAGAATGTTCAGGAATCTCTAAGAATCATTTAAATGATTGTTACTGAACTAAATTAGAATGCTAATTATAATAGCTTTTAGATGAAACGTTTAAAAAGTTAAGCTACTGTTTTAATGAGCTTTTCTAGTGTGATTGCTTAAAATTTCTTAACTATGAACTGTTATGTAATGTAATGTTTAAGTGTTAATATAAATGCATTTTCTATAGTCAGGCTTTGCTTTAAGAACTTAGGATGTTTTATCTCTTTCATCCCATAAACAGATTGAGTTACTACTGCTCTGAGAATAAAATCGGTGTGTGTGTGTATACACACATACAAAACCATGTCCATTTACACATTTATACATATTATGTATACACACACATACACACACATATATATCTTTCAAAAAATAATTGGGCTATACTTGTTCTGTGTGACTGGTACATTTAGGGATAATACATTTACTTAGAGTCCACTCTATTCCATGTAACTAAAATCTTATTGTATAGTAGGTATTACAAATACAAGTAAATTCTTAGCAGTTAAAATTTAGATAAGTCAGACATCTGAGACATAAGGTGAGAGGAAAGGAAAATGATAACCTACATTAGTATGGGAGGTGTAACTTCTAAAAGTATATTCCAAATAATATGTTTAACCTGAATATTTTTATAAAAATAAAACTGCAACAGGCACAGTATCTCTCAGGGGAGCTTACATATTCACATTGTAAAAATGGAGAAAGCAATGACTTCATTTAATTAAATTGTATTTTATATTTTTCCCTACTTGGGTCAGGGTAAGCAGGGAAGGCTGTAACCTAAGATCCTCAATAAAAAATCAATCGTCTCCAGTTCTTTATGGATTGTGTCTAATAATTGTTGGCAAGAGTACTTTATGTATTATTTTATTATTATAGTAACAACACAATATGAGACCTACCTTCTTAGCAAGTGTCTAAGCATATAATATAGTGTTAATGATAGGCACAAAATTGTATAGACCTGTATGTCATCACAGAGCCAAAGATATTAGACAATTAAAATTGAAGGATCAAATAGAATAAAATCACACACACACACACACACACACACACACACACGCCAAGACTTAAAGGAAAATCTGTACAAATTTTCATTTTAGATTTATCTTTTAAGTTTGATAATAATAAAAGTGTGTATAACCACTTCTTCAAACATTCAGGTTTATGGAGCAGTTAACATTTGTACTTAATTTGTATTTCTCTAGTCCTCAGTAATTCAGACACCTGCTTTCAAACTGATAAGCAATTTATCTCTTAATGTTTCAACAACTTCAGATATTATGGAATGTTTCGAAGATTTAGAGAAGCTTTTTAAAGTGATTAAAATGTTTTAGACTAAAAAGTAATCTTCACTGTAATGCTAAAATTTGACAATAAGCTCCTTCAAAATAGCTCTTTTTTGAACTTCTCAAACAGGCCCATTAAGTCTTTGAGTCTAAAGTCATCATTAAATTATTAATAAAATACTGAAAATCCTTTGTCATCAAAATGGACATAAATTTGATCATGTGGGTATAAAATAAATATTACATAATTTTCAGGTCTGTTACACTAAGATCTCAAGTTTATTTTATGTCATAGTTATAACTATGCATTCTAAATTGCATTAAACACTGAAGCCCAGATCTCAATAGTTGTGTGATATTTACTGTCTTGCTCATCTATATTGCAAGAATATACTGGTATTTGATTAAAGTTATTCAGAAAATTTAGACAAACTCTCACTTCAATTATACCTATCAATGTACTTTGAAACCCATGCATATTATTTAGCAGAAATAATGTGAGAAATGCTTGCCTATAATTATTGTTTATTTAATTTATGTATTACATCATTAAAGTCAGGAAAGACATAATCTTGGTGCAAAAATGAAAATATACAAGGTATGAATGCTGCAGTGGAGTGTTTCTTTCTGTTCAATGAACCTTTCAGAACCTGAAATTTTCCATCCTTCTCATCTAGATACTACTTTGTTATTGGAAGGAAAAAGAAAAAGAGAAAAAAATTAAGTGAAAGGAGGAAGTAAAATTCAAAATATATCCCAAGCTTACTGCACTCACTCAGAACTGGGGACAAAATACACAGCTGACATAAATATATAGAATGTTAATTTATTTCTCCTTTCTTTACTAAAGAATCAGTTCAATTAGAAATCAATATTAAAGACTGGCTTAGGAGCTATTCCACATTTATCAATCTTTCAAGGATTCAGATTCAATTTTTACACAATATTTGCTTAATAAATTTCTTCTTTTTCAGTTTCTCATCATCTTCCTGACCTATAAATGCATGTTTTTCCCAGGCATTATCCTACAAATGTTCTTCTTCTTCAATACCCTCTAGATAAAATATCATTATGCTGATGTCTCTCAGGGAGCATTTCTTGTCCTTAATACTCCCAGAACTCCATTCCTATCTAACTCTGTATTGGGCATTCATTCCTGATTCTCTTCCCCCAAATGTATTCCTTCATTCTAATCAATTGCAATAAACAGAAATCCATTCTTTTTATTGTTAGAAAGGAAGCCTTAGAAAATTACTGACTTCTTTAACTTTCTCATCCAAGTCAGTCTGCAAATCTTTATGAATCAAATTCCAATGTCTGTCTAGAATTTGGCTCTTTTCCAACACTAACACTGTCCTTGTTCAAGTCACTAACATTTCTACCCTTTATTATTTCAATAGCTTGCTAACATGTCTCTATACTCCCATAATTGTTATTCTTCAGTCTCTTCTTCACAAAGCAGCCAAAGTCATTCTGCTAAATCAAAATCCAGACCATGTAACTCTTCTGTTTAGCACAGTATCCCTATTCTTTATCTACCTGAAATCTGACTGAAAAACATTGTAAGATTTTGGTATACTATGCATCATCTGTACTATCCTGAAATGAAATCAATACAATGATCAAGATTAATTAAACACATTTTCATGAAAGTATGTTCAAGCCTCCTTAATTGCCTATAATAGAGTGACTTTCAAAGTTCTTAAATACCTAATAGAAATAAGTGTGTGTTATTTACAGATTTTTATTAGCCCTATCTGTTCCTTTTACGACACTGAGCAAAAAAATAAGTTTAATCTAATTTTTACTGTTTATTTTCCAACTATAGAGAAGAAACAGGTGGTTACCAGAGGGGAGGTAGGTGAGGGGATGAGTGAAATAGGTGAAGGGGATTAGAAGTGTACTTGAAATTCAATTTTTAGTAAAATAAAATTAATTTTTTCAATGTCAGAGTATTTTAGTACTATTACTGCTTAATGTATTTTTATTTCTTTTTAAAATTTTTACATTAAATTTTAATTGATAGCTGACTATGCAAGCTTAGAGTAAAATGATAGGAGAATCATTCCATGGTAATCAAATAAACTAAGAAAAAATACCACAAAAATATGGTCTATTTGTGGAAGATATTACCATTGCCTTCCAGCATTTCTGATCCTTCTTTGTGCACGAGAGGAATTACAATTTTCTGCCTCTTCAAAGATAGTTGTGTTCATGAGACTTACATGACATGTGAGCAGAAATGATGTCTTTTTATTTAGGTTGGAAGCAGGGCACTAAAAATGAACTAATCAAAATATTACATCTGTGAGAAAAATGCATAAAAAGAATTAGAAAGAATCACACAAAACAATTTAAAGTGGTTATATTCAGGCTATTGTAGTGGGCTGAGGCAGATGAGGAAATATTCATTTTATGTTTAAAAACAGAGCCTTGGAACAGAGCAAGTCAGAGAAAAATTCTATGAAGATGGAATTTGGCAAGTTGCTTAGGTGTTGGTTAAGTTAATCATTGTAACTGTTATGTGGAAATTATTTAACTTTAGTCTTGCTTATTTTCACCAAGACAATGTTGATAGAATCAAATTTCTCAGACATTATTTTCCACATACTCTTCAAAATCTATTTTAAAATGTGAGATCTATTACTAAGACAGAATGCTAGAATGTGTATTGGTTAGACAATTAGCAGTCTATGCTACTACCCATTTCACCCACTTCAGAATAGAACTAGCTGCTTAGGCTCAGTAAGTAGGAGTCTCATCTTTTCATATACAGACTCTAATTTGTTAGCAGAAACTACTGACTTTACTTTAAAAAATATATCTCAAATCCAACAATTTCTAATCTTTTCCATTGCTACAACCCTAGTCAAACTCACCAATCTATGCCACACTTGATCTTTTTATTTTATTTTATTTTATTTATTTATTTGAGAGACAGTGAGAGCAAGAATGAGAGAAAGAGAGAGAGTGTATACATGAGAGGTGGGGAGGAGCAGAGGGGAAGGAGAAGCAGACTCCCTTCTGAGCAAGGAGCCCAGTGCAGAACTTGATCCCAGGACCCTGAGATCATGAGCTGAGCTGAAGGCAGACTCTCAACTGACTGATTCCCCTCAGGGGCCCCTTCACTTGGTCATTTACAACAGCTTACTGACCAATGTCCTTGCACATCATGCGTGCTCTAACATTAGGGCCTTGATTTTAGCTCATTCTTTCAAAGAAATACTGTGCACTGGAAAACAGCAAGTCTTGGAATCCCTCCCAGTTCCAGGTCAGAGATAGAAAAGCCTCCACTATCACAGATTTTCTTTGACATTTCTCTTACCATTAAACTATTTGTCTCCAAAATGGGCAATAACAGAATTCTTACAACTTTGTTTATTCATCTTCCTCCTTTAATGCTTTTCTTTAGGATGGTCATGAAGCAGATATATGTGACTACAGTGGAACAAATTTTTCTCTCTTTCTCTACTTCCATTGTCTTATGTTGAACATACTGATTTACTCTTCTTTCTTTTATTATTCCTGACAAAATTTTGAGAAATATAACTAGGTTTGGTACATGGGTAGTTGCATAGGTGTTGGCACTATAGACACACACACATTTATTATAAATAGTACATATACATGTTACACATATTTATATATACATAAATAAATATAAATATATGTGTGTCTGTATACACACACAGATTCCTTTTAGTTTCAATTTTCTAAGTGTTAGAGTTCTGTTAAGAGTGTCTAGTACAGCTGAAGTCTGTCATTTTTTAATCACTGAAAAGTTAGCCAGGCTGGAGTTGCAGGAGTGTGTTCTAGACAGAGAGAAGACATGTTCAAAGGCTGTATCCTATTTACAGTAATGCAAGTGGCTATATTTGTCTGACACAGACAGAGCAAGTAGAGGAAGAGATGTGCTAGGAAACTGAGATGTTGATAGAGACGTCAGATCTCAGCGAGTCCTCTAAACCATGCTATGTGAGAATAACGAGGCATTGCTAAAGGGATCTGAGCAGAAGGCAGAAATGGGGAGACAAATTTCTTAGCAGCTATGGCTCTAAGGGGTTTTTTGTGGAAATTTAATAGCCTTTCACCCATTTCAAATAGTCTCCCCATCCTCTGATGGAATATTTAATATTTTTGAACTCTTATTATAAACATAATACAAATGCAGTTTCACATGCAAGTCCTCTTGTTATCAAACATCTTGAAAATAAAAACCAGTTTCCTACAGCCACTTGCTTAGAGCCACCACAGTCCCTTAGAATAACTTACTGCTGTTGTGGAAATAAGACAGAGAAAAAATTGAAGGCTAAGAGCTCAACTAACAAGTTTTCACAACAGTTAGGTGATCTGGCCCCAGGTGGTAGCAGTAGGGAAAGAGAGAAGAGCCTGTTTTAGAAAAATAATCAGGAAATATAAGACAGGGGTTTTGGCTGATTTGAAATGAGATCTGTGAAAGAGGGAGGAATCAAGGAAAAGAGTCATACTTTTGGCTTCAGCATCAAAATTGCAGATAGAAATATATTAGAAATAATAGATTTTGGGGGGAGCTGTCATTAAACTTTAAACATGTTGAGATGAGTTATATATGGGACATCTAGATGCAAATGTTCAGCAATTTTGTGCTTTATTGCTGTTGCCACTGCCTAGTTTTCACATCTAGATAGCTGTGTACTTACCAAGAGACTATCTAATTTAATTTCTATACTGTGTCCTACAATGAATTAAAGTACTGTGATGGCAGAGTTCAAAACTGAAAACATGCATTTATCTTTGATATCTTATTAAGTTGAAGCTCAAGTGTCCTAAAAATACTCTAGTTACCATATAAAATAGAAATAATTACCCAGATGTATCTCTATTCCCTGTGCAAGGTAAAACATTGAATGGCTCAACAAATGCTATTCTCTTCAACATACTGATGATGTGGTTGGAGATCTGTCTGTTTAACAGCCCAGATACCATGCAAATCAAGTTTTAGCCACCATGACTGTGTGACAGTGTGAATTTACATTTGCATGCAAAATTTTAAACTTGCAGTTTTTCCTAAATATTTGATATCTTTTCCCCCATAAATCAAGAACAGGAAACAAAAATAACCTTGCAAAAATACAATCCTATACAAATAAGATAATGAGAGGATTACAGATTAGGATTTATTTGCAGAATATGGATATGAGATGAGACTCAAAATGTAAGCTTTTATACTGTAAAATAGTGAGCAGTCCTAAAAAATTAGTTATTTTGGCTTTTTACCAAGTAATATGAAAATGAAACAAAGAAGAAAGCTCATTTCATTTAACAACAGGAAAGATTAAAAAAAAAAAAAAAGACAGTGAAGATAGGTTACTAAAATCCAAAAGAACAAAGGTTTGCATAACAAATCTTGCAGAAGAATCTACCTCAGCAGATCTCACTTCTGCCATGATATCTGAATTATTGAAGAAGGTAATTCAGGTAAAGCACTGTCTGCAGAGATTTTTAACATTGATGAATTTGTTTTGTTTTGAAGCACATTCCTCTTAGAACTTAAAGTAGCAGCAAGTGTGTGCATGCGCACACACTCGTGTATGAGCTTAGAATGCATGGCATGACATTATGGATTTTCACATATTTCTTTTCCCTTTCCCCACACTTATCTTTGACCCTTGTTCCCTGAGAAGTAAAATAACAAAGAACAGATTCTCATTTATTTAAAGGATTTATTTTCATTTATTTATAGGATGGTGCATGAAGATGCTGGCTCTGTGTTGTGTGTGTGTGTGTGTGTGTGTGTGTGTGTATAGGCAATGTAATAGGGTGGTTATTCCAGCTATCTAGAGTTCCTGGAAAATGGTGACTGCACAAGGAGAAGTGGAAGAAAAGGACTTGGGATCAGGGGAAAACGTGGAGTGCCAAATATCACTAAAGGAAAGACTTCATCTGGAGTAAAAGTGAGAACTTTTCCAAGGGCTCCAAGTGCTTAAGAATAGAAAATACTAAGTGAAATAAATCAGTCAGAGAAAAACAAATACCATACAATTTCCCTCTTTATGTGGAACTTAAGAAACAAAACAAGCAAAGGGAAAAAATAAGAGAGAGACACATCAAGGAACAGGCTCTTAATTAGAGAGAATTAGTGGTTATCAGAAGGGAGGTAGGTGGGGGATGAATGAAACAGGATTGGGGATTAGGAGTGCACTTACAATGAGCACAGGGTGATGTATGGAATTGTTGAACCACTATATTCTACATCGGAAATTAGTATAACACTGTATGTTAACTAACTATATTTAATATTTAAAAAAGAACAGAAAATACTAAAAAAGTATTTTCCACTGAAAAAGAACTGCAAAGAATAAAATTCTTATTTGTTCACCAACTCTATAAAAACTACCTGCTACAGTATAGGAGATCCTGATTTCAATGATACACCGATCTATTTTCTTACTTCCCAATCTAGTTTCCCATGCACCCTTGTATTGACTGAAAAAGATCTATCAATCCTCTTTCAAAGGACTTCCAAAGATCTTTGTAGATAAAGTCTTTGGTATTTGAATCTCAACATTAGATTTGTTATTATAAAACAGGTATAGTCAAGGATCTGTCTCCTAATATTAGAACTTGGGTTAGTGACTTTATTTTTCTGATATCCCTTTTGTCATCTGTCTATAAGAGATTATAGTGCTTGGTTTGTAGGATTATGGTCAGACCAAATAAAATGGTAAGTACATTTATAAACTTAAAGTGCCAAACAAAAGCATTTAGTACATTATTAATACAATCAATTTATTTTATAGCCACTGTTTTTTAGTTAACATTATTTTTTTTTTTACTTTGTGTTTTAAATATCCACTAAGAACATTAGGAATTAATTGTATTTTAATTTTAATTTAAAAATGAATTTAGTATTTTTCTACTTAAAAATAAATCTAAAACAAAAATTGAGTTTCAGGAACTTAAGTTCCATTAATAACAAAATAAATTATATCTAATTAGTCTTTTTCTAAATAACAGTAATAGACTATGTAAACTACAAACATATATTATACATTATATAGGATTTGGCATACATGTAATATATAAAATATATAATTTGCTGTATCTTATATATAGTATAACATAATATAATAACTTGAACACACTGAATAAAAACTAAAAGGAAGCAGAAAGTTGGAGTGAAATATATATATTTGTATTTATAAACATATTTATATATTATAAATTTACATCTATACATTTATATTTATAAAGTAATATAACAGAGAAAACTTTCCAATTTATACAAGGTATTTTACTGGATTATGGAATCAGAACTTGAAGTTGGCTTTGCCAGGCAAACTGCACACTGAAGGAGGAGAATCTCAGCAACAAGAAACAAAAGGGTGAATGATCAAATACACAAATTCACCTCAAAACTATGGGGTAGGGGGTGGGAGATTGGGGGAACCAGGTGGTGGGTATTAGGGAGGGCACAGATTGCATGGAGCACTGGGTGTGGTGAAAAAACAATGAATACTGTTACACTGAAAATAAATAAAAAATTAAAAAAAAAAAAAAAAAACTATGGCTGAATCTCTAACTGCAAAAGGAGGCTGAGAGGGCAACCTGCAGGAACACAGCAGGAAACCACATTAGGAAGGCTAAAATTGCTGAAAAGGGATGAAAGCAGCTACCCAGAGCTGGAGCTGTATATACAGGATTAGGAGTACAAAACCTGCTGAGTTAAAGGATCTTGGCAAAAACCTCTTAGTGTCAGTGAAAATCCAGAAATATGCTTTAAGGATAAGGGTTGCATAATAGGATTAAGGGGTACAGTTTAAGACTAAAGGCAGAACTGAAATAAACTCACCAAAATAAAACCTAAAACCACCTGTACTCTAGATCAAGGCAATTCTCCTGAAATTGTCTGCCTACTAGGGAGGCCAATAAAAATTATCTAAACTGAACCTCACAGAAAAAAAAAAAAAAAATGCTAAACATACACACACATCTAGGCAAATCACACTGAAACTGCTTAAAACTAAAAACAATATGCAATAATGAAAGCAGGTAGAGAAAATGCACAGCATTAAAGTAAATCCAAGATATGAATGGTGGCTGGTTTCTTATCAGTAACAACAAAAAAGACAATAAAAGAAACTTTAAGTTGTCTAAAAATATGTAATTTGTTAACCTATAATTGTGTATCTAACAAAAACAAAAGTTATAACAGATAAAAAAACATTTTAATATAAAATAGAACATCATAGTATTAGAAATATCAAGGAAAATTCTTCAAGGTCAAACAAATTTGTATAAGGTAGAAATGAAGAACTCTAGGAAAGAAGGAACAATGAATCACATCACAGCTATGATAGATCAAAATCAACTAGCAAAAGGTGGACTAAAACACAATTGTATAAATAATTATACTAAATGTAAAATGACTAAGCACTGATAATGAAAGCAAAAATTCTCAGAATGGATAAAAATCAAGAAACAGATAACATCAATTTATGTCAAAGGCACTTTAAGTCTAAATACATTGTTAAGGAGATACCATAGAAACACTAAGGACAATAACACAACTATATTAATAGTAAACAGCATAGATTCCAATGTAAGGAATACTATCAGAGATGAAGATTTCACAATGACGAATATTAAATTCACCAAGAAAACATAATAGTTCTACAAGTGTATGTACCTAATAAAGCAACTTGAAAACATATAAGGAAAAAACAAGAAGCCTAAAGAGAGAAATAAGGCAATGCTCCTTCCGAATTGAAGAATTTAAAATGCTTACCTCAATAATGAAAAAATAAAAAGGATCAAATGATTAAGATAGAAAAAATTCGAATAGCACTATCACTTATTAATCTGACATGTATAGAACACTGCAACAAAGAACTACAGAATATGTATATTTTGTGTTGATGGACTAGTCATGTTCCTGGACAATGCAACAAGACTCAATAAATACCAAAGAAATGAAAAAAATATAGATATACTCTCTAACAGAAATAGAATGCAATTATAAATAAATAACAGTAAGACCTCTAGATTATCTACAAATGTTTTGAAATTAGGCAACTCACTACATAAATTAAGAATCTATCGATCACAAACATTACAAAATACTTTGAACTAAATGATAATTCAACCATAACATACTCAGTATGTGGAATAAATCTAGACCAGTAAATAGGAAATGTATGGCTTTCAATGATTAACCAAGAAGGATTTATAGTAAGTAATCCAAGTTCTACCATAAGCTTGATAAAAAAGGAGAAATTAAACATAAAATAGAACAGAAATGATAAAAAAAAGAAATAAAAACTCTACAAAAGAGAATTACAGATAAACAATAGAGAAAATCTTAGAACCAAAAAAAAATTTATATGAAAAAAATTAATAAAACCAACAAACCCTTAGCAACTGTCCCTAAGAATGAGAGACTATTCCACTATCACCACTACTATTCAACATAGTACCAGAAGTCCTAGCTTCAGCAATCAAACAACAAAAAGCAATAAAAGGCATCTGAATCAGCAAAGAAGTCAAACTCTCACTCTCTGCAGATGATATGATACTGTATGTGGAAAACTCAAAAGACTCCACTCCAAAAGTGCTAGAACTCATACAGGAATTTAGTAAAGCATCAGGATATAAAATCAATAGAAAGAAATCAGTTGCATTACCATATACCAACAGCAAGACAGAAGAAAGAGAAATTAAGAAGTTGATCCCATTTACTATTGCACCCAAAACCATAAGATACCAAGGAATAAACCTAACCAAAGAGGCAAAGAATCCGTACTCAGAAAACTATAGAATAGTCATGAAAGAAATTGAGGAAGACACAAAGAAAAGGAAAACATTCCATGTTCATGGATTGGAAGAACAACTACTAAGAAAATGTCTGTGTTACCTAAAGCAATCAACACATTTAATGCAATCCCTATCAAAATACCATCAACTTTATTTCAAAGAAATGGAACAAATAATTCTAAAATTTATATGGAACCAGAAAAGACCTCAAATAGCCAGAGGAATGTTGAAAGAGAAAAACAAATTTGGTGGCATCACAATTCCAGACTTCAAGATCTATTACAAAGTGGTAATCATCAAGACAGTATGGTACTGGCACAAAAATAGTCACATAGATCAATGGAACAGAAGAGAGAGCTCAGAAATGGACCCTCAATGCTATGGTCAACTAATCTTTGACAAAGCAGGAAAGAATGTCCAATGGAAAAAAGACAGTCTCTTCAACAAATGGTGTTGGGAAAATTGGACAATCACATGCTGAAGAATGAAACTGGACCATTTCCTTATACCACACACAAAAATAGACTCAAAATGAATGGAAGACCTCCATGTGAGACAGAAATCCATCAAATTTCCTTGAGGAGAACACAGGCAGCAACCTCTTTGACCTCAGCTGCAGCAACTTCTTCCTAGAAACATCGTCAAAGGCAAGGGAAGCAAGGGCAAAAATGAACTATTGGGTCTTCATCAAGATCAAAAGCTTTTGCACTCCAAAGGAAACAATCAACAAAACCAAAAGATAATCAACAGAATGGGAGAAGATATTTGCAAACACATAATGGATAAAGGGCTAGTATCCAAAATCTAGAAAGAATTTAACAAACTCAACATCCAAAGAACAAATAATCTAATCAATAAATGGGCAGGAGACATGAACAGACATTTCTGCAAGGAAGACATCCAAATGGCCAACAGACGCATGAAAAAGTGCTCCACATCACTTGGCATCAGGGAAATACAAATCAAAACCACAGTGAGATACCACCTCACACTAGTTAGAATGGCTTAAATTAACCAGTCAGAAAATGACAGTTGTTGGCAAGGATGAGGAGAAAGGGCAACCCTCTTACACTGTTGGTGGGAATGCAAACTGGTACAGCCACTCTGGAAAACAGTATGAAGGTTCCTCAAGAAGTTGAAAATAGAGCTACACTATGACCCAGCAATCACACTACTGGGTATTTACCCCAAAGATATAAATGTAGTGATCCGAAGGGGCCATGCATCCAAATGTTTATAGCAGCAATGTCTACGATAGCCCAACTATGGAAAGAGCCTAGATGTCCATCAACAGATGAATGGATAAAGAAGAAGTGAGATACACACACACACACACATACACACACACACACACAATGGAATACCATGCAGTCATCAAAAACCTGAAATCTTGCCATTTGCAATGATGTGGATGGAACTAGAGGGTGTTATGCTAAGCAAAATAAGTCAATCAGCGAAATAAAATTATCATATGAGGGGTGCCTGGGTGGCTCAGTGGGTTAAGGCCTCTGCCTTCGGCTCAGGTCATGATCCCAGGGTCCTGGGATCAAGCCCCGCATCGGGCTCTCTGCTCAGCGGGGAGCCTGCTTCCTCCTCTCTTTGTCTCTGCCTGCCTCTCTGCCTACTTGTCTGTCAAATAAATAAATAAAATCTTAAAAAAAAATTATCATATGATCTCTCTGACATGAAGAATTTGAGAGGCAGGGTGGGGGTTGTGGGGGTAGGGAGGGAAAAAATGAAACAAGACAAAACCAGAGAGGAAGACAAACTGTAAGACTATTAATTTCAGGAAGTAAACTAAGGGTTGCTGGGGGACCGGCAGGGGGAGGGAGAGGGTGGCTGGGTTATGGTCATTGGGGAGGGTATATGCTATGGTGAGTTCTGTGAATTGTGTGACTGATGATTCATAGACCTGTACCCCTGAAGCAAATAATACATTATATGTTTAAAAAAAAAAAAAAAGAAAGAGAGAATACACCAATTTCCAATGTCAGGAATAAGAAAGGATATCCCATATATCCTTCAGACATTAAAACTATAAGAGAATATTATGAATAACTCTAAGTTAGTATAACCAACAAAATGAAAAATATCTTTGATAACACAATCTATCAAAACACACAGAAACATAGACAGAAAATTTGGAAGCCTGACATTTGTTAAAACAATTGTATTTGTACTTTAAAACTTGATCCAAAAGAAACACCCATACCCAGATTATTTCACATGGAATCTCAATAAAATATTTAAAGAAGAATTTGTAACAGTTTTACACAAACTTTTTCATAAAGTGGAGATGGTAGAAACACTATTCAACTCATTTCATGAGGTAAGTGTAACCTAGTTATCAACCGTTGCTAAGAATGTTAATAAAAAGTAAAATTATAAATAATATCTCTCTTAAATATTAAAAAAAATCTTCAAAATAATTGAGAAATCAAACATCAATATAAAAATGAAGATGCAGGATAACCAATGTTATTTTAAATATTAAATATTCAAAATTTAATAAAAATATTCAAGATTAGATATTCAAAAAATAATCACATTAGGAAACTCAAGGAGAAAAAAATGCACACTCATCTTTATAGATATAAGAAATAGAATTTGACAATAAAAAGAAGTAGAATTTGACATAATTTGGTAGTCTTTAAAAACTCTTTACAAACTAGGAGTCAAAGAGCACCCCCTCCCAATTTCAAAGGGAATGTACTAAGGCCCAGAGCTTATGGTATATTTAATGGTAAAATTTTGAATACTCTCACATTAAGTCTACAAAAAAAGTAAAAGAGGAAAAAAAACATGCTTGCCTTCAGCACTTCTTTTCAACACTGAGCTAGAGGTACTAAAGGACTAGGATATATATATGTGTATATATATATATATGTACACACATATATCTATATATCCATATCTATCTATCTATATATTCACATACAACATTGTTCTAAATAGACATATCCTAAGATTTATGAAAAAGAAAAAGAAAAATGTATTAAAAACGATTATTTTTAAGTTAAGACTACTACTATGTCACTTTGGGCTCCCTATGATTAAATTAACAGGCAAAGGAAGGAGTTATTATACTGGCTGGGGTAATTCATGATCAATTATAAGAAGAAATTGTGCCACTACTGTACAAAATACAGATTCCTTGGGATGTCTCTTAGTAACCACGCCAAGATTAAAGTCAATGGAAAACTACAACAAACTAATTAGGCAAGACTACTAATGGTCCAGACCCTGCAAAAATAAATGGTATGGTCACCTGACCACATAAAGACCCATGACCAGTTAAGGTTCTTGTTGAGGGCGAAGGTAATATGGGAAGGGTACCAAATTTCACCTTTATTAAAAGTTGAATTTCAGGGCACCTGTGTGGCATAGTTAGTTGACCCTGATTCTTGGTTTTGGTTGTCATGATCTTGGAGGTCATGGAATTGAGTCCTGTGTCTGGCTCACCACAAAACATGGAGTCTGCTTGAGATTCTCTCTCCCTCTTCTTCTGTCACTCCTGCTCATGCTCTCTCACTTTAAGATAAATAAATACTTTTTATAAAGTTGAATTTCAAGTTCTATGAACCAAGGATAATCGTATTTATGTATTTTTCAAGGTATTTTAACCCAACATTGTATTTATGTATATCTCAAGACATTTTAGCCCAATATCCTACAAAAGCTAAATTTAATATTTAATAAAACCCCCTGTCCCTGACCTTAACTCTTTGACTTCTAACACACCCTGACTGCGGATCCACTCTACTCCTGGAATGTGCTGTTGGCTGGAAAATGCAAGTACACTCTATTTTAGGGCAATTAATCCAAAAAAGGAAAGCTAGAAAGCTCTAAAGTAAATCTCAGCATTAGCAAGTATTTTTTTCAATCTCTCTTAACTATCGAATTTAGCAGTGTAATTGGCCCTCAACCTCATGTTCCTGCTGATTCCCATTATCTTGCTTTATGCTTTCTTTCTTTCATAGTTCTAGACAGTCTCTTAACATTAAATTATCTGTCTATTTATCATATTTTCTCTTATCCTCATCAATATTTTAAAAGTTCCACAACAGGTATCTTCGCTTTATTAATTCACATATTCTAAGTACTGAAAATGGTGTCTTATGTATATTAGATGTTCAATAAATAATGACATAATAAACACATTAATCCCCAGTACCACCTTTCCAAATACACTATGTTCTACAACACTCAATATTCAATAGAGTATTGAATTTTATATTATCTACTGTTGGAGAATAAAATATTTTGTCCATAAAAAGGCTGAAGACTTTACATGTAACATTTCTACACCACTTCATCACCAAATTAGGAAAAGGCTGATAATTTTTTTTTCTTTTTTTGTTAAGTAATTCTGCTTTAATCAAAGCCTTTCTTAATCTACTTTATCTACAAAACCTTCAATTTTCTACAAAGAGTATTAGTGAATAGGGATTCGTTTGATTGAAAGTATGTGCAATCTATAGATCAATTTGGGCACAGTTAACTTATCAATAGTAAGTATTCCAATCCATGAACATGGTATATTTTTATATTTTTTAGGTGTTTCTAGTATCTTTCAGCAATATTTCAATTTTTTATTGTTCCAGTAATTTTGTTTATTTTTTTCTATTGTAAATGTTTAAAATGTTTTTTCCAATTGTTTACTATTAGCATATATAAAATAACTGTTTTTTATATTAATCTTTTATCCTGCAGCTTTGTTAAATCCATTTATTATTCTAGACATCATTTTGTGGACACTTAAGGACTCATTCTTTGCCTACACCTTGAGAGTTTCACTCTTTTCCATGTGAGGCTTGTTATTTACCCAATAGGATCATTATGTACACTTCAGTGGTTCTTTCCCTCCTCTCCAGTTCTCAGTTTCTCAGATTCCAGACACTTGAATTTCTTCTATTCTGATTACTGTCTCTACAACTGAGTGTTCTGTTAATGACATCATTCCTTAAACTTTTGTCCATAATACTTCCAGGCAGAAATCCAGTGTGATAACAGAGCATACATCATTTACTTTCTTTCTTATAGGAATAAAAATTCAGTAGGGCCTTTAACTCAATATCTATAAACAGTTGTATTATATATTTTTTTCATTGTTTTAGTTTTTTACAGTGAAGGAGATAATCCAGTACAAATTAGTACCTCATGGTCAGAAACAGAATATAATTTAATATTCTATGGCTCTAGAAAATAAATAAATACTATCTCCTCTAAACTGCTAGTTTTCAACTTCTCTGCATGTCTTATAATTTTTTGTTGAAACCTTCAAACTTTAAGTAATATAATGTATCAATTTTGGAAATCAGAATCTTAATGTATCAATTTTGGAAATCAGAATCTCAATCCTCTCCAGGGCATGTTGTTATTCTTTGTTTGTTTAAGATCTTCTCAAAGCTAATTTTGTAGATTCAATTATTCTTTGCAAGGTTTGGCCACTTGAGTCTCTGCTCAGTTAGCTTAGTGGCCAGCAAATGATTACAGAGATTTCCTTAACTACCTGGAATCTATGTGTTTTACAATCTCTTATGAGAGGCTGTATGTGTCTGTATGTGTGTGTATTGTAGCACACCTTCAGCACTCAACCAGTCAGATAACAATTCTGCTTTTGTCTTTATTTCCTGCTTGACCAAAGCCTCAATGTCAGGCCAAGACAAAAATTTAAGGATGTCTCAAGTCTTTCCTGGCAAAAACACAGATCTATCCATGTGTTTGGCCTTACAGCTTCCCAGGAATATGCTGAAGCTTTTCAAAGATTCTACAGACATCTTATTTTTCAATGTTTCCTTTTAAACTATTTTGGTTTGCCTGTCATTTGATCCAAGTCTTATTTTTTCAACTCAGGGGACCAAAGTAAATAAATCCCCTGTAATTCCTTTTCACAATCATTCCTGGAGAGAAGTTTATTCCTCTATAGGAGTTCCAAGTCAGGTCAAATATAGATAGTCTTGGAAGTGGCATCTTATGGAGAACTACCAGATTGGTTTAAAACAAAACAAAACAAAACAAAAAGCAATTATTTAGGAATAAGACTTTGAAAGAACTATAATCTCACTTTGTCTCCTCTGGTGGCTGCCAAGTTATTGGCTTCACTATGACTGTAGCCATTGGTTTTTAAGTCTATTGTAGGGATGGACAGGGTGATATAAGGACAGGCAAGTTAAAAGATCACAAAGCTCTCTGTTCTTATCAAAACTCAGCCTCCCTCCACTCCCTATTTGAATAAACACTCCCTGCACTGCTGTAAACCTTTGGCTAATTTCCAGAGTTCTGAAGAATTTGAATCTGACATTTTATTTCATCAGATTTATCATTGCTTTTATGAAGGAGAGAATTTGCGGAGGTCCTTACTTCATCACTTATACTAACGTTTCATGGGGATTATATTTTAAATTGCTTCATTTTATCTCTTTTATTTATATGATAGAAATTTCCATCATCTTTTTTAATGGAAAGAATAAAGAATTTTATTGCTTTCTTACTGATAAGGATCAAGATTGACAAATAGCTTCAGCCAATAATAAATTACAAAGGAAATAAATATAAACTAGGAACAAGAGAATCACAATTTCACAGCTCTATGATGATCGTTCTTATAAAGGAAAATGCCCTAGTAGTTGTTTAAGTCTACTTGACATTCATTGAAAGGCAATGAAAGCATGTGTTACTGTTTTATTTTTATCTATTTCTGTTTAGAGCAGAAGATCAACCTGGATAATTATAAATATAAATATTATATTAAGCAGATTTATAATATGTGTATGTCAGAAGTGGAAGCAAAGGGTAAGAGCAACTTTGAAAAACATGCCATTTTAGCAGCTCATGAACAAAAAGTAGATTAGTTTGTCCAGTCTTTAAAAGGGAAAGGCCAACTTTCTGGGAAAATAACAAAGTGATGAAATTACCAAAGATTTAGTATTCTTTACATTATAATTCTTTAGCTAATGTATCTTTCCTAACTTTCCAATAAATATCCTGTCCCCCCCCCACCAAAGTCTATAAATTTCAGCTGAATTAAAACTATGGGTGTAGTAAAAATAATAATCATGATAACAATGACAACAGCAATGTTATGTCATGGCTAAGATAGTCCTAGTTTGCATGCAATGTCTTTAATTAATTGTTAATATTCTCCTTAACACTTAAAACAACCATATATACAACTATATATGTGGAGAGTGTATGTGGTTGGGAGGGAAAACTGTATTACATGGTTCTACTACGGAGTTAGAGACAGACAGAAATAGAGATAAGAATGTAACAGCCTTTTGAAATATGGTATGTTTTCATATGCAGAATCAACTCATTTCACTCTCTAAACTCATTTCACTTTAGACATTGTAAATCAATTTGGGTTTTGTGACTGCCCTCTGACATCAGCTTTTCCCTCTTTCAGAAAGACCCTTCCCACCTATGTACTGGCCAGTTTTTACTCATTTCTCAGATTTTACTTGAATCATTATTTCTTGTGATTGCCCAATTGTCTCTGACTAGTTCATTAGGTCCCTTTTAAATATTTTCATAATTCCTGAACTCCCTTTCTATAATGTATTTTCTTTTTAATCCTTAATATCAATAAGTTTGATAATTCTGACTTTCCAGCTGTCAAGATTTTAGTATATTGCATTCTTAACTAGTAGCAATTATTTAAGGTATCATCGATTAAAAAAATAAGTATTTTTTTCTTTTATGCAATATGATATGTAATTTTTCTTCTTCCTTGTTAGTATATGTATGACAACTTTTTTCCACATCTCCATATTTTTCTATCTTAAACTAGATGAAATTGTTTTATCTTTTCCTCTAGCCCAAAAACTACTTAGTAGTTTATCCTATGAACTACTGATTAGCAACACTTCATATAGTTTAAATGGAAAATTAATAATCACATTTTAAAATAAGGAGGCTTTTTTATTTATTAAAAAGAAACGCTAATATAGATGCTATCTGTCAATAAACACCTGTAGACATGAACTGGTTTTGGAACTATATAAGAGAAACCAATAATCAGGGGCACCTGGGTGGCTCAGTGGGTTAAAGCCTCTGCCTTCGGCTCAGGTCATGGTCCCAGCGTCCTGGGATCGAGCCCCACATCGGGCTCTGCTCAGTGGAGAGCCTACTTCCCCCCCCTGCCCCTGCCTGCCTCTCTGCCTACTTGCGATCTCTGTCAAATAAATAAATAAAAAAAATAAAAATTAAAAAAAAGAGAAACCAATAATCATGGAAGCACTTAAAATCTTTGTTTAGAGACTGGGATTGAGGTATACAATTTCTGGGAAATACATAGCCATAATTTTACACAAAAGCTGCTCCTCCCCTTCTTAAGCACATGTCTTCCATAATTTTGATTCAATTACATTCGCGCAATCAAATAAAACATAATTTAAAAGCACTGAATCATTCTCTTGAGCTATTATAAAAAGAAATGTTACTTGAAATGTCATAAGATATATTATTCATAGGTATATTACAGTCTATTATAGTGAATAGAAACACAGTATTCATATTTAAATTTAAATTAGAGTCTAATGACATGACTGTTCACATCAATGTAAATCAGAAATTTTCAACTTAGGTATGGGGACTATAAGGACACTTTAGTCTTTTGTTTTCTTTTCTCATGACTGAACAGTAGAGTTTTCCACAAATTACAGGACAATGTGATTAGGTTCCTGCTCTGCCAACTACTGAAATGTATGCATGCATATATTTTTTCTTACTTCAAAAACACTGTTTTTAATTTCCAATATGATAAATATGTATATATTTTATTTATATATATGGATGGATGATATATATATGTGTGTGTGTGTGTGTGTGTGTGTGTGTGTGTGTATACCCATAAACCAAATTCTTTGTGGTCCAGAATATTTTTTCTAGAAGGTAAAAGTATTTGAAAACCGTAAAGTTTGAGAACCACTGATTCAAGAGAGTACATACTTTTAATTTTGCATTTATATTAAGTTAAAGAGATACTTAATGCTCTTCCTTTAAAACTGACTTGATGTTTAAATTACTTCACCTTTATTTGAAAGAGTACATCATTTTGGTTATACTTAATGGCAAAATTTATTAAATGGTATTCCTAGTCTTTCTCACAAAAAAGAAAAAGTAAGAAAAAATTCAGATGTACAAAAATAAACATTTAAATTTTGAGAAACGAAGTTTCTAACTTCAAATATATAAATTATATATTAAAGCCAGAAAACATTCATTTAGGTGTATAGTTTTAGACACTGATGAAATTAACCAAATATGAAGAAAAGTAGTGTTATTATAATTTTAATAATTGCATGTTAAATGGCTCAAATTTAATCCTGTGTGTCATTCATTAAGGCTCCAGTATTTTTGCAAAAGCTATTTTAAATTAAAAATACCCAGTGGATATAATTACAAAACAACTCAAGTTTTATTCTAAACTGTAGTAATTGATCCTACAGTGAGATTTATTCTGTAATCATAGAAGTCAATGGCATTTACAACTAGAATAAATTAAGGTAAATGAAGAGGAAAATTGTATTCTGTGTAACATTTAGTTCATTATAGGCTTAAACAACTATGTCAATCCATGTTCATCAATAGAAATTATGGTGCTTGCAGACGTATTTGAATCAAAATATTATCTCCAAGAAACAGCCTATGTTACACAGTGTAAAAATTATTGTTTTGTTTTGTTTTTTTTAACTGATCTGCTTTTCAAGTCCTTAATAAAAGGGATAAAAAAAATTGTGGATAATTTGCAACACTATATGATCTCTTTTGTATTTTACTATAAAGAGAAAATCTGAAATTGTAGCCTGTAGCTCAAGGGGCACTTGTTCCTTTAGTATTCTTTTTAGAATTGCTATTGTGCTTATCTCTACTAGTCATTTTAATTAGAATCCCCATGATTAATTCAAGAGATTGAATATAGATTCTTGTGAAAACCATTCCAATGAGATTTATAGATTCTAATTCTGAATGAAACATTACTTACTAAGAAATGAACATTATGTTTATAGGAAATAATAATTATAGTAGTAGCAGTAGTAGTAATAGTAGCAGTAATAGTAATATTGTCAACTCCAAAAATTTTCCATGAAGCAAATGAGAGAATCTCTTCTTTAAGAAAAGGCAGGATAGGGTAATAAGTCAGCACCAAACTGGGCATTACTCCAGTGTTCAATTATTATAATATCTTTAATAATTATCTAATATTTACTGTGTATTCTCCCTTCATTAGGTAACTAAAACATGACTCTAAATGGCAAGGAAGACAGTGCTTTAAAAAATAGTGGGTATTTCTCAGAGTACCTGGATGGCTCAGATGGATAAGTATTTGCCTTCAGCTCAGGGCATGATCCTGGGGTCCTGGGATTGAGCCCTAGATCAGGCTCCCTGCTCAGTGGGAAGCCTGCTTCTCCCTCTCCCTCTGTCTCCTCCCTTTGCTTGTTCTCTGTCTCAAATAAATAAATAAAATCTTAAAAAAATAAAAAATAAAAAAATAGTGGGTATTTCTTGCCTATCTACCCAAATTCCTACTTCATTTTGAAAATATATTCCTTTTATTATTATTAACTTCTAGAAGTTATATTTGATTCTTTATCAAACATATTTGATCATCCTACACAGACCACAATTCCATGTGGAAATAGTTCAGTATGTCTATTACTACATCATATATAATGGAGTTCCATTCCTAGAAAAGGGGGCCAGGCTGAATTTAAAAATTGCTAAATATAAGAAATATTTCAGAGAAAAGTCTTTTATTTTTATTTATTTATTTTTTTTAAAGACTTTATTTATTTATTTGACAGAGAGAGAGATCACAAGTAGGCAGAGGAGAGGTGAAAGCAGGCTTCCCACTGAGCAGAGAGCCCGATGCAGGGCTCGATCCCAGGATCCTGAGATCATGACCTGAGTAGAAGGCAGAGGCTTAACCCACTGAGCCACCCAGGGGCCGGAGAGAAGTCTTTTAAATACAACTTTAAACTGAGCATGGAAGAGAAGGTAGTTGTTTCTTCTAGGCCTTCTAAACTGACAGAACTGAAGAACCTGAATGTATGTATAATAACCTGGGGATAGAAACGTATGTATAAATATTCCTTAATGTAAACAACTGTATCTATATTAATCTAAACATTAGCTCTTAATGATATCCCAGCCCTAATCCATTATCACAATGATCATTCTAGCCCTTTCATTTGCATATCTATAACCTCCCACTCTAAATATGAGAAATTTGGCTTTCACCATCTGACATAACTGTTTAATTCCCTTGGGAAACAACTTTGTCAACTAGAATACAGTGTTAAATGTGCGCATTTTGCCTTTGGTTTTATAATGTCCACTCATTTCCAAAGTTATTTAGGCCAGTACCTTTTCTCCCAACTCACTCATATGTTTGTAATACATTAGGAGTCGTTTTTCACATATTGCATTCCACCCTGAGATTCCCCAGTGCGTTTTTAAATTTGCAAATGATAAGGTTTAATGTAAAGGTGTATGGAATTTGGCAAATGCTTCATAATACAGAATAGTTTCAGCAGCCGATAAAATCTCTTTTGTTTCACCTACTCAGTACTCTCTCAATCTCAAATCTCTGATCACCACTGATAATCTTACATCTCTATGGTTTTCCTCCTCCAGAAAGCCTTTCAAAGTATTGGAATGGTTTTAGACATACTGCTTTCACTTAGCATTACGTCTTTAAGATTCATCCATGTCCTTCATTGTTTGGCACCATAGTGCTTTTACAGGGCCTAAATACATCACTGCATGGAGGTACTGCAGTTTATTTAAACATTCACCTTTTGAAGGACCTCTTTGTGGGTTCAATCTCATGTGTGTGTGATTATGAATAATGCTGCTATAAACATTCATAAGCAAATTTTTGCATTTTGAATACCTAGGAACATAATGACTGGATTGTAGGGTAAAACTATGTTTAACTTTGGAAAAACTGTTAAATTAAAGTGGTTGTACCATTTTTCTGTTCCTATGAATAGTTTTTGTTCCTCAGCATAAATGCCAGTAGTTAATATTATTTTTGTTTTTTGCCATTGTGATAGGTATAAAATAATGTCTCATTTTTGTTTTAACTTCAATTCCCTTAAGACAAATGATCTTGAGCAACTTTATTATATGCTTATTTAACATTTTTTTATGTTCCTTATTTAGGTGTCTATTCAGATCTTTGGCCAGCTTTTATTTTTAATTTTTTTTTTACTATTGATATTAAGAATTACTATTGATATTAAGATTTTTTTACTATTGATATTAAGAATTGGGTGTTTGGGATCAAGTTCTTTGTCAGATACATGTTTTGGAAACATTTCCTACTAGTTGTGTGATAGGTCTTTCATTCTTCTTACAGAACTTCTGAATTGGAGAAATTTGGAATATAGAGAAAATCTATCTTCTCTCTCTTTTTTTTTTTCTTTCACAGAAAATTCTATCGTTGTTATATCTTACGTCTATCAGCTCCAGGTCTTATCATTTTTAAAACTTTATCCTAAAACAATACAGCTTTTCATTTTACACTTAGATTTATCATCCCTTTTAATTAACTTCTGTGTAAGTTGTAATATCTGTGCCCAGATCAATGTTTTTATATATGAATGTCCAATTGCCTCAGAATGACCGAACAACGAAAATGCTTAAATGATAAAAGCCATCCTTTCTTCATTGAATTGCCTTTGTTCCTTTGGTGAAGAATAGTTGACTTTAATTTCAGTTTAAGTATGGACTTTCTAATTTGTTCCAATATCCCATGTCTATTTTTTCACTAGTACATATAAACTCAGAGTAAACCTTGAAATTAGGTAGTTCAAGCACTCCAGCACTTTTCTTCTTTAGTGTTTGTTAACTATTCTGGTCCCTTGCCTTTCCATATGAACTTTAGAATCAGTTTACTGACATCTACAAAATAATGTTCTGGGTTTCTGACTGGTATTGTAATGAATCTGTAGATAAGTTGAGAAGAACTGACATCATAATAATACTGCATCATCCAATCCATGGACATGGAATGTATCTTCATTTATTTGGCATGTCTTTGAATTTGTATCACTGTATTACAGTTTCCCATGTAGAACCCAAGATTTACACCTGAGTGTTCCATTTTATCACACACTACTTTACATTTTCCATTTTCTCTTCCTTCTACTTCTGATACCCCAGTTTGAAATGTTTCTATTGATCTATCCACAAGCCCACTGATTCTGACTTCAGTTGTGTGCAGTCAACTGATGAGGCTATCAAAGGCACTATTCACTTATAGTTCGATGATTTTGATTGCTAGCATTTCCTTTTGACTGTTTCTTAGAATTCTCATGTTTCTATTCAAATTATCCAAGTTTTCATAATTTCTACTTTTTCATTAGTTTTTAATTTAATAATCAAATTTATTTTCTACTTCCTGTCTGATAATACATATTTTATATATGTACATACACACACACACACACACATATATTTTTCGTATCTAAGTCTTCTTCTAAAGATCTCTTCTGTGTGTGTGTGTGTGTGTGTGTGTGTGTGTGTGTGTGTCTATCTTGCCTTTTGGAATGCCTTGTAATATTTTTTCTGGAAAGCCAGACCATGTTGTATTTGGATAATAGAAGCAAAGGTAAATAATCTCTAGTGTGAGCATTACTGTTAATCTTTGAATATGTTATTTGTTTACTTATTGCAACTATAAGTGCCAGAACTAAAATTATTCTAGTGCTCTTGTTTCGTCTCCCCATTGATGCTGGATCTGTGTTACTACTCAGAGAGAATCTGTGTCTTACATCTCTTCCAGCTACAATTCAATGTTATTACACTGGAACACTATTGATGTAATGGTTAGGTGTGAGAAATGATATGTGTTCTAGAACCTTCTAATTAACTCTCAGTCCTTTGATGGGCCTGGGTTCAGTCCTTTGGTGGCCTGTGACCTTCACAAATGTTACTCCTCTTGTATAGCTTTCCCCCCCATGTCAGTGATACAGGAAAGCTAGAGGGGGCTGAAGTTACAAAATGCCCTTCCTGCCTGTATTACAGAAAGGGTTTTGTGTGTTTTTCATAAGGGTTACTCAGAAGGTCCTTCTGAGGGGTCCTTTTTTAGATACTTACTTGACAGCCTGGTAGCATTCTTGGAGTTAAATCCCACAAAAGTATTAAGAAGCTGCCTAAGACTCAAGTTTCATATTTTATGCTAGTCCACATTCAGCCTCCAGTAATTTCTCAAAATTACATTAAACTGTCCCTTTCAGTTTATGGTTCCACTATATTCTGTTCCAAATTTTGGCCAGGACTCTGAATTTGCCTGTCTTAGATTTTAGCATGACAATTTTCCATGTGAACTAATTTCTATAAAATATTTTATGTTTTCAGTCTGTCCAGCTTTTTATTGTAAGGCAAGAAAGACTACTTTTAAATTCTTTACATGTCAGAACTAAAATTAAAAGTCTTCCTTTACTTTTGAAAAAATTTTGATGCTGGTTTATACAATGGAGTAGAGGACTATTAAAATGTTAAATGCTGTAAACATTAGGTCTCTTAAAGATTTCAGTTTTCTACAATTACATATCATGCCATTTAAATTATTAGGGAATTTGATTTATCCTACATCATAAAAATCTTGAGATTCAGATATATTCTACCACTTTAAATTCACATAAAAGAAAGATGGTAATCAAAATATGAATAGTTAAATTATTATTTATATTTATAATAAAGTTCTCTACTTTGCTAATGATCAACCAAATGTTATATAACATACTTTATTTCAAAGTTTTAATTATAAGAACTTCTTAAAAATGTATCTAACGCATTGTCGGTATTTACAACTATGTTTTATTAGTAGTACTAAAGTAAGGGTAGACATAGAGTATATTTCTATGTAAGATCTAACAGAGACATTCAATTAAAATACTTATGTTATCCATAATAAAGCTATTTATGTAATGAAGATATGTAAATAATCTGATTACTCAGAGTTTTTTTGTTGATTTATAAGATTACCATATTTTAAATATTGATTTCTATGCTTTCATCACTATGAAACATTCAGCCAATTTGTTTGCAAACTTATGTTAAAATTTCTGGGAAATACTTGATGCTCTGGAACAAACAGTTGATTACATCAAAATTATACTATTCCATCTAGAGAACAGATAAGAACAAGGAAAAATGCAGTTATATAATAATTTATAATACTTTATTAGTGTTGTTAAGTAACTAAGCTCTTACCATACATCCCCAAAGAAAATTATAGACATTTTAACACTTAATCATGGCTTTTTAAAATTAAAGATTTTATTAACGTATTTGAGAGAGAGAGAGCATGGGAAGGGGGACCTGGAGGAGAGGGACAAGCAGATTTCCTGCTAAGCATGGATCCAGATGCAGGGCTCCATCCCAGGACCCTAAATCATGACCTGAGCAAAAGTCAGATGTCTAACTGACTGAGCCAGCCAGGTGCATTTCATCATGGCTTAAAAAAATAAATAAATAAAACATCGGGGCTTTGAAAACTTGAATGGACTAGATGTTGAGGATATAATTTTTATACTATCTTATTGTAACAGTATAAATCCTTATTCTAAATGCTTTTTATACTGTGAAAATTGCTATATACTTTTTATACAGAGTGTTTTAAGTTGATATACAATTGACTGGGAAGCAAAAAATTATTAAATACAATGAATTACAATGAACGGAAAACTAAGAAACCACTGCCAATCACGGACCAAATATGCTAGAAGGGAAAAACTGTGCTGAATTAAAGCTTTTAACAAGCCATGGTCAATATGTAATAGTTTACATTCAAATGCCTACTATAAACTGATGACAGAAATCTTACGTATGAATGCAAAATAAACATGACCTGAATTTCAACAACCAAGAAAAATACCAGAGCATATGAATAAAATAACTAGACATTTCAGTATTTCGTACTTTGAACATGACTTTATATGGCAAATTCAGAAAGTTCATCAATTACTTGGTTATTTGTACTTAAAACGTCAGAGCCTTCCTGGTGTCCTTTTGCTACCAAGAAAAGAGCAACCATTAAAAGTTAATGCAGTTCTTTGTGCCTTTGGTATGCTTCTATAACTGATAAAATAAGAAAGAAAGAAAGAAAAAGAAAGAAAGAAAGAAAGAAAGAAAGAAAGAAAGAAAGAAAGAAAGAAACGAAAGAAACGAAACGAAAGAAACAAAAGAAACAAAACCCACCTCCAAAATAAGACAGTTTGACTGACTGCAAGGACAGATGGGTACTTTCTTATTGAAGGAAAATGTCTTTAAATAAAAAATATTTTTAAATTTGAAGAGATGTAGGAGAATAGCTTTTTAAACTGAGTAGTAAAGAAACTGTCAAATCTCCAACTCTTGCATGAAAATATAAAGAAGTCTGGTCCTTATAGTTAAATGAAAAAACATCACAATTCAAATCTCTCTATTCATCTCCACAGGAAAAAACTAACCAAAGGAGAACAAATCTAACAACCTACTATGTACCCATAAATTATACTTAAAAAATGAAGATTTTCATAAACCCCAATATTAATGGTAAGTAGGGAAATAAGCATCTGAAACCAGCCCCGCTAGCTGTGGATAACACCCCAAAGCAAAGTGGCAGGAGGAAATTTTGTAGGAAAAAGAGATTATAGCCATGCTGCACAGGTTATCGAAAAAAATCACTCTGAGATAAGAGTCACAATTTGAGTTGTGAAGTGACCACATCACTGGGACCTGGTAGATAAGAGTACAAATTATTGGGGAAACGACGGGATTTGAAAGTGTGTGTAATCAGAGTGACATCTGAGTGTGTCATTCCTTCTCTAATGTTATTGATTCTTGGCTCTTCCAGTGAAGGGAGTTAAGACACTTATACCTATATCTTACCGATATTTGTATCTATGTCTTCAGCAGACTCACTTGTCCATGAACTTATGTCTATGCCCCATAAATATCCTCTTTTTAAGTCCTCACAATTTGAAAACTTTCTCTCTCCCCAAGAAAAGGGTCTTACTTATTGAGCTTAACAGGTTTCCCCATCAGAAGTTGTCAGTTAGAGCCTCGTAGTTTCTAGAAAGTGGCTTACCCCTGAAACTCTTTCCTAGTACAAGAGCTTCAATAAATATTGTAACCAAACTACAGAGAACTATGGCATAAAAACAAACAAACAAACAAAAAAACATAAACTTTAAGTCTTAATCCTGAGATGTGAGTAAAGATTGAAGGAATTATGCCAATACGTAACAAAATATAAGCCAAATTCAGAAACTATATTGGAGTTCGATTGTAAATAAAGTTGCTTCATTTTACAAAATTCTAGTTATAAGGCTACATTTTTCAAAGGCTGGTTTATAGATCTCTTTTATCAGAATTTTCTGGAATAGAGGTCTTTGGCACCACTCAAGTCCTACAAAATCAAATTTCTAAAGATGAAATAGAGGAATCTGAATTCAGGGAAATTCATAGATGATTATTTAGGATGAGAAAGTTGGACAAAGTGGTAGATTCCCTTTTAACGGCCACTCGGACATTGTTTTGATTTCAAACGAAGTAAGGGTTGATAACTAAAAACAGGCCATGTAGAAGTTAGAGGGCCTTGTTTGTAGTAGAGGTAAAGTGAAAAAAAAAAAAATCCTAAGAAATCTCTCTTCTTAAAGTCAAAGAGTGACTTATTTTTCTTAGAAGATCACTGCCATTTGAGAAATAATGGGTCAGTGCCTAAAATTGTGTAGTTCCTTCTGCAGCGCTTTAAGAATAGCTGGTAACTGAATCTTTTCTCAGACAGGAGCCTCTTGTAGCCCTTACTGGAGACTGTAATGGGTTAACCACTCACATGCACCATCTTACAGCACCTCCTCTCCCATACGTAGACCAAGAAAACGTGGGGATTTGGATGCAATGCTTTTTATCACTCTATTATAAGGTAATATTAAGTCATTAACCTAGTCATGCTACAATTCTACTCAAATACAAAGAGGATAATTTTATTACGAATCGCATCTATTTGAAATAAAGATAAGCATTCTTTTTTTTTTCATAATAATACCTGCTCTGAAACTACCATGAATTTCCTGAATAATACTAATAGTCTCTATTTCATCTGTAGACACTTGTTCCAATCTCTTCTCTATCTCTCACTAAATCCATGACTCCAGGTATAACTGCTAGTATAAAGTTCTGACCCTAAGAAGGAGTCAATGTAAATTTACTAAAAGCTTAATGCCAACTCTTTCCCATTCCTATTCATCTATAATCATTAAGTTCATTTATTTCTTCAGCAGATTCTTTTTTTTTTCTTGATTGCCAACACCTTTTTAAAAAATGTGTGTCAGGTTAGATTATCCTCTGCTCAGAATTCTTCAGTGGCATCCAATCTCAACATAAAACATGATCTTAACACTGATATATAAGGTCTTACATGACCTGACCCCTGCTATGGCTCTGGCATTACGCCCTACTCCTTGTTCTACTTTAGCCATCCACTATTCCTCAAATATTCCAACCACACCTCTCCAAAAAGACTTAATATCTGCAGTTTCTCCTGCCTGAAACACTCTTTCCTCAGAGCTATATGGATCAATCTTTTACTTTTTGTTTTTGTTTTCTTAAATATCACTTTCTTAGGGAGCAAACATAGTATTTCCTTTTCCTCTTCTTAGCACTTAGTGATATCATATTGATGATAGATAGATAGATACATACATACATATATACGTAGAACTTTTATATTTTATCCCTCCTCCTCTAGAATATAAATCTCATTAGGACAGGAAAATTGGCCTTTTGTCAGTTTTTTTTTTTCCCCTCTTATCTCAAGCACTCAAAGCAATGTCAGGCACATGGTGGAAATTCAAGAATTATTTGGTAAATAAGTGAATGCTATTGTTTTAGATTGTACCACTAAATGACCTGAGAAAAATCATTCCTTGAGGTATAAGGAGAAAGCTATAATCTTCAGTGATTTTACAACAGATAGAAACATTTTCACTCTGTGACAAAATTCCACTGAATTTTTATTTTAAGAGACATCTAATTGAAAGGAACAATCTGGTTATCTGGTTGGTTTTTGTTTGTTTGTTTAGTTTAGTTTAGTTTAGTGGTAAGTCACAATTATTATAAAAACAACCAGTTCTATCATGTCAAAAATGAATAAAATTTTCTTTGAATCAAAATATACAGGCCACCTGGTAGAAATTATATGTGATAGATTTTCTATAAAGTGAAAAGATGCAAGACCAACAGATCATATCTTTAAGATATGATCTTTGGCATAAATTGTTGGCTTGCTGAGTTCTTAGATATCATCAGGTAAGGATAAGTGATTTTGTCATATCATTGCTAAACAACTATACATGAAACACCACAAATTTCCCAATCAAAACGGTTTTAAAATTCAGTAAGTTAAATTGATAACAACATGGTATTATAATAGAAAATGATACTTATAATGATAATTGTCCACCCTTAAATTTACTCATTTAGATTCAGATTTTGTAAACACATATATACAGACATACTTCACTACTCATGTTGCAAAATTTTATTTTTTTTTTTAAAGATTTTATTTATTTATTTCACAGACAGAGATCACAAGTCAGACAGAGATCACAAGAAGACAGAGAGGCAGGCAGAGAGAGAGGGAGAAGCAGGCTCCCTGCTGAATATCGAGCCCGATGCAAGGCTCGATCCCAGGACCCTGGGATCATGACCTGAGCCGAAGGCAGAGGCTTTAACCCACTGAGCCACCCAGGCACCCATCATGTTGTAAAATTTTAAAGTAAATCATACAAATTAATAATTATGAAAACAATTATTTTAAGTATATACTTTATATTACAATATATAATGTATGTAAATATAATGTAAAGTATAATGAGAGTCTTAATTCCCCTAAATATTTTGATCTCTTAAGTGAAAAGACAGAGTATAAAAAGCAAATTATGATTATAAGAATAAAATATATTTTAAGGAAATTACTAAAGCAAAAATTAGTTTTGACATTACAGTAATATTTTCTGAGTAATCATTCTTATTTAAAATATTCTCTTTTTATGTTTTGCTAATTTCTTTTTTTTTAATTATGTTAAGTTAAAAAATAAAATATTTTCTTTAATGTTATAGTTATGCTGAAAAGATGATGAAAAGTAAAATAGGAAACATCCTGATATATAGAGTCATACAGATATGGTTGGAAACATCTCTATATGAAATGTGAGGGACAGGGTAATAATTCTGATGAAAAATTTAGACTAACAGTAATTTCAGTGCTGTATGTTTTAGCATTTAACCCGATACTACTGAATTGAATCTTTCATATTATTGGTTTAGTTGATCAGTTATTTGGCTGTGTCTACAGACATATGACCAATGGCAGAATCATTAAGAATGGTAAGAGTTTGAAATAGCAGTAAGAAAATAAATGCACCGGGGGCACCTGGGTGGCTCAGTGCATTAAGCTTCTGCCTTCGGCTCAGCTCATGCTCCCAGGGTCCTGGGATCGAGCCCCGCATCGGGGTCTCTGCTCCGCGGGGAGCCTGCTTCCCCCTCTCTCTCTGCCTGCCTCTCTGCTTACTTGTGATCTCTCTCTGTCAAATAAATAAATTTAAAAAAAAAAAAAAAGAAAAGAAAAGAAATGCACCAAATGGGTACATATATATACCACCATGATCACATAAATTAGATCATTTTCAAAGAGATAATTTGGGTTTTTTATTTCTCCTGTTTTTTATCACTGAAACAGCATTTTGCAAGATTCCATTAATTGGAATCACTGGAGGTACAGTGAATGGCAGGTTTTAGTTCACTTAAATATTACATGCAGATTTTACCAACAGTTTTACTATTGACCTCCAAAAACAAGGAATGATTCATCATCTTTCTTCCCCACCTAAAACACTATTTCTACTCCTTGACTTATTTTCTTGTTGACTCTTTCCCCATAAATCTGACTAGCAACAAGATTTATTTGACATTCCCTAGTAGATCATTATTTTGTACACTAATAAACCCTTGTACTGTCAAAGAGTGGTGGTGATTATTTTATGCAGTAATCAACTTGGTTTTAGTATGTTCTGAATATACAAAACAGATGGGAGAAAATTAAATGTTACTATTTGTAAAACTTCCATTAAGGAGAAAAATCAACTAAAACAACAGGGAAATAAACTGCTACTCAATATATATGGTTACCTATTAGAAGCTGTGTCATATTACTATATTTATGTACAAATAATCAAAGGAATAATGTTAATTATAAATGGCCACATAACAGAAAATGTACAAATACTAATATTTCCATATATTCCTAAAAATGGAAAATACATAAAAATAGATTAATATACTTAGCACAGTTTACCATTTTACTAAAATATCTTGAAAGTAGCCTTTTCACTTTGTTTATATAACACTACAGAGTGAGTTAAGTGCCCTAGATGCCCCATTTTTACCTACTCTTTCAACTCTATAATTAAACAAGTGCTACACATAATTAAATTTTTCTACCACTAGAATCAAAGTCATTAAGTTACCAATAAAAAGATGATACAGATCTCAAGCTGTACCTTAATAATGTCAAGAATCACTTTTAAACATTCTATGAGGAGAAAAGCACTCAAATAAAGGCTGTAGAATTTTTACTTGATATTCATCTTTTTAGTGCCTTTGATTATCTATTGACTAAATAAGTTTTCTTATTTGTTATATGAGAAAAACATAGGTCTCTTCAAATTCTGTTGGAATTAGATGTGTGTGTGTGTTTTTTTTTTAATAGAAAAACTGCAACAAATGCTCCACGTTTACTAGTTTTCCCCTTTCAGATGTGTTTATTAAGTAACATTTTTGGTGCATAGACTAGGAACTGAGAGATTGCTTCACTTCATTATAACTTTTTTTTTTTTCTTTTTTAACAGGAATGTGGTATTTTCTTACGGCCACAGCCCTGGTAAACTAATATATCCTTGTTTATAGACAAACAAGTAAGAGGAATATACAACATCTTGTCAAGTGCAGATGTTCAGAAAATGTCTTATTTGGCCTTTCAATCCATATCTGAAATTTCAAAGACAGTATTTTTTTTTTTTTTTTTTTTACTATACTGTTACTGCTACCCTTCTTCATCTCTTTCTTTCCTAAGGAAAGAACTATTACAACTTTATACTTATTTGTGCAAGTCTTTAATGAAAATGGCATAATATAGAACATTCAATTCCAACTAAACCTGCATTGCCCTCCTCTCCCTCCATTCCAGGCAAAGGAGTGAAGTCATATGTAGTGTGACAATCACTGAGACATTAATTTATAATTTTTCCCAATGCTGTCGATGTATGTAACAAATAAGATGTGATCTTAACTCTGCTTTCCTCAATGGACTATTAGCATCCTTAAAAAAAATTAATATCTTTACAAAAGGCACAGCTAGGCTATCATTTGTATAAGCAGAAACAAGTGTGTCTAGATAGTGTCCAATAGGCACTGGGAAGAGGATGACGTTCTTGTGGGCCACAGTACCTAACAGGTTCCTGGAGATGACTGTGTGGTATTGCCTGCTGCTTGGCTATGCTCAGCATGCCCTAACAGTCATCCCTGAAAAGATTACTGGATTTAAACCAGGGGAAAAGTCATCTTCAAGTCATCTTGGGATCTGTATGACAGACTAAAGGAAAGTTTCTCCTCCGGGGTTGTAAGTAAAATTCTAAGGAAGAGAGTTTTCCCACTTCATCCAATTTTCTGGAGTGAAAATGGATTTCATCCCAGCCTGGAGAATAGGTGCCTTGAGCAGCTTAAATAGGGTTTCAATAAATAAACAGATATCATGTTTATTTTTTGCACTATGGCATATTTATTACATGATTAAGTTGTAATTCCTTTGATGTGTAATAGTCTTGTGACCCATTCAAATGGCATTGCATAGTAACATTGTGGAGAAAAAAGTAGAGGTCAGTAGAGTAAAATGTGATTTCTTTAGATTCCGTTTCCCTTTGTCCTCTGCAGAAAGAGAGATTGATAGATATTTCTGTCCCAGTGGCAACCAGAGCAAATTGGGCCCTGGGTCACAACAGAGAAGAACACAAATGAGGATTAACAAAGCTGAGGTACAACTTCTGATCAGATTATATACAGAAGTGATCTAAAAGAGAATACTTGTTTTCTGCTTTTATTGCAGAAGACAGAATATGGATTCATCAAAATATGTGTGTGTCAGGAAGGCCAATATTTACTTGGGAGATGTATAGATGTGTCTTATTATTATTAAAATATTTTCAACCAGTATACCTTATTGCCTGGCCCATGACAGATAATGATTTATTCTATATATTTATGCTGAGACTCTCAAAAAAGAAACAAGAAAATTTTTAGGCTTTCAAAAGACAATAAAATCAAATAATAGCCTTGGGTATCAAAAGTAGTCCAGTTGAGCTTTTCAGAACAAGCTTAAAATATCTATTTTTTTTTTCTATTTCAGCACTTTGGAGAATGTATACTTGTCAATTAAAACATAAAGACTGAATACTTGAATATATAATGTAGTTCATTGTGCTATTCCATTAGCCTGCCACTTACTGAATTAGAGCCATGTGACATTTGGCTAATTAAGAAAAAAAGAATAAATTAAAATGTTTGCTGTGAATAGATGTAATTTAATTATACCATTCAAAGTCATTTTGGCACTTCTTCAAATCTCCTCAATTTTTACTTTTATAATATCAAAACTGCATTATTATTTAAACCTGGAGAAGTCTGTATTGATCACTTCATCAAACTCCCTCACTTTATGGTTGCAGAAACTGAAACACAGTAATAAATAATGAGGTTATTTTCTATCAATATTATGATTTTCTTTTGGTAAAAATACCATATTTCACCTATTTTTAATTAAGAAGAATATTGAACATTATTGGAAAGAGTTTGAATTCTATACGCAAGTTAGATATCATAAATTAGATGGAGGTCTAATAAAACCTAGCAAAGGATCTAATACCTTACATTATATTTGCACTTAATTTTTTAACAGAGAGCCACATTCAACAAAACTCTTTTTGTAGTGATAGAAGTGGAGGAAAGGTGAATAGGTTGTACAAGAGAAGCTGCAGGCCCTCCACACACACTCTACAAAAACATAATAGATGCATAGATTTTTAGATAGATGCCTATGACAATGCCAATTATTAATTTCTTCTAACCACAATCAGTTTGAAATCTTAAGTTTTTGAACCTCTTGTTCCATACTTTTCTCTAGTGAATTTTCTCTCTATATTTTTTTACAGTTTTTAATATCTGAGAGATTTCCTACTATTTAAATTTGAACAGAGCTTTATAATCAAGATAAAAGTTCTCAGTTCAACTTTTTTTTATATTCATGAACACCTGCATTCTCTCATCTTTTAAGTTTTCTTATAATCTTTACCATCTGTTATTAATAAGGTAAGCTGCTTACCACCTCCCAAGGAAGTCATTCTCTCTCCTGCTTCTGTGTTTAGCTGTTCTCTGCCCTATCTATGGAATTATTTTCCACCAAAAGTCACTTCTTCCATCATGATTTTCTCAATGCCTTCCGATATAAGCATCTGCTGCTCCATCAGGTATTTTTCGTCTCTTTGCTCTGAGTTTTAGTATCACTGATAGGACCTTGTCTGGTACAAAGGTACATAAAATATATTGATTATAATATATCAGCATTTGATTGCTATCACAAATTGAGAAACCATATGTTGTCCTTACTATACATTATTTTTTGATTATGTCTTTTCTGTGCTGAAGTTAAAATAAGGAAGAGCAAACTAAATATAAATTAAGCACACCAAATAAATATGTATTGAAAAGTAGTAGATATTAAGAGAAAATTTACAAGGTTTTCCTACATGCACTGCTCTATGAAACAAATGCAGTTAAAGAATACATTTAGGGGCGCCTGAGTGGCTCAGTGGGTTAAAGCCTCTGCCTTCGGCTTGGGTCATGATCCCAGGGTCCTGGGATCGAGCCCCACATCAGGCTCTCTGCTCAGCAGGGAGCTTGCTTCCTCCTCTCTCTCTCTCTCTCTCTGCCTGCCTCTCTGCCTACTGGTGATCTCTGTCTGTCAAATAAATAAATAAAATCTTAAAAAAAAAAAAAAAAGAATACATTTAAAGGGTACAATTGTTGCAGATCTGTATTATGCCAAAAATATCTCCTCTTTAGAACCAAATGTTCATTTCCCAGTTGCCAGAAGTGTGACTGTTGATAGTTCATAGGACACTCCCTCTTAGGTATTATTCTCTGCCAAACAGAGCTGCCTCACCTAAGTTTATACCCCATCACCATGTGCAGATTTGTCAATGACTGGGCAATATTGGAAATGTGAGGGCACGGGACCCCTTACCGCAATTCTTGACAATTCTTAGTGCTCAAGCCTGCTATATGGCTCCCCTGTGGCATCAACTGAGGCCTTTGTTGTGACCATATCCCAGTTTTACTGATTCTTACACCACCTTGGTTCCTTTACTCCCTTGTAGGTAATGCCCCCAAGAACACTCCTCAGTAAATTCCCTGCACTCAAATCATCATGTCAGAAACAGCCTCCTAGGAAATCAGACTTCACCAAACCAAAGTATTTTATGAGAGAATCTGTCAATTTTGAAAACCTGCTGAACCCAGAAAGCCAACCAAACACTTCCTCAAGATTATTCAGGAAGGCCTTTTGAGATTGTAGTCCCATTTTCTTCTCCCCAGCTCCTCCTATACCATCCTCCAATTAGCAAAGTTAGGGAAAAGGGTAGGACCTCCAGATGGAAAAGTTAAGAAAGAAAGCGAAAGCGAAAGCAAGAAAGCAAGAAAACAAGAAAGCAAGCAAGAAAGAAAAGATAGATGGAGGGAGGAAGAAAGAAAGAGGAAGAAAGGAAGGGAGGGAGGGAGGAGAAGGAAAAAGGAAGGGATGGAAGAAGGGAGAAAGGAAGGAAGCGAAGGAGGGAGGGAGGGACAAAGGGAGGAAGGAAGGAAGGAAGGGAGGAGGGAGGGAATGAAGGAAGGAAAGAAAGAGAAAAGAAAAAGAAAGTTTATTTCCTTCCCTGTTGCAAGAAATAGGCTACTGTTCTCCAGAACAATGAACATGAATTTGTAAATGTGTAATACTACACTAAAGCAGTCATATTAATTATAAACAGGGACTATTTTAGGGGACAATGTGACCAGACAACTTTTCACCATCTGACCAGTAAAGTCATGGATTCTCTGGTATCCAACCCAGGCAGACGTAATAAACAAATTCTCAGAGAAAGTAAAACAATCAAATTGTCCTCTGTTGCATTCAATATGTTCAATCTTGTGGACTGCATATGGAAATAAGGCAAAAAAAAAAAAAAAAAAAAAGTAGTGACATTGTCTTTGCATATTAGTCTCTTTGTTGAGACCTGATTCTTGAGCATTTTATTTTCCTGCCTAATTACTGCATGTGGCAAGTAGAAATGTTTTTCAAAGTTCATGATCAGTGAAGGAAAGCCTACTAATTTTGTACCTAAACAGACAAAGAGAATAGAGAATGGACTTCAAAAGACAAACTTTGGAGGTAAGGAACAGATGTTTGCGACAGTGCTATGGGAAATATTCACAGATCTGAAGTGAAATTTTTTGTGTGAAAAATTCTTCTGGGGACACCTGGGTGGCTCGGTCAGTTAAGCATCTGCCTCGGACTCAGGTCATGATCTTGCGGTCCTGGGACCAAGTCCCACATCAGGCTCCCTGCTTAGCGGGGTATCTGCTTCTACCTCTCCCTCTATCTGCTGCTCTCCTGCTTGTGCTCTCTTGCTCTCTCGCTGGCAAATAAATAAATAAAATCTTTAAAAAATTCTTCTGAAAAAGTTGTTTTATTCTCCTACACACCGTCATATTCTTCTGTCTGAAGAACTGTGACCTTTCTCAGAATTTTGCATGACATATTTCTAAAACTTACAGAAAAAGAATAAATATTTACTGAGAACCCACAAGGCAAGTCCTATTGAGGTACTGTTAAGTTCTTCTGAAGTATAGGGACAAGAATTGGCATCATACTTGCAACCTTTAATTGAATGATAGAGAAGACTCTGAAATGAACAGTAAATATAATTAATGACTGATACTTAAGAGAAAATTCTTCTCACGTTCTTAAACACAAGTGTATATATATATATATATATATATATATATATATATATATATATCTTTTTGTATGGGTTTAGGATTATAGAACCTGATGTAAATCAATAAATTATTAAAGATTCACCAAACAAATTTTAAGCTATGAAATATATTTTCTCTCTTTAATTTTCTCCTACTGGAAAGGCAATTACTAGTTGTGGACATAAACACTGAAGAAAGGAGTCATAATTACCATTGTGTTAATACAAGTCCTACCCTGATACTTAAGTAAAATAGGAGATTTGACAACAGCTTATTTTAAAACAAATTTATGAAAGATCCACAACTAATATCATCCTTAATGGGGAAAAAACCGAGAGCTTTTCCTGTACAGTCAGGAACAAAACAGGGATGTTCACTCTCACCACTGTTATTTAACTTAGTACTAGAAGTCCTAGTCTCAGCAATCAAACAACAAGAAAGAAATAAAAGATATCCAAATTGTCAAGGAAGAAGTAAAACTTTTATTATTTGCAAATGGCGTGATGCTCAATACAGAAAACCCAAAAGACTCCATCAAAAATTGCTAGAACTAATAAACAAATTCAGTAAAGTCTCAGGATACAAAATCAATGTCTAGAAATTTGTTCTGTTTCTATACACCAATGATGAAGCAGTGGAAAGAGAAATTAAAGAATTGATCTCATTTACAATTCCACCAAAAAACATAAGATACCTAGGAATGACCATAATCATATATGTGAAAGATGTGTACTCTGGAAACTATAAAGCACTAATGAAAGAAATCAAAGATGAGACAAAGAAATGTAAAAACAAAGGTGCCTGGGTGGTTCAGTTGGTTGAGCCTCTGACTTTGGATCAGGTCATGATCTCAGGTTCCTGGAATTGAGCCCTGTGTCAGGCTCCATGCTCAGAGGGGAGTCTGCTTCTCTCTCTCTCTCCCTCTCAGTCTGCCCCTTCCCCTGCTCCTGCTTGCATGCTCTCTCTTCTCTCTCTCTCAAATAAATAAATAAAATCTTAAAAAGAAAAGAAATGGAAAGACATTCCATTCTCATGGATCAGAAGAACAAATATTGTTAAAAAGTCTACACTACCCAAAACAATCTACACATTTAATGCAGTCTCTATCAAAATACAATAGCATTTTTCACAGAGATAGAACAAATAAACCTAAAATTTGTGTGGAAACCCAAAAGACTCCAAATAGCCAAAGCAACCTTGAAAAAGAAAAGCAAAGCTGGAGGCATGACAACTCCAGACAAAGCTATTACAAAGCTATAGAGATCAAAATGGCATGGCACTGGAGAAAAACAGACACATAGGTCAATGGAACAATACAGAAAACTCAGAAATAAACCCACAACTAAATGTCAATTAATCTCTGACAAGACAGGAAAGAATATCAATGGGAAAAAGATAGTCTCTTCAACAAATGGTATTGGAAAAGCTGGACAGCAACATGCAAAAGAATGAAACTGCCACATTCTTACGCAAAACACAAAAATAAATTCAAAATGGATTAAAGATGCAAATGTGAGACTTGAAAACAAAGAAATCCTAGAGAAGAACACAGAGAGTAACCTCTTTGATATTGGCCATAGCAACTTCTTTCTAAATATGCCACCAGAGGCAAGGGAAACAAAAGCAAAAATACCTATGGGGACTTCATCAAAATAAAAAGCTTCTGCACAGCAAAGGAAATAATCAGAAAACCTAAAAGCAACAAAACCTAAAAGCAAAACCTACAAAATGGAAGAAGATATTTGTAAATAACACATCTCATAAAGGGTTAGTATTCAAAATATATAAAGAATTTATCAAACTCAACACCCAGAAAACAAATAATCCACTTAAAAAATGGTCAGAAGACATGACTAGACATTTTTCCAAAAAAGGCTAACAGACACATGAAAAGATGTTCAACACCACTCATCATCAGGGAAATGCAAATCAAAACTACAATGAGTTATCACCTCATTCCTATCAAAATGGCTAATATCAACACCACCACAACTGCTGGCGAGAATGTGGATGAGCACTGTTGGTGAGAATGCAAACTGGTGCATCCACTCTGGAAAACAGTATAGAGGTGCCTCAAAAACTTAAAAACAGAGCTACCCTACGACCCAGTAATTGCAGTACTAGGCATTTACCCAAAGAATACAAAAATACTAATTCAAATGGATACATGTACCCTGATGTTTATAATGGAATTTTATACACATACACACACACACACACACACACACTAATTACACCATCCTAAAAGAGAATGAAATCTTGTCATTTGCAAGGACACAGATGGGGTTAGAGAGGATTATGCTAAGAGAAATAAGTCAGTTAGAAAAAGACAAACACCATATGATTTCACTCACATGTGGAATTTATGAAACAAAACAAATGAACAAAGGGGAAAAAAGAGTGAGGCAAACCATAAGAGACCCTTAACTATAGGGAACAAATTGATGGTTACCAAGAGGGGAGGTGTGTGGGTCAGTGAGTCTGAATTAAATAGGGTGATGGGGAGGAGGGCACTTGCTGTGATGAGCACTGGGTGTTGTATGGATGTGTTGAATCACTATCTTGAACACCTGAAACTAGTATTACACTGTATGTTAACTGGAACTTAAATAAAATTTAAATAAAAACTTATAAAATAAAATACAGGAGATTAGTCTCAAAAATCCCCATTATCTATGTGCTTCATGGAGAAAATGTTTTTATTTTCTGTGAAAACAACCCTGCTTCACTTAACTAACAACTTTATTCTTCATTGTTGGCGCAAGGAAAAAAGAGTCATAAAGAGACAACAAAGCAAACAGAAGGAAAAGGCTTATTTATAATTTGCAATCTCAGAACCAACCCTTCTTCCCCACTTGCCTTGATTTCTGTAATCTAATAACAAGAATTCCTGGCAGAAAAGACAACCCCAAATGGATTACATATACATGTATGTGTGTATATATATACACATATATATACACACATATATATTATATTATATAATATACATATTATATATATTATCACATATATATTTACAATGCATGGTAGTTAAAATTGCCAAATAACAATCAACTATTCCACACAAATCTGTTTTTAATCCATTATTCTGGCTTTATCAGAAGAAGGTTATAAAGTTAAGGAAGATTAATGTTGCAGGTATTTAATCAACAGCACAGTCCCTCTTGTAATGTGTGCTTTGGCTCTTCTCATCATATATCTTCATGAAAGGTGGTGTTAGTTGGAAACTTTCCGTTGATGGTCTCAGATCATTACTGAAGATGAAGGTATAACCTAAGTGTTTTCTCAGGACAGTTCTCAGTTCTGGCTTACCCTTCCCCTTCCACCTCATCAGTTCTACCCAGTCTGAATTTCTTGACCTTTTGAGGCAAGACACCAATTCCATGTGTTTATTCAGGCATTTGTGAGATTATGAGTAAAATCTCTTTTAAGGATGAATTTATCTGTTAAGGAACTAGCTTTCAGTTGCTGATGATCATTACTAGTGCAAAGTATTCAACTGTGTCTGTGTTCTGAATGTGTGTGTTTTCAGATGTTGAAAAGATAGAAAATGGAATTTTTTTTTAAAAAGCAATATAATTTACATTAATTAATCTGACATATGGTCTCAGGATCTAGCCAAAGCCAGGGTTTCACTGAAAAGTACAACTTCCCCCTAATGCCAAGGAAGGAAATGAGAAAAATCTGTCATTGAGTATCTTACCAACCTAAAAAAAAAAAAAAAAAGTGTTACTGTATCTTAGTAAGAAATATGCTCCATGTTTTATAACTTTATAGATTCTTAAAATATAATCATGCTACTTACATATAAGACAGGAATTTTGTCTTAAAAATGTTTTCAATATCAAAAAATCTACCCACTCAATGTTAACAACTACATCAGGGATAACCTACTCTCATGACTCCTGAGGTAATTGTAAAGCATGTCCATGTGCTCTCTCACAAACACACCTACACACACACACACACACACACACACACACACACACTCACACTGGTCCTTTAGTCTCTTTTACAAAATTAAAGTTTAAAAACTATACTAAGTGCATTACTACAGAGGACAGACAAAATCATATTTTCTAAGTACAAGGATCTAAAAACAATAGTACCACACTTGTATTGCTCCCAAAGAAAAACCAATAGTCAGATGGAAAATCACCAGGGTTAGTATTAGGGTTACATAACAGTAGTCGTGCTGCCACATGAAGAGGTTCACTCCCAAAATTTAAATTTCGGTATTCTAACAGAATAAATGAGAAGTCCTCAAAATATTAAATAAAATCATAAAAATTAGATGATTAGAGGTTACATGTTACTTTCTACAGTTTTGAAAATATGTTTGGTTGTTAAAAAAGGAAACAAAGTCAAACAGGATAGTTCAGAAGCAGTTCTTGCAATGATATAGTCTAATATCTAATTATTTTATAATTATAACATATATAAAACATATTTTATAAATATAGCATGATATTTTATGTTCTAATTATTGTATGCTTAAACATAAAATTATGCTATTTAAAATTTGTTTTTCTTTCTTTATGGAGTTTGAACTACAAAATGTCAAGCCAATGAAATTCTCACCCAAAATATTGAATATGCAATGATATATACAAATAAAAAGTAAATTTTAGGAATCCAGACTATTCACCAACTCTGGGATATTCTTAATTTAATTACATAGCAGTTATGCTAGCAATCAAATATGTATTCTTATTGTAAGGTTCATTAATATATTTATACACCTGCATCTATATCTATCCAAATACATGAAGGTAGGGTGCCATAGTATCGTTGATTCTTCTATTTCACTCTCCCTAAATACTTAAGTAAGCTAGTTAAGGCATTTCATATTTTCACATCAGTTGCAAAATGGAAGGTTGGGACAAAATATAATTTAACGTCCTTTTGAGTTAGAATTTGAATGATGTGAAATGATAGAACACAATGTTAAATGTCTACTTATTTTAACTTCGATGTTGGAACAAGAGAATTATACTCACCAGCCAATAATATCAAAGTCAAGTTTACCTTGCATATATTGTGTGTAGCTTCCAGATGACCTGCTAGGACAGAATCCTTCACTTACCAAATAAATGTGATATAGAGTTTCAGATGCACATTATTAGTCATCACTCCTTTAACTTTTTTTTAATTTACAGATTTATTTTCAAACTCCACAATTTCTTTTTTTTTTTCTTAGCAAGTGGGCAAAGTTAAAATGAAAATTTTTACAAAAGTCATTTTAAATCTGGCATTCCTCCAAACTTAGAGAAAAACAATCTTTTTCCATTGGAAGAAAAACTTTCCATTCCAACAAAATAAAAATCCTCCATAGATTAAGATTTTCTTGCCAGTATTTCAAAGTTTAGCATTGGCAGAAGGAGGGAGGATCTTTTGTTAGATTACTCTTGAATTTAAAAAAATGTAATTGCTATGAATACAAGCACTATAGGCCTGTCTGACAAGCAGAGTGGCAGTTTGAATTCTAAAATATGTCACACTTATATTTGAGTCTAATTTAATTTTTCCTCTACCAGCAGGGTATCCTGAAACAGATGCTTTTAAGAATGTCATACAAATCTGCTCTGTTTATCTCACATTGCTTTGCTTTCTTTTTTTCTTTTCTTATTGATTCTCTCAACCTAGCAGGAGTCTTATGATTCCTGACTGGTTCAGTAACTCCATGACTCATCACATAAATTACTCTGTAAAATTGTGTGTGCAGTCAATCTATACCCTATCTAGATGTTTCGCATATTAGGGCTGAAATGTGAACACCATCACAGAAATAAATGTAGGAACCTAAACCAAAGTTAAAACTTTTTAAAACATAACTATATTTTAAGAAATGAGCTTAGATGCAGTAAGATAATTAATTTAATATTTCCAGGTGCATTTCTTATCTGAAAATGGGAAGTTTAAGTCAAACGTTAGTTTAAGTCCTCTGAGTCAGAAATTTGAATCAATGGATCATTTCATTTAAATGCCAGAATTAGGGAAATATCCATTTAAAAACAAATTCATAATTATTAGTTTATTTTCTAAAATGTTATTTTTCTAGTATCATTTTTATTATCTATTTCTCTTTATATTTACAAATATTTTAATATGTGGATATTTTAGAAGACAAGATAATCAGGAAGTATCAACCATAGATCACTCTTCTAAAAGAAGCCGCCACACAAAAGGATTAATGCACATTAAACATTTGGTTTTTACAAGGGACAATTGGAAATATCGTACTGTACAGTTAATTTCTGAAAATTTAGGGGAAGTTTTTATTCTTTAGCTAGCAAACCAGTGGAAAATTATGTTAACACTGATTATAAGAATAGTTATTCTCACTTCCAGTAAAAATCCCAAGGACTTAAAATAATGGAAATTCATATAGGATCCAATTATATAGGTACATACATACATACATAATACATATTTTAAAGCCCAAACCAAACAAGCATGAAAGTTTAACTACTTGAGCCCCAGTCTTAATTTTACCTAGTTATAATTCTCTCTTAAAATCCAATTTCAAATGTAATCTAAACCAAAAACATACTGGCAAACTTGCATTAGTGACTCTGAGATAGTTGTTTCATTTTTATCAGTTCAGCTTAAGTACCTCTTTAAAATATCATAATGTTTAAATATCTTTAAAGGAAAGAACTCTGTGTATAGTGCCTAAACAAAAATCACAGGTAATATTCAACAAATCCAGAATATAAGGGAGTTTTGTTGTTGTTGTTATGTTTTCTGTGCAGGAGAACATCATAGTTTTGGAGGCACTGAATTTCCCCCTTTTTTTAAAATTTAATTTTATTTTTTCAGTGTTGCAAGATTCATTGTTTATGCACCACACCCAGTGCTCTGAATTTTCTAATATGCCTTTACTTTGCCTATACTCTATCTCAGTAGTCAAAGAAAATGATCTAAAGCAACTATTTTCTACCATGAGACTATTAGGATTTCTATAAGTATAAGCTCTGTGGACCATATACATAAATGCACATTTTCATTATACAATGTATACACAAGTGTATGTCTAATCGTGCATGTCTTAGATAAAATATGCATTCCACAATTACCATTTCTAACTCTTTATATGACACTTGAAATAAATGACAGAGGAAATGCTAAATGGCAAATGTGTCATAATTGTATGATGTTTTCAACATACATAAAAAGACAAAAATATCCACAATAATTTGTTTTTAATTCAGGTAATTAAATTGAGAAATCCATGTAACTGCTGATAGAAATCATTGCTAATACAATAGTTCACTAGTCAATTTATTTGATTTTTAAAAGAATGTTTTGGTAAATTAATGGTGAATATGAGACAAAACTTTCTTTTAGAAGAATTACAGATAATATATATAGATATGCCTCTTTCCACGAGATAGATTTTAATTGCCTCCTTCCCTCTTCTCACCTTTGGGGTGGGCTAGACAGAGTGGCTAACTTCCAAAAAAAAGTACTGTAGAAAAGTGAAAATAGTAATTTTACAAAGAGATAGCTACCAATCACTACCTTAGTCATATGACAAAATTTATCATCATCAGGAGGGTCGTGTGGATGCCATGATATGATGTGGTTATACTATCTATGTGATATTCTGTTCAAAAACTTATGGCTCCTGTCTAACCTTGAGAAAAGTATTAGACAAACTCAGGTTGTAGGCCTTCTGCAGAATATTTGATTAGGTGACATCAAGGCAGTCAAAATAGAAAAAAAGTAAAAGACTGAGAAATTGTCACAGATCAGAGGAGACTGGGGACACTTGGCAAATAAACACGTATGTTACCCTGGGTTATATTTTTTGGGGAAAAAAAGGACAGTAATGGAAAGTTGTTAATATTCAAATAAACCAAGGAGTAGTTAATAATAGTGAAGCAATATCTTAGCTTTGATAACTGTGCCATAATAATGTAAGTTGGTAATAAAAAGGGAAATTTGATGAAAGGTATACAGAAACTCTCTGTACTAGTTTTGCAAACTTTTCTATAAATCCCAATATATTCCAAAATAAAAAGTTTACTTAAAACCAAAATAAAAACAACAATAGTATTTGGGGACATAATACTACATACCACATATATTCAGTAGAAGTTCTCTTAACCACACACTGGTTAGTTTTATATTTAGATTAAGCCATTTTTTAAATCCCTGTCAAAATATACTCACTGAGGCCTAGAATACGAAAAAACTCATAACTAAAAAGATGTGTCTATCTTCTTCCCCTGTGAAATCGAAAATTCAGTTGTGTTTTCACCAAAACTTTAGCCTAATTATGTTTTTGATGTGTGTAATCTAAATAATTACTACATAAGTTCTAAGCTTGAAAAGTTATTGTTCTACAAACTGAGTTGTAAAGATACAAACTACATGAATTGCCTAAATTCTGTTGTTAAATCAGTACTGACTCTGCAACTTTACCCAGAGAGAAAACTGTAAAAACCTAGGTGTATCTAGTTATTACACAGCTTCTATAAGTTCCTGTTACCCTTTAAAGAAAATGAAAAGAAGATGCCATATATCAGGTAAGATGCAGCAAAGATAATAGTTAAGCAGAGATTTCATATCTGGGCTGTTAAAAAGGTCAAATTCTGTGTTTGCTATTTTCTAGCCTCAGCGATCTTAAAGTAGTCACCAAACGTTGCGTCTACCTCAATATCCTCACCGTTAAAATGACAGAACATGTAAAAAATAAAATAAAATTATAGAACCTAGAGTTCTTGTGAAAATTAAATGTGTTAATATATGTATAATAATTAATCTAGTACCAGAGAAAATAATGAGTTCCATATAACTTTTTGATATAGTTAATTCCAAAATATATAGTATTCTCAACAAATGGACCCATCTTCAAAGAAACATCCTCTATTTTGAACTAAACGGCCAAGTACATTTCTGATTACAAAAACTAAGAGGGTGATCTGGTGATATGCAGCTGTAGAAAACATTACAACTTTAATGGGTACCAGTGTGAAAAATATACCAGTCATGATCTTTCTATTCTATTAATATCATATCTATTAGAATTATCCTGAAATATTATTAAAATAGTACCAGAAAATAAATACGACTTAAAATTTTAAATACGCAAAACTTGTAAAACACAAAACTACTACAATAGGCTGTAACTGAAATATGTTGTTCAGTATCACAATTAGGTGAGTAAGTTTGACGATCTGAAGTTCTGGTGAGTTTTTTTCTAGTCTGGAGCCTCAGATCATAGACCAGATCCATAATCAAACTTCTCATACTCATTGCATACTGCAGTCACTGGTCAACAAAGTGTGAATGGAGCTAAAGAAAGTTCCTCCTATGCTACTAGAAAAAGAAGTTAAACACATGTTTTATTGACACTGATTTGTTTTTCACCTTCAGATGAGAAATAACCTAACATAAATAAATTCTGCACTGCTTTTAAATCATTCCCTTATCAATCAGAACCTATTTTAAATATTATGCAACCCTAAAAAGTATATCAAATCATAAAGTGGCAACAAAAAGAACAGTATTTTTCTCAAAGAAAAATATGCTATTAGTTATCTCATCTCAAAATACTTCATGTAAATGTATGTTAGAGAGGCTTATATTAGGTATTTTATGATTTTTTCTTTGAATTTCAAATGGTTGTTAAGGTACCTGATAAGGTTTATAGTATATGTAACTAGAGGCTTGCATAAGAAAATGTCAGACACAAACATAAAAAATATATAGGCATTCACATATGTACCTATAACAAATATGAGCTATATTTTAAATAGTAGCATTTGTTCCAAGTTTTATAATGTTGGAATATACACTGATTGCAAATACCACCTGATGCTCAATGTATACACACAGCATCTTAGAAGACTGTGTCAAAAGAAGAGACCTGAACAATATGTATTAAGTTGAATCCTGGAATTTAAAGTGACAGAAGATGGGAACTAGAAAACAGGGCTAAAAATAGCATGTAATAACACATATAGTCCAGGAAAAAAAGAATTATATTATTAAATATAATATATTTATTATATTATTATTATATACTATAATAAATAAATATATTAATATTTATTATATAAATATATTTATATAATATATTTAATATATTATATATAATATATAAATATATATAAATATATTTATATTATAAATATATAATATATATATTATATATATTATATATATATTATATATATAATATATATTATAAATATATATAATATATAAATATATATAAATATATTTATATAATATATAATAAATATATAATTTATTATATAAATATATTAATATTTATATAATAATAAATATATTATTAAATATATTATTAAATATATTATATGATATTAGGAAGAATTAAAATTATGAGAGAATGTTATACTTAACTTAAAACTCCATTAGGAACAATTAAGTAATGGAAAAATGATGGTGAGAGCCAGGTTTCTCACTGCTAGAGTGGGGATTTATAGATAAATAAGGGGAGGAACCTAGAATGATTCATGTATTAATAGATTATAGTTGGAGATATTAGTGAGAACTAATAATAAGACATTAGTAAATATAGTTTAATATAATTCAAGAGGTCAGCATATAGAAATAGTTGTAGAAATGTAAATACACAGGTTTGTATGGTTATATATATCTTTGCTCTGCCAGGTAGGAGGGCCTAAGGGTCAATGAGCATATCTAGTATCAGATCTTAGTTTTTAATATGAATGATTCTCTAATAAAAGAAACCAAGGCTCTTGGAGAAAGCCTTGTTCTAGGACTTGGAGAATACAATACATACATAGATGAGTGAGAACATCTTGTTGTAACAGAAGGTAAGGAAGGGCTAAAATATATAAAACTCAAATCCTGGAATTTTAAAAAAAGGTAAAAATTAAGGAAATCTGAATAAACTGGAGGCCCGAGTTAATAACATATCAATATTGGTTAATTGATTGTAACAAGGGCACAATATGAATGTAAGATGTTAATAATTGTAGAAACTATATTAGTGTATATGTGAAATTTCTACCTGAGAATTATCTTCTTAATTCTCATATAGATCTAAAAATGCTCTAAAAGTAAAGTCTATATTATAAAACAATAACAATCCTTCAGTGGTATAACACTTATACAAAGAAATTGTCCCCTCCATAGCGTAGACCTCTAATATCTTTGCTTCCAGGTTTAAATTAAATAAATTAGAAAACCTGATAGTAAAATTTCTCCAAAATAAATACATACATAGTAACAACAATAGAAACAGAGTATTTAATTTAAATTATAAGTGTTGATGATAAATCCAAATTATTTTCAAAGGCTCTACCTTAAAAACTACATATATATATATTATCAGTACCATTATAGGTTGTCCAAAATTTATATTTTATTTTTGAGCCCTGTTTCTGTATATTTGGGCAAATGTTAAATAATCACCATAACATAAAATTCACTGCAGTGATATATTATAAAGGTGAAGAAAATACTGAAAGTGTGGTATGTAAGCTGTATGAATACCTACCCATTACCTAATCATTTATCAACTTCACTTATGAATCACACTCCATCAGGACAATTAATTCATGGGGAAAAGTTACTTTCGGTCTGAATTTGAAAGAAAACTACTCAGCATGTGACATGAAAGAGAAGAGAGTAACTGGCTTCCAAAAGGAGGTGAACAAATTGTTCAGGTTTTTTGTATTACTGCAAAATATTTCAAGTTTTATTTCTCTCATGAAAAGTACATTCTTCATTCTATGGTTCCTTAATATTTATTTTTTTCTAAGTACTCTATTCTTAAAATCTGAATGGTCCTACAATATAAGCAACATTTTGACAACCTCCCTCTCCTTCCAAACGAGCAAATCTTCCAACCTGTCTTTTTTTGCTTGATCATACAGAATAAAGATTTTTAGCCAATTACCAATTTTTCACATGAAAAATCCTGGTCCAAACAAAAACAAAAGTAAGTCCCTATGGCCATAGCAATGCTGGTGTATAGAAAAAAAGAGGGGAAAAAAAAACCCTGCTTTTTCCATAATTTAAACTCTTTATTTTCCATCTCCACGGTCTTCTTTATTAGTCTCCCCAGTCATTTAACTTTTTTAAAAACATTTTTTGCTTTAGTCCATTTTATTCAAAGAACAACACTAGTTCTGTAATTAATATGGATAATTTGGGAAAGGTAATTTACATACAAAATTATATTTTATGTCAAATATTTTGCTGGAATCTACTATGCCATTTAATTATTTATTTTTAGCATAGTTGACACAGTGTTGCCTTTGCAAAATCAGACATATAAATACAGAGAACTGATGATTGCCAGTGGGGAGAGAGGTAGGGGAATGGTGAAGGGAGTCAGGGATACAGGGTTTTAGTTATAGAATGAATAAGTCACAGGAGTAAAAGGAACAGCATAAGGAATATAATCAATGATATTGTAATAATGTTCTATGGTGACAGATGGTAGCTACACTGGTGATGAGCATGGCATAATGTATAAATTTGTCAAGTTACTATGTTTTACATCTAATCATTTAACTTTTGAATGAAACTTCAAATCCCAGGGAAGAGTCTGTGAGCTAAAGTTTCTCTAAATAAGTCAGGATTGTAAATGACAGTATTAGTCACTGAGTGTGTCTCTGAATAGTAGACTTCTTCCTCGGCCACTCTTAGATGGAAGCTAAACATATTCACAACTTAGCCAACTCAACAAAGTGGTCCTCTGACAAGGGATCAAAGAATTGACTCCTCAAATTTTCCTCTTGCTTTTTTCTTTCTTTCTTGTTTCTTTCTTTTTTTTTTTCTTTTTTCTTTTTTTTTTTTTTTTTTTTGGATAAATAATATTGGCCAAAGCTGTCAGGCCAGTATTTCAATCACTCTGAGCACAGAAGCAGTCAAACAGATACCATGAAGGAGACCTTTGGTAAAAAACAAGGTACAACAGGACACAAGATACAACGAAGAACAGCTGGAAGCACCCAGTTCATAGCAATCTCTCATCTTCCATGGCCCAGCTGTTGCTGGGCAAGTCACTGTCCGCTGGACAGGTACAATGTGGATATAACACCATAGTTACACTAAGGTCTCCATTTCTTTTTCTTTTTTTTTTTTTTTTTTTTTGACAGACAGAGATCATAAGTAGGCAGAGAGGCAGGCACAGAGAAAGGGGAAGCAGGCTCCCTGCTGAGCAGAGAGCCCGATGCGGGCCTCGATCCCAGGACCCTGGAATCATGACCTGAGCCGAAGGCAGAGGCTTTAACCCATTGAGCCACCCAGGCGCCCCTAAGGTCTCCATTTCATGTCTTCTTTCTTACTCTCCATCCCCACTTTGATGAATGTTTCTTTGGCTAAGACCATTGCAACAGGAATCTGCATCTCTTAGATTCTTCTCATCTCTCTCCCTCAATTCAGAAATCTATAAGAAACTGAGAACTTCCCTTGTTTACCAAAGAGACTTGTGAATAATATGCATGAGAGATGATGGCTTGATTAAGCTCAAATTGGATGGTCTACAGATATTATATTAAGATTTATAAAAACAGATCAAAACTATTCCAAATCAATATAAAGCTATCTATGATCCCATGTAAAAATATTAATATTCTACTGGTAATTTAATCAAATGATTTGAAAATAAATGTTCAAAGTAAATTTAAATTTTTCTGGGGCATCTGGGTATCTCAGTCAGCTATACATCAGACTTTAGGTTTTGGCTCAGGTCTTGATCTCAGGGTCACAGACAGAGCTCCATGTAGGACTTCACACTCTGCATGGAGTTTGCTTGCCCTTTTCCTTCCATTCGGTTCCTCTCCCTCCTTTATTTTATCTTATTTTATTTATTTTTTTCAGTATGAGCTAACTGAAACAGTATAATCTTTTTAAAAAAGATTTTATTTATTTATTTGAGAGAGTGCACATGCACAAGAGCATGAATGGGGGAAGAGGCAGAGGGAGAGGAAGAGAGAGCATCTCTCAAGCAGACTCAGTGCTTGAACATGCAGCCCTGCACAGGCTCAGTCTCATGACCCTGACACCATGACCTGAGCCAAAACCAAGAGTCCAATACCCAACTGACTAAGTCACCCGGATGCCCCAACATAATATTTTTAAATGAAATCAGTGCAAAAGAAGAATGGGCATTAATTTGTCTAAAAAATGTGTGCACCATTAAAATATGCTATATGCAGAAAAACTGAACAACATAAGAATGACAAGTGAAAGCCTACAAAAATAGAAAATACATCATTTTCATTTGCATTTAGACATTTACAGATTTGGTATACTTTAAACACCAAAAGATATATTTTAAACAATCAGAATATGTACTTAGGCTAGTGAACAACTAGGCTTTAAGTCAATATTAAGAACAAGATGAGAAAAACTAACAACTACTTGGAAATAGAAAAACACATTGAAAATAAGAAATTGAGCAACAAAAATAAAACAAAAATTGGAAAAAAAATTATACCCAAGTGATAATGAAATTTTGCATATAAATATGTCTGGGCACAACAAAAGCAAAAGTTGTGCCTAGAGAGAAATTTACATGTTAATGTGTATACTGGAAAAGAAAAATCAATGATCTAAGTTTCTACCTATGCTAGAAAAGGACCAGCAAATCAATCCCAGAAAAAAATAGAGGAAAAGAAGGGATATAGACAAGAAAAGATAAATAAGGAGAAAACAAACATTAAAATATAGTAAATTGACAATATAAACATGTTCTTTCTTTGAAAAGTCTATTAAAATTGATCGTATTATAGCAAAACAGATCAAAAAAAGAATGGAAAGCTTGCATCAATCTCAACAATGACAGAAATGAAGAACTAAAGAACCTACAGACATAAATATAATGACAGCACATTACAAAAATTTACAAAATATATTTTCTCCAAAAAATTGACAGAATAGTTGAAAGAGGCAAATTCACAGAAAAACATAGGAGAACAGTCCTATACTTATTAGAGAAACTGAGTCTAGTTTACAAACTCATGAAGAATTATATAGTCTCAATTGATTTATTTTATCATTGTGTATAGTATAAACAGTCCTTGAGAATTCAAATAAATATTCTGACAATTAGATCATAGTGCAAAATATTCAAAATTCAGGAAACCTGATGGCGAACAGATGGAAAGGAAGGAGACCAGAGGAAATGGTCAGTGTGAGTATGGGATCATTTGAATACTGATAAAGCAGAAAGAGAGCCTAGATAGTGCCTCATTCGTGGCCAGGTTGCTGTGGTTTTCTAGATTCAGGAATAGAGTATGAGCAAGCAAGGCAATTAATTACTCATGGGTAAAGGAGTTCAGAAACTCCTTGCTATTACTCATTGTAGGCTTAGATGTAAATACAAATTTCAGGGACTAAGATATCTGTCCAATAATATATCCAGCAGTTGTTCAATCAGCCAGGGAGTCCATTAGCAACGTTTCCCATTTAACAAATTCTTAAAAGCTAAGTCTGGAGTCTGATCTCTTGAAAAATGCATATGATATTTTTTAGGTTCTTATTTAACGTATTTGAGAAATAAAGATCTTAGATTGTTAGGATCTGGAAACTTTAGTATTTTTGCACAAAATTCTAGTATTATTTCACCCACTACTAAAAGAAATAAAATTTACAGATATCTGCCGCATAAAACAACAGTAATGAACATTTCCAATGAATCAGAATGACCAAACATGATCTGTTAGTAACAGATTTGCTCATGCTGTCATTAAATATCTGATAATTATGATACTTTATTAAAGATATATTCTCAGATAATTTTCCAAATATTTTACTTATGTTTTGTTGTTAAAATAATCTATCAGTATGCATGTGGAATGTATATGACCCTTAAGACTTTATTCCATAAGAGATATTAGAGTTGTTTGCTAAGTGTTGTATGTAGGCAGCAGAAAGCTGAACCAAGGATATCAAATCACTTCTAAAGAGCCATATATATGATGGACTAAATAATTTAATTAAAAATATATAAACAGATTATAAATTGCATATACACATATATTGTAATATTTATAATAGATGCATATATATGTACATGTACACATAAGCATGCATACATACACATGCATATATATGTATCTGTTCTATTTCTGGGTCTTCCTTGCACTCTCAAAGTTTTCCTGATACTTTCTAATATATCCATGTTTGTCAAATTCTTTCTTCCTGTTATTGTTATTGATCTGAGTCCTTATTTTTGAATTTAGGATTCTCTCAATATCTATTTGGTTAGTGGTTAAAAACCTGCTTGGAAGCAACAAGTTTTTACCAACAGTATTCTTAAAGAAATGTATGACAATATGCTCTATAAATGGTACCTGCTAATTACCACTTTTGAAACAGCTGTTCTCTCTGGTTTCTGTAAACTCTGAATTTCTAGCTCTTTTGTTCTATGGTGTTAGCACTTTTTTCTGTCAGTGTTCCAACCCCGCTCTGTGACAAGGGGAGATTTGTCAAGAAAAGGATGCAGTGCATGGTATTCAAAAGGTAACATTTACTGAAGGGTTTCAATGTGCTAAGTATTATTGCTAGGGCTTAATAAGCATTGGTTTATTTAATCATCAAAACAACCCTATGATTAACTATCATTATTATTTCCATTTTATCCGTTAAGAAATTGAGACATAGCAACATGTGTGAGGCAGAGCCTAGCTGTGTACACAGCAGCCTTCCTCTGGAGTCCACGTTCCAGGGCTAAAGTGCCATACATAGTCAAAAGAAGTCAATCAGAGAAAGACAAATACCATATGATTTCACTCATACATGGAATTAAGAAACAAAAGAGAGAGAGAGAGAGAGAGAGGCAAACCAGAATACAGACTCTTTGACTACAGAGAAAAAACTGAGGGTAGGGGGAGGGGATATGGGTGGAGAATGGGCTAAACAGACAGTGGGTATTAAGGAGGGCATTTGTGATGAGCACTGGGGGTTGTGTGCGAAATTCTACTCCTGAAACTAATATTACACTGTATGTGAACTAACCGGAATTTAAATCAAAACTTGAAGAAAAAAAAAAAAAACACTTTTTCTTCAAGTAGCTTCCTGATTGGGTTTCCTAACCACTTATTTAAACTCAGACATTATGAATTATCTTTGGTTTCCCTCCCAGGATTTTTAGACTGAAAAATTCCTCCTCATTTTTTTGGCATAAAATCAAACAAACAAAACAATCCACAAAAATTCCTCTCTCTTCCCCATGTTGCATCACTTCATAAGGATTCTATCAGTTTACTGTCCTGTAATCATGATTTATGCTTCCCATTTCTTTTTTTTTTTTAAGATTTTATTTATTTTTTTGACAGACAGAGATCACAAGTAGGCAGAGAGGCAGGCAGAGAGAGAGGAGGAAGCAGGCTCCCTACTAAGCAGAGAGCCCCATGCAGGGCTGGATCCCAGGATCATGACCTGAGCTGAAGGCAGAGGCTTCACTGAGCCCCCTAGGCACCCCATGCTTCCCATTTCTTATCTAACCTATAAACCTTAAACTTTTGGAAACTCAGTCCATGCTACAGTAGTGTTTTTAAAAAAGTGTGTGCCTTCATACTGTCCTTAGGATAAATCCAAACTTTCCAAAAAGGGTAATTCCTATGTCCTTCTCAAAACAATATCATTTAAAAAAAATGCTTTTAGGTAAACCACTTTTTATGATAACACTTTTTTTTTTTTTAAGATTTTATTTATTTATTTATTTGACAGACAGATTACAAGTAGGCAAGAGAGGCAGGCAGGGAGAGAGAGGAGGAAGCAGGCTCTCTGCGGAGCAGAGAGTCCGATGTGGGGTTCGATCCCAGGACCCTGGGATCATGACCCGAGCTGAAAGCAGAGGCTTTAACCCACTGAGCCACCCAGGCGCCCCTATGATAACACTTTTAACATAAAAATGACTTAAGTAAAAACAAAATTTGTCCAGGATCTTTATACCTTATTTTCTTACAAAATAAAATTATACAAATCAATGAGCTTTTGTAACTATTTGATTAACATCCACTCTGGTTCAGTTCCATTTGCTTCTTTGTAGAAAATGTACCATTTATTTTATTATTTTTTTTTAAGATTTATTATTTATTTATTTGACAGAGAGAGAGAGGGAATACAAGTAGGCAGAGCAGCAGGCAGAGAGAGAGGGGGAAGCAGGCTCCCCGCTGAGCAGAGGGCCTGATGCAGGGCTCAGGTCTCTGAGATCATGACCTGAGCTGAAGGCAGAGGCTTTCACCCACTGAGCCACCCAGGCACCCCATCACCTGCCCCTTTTAGTGTCACAGCTCTCATTCAGCGAAGTCAAAAGCATAGTAAGAAAGAAAAACAAAACCAAACAAAACCTCCCAGGTCCCCCCTCCCATCCCAATACATTTAAATATGACTGGAGAAATATTTAGCACCCTTTCAAATGAACAGAGCTTACATTTATAACCATGAAACTCAAGAGAAACTTCAGTGTGACTGATCAATTATATATATTTTTCTAATTTATTAACTATTCCGGCCTGCTAGAAAATGTTTCATACCTTCCCCTTAAACACTGCCCCTGCCACCATAACAGTCAACGATACTCAGATCCTACCTCACTGAGAGGACTGAGCAAAGATGATTCTCAAATGTCCATTTCATGTCTACCCACCCACCTCTCATACTCCACCTTCCAGTTTCCATAAATGAAATATTCATGATCTTATCCATACTCAAGGGAAGCTTTCCAAAAACCCTTACCTTTCTCCTCTATATCAGTATTTTCACTCTCTATTGCCTCTGTCAACAAGACATGCTATTATTTCTCACATCTTAAATTTAAAAACAAAACAATTGTTAATGCCACTGTGCCAATGAGTACTCAATTTCTTTGTCCTCCATTTTCAGTAAAATCCTTCAAAAGAGTTTTCTATATTCAGTGGCTGTAATTTTTTCTCCTTTCTCTATTCTCTTTTTCTATTCTCCTTTTCTCTATCGATCTATCTCCAACCAGGTACCTTTCTCTATCACTCCTTATTCCAAACTTTCACTATGTCATCAATGATCTCCAGATTAGGTAACATGGTACGCTGAATAACGGCCCCCAAAGATGCTCAGTTATTAATCCTTTCAACCTGGGAATATTTTACCTTATATGATAAAAGACACTTTGCAGATGTGATTACGTTAAGGGCCTTTAGAAAGGGAGATTACCATGAAATATCCTTGTGAGTCCACTGTAATCATAAAGGTCCTTATAAGAGGGAAGCAGGAATGTCAGAGTCAGAAAGAAAATGTAATCATGAAGTGGCTAGAGAGGAGAGAAGATGCTACATTATATGTTTTGAAGCCTTTAAGTATTTACTTTTTTTACACAAACTCGAATCCACCAATTTAAAAAGTTAAAAAAATAAAAAGATTAAATAAAGCCAATCATCCAACTTCATATAGAACAAATTGATTACATTGATCTGAGATAGTTTTGTTAAGGGATAATGGGCTTTCTTTTTAATTACTATTATATACAAAGCTAATCAGTTTTTGGTGGTGGTGCTTAGATATAAACTTATTTTGATCCAATTTTGAGAGATTTTGAAAGATTCAGACAAATAGACTATGAAATTATTAATGAATAATTTAAAGTGAAAAACAAGTTTGTGTCTTTCTTTTTAATACCATTTCATGAATTAATAATAAGATCTCAGCTAAGATACTTTGGCCTCTGTCTCCAAAGACCTTCACAAAATCCATTTTTATAAGAGAAAATGCTGAAATCACAGAGGTGAGGTTTTCTGATATCAGAAAATATTAATGAAATTAATAAAATCTAAATGTACTGTTTGATTTTATTTAAAAAATAAATATTTTTGAACTAATACTGAGGAGTGAGTAAAATCAATTTTAAAATACTGTATTATTCTATAAAACCACAGTAATCAGTATTAGTGCAGGACAGACAAGTCCAGCAGAACACACAGAACCCAACCAAAACCCGTGTTTTAAGACTGTATGTAAAGACTAAAACTACAGAGTTAATGGAGAAAAAAAAATATAAGAAAATATCTTCATAATGTAGAGAAAATAAAGAGTTCCATAACAGAACTTCAAAACCAAAGACTGTTAGGTAAATAAAATGGTGGATTTGATTTGATTTGATTTTCAAAATTAGAAAAAAAAATTGATGAAGGAAACAGAAAAATGAGCAGAAAGATCAGAAAATGTATAAAATTTATAAAAATTTACATTAGTTTCTAGAATAGATTAGGATTTCTAGCAAAGCCATAAGAAAAACTGTCACAGATGAGGACAGGGTGTGACAACTTGAAGATATCAAAACTCAAAAGGCTAGATCATAGAAGGAGAAATTCAAAAGCATTACCAGTCAGAGGAATTTAAATCAAAGCAATAGAATAAATTTCAAGGAGCAGAATGGAGATGATAAAACAAAAGGGTAACAAGAAGGAAACATTCTGAAAATGGGAAAACTGACGAGGAAACTTTAAAGATATTAGGTTTATTTGGACCAGAAAAGAGGAGTAAAGTTAGTTCCTGATTGTTCTAAGGTGACTCTCAGTGACTCTTATCCTTTCTGAGAAACAACAACAAAAGTTCACATTGCTCTGTTAGACTGAAGAAAAAAAATGCTCACGAACATTTAAGACTGGTACCCTGTTGTTCTGGTGATTCTAACTCTGCAATGCTCCATATGTATAAATGGTTCAGTATAAAATGCCTTTTACCTTCATTTTACTATTTTACTGAATTCACCCAATTAAGCCCATCACAAGAGAAATAAGATATTAGACTGAACATGTGGAAAGAACTGAGAAAAATGATGGAGAATTCACATTTTTCAAGAATTTGCTCTAACACTTCTTTTTTTCTTCCTCCTTGAGGACTCATTGTGATTTTACTGCATATTTTAATATTATCTTCCAAAATATGGTTTCCATGCAGAGTTATTCAGCCCGCAAAGGAATACTCTGCAGCCATTCTCTGTTCTGTGTGCTAACAATTAATTTTACTGAAACTTGTTCTAAATATGCAACAGCCATCTAGGTAACATTTACCGACCAGGTGTAAATTCTCCAAGTGGTAATGAATCCTTGGAAACCTGGCAAACACTGGCACATTTGACAATGAAACCAAACCCAGAGTAATTTTTCCCCATAAGTATGTTAGTGTCCCTTTTGTGAATAAAAAGATGGACGTGTTTTTATGGTTTAATATTTACTAGCATTCTCCAGCCAACTCCAAGACACTAGGAGACAAAAACTGCATGCAAAATTATGACTCTTCTCAGGTTGGCCCTAAGCAATAAAAGGAAAGGAAAGTAATTCAACTTCTGGTCCCTTACCTCATCTTCTATCTCCTTTGCTTGGACCAATAGCCTTCCCAGCTATCAACATCTGGCTTTAAGAATAATTATCAGTTGTCATTCATTTTTATTCCAGCTTGAACATGTCCCTGTGTTTCATCTCCAAAGAATACTGGTTATTTTAACTCTTATTTTCAATTATGAAATGAAATAATTTTCTCTAAATAAAATGGTATCAAACACTAAGTTCTAAAAAAAAAACAGATCATAGAGTTTGTTGTGTGACTTATTTATAAGGAGATGGTAAGAAAACTATAGCTAAAATCATTAAAAGACTAGCCTCATTTCCAGCTTGAAACAGATTCAAATAGATTTCATTACATGTAAATTCTTATCTGTCTCTTGCTTAAGTACTCAACATTTTTTTGAAAAAATTATTAACTTTTTTCTTTAAAGTACACATTAACTTATATTGATCTTGTGGAAACACCTTGAATGTTCAAGTATATCTGGTGAAGAGTATGGGACTTGCTTTTACGTTTTTAGTACTAAAAATGGTAGTAGTTCCAGAGTAGAAATTTGATAAATAATAACTTAAGTACCTTCTGATATGCTCCAACAATTGAACAACTTACTGGCATCTTTTCGATGACATCCTAAAAAAGTTGCACCCTATGCCAAAAAAACATAAAAACGTTTAACAAGACATTGATGCTTGTGTAATTCCAAACTTGTGAATTGTGAAATCACCCACTGGCTATGTCTACAGAATAAGGATGTATTTAGAAAAAGTTAAAAGTCAGAAAACTTTGATTATTTGCCTATAGAAAACAAATAAACAAAAAACTCCTGTGGCATTTGGAAATATGTTGTTAATGAAAAGCTTAATCAAGGTTATAGAAGGGTAAAACTGCATAGTCATACTGTGTTAGCAAGCAATTCTACGCTCTACACTACCTGGAGAGGAAGTGTTTAAAGGGACCAAAGTAGGTCACCTGTAAAAATCAGTCTGTAAATCCAGATCTAGAACTCTGTAAAACAACATCAAATTTGTACAACTGAACATAGTTATCCATGAATATACATAAGCATATGTTTATATATACATATGCATGTACATATATGGTCCGTGGGTATCTACATGCATCTACATGAAGACATATATGTAGATTTATGGACACGCACATATAATATGTGAATATGAATGTATATGCATGCAAATATGAGTGTGTGTGTGTTTGTATGTTTGTATGTGTCAAGCCAGGCAATTTATATGTAGATAAGAGAAACTACCAGATTGTGTATGGGGTGGAGAAATAAAATGGGAAAGGCTGGGTGGTGCTTTACTTTTTTTCCTTTGATAAATATGTGACCTCCCAAACACTGAGTCAGCAATCGATCATGCTAGGCTTGGTTTTATGCTTTATTAGGAAGGCCTATTTAGGATTTGTACTCAATCTTGGGATATAACACATATTCCCATGCTGAAGTTGGCAAACTACAGGCCAAATTCATGCTATGGCCCATTTTTGCTTGTTTTTATGTTTTCTTAGGTTTAAAAAGATTTTGAAAAAAGACTCATATCTGTTTGATGTATTGTCTGTGTTGTTGTTTTTTTTCTTAAACACTAAGATGGCAAAGTTGAGTAGTTGTTTTAAAGAACATATGGCCACAAAATCCAAAAATATTTACTACCTACCTCATCCTTTACACAAAAATTTTGTCAACCGTGCTTTAGATAAATCCTTACTCCTAACGTATAGACTTTCTGTTTTCTCTAATGATTGCTGAGTATCTCAATGAGATCTCTCCACTCTAAATAGGTTAAAGTCCAGAATTTCCAGTCCTGTGCAATCTCTAGCATATTTATTTTGCACTCAGCCCTGTAACAATTGTATTTTTTTTAAAAGATTGTATTTATTTATTTGACAGAGATCACAGGTAGGTAGAAAGGCAGGCAGAGAGTGAGAGGGAAGCTGGCTCCCTGCTGAGCAGAGAGCCAAGAGCCCAATGTGGGGCTCGATCCCAGGACCCTAGGATCATGACCTGAGCCAAAGGCAGAGGCTTTAACCCACTGAGCCACCCAGGAGCCCCAACAATTGCTGTATTTTAAGCCCCATATTATCTCACTATGTTTATACATAGCCTAGCTTTTAGCCAAAAATCCAAGAGACATCATATAGACTTTAGGCACCTCTCTTTGTGTAACTCTCTTTTCCAGGATAATCATACAAAAATTCCAACAAATAGAGCAAACTGGAATTTCTATTTCTACCTGCTCAGCCCAGCAATACAATCATTCCCCCACTTGGCCTCTATACTCCTGCTCTGTAGTCAGAAAATGCTATAGGATAAAATCCCAGGTTCATGTGTATTCCTTTCTCTCAAAACTCTAAAACCTGTCCTATCTATTGCACATTGTCTGGAAAATGTCATATTTTATATGTTGTCCAGTTTTATAGTTGCTTCCAATGAGAGGGTAAGCCTAACACAATTGCCCCATTGTGTCTGGAAATATAGCCAGTAATAGTAATTCAATAATGATTTATGAAGTAAATGTGTAACAAACTTATCTTAAAGTTAATGTATTAGTGAGATTTGGGGTAAGTCGTAAAAAAATTGTGTGGCTAGCTACTATGTTTGAACTTGCTAGACAATCTGTCAATGAAGAAAGGGTCTATTTCTGAATATAGTCCCTACCACTGTGGAATTGATAAGCAAAAATCACTAAATAGATAAGGGATACATAAATAAATATAACCAAAAAATTACTTTGGTTTAATAACATCCAAATTTGTGCAGGTACTATCTTCATATATCTTCTAAAACTTATGACTTGATTATCATATAGGGAGTAAGCATGCAAGAGTCATAAGTTAATTCAAGATGTTCAAATGACATCTCTAATAAGAAATGTTTATGTTAATAACCACTTTAAATATGATAAATGTCAACCCTAACCACTAATAATTACATGGAAAAAAAAGAAGGATGTTAATTTGCTGAAGAATTGATAACATAGAAAATTACAGCTAATGAAAACAGTTGCACAAATTAATTCTAGATTAAAGTGACAGAATAGTTTGTGTCTTTATTAGCAAGACCATATTTTCAACAACTGAGGAGACTCACTCTACATTTTGAGATTACTATGTTTATCCAACATTATCCATACATATCAATTAAACACATTATATCTGTACTTATCTTACTAAATTAGCCTTGATACTGGACATTACAATCTTCAACATGTCAAAGTACAAACCATTGGCAATATTTATATTTTAAGAAACACTCAAGAGTCCTTTAAGCTCCTGCAATTATTAAACAGGTTCCAGACCATACAAGCACTCATCTGAATGTTTAAAGAATTTGCACACTTATTTCTGAACATAAATTTCACCAAGTTCATAAAGCCCACTATAGATAATTAATGTTATCTAACCAATTCTGGTAAGAGTTGAGGAAGGTATTTTCTTTCCCCTCTTTGGCTAAGGAACAGTAGAAATAAACTCTAGGCTAGAAGTCAATTATTAATTATGGTGGTAAAGAAGCTACATAGAGTATCATATCAAGAACTGCTTGCTCACACTAACATAGTCTGCATTTTAGTGTTTATATTTTAGAGTTTTACATTAATACTTACTTCCTCCTCTCTGATATCTTGTAACATAGGAGTAAGCCATACTTTTTTTTCAGTTTTATTGAGAAACTATTGATATATATCATTAAGCTTAAAGCATACACTGTGGTGGTTTAAATTACATATACTGTGAAATGATTACCACAATACGTTCTGCTAGGATCCATCTTCTCAATATAAAAGAGAAAAAGAGAAAAAAAAAAAAAACAAGGAAAAAAATTTTCTCCTTGTGATGAGAACTCTTAGGATTTACTCTCTTAACTACTTTCCTATATACCACTCAGCACTGTCATCAGGTTGTACATTATATCCCTGGTGCTTATTTAATCTTATAACTGGACTTTGTACCTTTTGACCATGTTCCTCCAGTTCCCCTTCCTCTAACCCCCTCTATCTGAATCTGGTAACCACAACTCTGATCTCTTTTTCTAAAATGCCACCCCCCAACACACATGTGAGATCACACGATAGTGCTCTTTTCCTGTCAGACTTATTTCACTTAGTACAGTGCCTTCAAGGTCCATCCATGATGTTGCATGGTAGGGTTTCTTGAGTTGTTTTTTTTTTTTTTTCTTTTATGGTTGAATAGTATCCCAATGTGTGTGTGTGTACATATATATATAATATACATATAATATATATATATACCATAAATTATTTATCCATGCATTCACTGATGGACTCTTGGGTCATTTCCATATCTTGGCTATTTTAAATAATGTTGCTATGAACATGGGGGTGGAGATATCTTTTCTAGTTAGTGTTTTTGTGTCCTCTGGATATATTCCAGAAGTAAAACTGCTGGGTCCTATGGTGGCTTTATTTTTTGAGTATCTTCCACATTGTTCCATAGCAGTTGTACCAATTCATAATCCCACCAACAGAGCACAAGGATTCCCTTTTCTCCATATTCATTCCAGCATTTATTATCTCTTGTCTTCTGGATGATGGTCATTATAACATGTATGAAGTGGTTTTTCATTTTGGTTTTAATTTGCATTTCCTTAATGACTACATGTGTTGAGCATCTTTTCATATGTCTGTTGGCCTTTTATATATTTCTTCTTTGGAGAAAGCTCTATTCAGGTCCTTTGCTGATTTCTTTTTAGTTTTTAACTTTTTATGTTTATTTTTTTTTTGAGCTTGAGTTGTATGAGTCCTATATATATTTTGGATATTAACCCCTTATCAGATGTATGGTTTACAATCTTTTTTCTCCTTCAATAGCTTGTCTTTCCAGTTTCCAGTTGATGGTTTCTTTTGCTATGAAGGACTGTAGTTTGATATAGTCCCACTTTTGTGTTTCTTTTTCTTTCTTTTTCCTCTCTTTTCTTTCCTTTTTTTTTTTTTTCTTTTTCTTTTTGGTTCTTGTGTTTAAGTGTCATACACAAAAAATCATTACTAAGGCCCATGTCAAGAAACTTTATTCTTATGCTTCCTTTAAGTCTTTACTCTATTTTGAGTTGATTTTTCTGGATGATGTAAGATACAGGTCCAATTTGCTTTACATGTGAATATCCAATTATCTCAGCATCATTTATTGAAAGAAATGTCTTCTCTATTGAGTATTCTTGACTCCCTTGTCAAATATTAATTGACTGTAGGTACATGGGAGTATTTCTGAGCTCTTGATACTGTTCCACTGGGCTATGTGTATATTTTTATGTCAGTACCACACTGTTTTGATGATTATAGCTTTAGAGTACAGTTTGCTACCAGAAAATGTGATGCCTCCTGCTTTGCTCAGGAATTCTTTGACTATTCAACATCTTTTGTGGTTCCATATCCATTTTAGGATTCTTTCCCCCCTCCCTTAGTTCTGTAAAAAATTCCATTGGAAGCTTTATAGGGATTCTACTGAATCCACATATGGTTTTTGGTAGTACTGACATATTAACAATAAAAATTCTTCTAAATCATGAGCACGACAACCTTTCCATTTATTTCTCTTCTTCAACTTCTTTCATCAATGTCTAGTTTTCAGTGTAGTGATCTTTCACCTCCTTAGTTAAATGTATTCCTAAGTATTTTGGTATTTTTGAAGCTATTGTAAATGGGACAGATTTCTTTATTTCTTTTATAGGAAATCAGTTGTTGGTGTATAAAAATGCTACTGATTTTTGTACGTTAATCTTGTATGCTGCAACTTTATTGAAATAATTGATTAGATCTAATCATTTTTGGTTGAGCATTTACAGTTTTCTATATATAAAATCATGTCATATGCAAATAGAGAAAGTTTTATTTCCTTTCTAATTTTAATACCTTTTATTTCTTTCTCTTCCCTGATTGCTCTAGTAGGACTTCTAGTACTACATTGAATAGGTGTGGTGAGACCTGACACTGTTGTCTTATTCCTAATGTTAGAGGAAAAGCTTTCAATCTTTCATCATAGAATATGATGTAAGCTGTGGGCTTGACATGTATGGCCTTTAGTATGCTGAGACACAGCCCTTCTATGCCAAATGTGTTATGTGTTTTTATCATGAATCAATGCTGAATTTCATCAATTTTTTTTTTGCCTCTACTGAGATGACCATATGATTCTTTTCTTCCCTTCTGTTAATGTGATGTATCACACTAATTATTTGCATATGTGGAACCATCCTCACATCCCAAGGATAAACCCCTCTTGTGGGTTTCCTTGTGAATGATCATTTTGATGTGTTGCTGAATTTGGTTTCCTTGTATTTTATTGAGAATTTTCACATCTACATTCATCAAGGATATTGGCATGTACTTCTCTTTTCTAGTGTCCTTTTTGGGTTTTGGCATTAGGATAATGCTGGCCTCACAAAATAAGTTTCAGTTTATTCCCTCTTCTTCATTTTTTTGGGAAAAGTTTGGGAAGTACTAGTGAAATTCTTTAAACATCCGGCAAAAGTCACCAGTGAAGCCATCTGGTCCTGGGTTTTTATTTGTTGAGAAATCTTAATCTATGCTGATGTAAAGTGTCTTACCACTTGCACACTACAAGTATGAATTTAGTCTGCCTAGATCCATGTACTGGTTGCTATAAGCCTCTCCCTCCTTCTCTATCATAGTCAGAACACTAGTGGTGACCCACAATGCTAAGGGGAGCTGTCTGTTCCACCAGGGTTCTCTTTTCCCACTGAACGAACCAGAAGCTCAGGGAAAACCTCTCCATGTAGTGCGGCACTGGCATGGGGGAAGGCCAATTTGTTCAACACATAGCCGCTCTCTCTTACTCTTCTAATGCAATGTGTCTTGGTATCTGTAGTGCAGGGTGTTATTTCAGCCTCATCCTCATGTTCTAGGAGTCTCTCACTGGTTTCCTGTTCTTGTTATTAGTTGTTCTTGTGATGGAAACTTAGGTCAGGAAAAAACCTATGTCTTCATCTTCATGACATGACTCAGTCATAAAAGTCTTTTTTTTTTTTTTAAGATTTTATTTATTTATTTGACAGAGAGAGAGATCACAAGTAGGCAGAGAGGCAGGCAGAGAGAGAGAGGAGGAAGCAGGCTCCCCGCCGAGCAGAGAGCCAGATGTGGGGCTCGATCCCAGGACCCTGAGATCATGACCTGAGCCAAAGGCAGAGGCCTAACCCACTGAGCCACCCAGGCGCCCCCCAGTCATAAAAGTCTTAATTGTGTTTTATATCAACACACCAAGCAGGATCCTCCTATTTAGCTCTAAGTAATCTGGAAGTAATTCATGGTACTAATTATGGACAAATATGACAAGGCAGGCCATGCATGAGCCAAGTATTTATTTACTGGCTTTCTGCAAGAATTATATAGGAAAAGTAGTTTCAAAAGCTTAATAGATAAGCACTAACTTGCAAAAAGGCCTGGCCAGGTTTGGTCTTCTACAGTAGTTTACATTTACATTTACATTTATATTTATATTTATATTTATATTTATGTTGGTATTTATACAAACACCCATACACACAAGCAAAAACAGTGAGTCAAACACTTAAGAATGACATCTCTGGCTTTAGAGTCTCTCAGCCATGGACTATAAATATTTTCTATCAAGGCAAATGTATATATTAGATAAATTCAAGTATATAATTAGAAGATTTTTTTTTAAATGTCTCCTTATCCTTCTCATCTAGTGAATCATAAAAATTTTTTGTTTGTGGTCAGTTATGGCATGTAACAAAGTAACCATCTCACTGAACAAACATATAATTAGTTGAACAAGTATTTTATATTGCTAGGCATTGACTCACTGAAATTTTCAAATGCAAATATAAATGCAGATTATATAGTTGATTATTACATTATGACTGATATAAGTAAAATTTATCCTGGCCTGTATTTTTAAAAAGCAGAAATTGGTTATGTTTTAATTATTGAGTAATACAAATTACATTCATGTCTGAGCTTAAAAGGGCACTTATGAGAAAAATACATTAAAACTCCCAGAGACTGTTTCTGACTAAAATTATAATTGTAATAAAACTTTGCTGAAGAATACAATATAAGTAGGATACTTGAATACCTACTTATGCTGTTTTAGAAATAAATCTTTGAATTCAATTGAAGAGTACTCTACCTATAGTGAAAAAGTATATACATATATGTATGTGTGTATAAAGTTCAAAATATTTTAAATAAATGTATAAATGCAATTTTATCAGGGCAAAAAGATTTTCAAGTGTGCAAAAAGATAGTTAAAGGGAAAAGATTTGGTAAATTTCAAAGTCAAATAAATCTACTGGAAAACACTTTTGAAAATAAAAGGCTGATTTTCAGTAAGGTGCAGAATCTTATGAACTGGCAAGCCTACAGGGGGTAGAAGTTGGGGTGTAGGTGGGCTGATCAACCTTGAATTCTCTTGAAAACAGTGACTGTGTGTGTATAGTTGATAAAAATTATGACTTTGCCAATGATGGAACTCCGGAGTGATACTCCTGGCACTGCCAGGAGCCACCCCTTCATGACTCCTGATAATTTGATTTTGTCACTGGGCTCTTGAGAAAGCTACAGAGGTGAGAGGGCTAGACTTATAGCATCACCCATTTTTCATGTTCCAAACAAGACTTCAGCACTGAGCTGACAGTCTGAAAATAATATTATACCACAGATTTTAACAACAAAACAAAACCCTCAATATTTTCTCAAAAGTAACCCCAGAACAGTCTATTACATACAAAAGTGGAAGTATAGAATATTATTCAGCTGATCAAGTGCTTAGCAAATTGAAGTGACTTTTTTTATTACACAAACTATAATTTCCTACTCAAAATAAGATGAATGAATACAGTAACTAGAAAATCATATTTTTTTGCTATGCACCTGCACCTAATAATTACAGCTGTGATTTGCACAACTTTTTTTTCCTTTGTTCAGAAAATGTACATTTTATATTGCATCCCACCTGCATTCAACACAGAGTAAGTCTCTATAGTAATTACATAACTATATTTAAATGACAAAGCATGTAATTATAACTTTAAAAATAATTTACAGTAACAGTTGAATCTGGGCTTAAATTTTTTTTTAAGATTTTATTCATTTATTTGACCGAGAAAGATCACAAGTAGGCAGAGGCAGGCAGAGAGAGAGAGAGAAGCAGACTCCCTGCTGAGCAAAGAGCCCGATGCGGGGCTCAATCCCAGGACCTGAGATCATGACCTGAGCCAAAGGCTGGGTTTGAATTTTAACAATACATCGAATAGAAATGGAAGATAAAAAATTTAGCTTGTAGAATGCAGTTATTTCTGGAAGAGGGAAGAAAAATTCTTATAAATCAATGCACTTTCATTGAGGCAATTAATGGTTGATGTTATGACAACTGAGCATGAGAGTTTGCAACAGCCAACTCCTTGGATGTTCTGTCTAGTAAATTCATTTATAAAATTTACATTTCACTTATGAAATAGTGAAGAAAAAAAGCAAAGAAAATTTTAAACAAAGTTGAAAGGGACTTGGAAATGATAGGATGATTTCTCTTATTTTAACTATGAAGAAAACTATATCAAGAAAGGTCAGAGAACTTAACCAAGTTTACCACTAATCGTCCATACTGTTTACAGAATAAAAGCTAAACTCCAATTTTCTGATTCTTAATTGAAAATACTATCCAACTAAAAAAAATCAGTATTAAGAAGTACATTTTTGAAATGAGGTATAATTGACATATAACATTATATAAGTTTCAAGTATACAACAAAAAGATTCAGTATTTGTATAAATATTGCAAAATGATCACCACAGTAAGTCTGACTAACATCCATCACTATTCATACTTAGAAATTTGTTTTCCTTGTGTTGAGGACTTAAGATCTACTTTCTTAAGAAATGCCTTTTGATTTAAATACTAATTTTTGATATTAAGTATTAATTATAAATAAATTATAAATAGAGAGGTTTGTCCACCATCTCAAGACTTAGAGCCAAGTCTCTGCCCAGGATAAATAATCTAGGAATCAGAAAAATGTAGTCCTCAAGTTTAGAACTCCCACAGAATTATAGAAGGTTATGAATAGCTGAGGCTTTGTTGAAAACCTGCCTCAATGTCCCAAGTACTCTATTTATGTCTTGAATACTCTATTCATGTCTTTCATATATAAAATCAGATGATTTTTGAGATTCCTTAAATCACTGACACCTTAAGAAATCTATGAGTATTTTAATAATCTTTATTATCTGTGAAATTATGTTCTTTTTATTATTTTTAGAAGTTCAAAAAGAATGACCTTTTTGAAGAGTAAAACCACACAACATTTAAAGTTCCCACCAATGTCAAATTACCCAGTCCTGTTAGAAGCTACTGCAACTATCAGCATTATTCTGGAGTCTGCCTTTACACTTCTCTGGAGGCACTTATCATTTCATCCTGTATCACTGTTATTTATTTTCACGTCTCTCTCCTACTAGTTTTTAAACTCCTTGAGGGTAGAGTCTCTATTTTATTCATTTATATATAGCCCCAGTACCCCCATGGTGTCATGCACATAGAAGGTATACCTTGTCAAATTAATGAATGAATTGCCATTAAAAAGTCTGTGCATCAAAACACAAAGAATAAAAAGATAAATCAATCTGTCATATATGCAATTCTAGGACAGTATTATCTTTTCCTGTAACACTTGAGTTATATATGATGGATCATGATATAAACTGTCCATCCTTTTGGGAACATAATTTCATGGTTCATTTATTTATTAAGCCCTAAATTTGTGTAAGAATGAAATTAAACATAACTGCTAAAGTAGCCAAAAAATATGGCAGTAGTCTGGTTCTATTAATATAGTCTGGATACACTATATAGATCCTTTTTATTCTAATTTAAGAAAAAGGTAAAGCTTACAGAAATTATATATAATTAACACTCATTTATATTGTGGAACTACAGAACAATGTTTTGGGAAGTAAGCTGGTATCTGAGTGACAATTTAGCAGAACCATAAACATTTTTGTATAATTCAATTCCTCCATTTGTATCTAGAAATATATCATAAGGAAACAATTTGTATTAAATGTAGATGCTTTATCTTCAGCATTCTTTTATCATAGTAATAAAACTGAAAACAACCTATGGACCCAGAAATTGAAAATGCTTTTAAAATTACAGCACACCTATAAAATGAGAGCCCAATATGTCCTGGAAAACTCAGCCCTTAGAAATCGATACAGTTGGACACCTTAGTTATACGTAGACTTAGGAGAGACCATAATTAACAAATTACCCAGTTAGGATTCACAACTGGTTTCACCTACTGCTGAGATGAAGAATCTTTGAAATAACTTTGTTAGTTATTTTTCAGGTTGTATAACTGTTATAGATATTCAGCACTACTCAAGTCCAGTATTAGAGGGCTAATGCACTGGGTGTGTATGCTTATTTTAATCCCCGTGAGTGGCCACTATAATGGTAGATTCTGCACACTTTTAAAGTCACTTTACTTCCAGAGCTTTCCAGGATTGTGCAACTGAAAATACATACTCTGAAATCATTTTGTCACACAGGACATAACACAGAGACTATGGTATTTTATTGTCCAGTTTAACAGTCCTACCCAGTTAATGAAAAAAGCCAGTAGTGCTTAATGCTTCACTGTGCAAAATTACAACCTAAGTAAAGAAGTAAACTTTTTTTTTGCATCCACAATGCCTGATATTTTAACAGTGATTATGCTATTACTACTTGGTGTACGTCCTTTAAGAAAGTCAAATATTAGGCTGTTTTCACCTAGTAGGAAATGCAGTATACCTGAACCATCCTCATTTGGAGGTATTTCAAGTTCCACAGTAATATGCTATCAGTGAATCTGACAAACACTATTATAATAGACATTTCAACTGTGGTCCAAATATTTCTTTTTATTAATGATCATCTGATAGTGGCTTCCTGATAGACCCTATTATAATAGACACTTCAACTGTGGTCCAAATATTTCTCTCTATTAATGATCATCTGATAGTGGCTTCCATTAAAGAAATTATTTGTCTTATATGAGGTGTTACCCAACTATAAAAAAGAAAAAATTTGGCAAGCTATGAACTGGGATAAAATATCAGGCCAATCTCCCCAGATGATTATCTTGTATAATCACAAAGAAAATGTCATTGCCTATTAAGAATAACCACTGACCATAGGCTCATCTGTTCCTATAATGAAGGAGGCTCAACAACCAATATCATCTTTGGATATTAGAGACAACACAGTCAATACCTGGATGTGGCTAATTCTATATGATGCACCCAGGTAAGCAGACAAATTTGAGTAGAATTCTGCACCACAGGAAGCCTTGGGGTAAACCAGTAAGTGATAAATAAACTCTTCATTGGGGTCCCCATCAAACTATCAGTGACCAGTGTCACAGTTGATTAATGTGAATTTTGGGGTATGAGCTCTTGTTGGGTTTTTGGACCTGAAGACTTCCAATTCTACTGAAACAGATTTATATTTTAGTAGTAACTCTCAACATATTCATAGATTCTGAAGGAAAATGTTGTCTCATCAAAGGAAGAGTCAAAATTTTTAGGAATGGTGTTTTCATTTTGTAAAAAATTTCCCTTAACCATAGTCCTAGAAGCTGGGACAAACCCAAGAAAATCATGAAAAGAACTGGTTTACTAATAAAGTGTGATGCTTGTCCTCATTAATTAATGTTTGCTGGAGGTGATGTCTATAAGCATTATAATGTGATAAGGAAGCAAAATTCACTAAAAGAACATACCGCCAAATGGATTTTGTTCAATACAGTCATACAGCCAGTGTTTATACAAGCAAATGACTTCTTACCAACTACACTGACCACTGAGCACAATGGTAGCTCCTCATGTGATTCTCTTCACCAGCAAGCATTCTACTCCCGAAATAACTAAATGATAAATTTACATAGTCTTGTAGGCTGTTGCTAATTAACTTATGTAGTTAGAGCATTGGCAGATTCAAGGCAAAAAGCCTCAGTACCTGGTGTCCCAGCACTAATGTGGAATATTTCCTTTATTAAAAATTGGTCTTTCCAAAACTAAAGTTTACATATTTATCAAGCTATTCCTATCAAAATAAGAGAAAAATCAAGTAATCCTAGGCACTTCCTACAGGGAATAAGAGAAAAGCTAAGATACTAAAGATACAGTAAATTTCATCTTAGAATCCAGTCTTAGATCATTTTAATTCTCTAACATTACAGCTGCCAACTAAGTATAACTTCAATAGCCTATCTCTGAAACACTCCACTGAGCCATCTAAATGTTCTCATTCAAATGTCTCTTTCATTATTAATAGACCCTGACTTTGCATTCACACTGTGTACAGTATTGTTCAATAACTTTTTTTCTGGTAAACTCAAAGAAATAAAAATTTTCTTCTGTATGCTAAGTTTGAAATCTTGAAGGTTGTTAAAACATGGCTTCAATATTCTCCAGCAATAGGAAGTGCATTTAATTATTAGGTTACTCTCTCTTGATTTAAGGATCCATTTTTTTTTCTCTATAAATACAAAAGTTTTTCCCCATTTGTTGAAGTCTCTTGCAATCTGCTCTGGTCTAAGACTCTACCCAAAGAAACTTGGTTTTTTGTCTCTGGTGTAAATAACAGCCAAATATTAATATTTAGTTCTCATTATTCTCACTTCACCTATGGCATTGTGACTTAGTGAAAAAAGAAAGAAAGAAAGAAAGAAAGAAAGAAAGAAAGAAAGAAAGAAAGAAAAAGAAAACACTTCTATCTGCGATTACAAAACTTCACTGTGTATCAAAATCTGCTTGGGAACTTGACAAAAATATTGAGTCTTTTCTTATATCCCAAAGATTTAAAATGATAGATACTAGACATCTGTATTTTCATCAAGATTGGCAGCTGATTTGAAGCACATCAAGCCACATATATTTTAGGAATAATCCTGAATAATTTAATAAGTCCATGATGTATGATATAGGATTTCAGCATTTTATAGAATCTTTATGGAAATTACCAACACTATATGGTATTTGAGTTTTCATAGGTTTTATTAATGATGGATACACAATTTAATCTTTAAAAATATCATCTTAAGAGGTAGATATAATAGAGAAGCCACTGAATTCATTTTCTCATCTGAAAGTTTTTGTTTTGAAAATTCTCTAGGTAGATTTGATAAATACAAACTCTGGGTATCTTCTTTCAAAGTTACAGGATGCCCACAGCTTAGTAACTGAATCTGTTCTCCAAACAGCCATCCATTTATTAATGAATACTTTTGGAAAACTATTTTTTTAACATGTGGTGGGTTTTTTTGCTTTGAAAAATACATAACTCTGCTGCCCTTAAATCTATATTCTCCATTTTATTAGCAAAAAGATATTGCATCCTATTCTTTACATGAATCAGCATGAAATAAACTATTTTAGGATACAGAAAAAAAATCAAGAATAAAATTCTGCCTTCAGAGATTAGAATCTATTAGTAGGAGAGAAAGTTTGTGTGTGGTGGTGGGGGGCAACTGTGTATTCTTTCATTAAAAGTTACACATAAATCACCAGGGGATAATTTAAAAAAAATAGAAACCATTTCCAAGTGAGATAGATTAGAAAGAAACTTTAAAGAAGAGAGTTTTATATTTAAGATATAATTTTAAAAACATAAAGGAACTGTGGTAAAGTTATACATGGAAAAAAGCAAGAACAATGTCATAACAATGCAGAATGCTACCGATTACCATGATTGTACATCCTAATTCACATACTCAGCTAACAAATCAAATCCATTTCACTACACAGTTCAAGTTTTCCATCATACTTATTCCCTTTTATATTTCTCATCCTATAACAACTTAAATAAGCATGAGCTTACATTTCTTTTTTATAAGTCAGAGTTTTAACACAACTATAATTGCATGCATTTGTACAAAGATATCTAAAAACATGGATATTTTTCCAGATTATCTTCCTCATTTTCTCAGTTTACATCACACTTTGTTAATTCTCATACTCCATAGTGTGGCAATTTAAAATTTTTCTTAGAATTTTTCTCTAACAATTCTAAAATACAGGAACAAGTCTCATAGTGTCAATCTTACCATATCTTTCTGATGGGCAAGGAATACACTCGATTTTTGTTTGCATTGCAATGTGTTTTTCTAACACAATTTATTTCTTTGTAAACTTATGCCACATAAATTCAAAGACTACAGAGTTCAGAGTTTTGTAGTTCAAAGCTTTATAATTAGGAATGGTGATATTTTTCTCTGTATCATTTTATTATAAAAGCCTTTCAGTCTATTTAAAACAAGGGAAACAAAATTATTGAAATCACTTCATTTAGTTTTTATTTATATAAAGCCAAACGATAGTAATCATATAACTTATGTCTCCAAGAAACTTCTATATTTTACCTTCCACTATGCTCCAGCATAAACTTTTAATTTAATCTTGCCATAATTTTAATTCTTCTACAAAGATCTTGTGTTAGAGACTATTGTTTCTACTCCTTCATTTTTATTGATAACAGAACCTGGACATATTTTCTGATGTTGGAAGAATGCTTTGATTTCATGTAAGGCAAGTCCAAACCAAGGAACAGGCTGTCTCATGAGCCAGTGAGAAATTAAAGTTTGCTAAAAACTTTTGGTAGTGATTTTATTTCCTAGAGTTATCTGAGGGAAAAATAGTAAGACACACCTCACAGTATTTTGGAAAGAATTAAATGTAAAAAAATAAACATAAATAAACAAAAAATCTGGCACATAGTAAGTGCTTAATGGGAACTAAATGTAAATTCTACATACTAAGGTAATGTAAGATGATGGCCCAAGTTCTTAGACATTAAACCCAAGCCAGCAAAATCTGTCCTCTAGATATTTTATGGGCTGAGAAGATGAAGTCTCAATTAAGACATTATTCATTTGATGTCTTTCACAAACAGCTAAAAAGACACTTAACATGTAAATACTTACAGTTTTATAGTTATTCCACCTATTTCTATTAATACCTTTTAAAATTTTTCTTGTCATTGGCTCCTAAAACAATGTTAATTTCAAAAACATACTAAATTCCTAACTCCTTCTCACATACCTAGGACCCTAGAGATAAAAGAAGCCAAAGAGAAAAACGTGATATTCTCTTAAGCCTTTCACATTGTAGAAAATTAGAAAAGTATGATTTTTTTTTTAAGATTTTATTTATTTATTTGACAGACAGATCACAGGTAGGCAGAGAGGCAGGCAGAGAGAGAGAGAGGGAAGCAGGCTCCCTGCCGAGCAGAGACCCCGATGCGGGGCTTGATCCCAGGACCCTGAGATCATGACCTGAGCCGAAGGCAGCGGCTTAACCCACTGAGCCACCCAGGTGCCCCGAAAAGTATGATTAATAAATTCAAATAGAGCTAAAGAATATTTCCTTAGAGAAGACTGATAATACAAATTGCTCCAAGAAAACTTGATATTTTACACAAGAAAGAATGTAAGAGTAAACAAATTATAGAACTTAAAATTAATTTAGACAAAATATAGTATATGTTTATATACACACACAATGCATATATAAATGAATATATGTCAATGCGTGCTATGTGCACGTATCCATATTTGTTTGTACACACATGCACACAATCACATGCCAATACATTTGCAAACCTAAACAAAATACAGTCTTCTGGAAAAATACAATGTGTCAAATCTGGTGAAGTACACAAGAATAAGCATGGTAGTAACTGACACACTACTCAGAGACCTCTCACAGCCCCCACCTCACATACCCCCCACACAATTTTTATCCCTTTACAAGACTGTTTTACATGAATAGTCTACCAAATTACCAACAAATTCTCTATCTTCTATAAGTTTTACCAGAAAAAAAAAAAAAGAGAGAAATGCCTTACTTGCTTGTTAAATATACTTGATTCCAAAAATTTGTAGAGATGGTACAATAAAAGAGAAGGTATCTCTCTAGTGATCAAAGATGTTGCAAATCCAAATGATTATATTATTTGAGTCCATCTTTAAATTTTTAAAATGCATACATATATTTTATCCCAGCAACTCGAAAGTAATTTAGGTAAGAAAAACTTTTGTCAGTGTCTTATCATGAATGAAGATGTAAATTGTAAAGTAATGTAGAAAAAGCATTTGATAATGTTCAACATTTCAAAATGTTTAAAAATCCTCAGAATTAGTAATAAGTGGGAATTCTTCTTACCGAATATAGATCACATACCAACATCATCTAGGAAACAACACAGATAAATGTATATGTAATCCCTTTAAAAACCAGGCAAACACCAGTGTGCCTACTGTCTTTCAACCCTGAACAGATAAACTACAGTTCTTCGACATAATATCAGATGAAGAAGAGAGAAGAAAGTGAGGCATGATTCTGATAATGATAAAACTGCACAGAGAAATTGGGTATCAAGAGCAACCCATAACAAACAGAAGACTTCAACAAGGTCATCAGATTTAAACTCAACTAACAAAAATCAATAGCATTACCATATATCAGCAATACTCATCTAGAAAATATAATAGAAATCAAGATACTATCTACAATAGCAATATACACTTTGGGGTATTCAGTACGATTCTCTTAAAGGATATAAAGAAATGCAAGGATAATTGGGAGATTAATAGATTGAACTACTTACTATCATAAGGCTGCCAATTTTCCACAGTCCATTTTAAACATCTACTGAAAGTTCAATTACATTTGTAGAGGGACTTTTAAGGAGCTTACTCTAATACATGTATTGGTCAGGGTCCAGAATTCATATAGATTGGAAAATTGAACATATTTCCTTTCTCCTTTCAGAATTCATTCAAAAGTTATACAGATAAGAAAAATAAAAACTTAAACAGATTTTTGATAAAATGATAATACTGATAAGGACTGCTAAAAGCAATGATATTACTGATATAAGGAAGAAAAAAGAAATTTAACATGGGTTCCAGGTACTGAACCCAGCTGTAGCAGATCACAAAATATATTTTCTGAGGAGAAAATATAGGCTAAATAAAGGCAATAAGCATTTAGATATAAGAAAACATAAAATGAGTTGAATGTTGCCATTGGAACCCAGTTAATTTTGGAGAAAAAGAGTAAGAGTGCACTAAAATCATATAAACAAGCCATATTTGCAGGAACCAGTATGTGTTTGCAGTTACTAAGAAAGAGAGGACTTTTGTATTGTGAAAATAAGCTATTCAGAAATGTTGAAATTATCAATCTCTAACAGCAAGGGAGACCTAATAAACACCTGGACTAGGAAAAACAAACTCATTCAGTGAGAAATTTAAAAAAATAAATAAATAAATAAAAAACTTGCAAAGTATTTGTAAAAAGATATGAAGAAAAAGAAAAAAAAATTAGCAAAATGAATTACCTAACAAAGAAAAACTGCCAGAAAAATGTTGCCAAATTGTGTCAGTATGTGTGTGTGATTATAGACAAAAGAAATCCAACATATTTGAAATGAATACATTGAAATGTTTTCCATATCTCCCTTTATGTATGGCTTGTTGCCCCAGCTAATGGGATTGTCACCAGAAAATAACTCTCAACTGTCAGTTCCTTTAGAAATTGCCTCAAAAATATCAAATATCAAAAAATAACTGATATCCTCAAAGCCTTGCTTATTCCAGAGAAGCCTATATCTAACAATGAATCAAGATAAGAATAAAAAGGCACAGCCCCTTTGCCCAACTCAGGATAACATTGAAGGGCCTTTCCACCTACAGAGCTCCTCATTAGATAATAATCCCTTCACTGGGATGGTAGAATGACATTTCTCCACCTACCCAAACCTGCTTCATCCATTTCCCTTCCATTACTGAGTACACTCTGATAAAAATCTTTTATATTAATTACTATCTACTCCTGAGATATTGAAATTTTGGCAATTGTTACCAGAAGTGGAGTGGTTTAAGAAAGCAAATGTTAATATTGGATTTTGTGCCTGAATCATCTTCCTTCCAGCTGGCAATGATGATTCCATTATCTCTGGTAGATGGACCACAGATAGTTTCTGTCATTAAGACGGTGGAATGGTTCTTCAAACATTTATCAATGTAAACTGGGATTTTAAACTCTTGGAAAGGAATAAACGGGCGGGGGGGGGGGGCCGAAATAGTAAGGAGAATTATAATGCAGACCAGCAGATGTCCAAACAAGGCCATGCCATCTGCAATGGTGAAGTATGCACTTTTTGAAATACAGCTCCTGGCATGTTGCTAGATGCTGTCAGAGACAGAGCTCTTGACATGCAACAACAAGGGATAATGCAGAAAGTACTATTTATCATGAACTGGATTCCTCAGACTCACTGGGTCATAAAGTTAGGCAAGGCCAACAATATTCCATCATAATACGGGAGTGTAAATGTGGAATCCAACATGAACAGGACTGAAGAATACAAACACACTGCATGAGAAGGCAGTCTGGATAGACAGGACATCCACCAGTATTGCAAAAGAAGCATTCCTTCAGTGCAGTTACAGCCCCTTAAGGACATCCCTTACCACCAGATAACAAGAAAAAAATCCTAACTTGGTTCATGAATAAGTCATCACAGTAAAGCTGCACTAAAGCCCCATTCAGGAGTGGCCTTTAGAGACAGTGGTAAAGAAAATCTTTCCTGTGGGCAGAGAGTTTTGCAGTGTACCTCATTTTCTTCTTTGAGTAAAATGAGTAGCTAAGGCTTTTATTAAATATGTATTTATGAACATGAATGAATTAATTGGCAAACTAGTTCAAGACCTGGAAGGAGGAGGAATGAAAGGTCTAGGGAAAAAAGAACTGGAATTGAGGCATGTGATGGGCATACAAGAGTGAAACATAGTGTGGGGATCTTTAGATTGCATATTAACACCCACCAGAGTGTACCCAGGACAGAACAGATGCAGAATAACCACATAGATGAAAATCGCTCAACCAATTGACCTCAACCTCAGTCCCAATATAATAGCTGCATGAATGAAATACTCATGAAAGGAGGAATGAAGATGATACATGGGACAACTTACCATGTTTCCGAGGTGCCACTACCAAATGTGCAACTTGCCAGCAAGAGCAATCAATGCTGATTCCCACAACTGTTCTCTTTGAGGACCTGTCTCACCACTGGTAGAACATGGACTAAACTGGAGTCCTTCCACCCTGAAAAGTAGAGCAAATCACTCTGTCAGAAAAACACACATTTTGGATACAGGTTTTCCTTTCATGGTTATAGGACCATAGTAAGCCCTATTATCAGAGGAGTTACCAGGAGTTTAGTCCATGGATACAGGGTTTCTCATGGTATCACTTCAAATCAATAGACTTAATTTACAGAAATGAAGAGTAGGAGTGTTTCTATGAGATTCATTTGTCATATCACATATCATATAATCTAAAAGCTGTCAGTCAGGTAAAGCAATGACACAGACTGTTGAATGCATAGCTATAGTGACAGCAAGGAGGTATATCTTACATGGATAGTGTCATCTTCCAGTTCTTACATCAATGACATTCACACACACACACACACACACAGACACATGTATATACATATGTATATACATACACATATATACATATACACATATTCAAATCCCACCTCTTCCCCTTGCTATTTCTGTGACCTAAGGGAAATTACTTAATATCTCTTCTCCCCAGTATTATCATTGATAAAATATTTAATAGTTGAATTATTACTAAAGAAGATAACACTTCCATAACATTGAATATAGCTCCTGACACATGGCATATATGTTATATATGTAAAAACAAAGTAATAAAATAAAATATATTATTAGTTGGGCTATTTGTTGAACTAGTTGTTTAATTGGTGATAATGTGATAAAGATTAAGAACACTAGTTTTTGTGATCCTCCCTGGCATCTCGGACTCTACTGTCTATGCCTTTTGAGGTTGGGATCCTAATAAAGTATAAATGCTATAAATGGAGTTCTATATTTTCACTGAATTCAGGAAATCTTGAGGTACCAACATTTACCTTAGCCATGGTTTTAAAGACATCAGAAGAATCTTTGTTAAAATAAAATAAAATGGAGGCCAGGCTTGACAATCTCTTGGGCAGACAAAACCATTTAAGCCACATAAGCAAAACATAGTCTAGCTTATTTCATGACCATAAAGTGAAAGATAACTTAGATTTTATTGTAAATACCTCGGATAATTGTAAATAAATCTTAACTCATCTTCCTAAAGTGGTATAAATAATCAATTTCAATACTGCTGCCTGGAAACTCCCATTGTTATAACCAATCACGGTAAAGGTGAAAGACTTTCCTCATTTCCACTTTATAAGCCATCCTGAAACACCAGGTGATAGATATTAAGGAGGGTACGTGTGGTGATAAGCACTGGGTGTTACACACAACCAATAAATCGCTGAATGCTACATCAAAAACTAATGATGTGCTCATTATAATATACTGGCTAATAATAATAAAAAACAAAACAAAACAAAAGGCAAAAAAAAAAAAAAAAAAAACATGTTACACCTCCGAGAGTCATACCAGTTTCAGGTTTGAAGCATCCCTATTTCTGAACAGTTTGTTTCTTGCTCAATAAAATATTTATATCAGATAAAGCTCTCTGAATTTTCATTGGTACTTTCCACTGGTATAAGCGTGAATGTTACTGCAGTAAAGTAGCTGAAGCAAGACTATGTTCCTCAGTTCCATATTCAATTTACTAGTCATCTATGATCTTGAAAATACTGCAATGTGGGAAGTTATCAACAGTGCTTGAGAAGAAAATGGAAAATACAGATATAAACATACATAAAATAGAATCCTATTCAGCCATAAAGAAAAAAGAAAATCCTGCCATTTGTGACAACATGATGTACCTGGAGGACATTATTTAAGACACATGTAAAATAAGCCAGACCGTAAGACAAATACTGTATGATCTCACTAATTTGGGGGCATATGAAAAAGTTGAACTCTAGAAACAGTCAAATGATGGCTTCCAGGGTCTGGGAGGTGGGAAAAATGGAGAGATGTTATTCAAGGGGTATACACAAACTTTCCATTATAAGTTCTGAGATTCTAAAATACAAGAAGGTAATTGTAGTTAATAGTATTGTATGGTACACTTGAAATTTGCTAAGGGAGTAGATCTAAAGTGTTCTCAACAACAGAAAGATAATTAAGTGAAGTGATGGCTATGTTAACTGGATTGCAGTAATTATTTCACAATGTATAAAAACATTAAGTAATCATGTTGTATACCTTAGAAATTTCCCTGAAAAATATAAATAAATATACTTTTTAAAAAATTTGTCAGTCATATTTCATTAAGCTATAAAAAAGAGTACATTAATTATTTATCTAAATATATATTTTTAAAAAGGCAGTTAGGTACAGAATTTAATTCAGAAAGACACAACTTTTATAGTTCTGGCATATAGTAATATACATGAAAGGTAAACTAATTTGGAAGAAAAGCCAAAATATGGGCTTTTGGAGGAAAACATGGTTTCAGAATTCAGATAGCAAATGAAAACTGGTTGGAGGAAAAGACGATCAGGCCCTTGCACTAAGAAGAGAAGAGAATTCATCCAGCTAACATGCAAATTCTTCTTCAGTATGTGCTATCTTTACCTGTCTACAGATAAATATGAATCATCCAATAGGTTCCTAATAAATTCTTCAAAACCTGTGTCATAGGAAGAATAACATTCCTATAAATGCTTGCAAAATGCCAAGGGAGGTAGTTTCACCATGGAAATCTGACTTTGTGGCCTCACTGGTTGAATCAACAAACCACTGCATAAATGGAATGAAAATCTAAAATACAATTCTCTCTTTTCATATCCAATAGACAAGAGAAGGTAAGTGTATTTTCATTGAGAATCTGTTAAGAATTCAGCACCTTATAATTGGTAATGCAGTCCACTGGCCTCACTCTGAACCAAAAGTCATGAATGAATATATCTCCTTTTACCTATAAGTAATGACATAAAAATAAATAAATACATAAAGCAAAGTGAAATATTTAGTTTGCAATCACGTAAGTCATAGACATGAAACTTTACTCTAAGAAGCTGGTGGTAGACAGAGTACAAATGGTCCCATGGGTATGTGCAGACATCACCAGGGTATGGATCTGCGCAGGTAATACTGGATAGAAATTATAGCAACCAAAAAAGATACAGCAGCTCAGATTTTGTTCTGCACACAGTCCTAAAGATGGAGGATGAAGAAGCTGAAGGAGAGTAGTACTTTACCTGAAACCAGATGCTATATGGATACAAAGATTGTTTGACACATTAGCATGACATTAGATCTGTTCTGAATATAATAATGCCTGAGATACACACATCAGTAAACAACAACATTACCTGGAAGTTTATAGTTTCCTAGTAAACAGCATACATTTTTTTTTAAAGATTTTTTATTTCTTTATGTAACAGAGAGAGAGATCACAAGTAGGCAGAGAGGCGGGGGGTGGGGGGGAAGCAGGCTCCCTGCTGTGTAGAGAGCCCGACGCGGGGCTCATCCCAGGACCCTGAGGTCATGACCTGAGCCGAAGGCAGAGGCTCAACCCACTGAGCTACCCAGGCGCCCCAACAGCATACATTTTTTAAGTTAAAAATCAATGTTGGAGGAAAAAAGGTATTCTAGAAGAGAGAATCAATTTCAGGAATATCTACTTTAAGTAACTTGATGGCATTACCCTATAGAATTTTTTAATCTATTTGATTACCAATTAAAAATAAATGGTATTCAGTAGGATGATTCTTCCAGTATATAAATAAATCTCTGAAAGTGACGACAACATTTTTTGCAGAAAAACCAATATTTGAATTCACGGAAACGCCCAGTTTTAACACATCACTGTATTGGATTAGTTGGTTTATCCTGATACTTGCTTCAATGCTCCAAGTGGCAAAAGTTGAAATACCTGGCATGCCAAATACTTAAACTGCTCCATTCTTTTTGAAAGAGGTAGGTTAAAGCATTTTACTTCTATTTTTTCTACACATAGTAACTCCAGAGAGCAACATTCACAATCTATTCAGTCAATGAACATGACACAAATGAATAGGAAGCTTTTCCAGAAGAACTAGCCTTAATAATAAAACATATTCAAATGGACTTCTAAAAAGATATGTTCATTAAATGTTCTATAAATTTGGAGCAGTTTCCAGATTTCCAAATCTATAAGATTTATGTTAGCAAAACCTATCAGTGGTCCTCAAATATTGGCAAGCATTAGAACCACCTTAGAGATCATCTGGAATCAGCTTGCTGGGCAAAAAATCCGGATTTCTCACTCAGGAGGTCTGGGATAAAGGCAAGGACTTGCTTTCTAGAAAGTTCCGAGGTGATGCTAATATTGCTGGTCCTGGGACCACAATCTGAGAACTTCTGTATTAACAGGATATGGCTGCACAGAAAAATAATGCAAAAATCCTCACATTCTAAGCAGTTCTCAGAATTTAACAGCATTTGTTTAAGAGATATCCTTTCAGAAAATTAATCATACTGGTTCTAAGTTTCAGACACAGTCTTTCAGAGAAAGCAATTTTTGTGGAGAAAACAATGGGTTGGTTATATTAATTTTCACTAATTTTGTGGATCAGATTTGGAGACTACTGACACAGTTGAAAATAATTTTACTTTCCCAGTCATGAAATACTCTATCCTACTTTTTTCAAATGACATTTATGTTATTAAATTTTATTTCATAGAAAACCTAACTGATGTGGTAGTTCTCCTTAGTTTCTCACTTCTTTTTAAATTGTCAAAAAAAATCACTTTTACTGTCCCATTAATTTCCTGTACTAAAAAATATACCATTTATAACATTTTGTAATATATTTTTCAGTTTCCTATACGCCAAAATACTTTATATCTCTATTTATCTATAGGTCCATCCATATGTAATCCTTCCAGATTTTATACTTTTTCCATAATAAAGTTGGCACGCCAGTTATTACTTTACTGCCTTTCAGCTCCAAATCCATTTTTATTGCCTTTCTGAACTCTCCAAGTAGTTCTCCAGAGCCAACCGGCACAATAGTTGAGCTTGTCACTAGATGGCGCCAGAGGGACATTGGAGCTGGCGGGGACCTTGGAATGTGGAGTGCTGTTTTCCTTTCTTCCTCTGCCATGTACCAGCTGCATGGGAGGCAGCCAGCAGATTCCAGGAGCACCATCCTTGGGAATAGCTTCCCAGTCAGTGTGGAAGCTACCTTACAGGGCACTCCTGATTGCCAGCTTTGGGCTGTAGTTCTTCAGTAAACTTCTCTACCCTCCAGGGCCAAAGCTGTACTCTCTGCAATGAGGCTTGGTTCGCAGCTGTGGGGAGGGGATCTTCCAAATTTGTACCTTTCTTGGGGTCTATGCCTCAGTCCTAAAGATAATGCCCGTTGCTTATCTATATTCTTTATTGTTTTTTATAGCTAATCCCTTCTTGCTACTTAATAATGCTCCATATTATTTATTCCAATTACTGTGTAGTTCTTTTCTCCTCATTAAACACTGACGAAGACAATGGAATTCTGGATTTTCTGCATACCAATGTACGTGTATATTGTATGATTTTTCCATATCATTATATATTACAGGGCATATTTGTAACAAATACATTATAATTAGATATAGAAGTCAACAAATATTTTGATTTGTCAAATTCTGTATTTTCAAATATACTAAATATATCAAATAATTTTAAACTAGCTATATGATTTACAAACTTCAGGAGAATCTATGATAATTTGAGTTAAATCCATGTCCTTTTCTGCCTCCATAGTTTTAAAAATAGGTGCGTTAGCCAAATATGTCAAATGTTCAACTCAATTCTCTGTTTTGATTTTAAAGACCTAGTACCTCTGAGAAAAGATAGTATATAAAAGATATATAATTATAAATGCTCAAATTCCAATTATTATTGTGAATTATAACTTCTGAAAAAGTGATTGCTTCGACACTGTCAGTTGTGTAACAGCTTTAGTCTGTAAGTTGGACTCAATAGGGTACAAACAGAACTTCCCTCTCAATCTTCCCTACCACTCACCATTCAGTTCTCTCTGGATCCATCTTTTCCCACCCCTGGATGAAATGACAGAGTACTTCTGTAAACTTTGCAGCTTTTTAAAGTCATATAAACATATTTCATTAGTTAATGGAATTCAAAGTAATGTCAAAATTTCCAATTTTTTTCCAATTTAAATCTTTCCTGTCCACACAGCTAGGACACTTGCTTGGGAGACTATAGCTAGTCCAGTCTCTTCTCTTAATCCCTGACTCACTGACTGGTGTTTCTGAAACTTCCAGTGTCTGGGTGAGGGATACGAGGTGAGGCTGGGGAAGGAATGTGATGCAAGGGATCCAGTGCTGTATTTGATATCTGGTGGCTGTGCCCCACTTGGTGGGTGACTTCTGGAGATTCCTCTACCATCCCAGCTGAAAAATATCTGAATGTATTTATTTCCTTTGGAGCAAATAATACTTTTTGCCCTCATTCTAGTGCCCTAACCAGTTACAATTCTTATTGTATCCTCTTGGCTTTCAGTCTTCCACCACTCCATTAGGAAACCTTTGTCCTCTTGGATGAGATCCTTTTGAGAATAAGTCACTGCTGGTTCTTTCTCCCCTCTGCAGGGACTAACCCATAGAAAGAGTATTTTGCCCAGTGAAAAGACAACTTGCAAGAACTTCATTTTGCTCTACCTGTAGGCAGAAGTAGGTCTACCCATAGCTTCTGGCCCTTTAACTGTTCGTATTTAAGTTGAACATGAAATCCTTTAATCCTCAGACTCCAGGGTGCATATGCAGATCGCATATGCAATCTTTATAAGTATTTCATTTGAAGCACCTTACAGAATTCAAGAGATGGGAGGAATCATCATTTCCTTGCCTGTTGGAAGAGAAGAATCTAGAACATTAACAATTCCCTCCAAAGGACATTCCCCTGGCCTCATCAACCTTCTGTATAAATTGTAAGTGGTGACTGGCTAATCCTACTAGAACCAATTCTGTTTACCTCCTTTATATGTTAATGGATGGGATGGACCTCCATCTCACTTTATCATGTGAAATTCCTTGTAATCTATTGATTTGTTCTCCATTTATGGAGCCTCTGTCAACACAGAAAATTGGAAGAATTACATTTAACAAACTGTTGAATCTACATAATCAAAATGATTCCATATTCCTGTGATTATGCCAATGGAACTGAAATTCTGCACAAGAATAATAGGCAAAATAATTTAACCTCCTTGTACTACACATGGAATCTGCAACCCAAAGCATAAACTTATTCTCAGATGACTTTGTAGGACAGAGCTGAATTATTAAAGAATATGTCTATACTCTCACTGGGAAGGGCTATGATTTGTAAGTGGCAGGCTTCATCATTAGATTCCCCAATAGTAAAAATACAGTGTTTGATAGTCACAACCTAATGAGTTAAATTTACCACTATAAATAAGTCTGATCCTTAAAAATGTAAGCCACTTTCACAGAACTTTCTTCAAGTTTTTAGGGACAATTTTCCTGAAACTAATGCTACCAGAATTCAACAGTATCCTACCTGTTTATGATAAGCCTAATGTAAGATAAGGGTTTTATTAAGGTTGTTATTTCAGTCCCTTAGTGTCTAATCAAAAATATAAAATTGTGATATAGCAAACAACACAGAAGTAAAAATCTATTGCCTTCAATACTTATGAGGCTGTTTTTATTAGAGTTTAGAATATTCCCAAGGCCAAACTCATTAGCCTCTTAGTGATTTAGAAATAAAATGTGGTTTGTTTTATACAATGAAATATATAAATTTTATTTGATTTCAAATAAATTTATCAATGTTTTGCATATGTACGTGTAACCATTCAACAGTGCACAGTCTATGAGGGCCAAATGACATATAGATATATCAACAGCAAGTCAGATAATTAAATAATTTAACAGAGGTGAACATGAAGAGCTATAAATCATACAAAAAATTATTTCTGTTCAAAGAAATTGAGTAATGCTTCATGATCTGAATTTTGCTATTGTGTGGTTCTTTAGTGTTCCAACTACAAGCTCCGTGACTGCAGGGACCAACTTTGTTTCCTCCATCTTTGTATACACAGCACTTGGTATTAAAAGCATAAAACAATGAATATGTATTATATTTTTCATTGTAATGATGTTGTATCATTTATGACTGTTGAATATGTATGTTCTATAGAGAGGGTCTCATAGAACAATACAAGTCTGGTAAATGATTAGGGTTGGAGGTACAGACATGGGAATCAAAAAATCATTTTTATAGTTTTAGTCCTCCATCTTATCCTCTAAGAGATGAGTTACTTCACCTAAAATTACTTGACTTATATTTTAGGACTATAGGGGGCCCATAAATGACAAAATGGAGGGCATAAACAAGGTGGCATATTTTTATTCTCTATCAATCCTGGAAACATTGCTAGAAGACAGGTCAAATTTCTGGGGAGCACATTAGATTGCCAAAAATGCTATAATATTCATGGAGCTATAGCAGATAGTTTTCAACATGATGCCTTCTGGATTTGAAAGATAAGTGAAAAGACAATTCTGTGGAGCCCTTAATGGGTATGTTTCTGTGTACACATGTGCTTCTCCATTACAAATGTGTGTATGATACACAGTTCTACACGGGACCTGGAACAGGGCGTTCTTCCATAAATATTTGTTAAAGTAAGATTTATAGCTTCAAACACAAACCCTAGTAAACAAAGATATTCTACTTTACACCCTCTCACTTCTAGTTGCCACCCATTGTTTTAGTTTATTCCTTCCCCCAAATTTCTTGAATCAGTTTCACTTTAATCTCTCACATTATACCCAAACTTTTACTGTCATATAATTGTCCTCTTTAAGCTCACCAATGAAAGTCAAGTTGACAAAATTTGGGGGATATTTATTCTGTGCAAAGCATTTAATATTCAATAAAGCAGACCTTTTTGAGTTTTGTATATATTGTTAACCTCTTCAAGGCACTTGACGTGCTATCTTTTAAAGTGAAGCACATGGGTTCTTTGACCTTATCAAAATTTTAGGATATGTTCCGTTCCTGTTTCTCTTTCCTCTCTTTTCTTTGATGTCCAATATTTTACTGTTCTTCTATTCAGTGCATCAGTTCTTGAAAAGCTGAAATATGTTATCTTCTCTTCATCACTGACCTTTACCATGGTTGTCTCATATCCTCAAAGAACAGAGCTGCATTTACATTTAGACAGAATATTTTTCAAATAATTCTATAGTCTTTTCATGCTTCATGTATTTTTTTTCACCTTTAAATGCCTACAAATCACTCAAATAGAATAATACTGATGAAAAAATATCACCCTAGACATTGTGCCAGCATTGGAAATGCAGAATTTAAAAAAATGAATCCAACTTTGATTTCTCCCATCATATTACATTAACTTGTTCTAAAGAATCTTCATCTATTATATTTGCCTCTTTATATTTCTGCCATCACACAGTGTTTCCCAATGTTGTTATTACTGGTGGTTAGGATGGATACTTTTGCAAGTATGTGACTCTTCCACATATTTAACATACCTGCCTTTTTTGTGTGCGGGTGGTAAAAAATACATGACTTGAGATCTACCCTCAGTACATTCCTAAGTGTGCAGTATTGTTTAACTATAAGATTAATGTTGTATAGCAGATCTCTAGGACTTACTCATTTTGCACACACTGAACTTTATACCCATTAAATAGCCAACTCCCTATTTTCTCCTTCCTCCAGTCCCTGGTAACCACCATTATACTTTCTGTTTCTATGAAAATACATATTTTTGATAACTCATAAGTGGAATAATGCACTATTTGTCCTTATGTAACTAGCTAATTTCAATTAGCATAATGTTCTCCAAGTTCATCCATGTCATAGCATATGACAGGATTTCCTTCCTTTTAAAAGTTGAATATTTCAGGGGCACCTGGGTGGCTCAGTGGGTTAAGCCTCTGCCTTCAGCTCGGGTCATGATCCCAGGGTCCTAGGATCGAGCCCCGCATTGGGCTCTCTGCTCAGCAGGGAGCCTGCTTCCTCCTCTCTCTCTCTGCCTGCCTCTCTGCCTACTTGTGATCTCTCTCTGTCAAATAAATAAATAAAATATAAAAAAAAAAAGTTGAATATTTCAGTGTGTGTGTGTGTGTGTGTGTGTGTGTGTGTGTGTGTGACATTTTCCTTATCAATTTTCCTTACCAATCCAACAGCTGATGGACACTTGAGGTTATTTCTACTTCTTGACTACTGTGAATAATGCTGCAAAACATGAGAGTGCAGATATCTCTTCAAGATCCTGATTTCAATTTTGGATAAATACCTAGAAGTAAGATTGCTGGGTCATGTGGTAGTTCTATTTTTAATATTTTTTGAGGAACCTCCATATGGTTTTCCACAGCAACTACAAGCAAAAGTACAAGCAACAAAAGTGAAAATAGACAAGTTGAACTACATCACACTTTGCTTCTGTACAGCAAAGGAAACAATAGGGTGAGGAGGCAATGTACAAAATGGGAAAAAAAAAGTATCTGCAAACCACATATCTTATAAGAGATTAATATTGGAAAATCTACTTGGTATGAGTTCAGTCTTCACAAATTTATAATATTTGGGGTTTTTTTTAATGTGATTTAACCAGGGGATTATTATATATGCTTGAGGAAAGCAAGTATTCTATTTTTCTTGGGTGGAATGTTTTTTATATATCTTTTAAAACTATGTATTCTGAAATATACATTAAGTAAAAAATGTCCTTGTTGATTTTGCATCAGGATAATGAAATTTGTTGAGAAAAAATACATGGAATTCCTACAACTCAAGAGCAAAACAAACAAAAAAATGATTTTAAAATGGCCAAAGGACTTGAATAAACATACTTCAAAGAAGACATACAAATGGTCAACAAGTGTACAAAAAGATGCTCAACATCACTAATCATCAGATAAATGCAAATCAAAACTGCAAGTTTACACTTCATACCTGTTAGGATGACCATTATCAATTAAAAATAACAAAAAATTACAAGTGGAAGAACTGGAACCATTATGTACTGCTGGTGGTAATGCTAACATTCTTGATATCTGAACACTAAATGCCATCTCCTAGATGTTGTGACATCCAAAAATGACATCACATTTCCAAACACATCTCATGGAGGGAATACCAACCCAAGCTGAGAAACACTGGCATACACAGTATTGCCGTTTGTAAGGGTTATGATTTTTATCTTGAAGACAATAGAGATACACTAATGGTTTTAACTGAGGAAAAACCATGATCATTACATTTAACAAAGTCTATGATTTTGGCTTATTAAGAAATTGCTTCAAAGGGTTCTTCTTAAAGCTGGCATTTATTTGCAGGTTACTATAATAATCTAGGGAAGGGGTTATGTGGTAGTCTGAACCCAAGGAACAACGTAGAAAGTGTTAGGGCCTTAAGAATTTAAATCTATAATATATAATTTTTGATGTGATGTGAACCTGAAGGAGATGCTGGAATCAAGTGGGATCCCTGATTTCTAGGTCAGGTATGGGTAAAGATAAGGACCACTTTCACTAATTTAAAAACACAGATTCTGATGGAGCAGATCCTATCAGAATAAGAAACAGATGTACAGAGATACTATCTGTTACATGTGGTCAGATTACTTTTTTTTCATGTATTGAATGAATTTTATGAAGTTCTTAGAATTTCCCATCTTAACATAAGTTGGGAGTCACCCACTGAAGCCTTAAAACATAAAAATGTCAAAGAAACTAGAGCTTGAGAATATTTAGATGAAGGCTATTTTTTAGAAGACTATTAAAGGAAAAGAAGGAACAGGTGGGGAAGGAAGGAGGAAGAAGGGAAAAGAGAGAAGGAGGAAAAAAAGAGGGAGAGAGAGAGGAAAGAAGGGATCTCTGGAGAGAGGGAGAAAGGGACAGAGGAAGAGAGTGGCAGAGGGAGAGTCACTGCATAAGGAGACTGAACAGGAAAGTGGATATCCAGTACCACTTTTCTGTCTGCCTCATAAATTGTGCCTACTATGCTCAAAATGTATTCTTGAAAATACCCCCTAGTAACTTAGCTTCCTGCTGTAATTTTATAATTTATGACTGATAATAAACCACAGTTTACAATTCCCACACTTCCTAAATAAAACTTTTAAAACAGAAGTAACAGTACTGAAATGAAAATATGTGTCCTGAAATCTATTTTGAACACATGATAAAATTAATTCTGGATGATCTAATAGAACATGTGGCTTTTATCAGAAAAAGAACTCAATTCCTTTTCTGCTTCAAGATTTTGTTGAGTTCTATGTGAATACATAAATCATAAGTAAAAACAATATCTGCTATATAACATAAGGTATATCACTTTGAGCTCATTTATAATGATTAACTATATAAAAATTGAGTCAAAATAATAGTTTATAATAGTTAATATCAAAATAATAGTTTATAGTCAAAATAATAGTTTACAAATATAGATATAGATACAGATATAGATATAGATGTATCTGATTATCTGTATATTGAAATGCACATACAGATAAACTGTAGTTTACCTTCACACACATGATTTTGGAGCAGCTATATATTTGTATATAGTAAGGCATACTGTAATAAGGTGAACAAAAATATCTTAAAAGCTGCATGGAGAATCAAGCAAGATGGCAGAGGAGTAGGAAACCTAAATATCATTGGGTCCCAGGAGTTCAGCTAGATAGTTATCAACCCATTCTGAAGACCAACAAACTCAACAGGAGATACAAGAGAAGAAGAACAGCAATTCTAGGAACAGAAAATTGACCATTTTCCAGAAGGTAGGACGTGTGAAAAGTGAATCTGAGGCAATACATGGGATGCTAGACTGCAGGGGGAGTGGCCTACTCCTGGCAAGCAGCAGATCAGAGGAGCAAAAATCGGAACTTTTAGAAGTCTGTTCCACTGAGAGATGTTGCTCCAGAGGCTAAGGGGGGTGGGGGGAAGAGGGGAGGAGATGAAGCCCTCACGGGGACAGTGTGGTCCCAGGATCCACGGGGTCACTAAATGACCAGAGATGTCTAAGTGTGGCAGAGTTCCCAGGTATTGGAGAGGGGAAGCTGCAGAGATGGAGCTGAGGAGTGGGCTCTTAGCTCAGGCTTCCCATAAACTGTGATCTGAGGCACAGTGGGACCACTGCTCTTCGAGCAGGGACCCCACAAGCAGCAGATCAGGAAAGAGCCCCCTCCTTCCTCCTCCAGGAGGAGCAGCGCAGGAGTGCGCTGCAGGAATCTGCTGGGTTTGGAAACTCGAAATGGGGTGGGGTACCAGAGATATAAATGTTCAGTCACAGGCTGGCTGAGCTTGGAGTGGGGCCGGAGACCGAGGAGATAGGAGGGATTGACTGCTTTTCTCTGAGGGCACATTGAGGAGCGGGGCCCTGAGCTCTTGGCCCCTAGGAGGCTGGACATTGGGACACCACCATTTTCATTTCCGTCCTCCAAAGCTCTACAGAAATTGTTCAGAGAACAAAAGATACCAAGATCAAAACCAAGCAGATGCTTTAGCCTGGCCCCTGGCAAAGGTGGTGCAATTCCAACTTGGGCAAAGACATTTGAGAATCAATTCAACAGTCCCCTCCCCCAGAAAATCAACAAGAACACCCAGCCAAGACCAAGTTCACTGAACAATGAGGACTGTGGAACTCCAGAGCTAGGGGAAAGCAACACATAAAGTTCATGGCTTTTTTCACATGATCCTTTAGTCTTCCAAAGTTAAATTTCTCAAATTTTATTTTTTTCTTATTCTATCTTTTAAAATTTTTCTTCTTTTTAAATTTTCTTCTATTTTAACATTTTTAATTTATCTTATTATTTTAATTTTATCTTATCCATATCTTTTTAAAAATCTTTCTTAATTTTCATTGTTATATTTTATCCCTTCAATATATTTGACCATATACTTTGTATACATAGAGGTCTTTTATCTTAAAATTTTTGGATACAGTATCTTCTAACAGTATCTTCTAATAGATCAAAATATACCCTAAATCTAATACATGGCTTTGTTCTAGTCTCCAGGCTGATCACATTCTTTCCACTTTTTTTTTTTCCAACCAAACTCTTATCTTATCCCATTCCTTTTTTAGAATCTTTTTAAATTTTCATCTTTACAGTCATATTCCAACCCTTCATCATATTTACACTTCTTTTTGTATATATATAAGTGTTTCTTTCTTTAAAATTTTGGAAGGTAGTTTCTTCTAACAGACCAAAATTCACCCAAAATCAAGTGGGTGGCTCTGCTCTATTCATATATGTATGTATGTATGTGTGTGTGTGTGTGTGTGTGTGTGTATATATATATATTTTTTTTCCCCTTCTTCTCCCCCTGGTTTTAGGTCTCTTCTGATTTGGTTAATGTATATTTTTTCTGGAGTCATTGCTAACCTTTTAGGATTTTGTTCTTTCATTCATATATTCTTATTTGAATAAAATGGCAAGGCTGAAAAACTCACCACAAAAAAAAAGAAAAAAAAAAAAAAGAACATCAGGCAGCACCGACGGCTAGGGACCAAATCAATATGTACATTAGTAATATGTTAGAACTGGTGTTCAGAATGACAATTATCAAGGTGTTAGCTGAGCTCAAATAAAGAATGGAAGATACTAGAGAATCCCTTTCTGGAGAAATAAAAGAATTAAAATCTAACCAAGTTGAAATTTAAAAAGCTATTAACTAGGTGCAATAAAAAATGGAGGCTCTTACTGCTAGGATAAATGAGGCAAAAGAGAGAATTAGTAATACAGAAGACCAAATGATGGAGAATAGAAAGCTGAGCAAAAGAGAGACACAATTACTGGACCACAAGGGAAGAATTTGAGAGATAAGTGATACCATAAGGCAAAATAATATTAAATAATTGGGATCCCAGAAGAAGAAGAAAGAGAGAGGGGGGCAGAAGGTATATTGGAGCAAATTATAGCAGAGAATTTCCCTAATGCAGTGAAGGAAACAGGCATCAAAATCCAGGAGGTACAGAAAACCCCCTCAAAATCAATAAAAATAGGTCTACACCCCATCATCTAATAGTAAAACTTACAAGTCTCAGTGACAAAGAGAAAATTCTGAAAGCAGCTTGGGACAAGAGGTCTGTAATATACAATGGTAGAAATATTAGATTGACAACAGACCTATCCACAGAGACCTGGCAGGCCAGAGGAAACTGAAATGATATATTCAGAGCACTAAACAAGAAAAATAAGCTGCCAAGAATACTATATCCAGCTAGGCGTTCATTGAAAATAGAAGGAGACATAAAAGCCAGGTCCAGACAGCTTCCCAGGGGAATTCTACCAAACATTTAAAGAAGAAGTAATACCTATTCTCCTGAAACTGTTTCAAAAAACTGAAATGGAAGGAAAACTTCCAAACTCATTTTATGAGGCCAGCATTACCTTGATCCCAAAACCAGACAAAGACCACATCAAAAAGGATAATTACAGACCAATATCCTTGATGAACACAGATATGAAATTTCTTACCAAAATACTAGCCAATAGGATCCAACAGTACATTAAAAAATTATGCAACAGGACAAAGTGGGATTAAGGTTGCAAGGTTGGTTAACATCCATAGATAGCTCAATGTGAAACAATATATTAATAAAAGAAAGAACAAGAACCATATGATATTCTCAAAAGATGCAGAAAAAACATTAGACAATGTACAGCATCCTTTCTTGATCAAAACTCTTCACAGTGTAGGGATAGAGGGTACATACCTCAATCATCAAAACCATCTATGAAAAACCCACAGTGAATATCTTCTCAAAGGGGAAAAACAGAAAGCTTTTCCCCTAAGGTCAGGAACTCAGCAGGGATATCCAGTATCACCATTGCTATTCAACGTAGTACTAGAAGTCCTAGCCTCAGCAATCAGACAAAAAAAAAAAAAAAAAAAAAAGAAAGAAAGAAAGAAAAGAAAGAAAGAAATAAAACGCATCCAGATCAGCAGAGATGAAGTCAAACTCTCACTCTCTATAGATGATATAATACTGTATGTGGAAAACCCAAAAGATTCCACTCCAAAACTGCTAGAACTCATATAGGAATTCAGTAAAGTGTCAGGATATAAAATCAATGCACAGGAATCAGTTGCATTTCTATACACCAACAGCAAGACAGAAGAAAGAGAAATTAAGGAGTCAATCCCATTTACAATTGAACCCAAAACTATAAGATACCTAGGAATAAACCTAACCAAAGAGGCAAACAATCTGTACTCAGAAAAATACAAAGTAATCATGAAAGAAACTGAGGAAGACACAAAGAAATTGAAAAACATTCCATGCTCAAGGATTGGAAGAACAAATATTGTGAAAATGTCTATGCTACCTAAAGCAATCTACAAATTTAATGCAATCCCTATCAAAATACCATCCATTTTTTTTCAAAGAAATGAAACAAATAATCCTAAAATTTATATGGTACCAGCAAAGACCCCGAATAGCCAGAGGAATGTTGAAAAAGAAAACCAAAGTTGATTTTCAAGGTTGGCATCACAATTCCAGACTTGAAGCTCTATTACAAAGCTGTAATCAGGACAGTATGACACTGGCACAAAAACAGACACATAGATCAATGGAATAGAAGAGAGAGCCCAGAAATGGACCCTCAACTCTGTGGTCCACTAATCTTTGACAAAGCAGGAAAGAAGGTCCAACAGAAAAATTACAGTCTCTTCTTTTTTCTATTGGACCTTCTTTCCTGCTTTGCCAAAAGCAAGAAAATGGTGTTGGGAAAATTGGACAGTCACATGCAGAAGAATGAAACTGGACCATTTCCTTACACCACCCAAAAATAGACTCAAAATGGATGAAAAATCTCAATGTGAGACAGCAATCCATCAAAACCCTTGAGGAGAACACAGGCAGCAACCCTTTTGACCTAGCTGCAGCAACTTCTTCCTAGAAACATCACCAAAGGCAAGGGAAGCAAGGGCAAAAATGAACTTTTGGAACTTCATCAAGATAAAAAGGTTTTGTACAGCAAAGGAAATAGTCAATAAAAACAAAAGACAACTGACAGAATGGGAGAAGATATTCACAAATGACATATCAGATAAAGGGCTAGTATTCAAAATCTATAAAGAACTTATCAAACTCAACATTCAAAGAACAAATAATCCAATCAAGAAATGGGTGGAAGACCTGAACACACATTTCTGCAAGGAAGACATTCAAACGGCCAACAGTCACATGAAATAGTGCTCAGCATCATTTGGCATCAGGGAAATACAAATCAAAACTACAGTGAGATACCACCTCACACCAGTCAGAATGGCTAAAATTAGCAACTCAGGCAATGAAGGATATTGGCGAGGATGTGGAAAAAGAGGAACCCTCCTACACTATTGGTGGGAATGCAAGCTGATGCAGCCACTCTGGAAAACAGCATGGAGGTTCCTCAAAAAGTTGACAATAGAGCTACCCTAAGATCCAGCAACTGCACTACGAGGGGTTTACCCCAAAGATACAAATGTAGTGATCCGAAGGGGCACATGCACCAAATGTTTATAGCAGCAAGGTCCACAATAGCCAAACTATGGAAAGAATCTAGATGTCCATCAATAGATAAATGGATAAAGATGTGGTATATATATACAATGAAATACTATGCAGCCATCAAAACCCCTGAAATCTTGCCATTTGCAACGATGTGGATGGAACTAGAGGGTATTATGCTAAGCGAAATAAGTCAATCAGAGAAAGAAAATTATCATATGATCTCTCTGATACGAGGAATTTAAGAGGCAGGGTGGGGGGGTGTGGGGTTAGGGAGGGAAATATGAAACAAGATGGGATCAGGAGGGAGACAAACCATAAGAGACTCTTAATCTCATGAAAAAACTGAGGGTTGCTGGGGGTGGGGGGAAGGAAAGGGTGTATGGGCTATGGACATTGAGGAGGGTATGTGCTATGGTGAGTGCTATGAAATGTGTAAGCCTGATGATTCACAGACCTCTACCTCTGGGGCAAATAACATATTATATGTTAATAAAGAAAAAAAAAGCAGTGTGAAATTCATGTAAGTTTAAACTCCTTTTCCAAAAAAGTACATTGTAAGAGGGCATACATTAGTTGTTACCCTAAGATCAATTAATTCCACAAGTAAAGAAGTTTTATCTTTGAAAACAAAGTGATACAAAATCAAAGCAAACATGCATTCCCAATTTTACATGTATTATCAAATTGCCAATTAAGAAAAATCTACTTATAATAAATTGAATCTAGAAAAACATTTGCTTTGTGATTTTTATCACAATTTTGCCAAAATTAAGAAAATACAATGAAGGAGTGACTTCAGGAGTACTGACTTCAGTTTTTCTTTTGAAAATTTATCTGACTTCAGTTTTTCTTTTGAAAATTTATCAATTAATTATGAATTTCTTTGATTTTTGTCAACTTTTAAGTCATTGAAACTAGTTTTCAATGCATTTGTCAATAAACACAATACAAGAGAAAAAGTTTTTATATATCTTTAATCAAATAATCATATCATAGAAATAATTTTATCAAGAAATTCTTATATTTAGAAAATATATTTAACATGACTATATCCTCAATCTACACTTATGCAGAAACACACACCATATACTGTGGTAGAAAGTATGATGGAGTTTGGAGTCACTTGTACTTTGTCCCAACTTTGCCCCTTATTAGCTGTTCAATTTAGGAAAATTACTTATTATCCCTGAATCTGTCTCCTTGTCTATAACTCAGGATTATTAGAGAGACCACATACATTTGGAAAAAATTTTCAACATAAGGCATAACAAGAAAAAATAAAAACCAAAGACCTAAATCCAGACTGTGGACTTCTAATCCAAGCTCAACCATGTTATCAACTGTGTAAACTCATGCAAGAATCTCATGCAGACTCTCTATATTTAATTTTCCTCCTCTGAGAGAAGGGAATATTATACAAATTATAGGGCTACCCTGCATATTAAAAAAGCTAACTTACTTAATGCATTAAAAACATATTTTGGGGGCACCTGGGTGGCTCAGTGGGTTGAGGCCTCTGCCTTCGGCTCGGGTCATGATCCCAGGGTCCTAGGATCGAGCCCCGCTCTGCTCAGCGGGGAGCCTGCTTTCCCCTCTCTCTCTCTGCCTGCCTCTTTGCCTACTTGTGATCTCTCTCTCTGTGTCAAATGAATAAATAAAAAATCTAAAAAAAAATAAAATAAAATAAAGTATTTTGATTCATGGTGAGCATTCTATATCTGTGAACTCCTATTATTACTACAGTAATAGTAAGAGATGTAACTAAACTGCATTCATTTATTCACTAGCTCTTCAAGGTTAAGGAATCTAAAACTATTACACAGAATTCAGTGTTCTTGCATATTTAACTGTCCAATATAGTTAAAATTTCTGAGCGTGGACATTCCTTAAAAGCACCTTTCAAATTTATTAAACCCCAAGTTAAAAAAATAAAGCCCCCAAGTTTAAAAATAAAATCACCATTCTAGAAGTCAAGATTCTGGTATCCAAGTTGAAAAAAAAGCAGGTAACCCAAACATTTACAACCTATCAAGGCATCATTCTATCACTATCAGTAATTCTTAAAAATTCTTTAATTTTTTTAAAAAAGTACTTAATTTACTTATTTTCCAGATTATTGATATGTAATTGACATATATCATTGTATAAGTTCAAGGTATATCACATGATGACTAGATACTGTATATATTGTGAAATAATTACCATCATATAATTAGTTGACATATTTATTATCTCAGAGTTACCTTTTTTTTTTTCCTGGTGAGAACACTTAAGACCTACTTTCATAGAAACTTTCATATGTACAATACAGTATTGGTAACTATGGTCACAATGATGTACATTAGAGCCATAGAACTTACTCATCTTATAACTGGAAATTTCTACCCTTCGACCACCTTCACCTACCCCCACTCCATAATTACCAATCTATTTTCTGTTCCTATGAGTTCATCTTACATTCCACATATACGTGAGATCATACATTTCTGACTTAATTTATTTAGCGTATTGCCATGAAGTTTCACCCATGTTTCACAAGTGGCAAAAATTCCTACTTTTTAAATAAAAGGTACAGCATGGGGAGTATAATCTAGGGTATTATAACGTTGTATGGTGACAGATGGCAGCTACACTTGTGGTGAGCATAGTATATTGTATGGAGTTGATTCACTATATTGTACACCTGAAAACAGAGTCACACTGGGTGTCAACTATGCTCAGAAAAACAAAACCTGTACCCTCTTTTTTATGGCTGAACAATGTTTACCACCTTTTTAAAAAATTCACTCATCCATTCATGCACATTTGGGTTGTTTCCATGTCTTGTCTTCTGTAAACATTTCCTTTTTAGCTTTTTTTTCTTTTTTATTTAATAAAGATGGGATCAAAAATATTTGCTATATAAAAGGCAGACTTAATATGAGTTCATTTAGAATGATAAATAGCAGAATACTCATTATGCTCGACCTATGTATTAGTGATTTTCAAACCTGGCTATATTAAAGTCAAACTTGGGAGTTTGGTTTTAATTTGGTCTTCCCTTTTAAAAAAAATTTAATTCCAAAACCTAGGCCAGGTCTCCTCTCAGTTTAATCAAAATATCTGGGTTGGGCCAAGTATTTGTATATTTAAAAAACTCCTCATGCAATTCTACCTTTCCTCTAAGATTGAATACGATTGGTTCACATGATCACACAGATGCAGCAAAGGAGTAAATTAGTGAAAGAGAAAACAATAGAAGGAGTGTAAAAAGTACAGGAAAGCAACTTTTCCTACTACTGCATATTCTAAAACAATCTATATTTTTAAAACAATATACAGATAGAATAATACAACTGGGAGATAGAGCTTATAGAATGTGATTCTAACAGAATATTCAATACATGTATTAAAGTCTACTTTTATTTTTCCAGGACATACCTATGATATATGGATTAAAGTATAGGTACTTTCCTGTATGATAAGTAAGAGATGCTTTACATTCCACTAGTACTTTTTAAAAAAAAACTTTATAGTCAAGTGAATACTAATTATTAATTCTTTAAATTACATAAAAGCATAGGGTTTGATTCCAGACAATTATAGTGCCTTATATAAAATGAAATCTTAGTAATTCTAAGAACAATCCAAATTAATTCATTTAAGGAAAAGTTCATTTCTTCCTGTGAAGAACCTATAGCAAATAGTCATCATTAGTCAAGTGTTAAATAATAGAGATTCATTTGGTTTTTAAATAATGAACAAAAAAAATTACTTGTAATATTTAAGGCTTATATGTAGTCAAACTTTGTGCTAACTCTGGAAAATAATCTATTATCTTTCAAGTATTATTCAGGAATACTACATCTTTCTGCATGTTTCATTTTATTAGTTATCATTTTGGGAACAGCATAGTCTGTGTAAAATAATTATAAATTCTGAATAGTGGAAACTTCATATTTTTTATCTTAACTTATTAAGATCTTAGAAGTTCAAAATAAGATGGCTACCACACATGGGGTGCCTGGGTGACATAGTCAAGTTAAGTGACCAACTCTTGGTTTCGGCTCAGGTAGTGATCTCAGAGTGTGACCTTAGACTTGTGAGACTGAGCCCCCCATCAGTCTCTGGGCTCTGCACAGAGTCTGCTTGGGATTCTCTTTCTCCCGCTCTCCCTCTACCCCTCCATTCACTTACACTCTCTCTCTCTCTTCAAATAAAGAAAGAAAAAGAAATCTTTTAAAAATGGCTACTATAAATTTACATGTTATTTTATTTATTTATAAATGTATATATAAAACACACTGAGCCATATGTGACATTTTGCTATGGCAACATTGCTCTGTGTTCAATTAAAAAGTCTAACTGATAGGGTGCAAATAGTCATAATCAAAGATTCATCAACTCTTAGTAAATACTCATGGTGTTGGTCAACAAACATTTCATTTACCATATTAATCTTAATCTTACTGAATGAATGAATGAATGAATGAATGAATGAATGAATCTTACTGAATTAATCTTAATCTTACTGATTACAGAAGCCCCATGAAATGTCTGATCTGTGAATAGAAGCCAAAAATAGATACTAGTAAGTTTCAGGTTAGTGCCAATAAAACCAATTTTCCAGATTGGCTTCATTCTACTGTGTTCTCAGAAAGACTACCACTTTAGCAATGTTAAAGTCATCAAATGGAAATATAGCTGGAATAGTGATTCCAGATACTCAAAATGGCCTTTAAAGTAAATTACATTATAGATAACCTTTATTGCTATTTAGGCACAATGTCAAAGTTTTTCCCTCAGGGCCTCCATTAGGATGTTCTATCCTGTCAGTACAAACAAGTTAGCTTTAAAATTGCATGTACCATCATGAAGTACTCTAACTTGCTCTCATACACCTCTCTAGAAAGAGCATTTACTTTCAGAACTTGCACTTGCACTACTGACTTCTGCCCTGACGACAGGATTATAGAATTAACCAAGTACCAGCATCATTTCATAACCTTTTAGCCCTGAACATTTCAAAATGCAGCCAGCAGATGATTCCATTTTTCAAATGACAATTGAGTGAATATGCAGATAATTCGGAAAGGGAGTGCTAGTTTGTAATGCTATCTTTCAGAAAGTCTCCGCACAAAGTTACCTTTTCCTGTAAAATTCTCACTTTTAAGCATTTTCATTTCTTATAAAATCTGATTCATACAAGAAAGTCAGTTCATATGAAAATATGCCCCATCATACACTGAAGCTGTCATTAGGGGATCATTAGTAGGAACTAAATGAATATTTCCCAGCCTGGAACACCAGCCTGTTAATTTTAATTTTGCTCATATGCTTCTGGTCTGCTGCAGTAGATTTTAATGTAAGGTAATACCCATTTTATGTACTCACATAGGACCTTTTGTCTTGCTTTTTGTTTAACTACATAGTCTATTATTGATATTTTTCTGTTGTTCAGCTTTAGCTACCAAAATAATTTTGATTAACGCAACTCCCAGAAAAAAATAGGCCATAAAAGGCACTGGTTATTAGAACTGTTTTGTCATTAATGAAAACTTGCAAGTATTAAAAAATGTACAAAGTCTTAAGTATTTTTCTACTCTTTCAATATTTTCAATGAGCTTCTGCTTGACTACTAAGTACAAACTGCATATGAACACTTAGTTAATCCTTGAAGAAGCACATTGAGTTTGAAGTTATTTAATGCTGCCATATAAATTTCTATTTGAAGGTATTTTCAGTTCCACCTTGAAGTGGAAATAATATAAAATAATGTGGGTGAGCTAGCAGCATGATTTAATGCCTTCCTCCAGAAGCAGCTCTGTTTCTAGCAGGAAAACTAGATTTTTAAAAAAGAAAAAGAAAATGGATAGAAATTGCTACAGCATTTTTGCTTATTGCAAACTCCTACAAAGGAAAGGGTTTTATTTGTAAAGCAAAGTGCAGAAAAATAAAATACTAAAATAAATTTACAATAATATCCCCTAAGATGTTTTTTTGATGATATTTTATGCAAAGTATCTGTTTTGATAATAAGACTTGTTCTTGCCCTTAAAGTACTTTAAGCCTGTCAAGTTAACAATTGTTCCTGATACACTTCTATTTTTATTGTTTTATTCTTAATTCAAAAGGGAAATTTAAAAGGAATGATTATATCCCGTGCAGGTTTCTTAGAGTTAATTTTTTTGATTAATAATCATTTCCTTGTCTTTAATATAAAAAGACCATCAAAACTTCATGGCGGTTTTTAGGAAGTGTTCCTAAACTATGTTATATATATATATATATATATATATATATATATATACACACATACATACACACACATACACACACATATATATATATATATACATATATATATATATATATATATAAAATATTTGGCTACTCTAAGTCAATAATAGTTCCTGAACTATTTTTAGGAATAATAGTTCCTAAACTATTTTATATATATAGATAGATATTTGGCTACTCTAAGTCAATCCATTAAATTAAATTAGAGCATAAGGAGTTCCAGAAAACCAAGCAGAGATTTTATGTTATCTTCTCCCAAGGGAAAACATTACAGGTCAATTGTCAGTAAATGTCACTAAAGTGGTATCCAAAAAGTGCCTGAATTTGTTTGAACACAGGAGTTCAGAGTAAAGTGATACCTTGAAACAGAAGGATAGCACATAGAACAGAAAAGCATTCTTTCAGAAATGTGTTTTTAGTACAACGGCATGAGTTGTACTTTTACCACCAACCTGATTTTAAGAATTGTACTTATTAGCAATACTGATAAGTTTCATGTTTGAAAACACTAAAATTAAATAGAAGTGAAAAAAGGAGCTTGATATGGTTCTTCAAATGGTACTTGAAACTCTTCTCCTAAATATGTTTATGCTTACATTCTGGTCTCAATGTCAATATTACTCCATACTTTTGGAAGATGAATAGCCTATATAATTCATATAATTCATTCATATATTCAACAACTCATCTTTTACACCCTTTCCTCAGGGGAGCACTATGTAATCTAAATTCATTTTTTATACTATATGTTCTCACTCTCTTTGCACAGTATTTCATCTGTAAAAGGATATGAAACAAAATGAATCAATGTTGAATATGCTTTTTCAGAAGATGAAAACCAAATATTTAAGGATGTTTTGCTTGTTTGGCTTAGTTTTTTTTTTTTTTTTTTTAACCCAAATATCATTTTAAACAACTTTGGACTACCAAAGATTTCTGTTTCACTGTGCCACTGGAATTTTCTTCATTTCTAAACTGTGGGACCACATACAACCAGTAAAATACACAAATATTAAGTATGTATCCCAATGAACATTTATATAACTATGTATGTTTGTGAATATGTATATAATAGAGATCTAGGAATAGAGGTATAGATAGTGATAGAAATAGGTTATGTGTCTGTGAAAGCACTAATTATATCAACACATAACCTTTCCAATACCCATCCTACTCATACTGCCTATGGGTAATTATTAGGTCGACTTCTACCACCTAGCACCATAGTTTTGTCTGTTCTAAATTTTTTTGTTATAAACTTTATATAAATAGTGTCATACGATATATTTTGCCTAAATTCTTTAATATCTTATTATGTGATATTCACATGTAGTATTGCATTGTATTAATATAAAACAATTTCCCTATACATTTTATTGTTGATGAGTTATTCTAATATTTGGCCTCTATGAATAAAGATTCTGTGAGCTTTCTTGTGTATGCCCCTTGGTAGAAATATGTATTTATTAATCTTGAGCATACACCCCAGAGCAGTGCTGATTTTAGTAGATGTGTGTGTGTGTGTGTGTGTATGTGTGTGTGCATTTTTAAAAATTGGTTTAAGTTTGATAAATACTGATAGTCTTCTGAAGTGATTATTTCATCTGGTTTAAATATATGGTTAAATGGCATCACTGAATTTTCCTACATTAGGATCTTCATATTATTATATTTGCATCATTTTTACTTTAAATATATTAAAAGTAGAAAAGCCTTTACTCTGCACCATACTCTTTCTTAGTGAAGTAAGTCATAACACCAAGACATGGGTAGGACCATGATATCAGAAAGAGAATGCTCTGCAAAGGGCTGTGATACATCGCAAGTGGTTGTTGATAATCTGATGCTCAGGCAGGACTTCACACTGTTCTAGAGCTGGGGTCAGCAAAGTTTCTTTAACAGATTATATAGTAAACATTTTTAGCTATGTCGTTTTAACACAAACTACTTAACTTCAGATACAGACAACACATGTGAGTTTCACACAATGTTCATGTGTCACAAAATATTATTCTACTTTTGATTTTTGCATAGTCATTTTAAAAATGTATTAACCATCCTTATCTCTGAAGCCATACAAACAACAGCAAGAAAAACATAGTTTGCCAGCCTTAATCCATAAGCTATAGTTTGCTGACCTGGAGAAAGAATCTTTGTAAACAACTCTTGGCTAACAAAGACTTGCCTCTTACGCTATATCATCCGACTTCCCTTCATTTTGTAAATGGAGAACTAATATACAAAGAAAAGAAAAGAAGAATATAGTTTGTTAAAGTCATTTTATAATTATGGTTGGTAAGGGGAAAATTCAAACACATTTAAGAGATAATAGATACTTTTAGATAGTGAAACCCAAGTTTTAATAAGTAAGACTTAGAGCCCTTTCACACCAAAGTAGTGTAATATAAGGAATCGAGATGGTCCATGATGTACTTAATTAGTCATTCCTGTTTTTCTTACTAGTATTTTCTTTTCTCAAAACACTAAGCCAAGAACATTGTAAAATGACATATATACCATACGTTTTCAGATGTCTCTTCATATTTTCTTTTAACTTACATATATTCTATATTCTCTGTATAGAATTCTCTAGAGGATCTTTACATTATTTTCTATAAACTGAGTTATATTCTCTAAAAACTGAGAGTTAATTTTAGAGGCTTGATAAAATTCAGGTTCATTTATGGCAAGAATACTTCATAGGTAATGTTTTGAACTTTGTATCTCATTACTTTAAAAAAAAAAAAAAAAACAGGGAGGGTCGGGGCACCTGGATGGCTCAGTGGGTTAAGCCTCTGCCTTCAGCTCAGGTCACGGTCTCAGAGTCCTGGGATTGAGCCCTGCATCAGGCTCCCTGCTCTGCAGGGAATCTGCTTCCCCCCTCTCTCGGCCTGCCTCTCTGCTTACTTGTGATCTCTCTCTCTCTGTGAAATAAATAAATAAAATCTTAAAAAACAAAACAAAACAAAAACAAAAACAGGGAGGGGAAATGGGGTATTGAGGAGGGCACATATTGCAGGGAGCACTGGGTGTGGTACATAAACAATTAAACTTGGAATAGTGAAAAAATAAAATTAAATAAAAAATAAATAAATAAATAAGAAATAAAAAAATAAAAAACTTGGGGCTATCCGAGAGGCTCAGTCAGTTAAGCATCTGATTCTTGATTTCAGCTCAGGTCATGATTTCATGAGATCAAGCCCTACATCAGGCTCCATGCTCAGCACAGAGTCTACTTATCCCTCTCCCTTTGTTCCTCTCCCCACTTGTATATTCTCTCTCTTAAACAAATAAATAAATAAATAAAATCTTTAAAAAACACACAATGTTAGGTTTGCCCATTAATTAATAATGCTGTATTTAATCATTTGGTCTAATATAAGGTTTCTGTGAGGTCAGTTTTTGTAAATCATATTTTTCTAGGAAATCATTCAATTAACACAGCTTATTTAAAAAATACGTATATAGAAAGTTACACAAATTTGTCTCATAGATTTTTAAAATATCTCATGTCTCAATAGCTAATTCCCCCTTGACATGTTTAGTTTGGTATTTTTTGAATAGTTTCCTTTTTTGTTCATTAGGTTAGCAATTATCTTATTTGACTATATATCTTCTATTGAAAAATCATTTAAAATCAGTTACTTCCAAAATAAAATAAAATTAGTTCCACTATTTTCTGCTGATTAATTTTTCATTTTATCTTTGCTAATTTTCCTTCTGCTTCCTTTCAGTTCATTTGTTGTATACTTTATACATTTTCATATTGAAAATTTAGTCTAATCATCTTTAGTTTGCTACATCTTTGTATATACATATTTAAAGCTTTCATATCCATATGATCACCACTTTAATTGGAACTCACAGATATTAAATATTCAGCATTTTCATTATTACTGTGCTTCAGAAATCTTGCAAATTTGGATTGATTTCCAGTTTGACCCAAGAGTTGCTTAACAGAGTTTTTAATTTTTTGATGAAATGATTCTTTTGTAAGTAAGACATTTTAATCATGGTAAAGTAATTTCAGAAATAGATTTCTAAGCATACATTTTACTTTACAATAGAATTAGATCAACAGAAAAGTTGTGAAGATAGTACAGGGAATCCCTATAAACACAATACATAGTTTCCCTATCATTAACATCTTTTATTATATAGTACATTTGTTACAATCAAGGAACAAATGTTAACACATTAATACAAACTAAAATCAATACTTCATTTAGATCCTTGGTTTTTTACCCAGCATCTTTTTTTTTCTTTTTTTTTTTAAATTTTAGGATACCATCTAGACTACTAAATTGCCTTTGTAGTCCTATCTCCATAAGCATCTCTTGGAGGCTGTTTCTCTCAGACTTTCTCTGTTTTTGATTGCCTTGACAATTCTGAGGAATATTGATCAGGTATTTTGCAGGATGTGGCTCTACTGGAATTTGTATATTATGTAGTCATGATTGGCTAGGGTTATGGATTTGGGGGAGGAAGATCATGCAAATAAAGTACCATTTTTATCGTATCTATCAAGGGTACATACTATTAACATGATATATCACGGTTGATGTTAACACTGATCAACTGGCTGAGGCAATGTTTTATAGGTCTCTCCTTCTCCATTCTGTATTCTTTGGAAAGAAATTACTAGGCAGAGACCAATATAAAGAGTGGGAAGTTATACTCCATCTTCTTGAAGGCAAAATATGTATATAAATTATTTGGAATTATTCTTCATGAGAGATTTATCTCTTCCACTCCATCTACTAATTTATTCAATCATTTACTTATATCAATATAGATACATGAATATTTATTTTATGCATTTGTGTATAGTATGATACTATTTTATTTATTTTTCTGCTGAGTTGTTTCATCTTTGGCCATTAGGAGTCTTTTTAGTTGGGTTTCTATATCTCTTTGGCATACTCTCATCATAGTGATTTTTTTTTTTTTTTGAGTACTGCTTTATTTTCTAGCACTATAGGATACTCCAGATTCATGTTGTATATACACCACCCAGTTTTAAATTCAGATATTTTCCCAAAGACATCTATCTTTACCCATAGAGAACAGGACCTTGTTATGTAAAAGGTACTGGTATATTTAAAAATGATCGTTCCTTCCTTTCTCATTCCAAACCCAGAAGGGGATATTTCTTGAATGTTCTTCATGAGCATTTGCCAGAGGTTCCTGGAGGGAAAACCTAATATTATGATGTCCCCCCTAATATTGAAGTCCCAAGAATTTCTCAGTGGCATTCTGTCATACACTGAATCAATAGTAATTCAACAAATTTACAAGTGTTCCTACCAGTTTATGGCTCCAGGGGCTTCAGTTCTAAGTAGTACATCTATGTTATGACTGTCTGGATTTTCCTGTATTTCAAGATTTCTGGATGGTAGTTTGCCCTGCAAACTCAGTTCTGTTATGTGTCCATGAAATATCACTGATTTTCAGCTTAGGGTTTTCTTCTTGTTTTTATAATGGCAGCTGTAAATGTCCTGTACATGTCAGATCTGAAACTGGAAATTCAGTAAGGTTTTTTAAAATTATTTTTTTAAATATACACAACATATTTAAACATATATAAACTTTGGAAATATGATAAATACCAAAAAATTCCTCCTGAATTACTTGAAAATAGCTTGACATGTTGACTCCTGATCCCCTTTCTAGGTTTGGAACTCTTTTCTGAGAAAATGAGAAACCTGTCTCCAAGTATCCTTAATGTAATACACTATTCCATTACCTCATCCTCTCCTTCTGTAACTGATCTCCTATCTCTGCTACGACATACTCCTCTGTAAGGACATCTTCTCTCTGCTTCGACTCTATGTGTTATGTCCATATCTTGCACTTGAACGCCCTCTGCCCCTGAGTTACATTATACCATGCTAACCAATCCCTTCATAAAAACCAGTTTCTAATTGTGATTGGGCTTTGACATCCCTGTTGGACTACACCAATGCATGCGTGCCATTCTGCCTATTTATATCTTTTGATAAATAGGCAGGCCAGACCACTGCTGTCTAGGAACACTCTCTTCACCCTGCTTTTGTGCCGTCTCCTCTCCACAATACATCACCCTCTCATATTTTGGCTTTTGCTGACTGTGGGTTTTTGCAGAATGTGTCACAAGATTCAGATCATGTTCTTCCATTACTTTTGTAATATATTCTTTGAGAGCAATTCTAAATGTTAATATTTAAGAATTGTGCTGCAGGTGTGGTTGTAGATCATCTATTGTACATATCTTATGCAGACAGCAAATGCATATACCAGAGACACTGAAGAATTTATGAAAGTAGGCAGAAAGCAGAAGGAAGACAACATTTTAAAGAAGGAATCAACATTAGTCGAATATCTTGTTTTTATGGCTTTCACCCTATGGAATGACCCATTCTGTGCCATGGAGATGACTAAAATTCCAATAAACACACCTGCTGGCTTAAAGAAGTAGAGGAAAAAGTCCAGGAAAACCATATCCACATCTGTTGGAAATTGAGAAGTTAAAGAAGGAGAACCCAAATTCCGTAAATTCTATAGAATCTCTAAAGCTATGGCTTACATCTGAAATAAACAAGCACAAAGAAGACATCAACATTCTTCAACTCCCATTGGGAATTCTCCAAGCTATACCCAATGTAGGTTATCAGTAGCCAAATTATTCCTTGAAAATAAAAAATCCAACTATGCCAATAATATGCAAAGCTAATTTACACTTCCAGAGTCCATATCTACCAATGAGAATAATACATGAGGGACAAAGAATAATTATTTCAACATGTATTATTCCTGCCCAACACCAGCCTCAAAGTAAGAGACAAGATAGGTAATCCATCCTGATATGCTTCCCAACTCTCAAATAATGTGGTTTAGGTACATTCCTTTCTGCCATCTGTAACCACAGTATTGTGACAATTAACAGATACCACATAGCATATAATATGAGTTACTTTTTGTAGTAAGCTGAATCATGGTTCTGTATTTTCAATAACATTTTTATTTTTGTAGACCGAGGCTTTTCTTAGAATTAAACACTTTCATTTACTGCCACTTACTTCTCATTAAAAATTAAAGATAAATTGTAGGACACTATTGGGTTAAATTGCTTGTAGTTGTACTGATACACAGTATTTCTGTCTCTTCTAATCACAAAGTAGGATTGCATTTTACTCTAATAGCTAATGAGATATGAGTATAAAGGACACGTAAAATCTCTGGAGTGAAGCCTTCAAGAGTCAATGTACACTCTTTTCCCTTCCCCCTCCCATTTCCATAGTTACTAGCAATAGTAGTAGAAGTAGTAGACATGTGTGTCTCACTGACAGGAGATAACACAAGGAGAGAGTAAGGTATAAGAAAAAGGAAACAGAGAACAGCATATTCTTTATCTTCATATAGACACACAGAGACAAATACTTCTATAAACTTTGACCGGAAGAGAAAATAATGCAGGTCATCAAGAAAAAGAATAAGCTATAAAATAAGAAAGGGATGATAAAGTGGTTCATCTGGTAAGTGTTGACTGATTCCAAATAATTAAACAGAAATTCACTAAATTCTCCACTCCTGAGTGTAAAAAAAAGACATGCTGAAATGGTCTTTATGAAGAAGTCTCTATATAGCCATATATGTATGTCAGTTTAAAAAGTGGCTCTCTCATAGCACTCAGTCATACAGAGAGTATAGATAACAAATTGAATTATTTATCGAGCAAACCATGAATGCTGAAGAACACCACTTTTCGAGATGGTTGCATATTATTCAGATACAAGAAAACACTCCCTATGTGGTAGCTGTAATGCTTATGGAAGAGTTCTATATCTGGCATTTTAAAAGGCAGTCAAGGTCTCTTTCAGTTTCTTTACAATCCCCTCAATATAGCACAAAAATGAAGACAGCAGAAATGAGTAAGGATTTCATTTGACTCAAAAGTATTTCTGACCCTAAAATATTTACAATACTGTCTACCCTTCACCCTTAGAAAATCAGGTGTTTTGGATAGCATAGAAAAGTTCACCAATATTTCAACAATATGCTTCTTCTCTCCATAACAGGACAGAAAATGATTTCCCAAGTTCAAAGAAAAATGAAAATCACTGATGTTCTCTAAATAATTCAGACCCCATATGCAAAATAGATCATCAATGTGCTTATACTAGGAAATGAACAAATCTAAATGTAAGAGAGCTCTGATGATATAAATTGAAGCAGTCCTACTTCACTGAATATGGAACTGAGGAAACATGTAAAAATACGAGAAAATGTGAGCAATAAATATAGCAGTGACAAATATGCTCAAAAGTTCCCTAAAATTTTCAATTATTCATCTTAGCTTTTCATTTTGTGTATGTGAGGAAACAGATCTTGAGTATAAAATTCTAAAACATATAAGCCTCTTACTACCTGTTTGACTATTCACCCATATAATGGGATGTGACGGAAAAGCTATTTTTCTAGGCATATTTAGCTTGGTTGGACATTCACAGAGCATAATTTTCTATTTTCTATGGGCCAACAAGTAGGAGCTTTATGTATCAGAATTCTATAAGAGCACAAGTCTTCACTTTAAGTAAAATGTGTTTGCCTCCCTTGCTGCTCTATCAAGTTTAATTATGCAAACACTGTTGAATAAAACTAGACTTCTAGACTCCCTGTGTAGTCCTGTCTATTACTATTGTCTTTCTCTAAAATGTTCTAAAGACACCTGTTGAAATGTTTAGAGTGTAATGACATTTAAAAAAAAAAAAAAAAAAAGGAAAGAACCAGAAATGCCTTCCACCTACACAAGTGCTTATTAAGTTTGCTATTTGCCTAGTCCTGTTTCATATATTATAGGATATTTAAAAATATTTCTGCCGGGGCACCTGAGTAGCTCAGTGGGTTAAGCCTCTGCCTTCGGCTCAGGTCATGATCTTGGGGTCCTGGGATCGAGCCCCACATTGGGCTCTCTGCTCAGTGGGGAGTCTGCTTCCCCCTCTCTCTCTCTGCCTGCCTCTCTGCCTACTTGTGATCTCTCTCTCTGTCACATAAATAAATAAAAATCTTTAAAAAAATATTTGTGCCTTGAACACTTTGCCTATAAGCATTTATGAAGAAGAAACAAAGTGTCCAAAAATGTGTTTCAGACAATGAACACTAAGAATGCTAGAAGGGAAAATAATTAGGAAAACTTCATTTAAAATATGGGCTCTCATCATTTGTCAGTCACCACATACCTCATATGATCAAAACAAAGCACTAAGTGTGAGAGTGACAAAAATTCTATAAATAAACTATAGAATAACTTGGATCTGAATACATTCTATAATTGAGATATAACTCAAGAGGTCTGGGAATACAGATGAAAGATCAGTATAAAATTTAACTCTCTAGAAGGCATGTAAAGGAGGTTATATTTAGGTAAAATACAGCTTTAACATTCAGCAACCATGACAGATGAGTATGATTTTGACTAGAAGAGAAGACAATGAAATGACATACAGAGAGATTAAAATAATATCGCTTAAGGGGTTAAAATACAAGTAGAGAATTGCTCTGGGGGGAATCATTTAGTATGACTGAAATTTAGGGGGATTTATGCATGTGTCATGCATCAGGAATACTGAATATAGACTATAGTAATCATAGCATACATGAATATTTAATAAAACATACTTTAAACTTGATTTTATAAACCAAAGTGTCTTTTTCAGTTTTTTTCTCAGAAGACTAAAAAATGAGCTCTGAAACTAGTATAATAGATAAACCAGAAAGAGAAGAGTTAATAATTATTTTGAGGTGTTTGAAGGAAGCCTAATTACCTGGTATGTTAGTAAGTGTTATGTTAGAAGAAAACAAAATCCAAGATAGAATACAAGGATGTTAAGAGTTGTTCTATAATGAATATAAATATAAATCAATTCTGTTGTGGTCAAATAAGTTTAGTTAATATTGAATTCCAGAACATTAAACAGAATTCTTCACTAGAGGATACAGGATGAAATAAAGCACATAATTTTTTTCAAAAGATTACTTCAGACAGAAGTCCTAAAATGTTTACACTTCCAAAAACAGTTTTAAAGGAGCATCTTAAGGGAATAGTGTTCTAAGGAACACATTTTGGAAGCATAGCTTTTAAATTATTAATTTCTATTACCCAAAACTTCCTATAAATGCTAAGTCAAAAGAGATGAGTCCAATTAAAGAAAAAGAGTGAGATGGAAAGTGACTATCATATGATACTTCTACCCTATCTTCTACCCTCCATCAATGTCACAAGAGGCTATCTTAACTCCTAAATATTTTAGGAAGCTCCTAAAGTCAGTATGCTTTAACTCTCAAGACCTCCTCCTCAGAGGCTGCTGAATTAATCTGCAAAAGCCAAGAGCTACTCTTGCCTACAAATTTTTGATAATATATCAAGTGTGGTATAATAGAGAATCCGTTACATTTCTTCTCACTGAAAGAGTTTAAGTGTTTCCTTTCATTATTATTTTTCTTTTTTTAACAAGTTTATTGAAATATAATTGATATTAGACACACTGAATATATTTAATGTGTACAATTTTGTGATTTTGGGGTTATTACAAATATTTTTTATATTATCACCACAGTAAAGGCAAATATTCAACATATTTTCAAACTTCCTTGTGTCCCTTTGTTTTCTCTTGTGGTAAGAACACTTAAATTTTGAAGTGTTAATTATAGATACCATGTTGCACAGATTTCTAGAACTTAATCCATCTAGCATAACTGAAAGCAACAATTCTCCATTTACCACCCCCCCCCAGCACTGACAAGTACTGTTGTATTTTCTGTTTTGTGAGTCTATTTTATTCACTTTTTAAAATAAAGATTTTATTTATTTATTTGTCAGAGAGAGAGAGAGAGAGAGACACCACAAGCAGGGGGAGTGGCTGGCAGAGAGAGAAGCAGGCTTCCGCTGAGCAAGGAGCCCAGTGTGCTGGGATCATGACCTGAACTGAAGGGAGATGCTTAACCCACTGAGCCATCACCTAGGCGTTCCAAATCTGGCTATTTGAAATACCTCATATAAGTGGAATCATAAAGAATTTGTCCTGTTACTGGTTTATTTCACTTAGCATAATGTCCTCAAGTTTCATCTATTTTGACAAAAATGGCAAAATTTCCTTTTAAGGTTGAATAGTATTTATATATATTTATATATACATTTATATATATTTATATATAATTTTATATACTATATATAGTATATTTATACATAAATTTAAATATATGTGTAAATTTATATGTTTAATAAATATAAAAATATATATAAATATATATTACAGATTTATGTTATATATATAATTCTGTTTATCCATTCATCTGTTGATGAAAATTTAGGTTGTTTACATACTTTGACCATTGCAAAAATGTTGCAGTAACCTGGGAGTTGGGCTATCTCTCTGAGATTCTGCTTCAGTGCTAGATATATATACTCAGAAGTAGGGATGTAGACAAACTGGAATCCTTGTACTTTGGGTGGCAATATAAAATGGTATAAGTAGTTATAAAAAACAGTACATAGGGTTCCTCAAAAAAATTAAATTCAATTAAATATGGAACTATCACATGCCCCTTCTTTATTGAAGAAAACTGAATATGGCAAAGGGAACACAGGAGGAAAAAAAATCAAAAATTAAAAACAAAACAGGGAATAGGGTGTTAAAAAATGGAGTGATTAGATAATTTCTTAGGCCCACATTGAAAGTAGAGGGGCAGCATTTGCAGAACATAGTAAGTGTGAGGGAAAGACAACACTACCTATAGAAACTGACTGATAAAGACCAGGTATTGAAAGGTTATTTTTCTTAAACTACTTCAAAAGTCCAAATATGCCATATTCCTTTTTTTCCCTGTATTACTGCATATAGCCCCCTCAGCTAGGTAAATCTGACCTGTCTGGAAAAATTCAGGTTAGCATCACCCTTTTCAGAATGCCATGTCAATGAATATGAGTTCTGTTTTTGTGTGCAATAATTTAAACTATAATAACAAGAATCTGATCAGTTGGATGGGATGAACTAGATAACCCGTGCACTGGAAACTGTTTTAGTGGATGTTCATTGAACACATGAAGAAGTGCACATTAGTTCAAGATACAGTTACTTTGACATCTCTTCAGAGAAGACAAGGTTGAGATCAGGGTTGCACATATTTTACTAAGAATATAAAAAGAATATATAATTTCTCTACTCAGAAACATTTTAGTTGTATCTGAGTTTGTGACTCAGTCCTTCTCTTCACACATTCTGAGAAGGGTTTCATTTTTTATTCACATAAGCTACATTGGAAGACAGAAAAGTAAAATCTCCAGTAAGTCACTGTGGAGGAAAACTGCTCATAATTCACCCATACTGAGCTTTTTTCTCTCTAAAGAATTTTACCTGAATGTTAAATCTGAGAAAGTAGAATGACCTAAAAAAGGAGACTTGTATAAAAGGCAGACAGGATTAATTCTTCAGGGATGCACACAGCATAATATAAAGCAATGTGGCATAAATGTCAAAGGCAGGGAGAAGCAGACACAGACTGCGATAGAATAAAGCAATCAGCAGCAGCATGACTCTGAAGGAACACATGGTGTGGCTGCAAGGGTAAGAAGCAGCATTTCTGGAGACAGATACAGACTCTACTGGCAGAATCTAAAATAATAATTTGTCAAATGGCTCACAAGAGTGTCAGAACAGAAGGGGCAGCTGGTCACTGGGTATTTTATTGCAGTTGTACATATGGGACACAATAATAGCAACCAAAACCATCAGTTAAAGGACAAATACATAATTATAATATAAACAAGATACATAGGGGTGCCTGGGTGGCAAAGTGGGTTAAAGCCTCTGCCTTCAGATCAGATCATGATCTCAGGGTCCTGGGATCAAGCCCCGCATCGGGCTCTCTGCTCAGCAAGGAGACGGCTTCCTCCTTTCTCTGCCTGCCTCTCTGCCTACTTGTGATCACTGTCTGTCAAATAAATAAGTAAAATCTTAAAAAAAAATAAATAAGATACATATTCATGTAAACGTACATTAAATCATCCCTAGCTATCCTAGCTAATGTTTCCTTATATTTTTACTCTCTCCATATCATATATTGTGTAATATGATATACTTAATAAAAGCCTGTCTTGGACTAGATGAATAAACTCCGTAATTTACAGAGTCCATGACTATTTGCCTAGTCTATGAAAATGTTCAATTAATATTTATTGAATGAATGAATACAGATTTGTGTATTTTAACTCTCACGCAATTCTCCTCTAGTCAGAGGTTAGAAGAAAATCCAAAACAAAGAATTCTTCACAAAATGTACACCTTCTCCCCCAAACTACTTTTTAAACTATTTTAAACATAAAATTAAAATAATTATAGAACATGTTTGGAATAAAAGGAAATGTTAGCTTTCTTTAACTCTAGAAAAGAAACATCTCGTTGTTACTTTTGTTTAGTAAATATGATACAGTATTTTGAGCAAATAGCATTAAGACCTATGATTTTCTAAAGGAAAATACCCCAAAGCTAGGCAAAATATGTGTGTGTGTATGTGTGTATACATATATTATATATTATATTTATGTAGTTGTGCAATCATCACCACTGTTAAATGTAGAACATTTCATTTCCCCAAAAAGAAATCATTCACTTCACTGTCCACCTAATTTCCCAACTCCTGGGAAACACAAATCTACCTTCTGCTTCTATGTGTTTGCCTCTTCTGATGGCAATCATCAATATGTGGCCTTTTAAAATATCTAGCTTCTTTCACTTAGCATCATGTTTTCAGTGCTCATCTGTGTTCCAGCATGTATCAGTTCTTCATTACTCTTTATTGCTAAATTATATTCTTTGTCTATGGCTTTGGCAATTTCACTATGAGGTGGTTAAGTGTGATTTCTTTTCTCTACTTGGGGTTAGTTGACCTTCCTGGATATATGGATTAATGCTTTCAATCAAAATTTGAGTGTTTTTGAGCATTACTTCTTTGAATATTTTTTTTGCACCTCTGTCTTTTTCTCTCTCTCCTTTTCTCCTAATAGGACTCTCATTATGTACACTGGTACATTTGATATTGCTTCATATATCTCTGATATTTTGTTCATTTTTTAAAAGATTTTATTTATTTATTTATTTATTTGAGAGAGAGAGAAAGCACAAACGGGGAGTGGCAGTCAGAGGGAGAAGCAGGCTCCCTACTGAGCAGGGTACCTACATGGGGCTTGATCCAAAGATCATGACCTGAGCTGAAGGCAGACACTTAACTGACTGAGCCGCCCAGATAGCCCAGATATTTTGTTCATTTTTAAAAAATTCCTTTTTCCTTTTTTTTTCTACTCTGAAGATTAATCTATCATCAATATTACTCTCTTTTCTGCCTAATCAAATCTGCTATTCATATTCTCTAATAATTTTTTCACTCAATTATTTTACCTTTCAACTCCAGAATTTCTATACAATTATTTTTTTATGATCTCTTTATTATTTTAACTTAGTAAGGTACTTAATTACTTTCCCTTAATTATTTAAGATGGATTTCTTTAGTTCTTTGATCATATTTATAATTGGAGATTTAAAGTCTTTGTCTAGTAGTTAAAAGTCTGGGCAGTCTCTATTGTCATACAGACATATGTATTATATATATAATATCTGTATATTATATATAATAGATATATAAAAAGAGACATGTATACAGACACACACTATACATTACCAAAATTTCACATTTTAGATATCTTAAAACTTCTTCTGAATACTGGACATTAAATTAGTATAACATGGCATTGCTGCAAATCAGATTCTGCCTCCCTCTAACAGCTCTTGTTCTGCCCTTTGTCATTTTTGTTGTTCTGTTTATTTAATGAATTTCTTGTACTAATTCTATAATGTCTGTATTCCTTATCATTCGAGGATACTGAAGTCTCTGCTCAATGCTCAGCTAACGTTCAGACAGAAATTTACTTAAATTTCTTGAACTAACACATCTCCCAGCCTTTGTCAAGTACTCACTGTTATGTCAGAGTATGCCTTCAAAACTGTTGTAGGTAATTTACATTTCTCCCTTAGTGCTCCATTTATGATTGTACAGACTCTGACCAGCCAGATGAAAATTTATGAGCTCTTCAGGTATTTCCTGGACAGCACTGAGCCCTGTATATGTATCTGGTCTTCTAGATTCCCAGAAGTATGTGGGAAGTTCTAAAGATCTCCTAAGAACATATTATACTCCAGATTTTCCTTTTAAGTTTTTTGGTCACCTTCTTGTTAGTCCTAACTAGTAGTTCGTCTCAGGCACTTGTGATGTTAATTAGTTGATGACTGTTTCAACAATGAGTGATCTCCAAATCTCCAGATGTTAAAGTTACTATAAATAATAACATTCACATAAATAAATATAAGAGAAATAAAAAATCAGGTATGTGTTTACATCTCAAGGAGGAATGAGGTCCAAGGCCTTGGAGATAACTTTAGATCCCCAAATATGGAGGCACCAGAGCTCATCTGACCCTTAAAGAGCTGCATTTACATTTCAAAAGTTAAACAGGAGAACTCAGAATTCTTCCTACCCCATTTCCAAGGACTAAAGTTTTATCTCTTTTTCTGAGAGGAGAGAGGAGCTGCCACTTTTTCCCATATATAGGATGAGAAAATGAAAGTTCTTTGCAAGCTCTGGCCTCTTACATAGAAAATTTTTACATCTGGTTTCCATTGTGTTAATCCAGTAGTAAACACTGGGGAAAGAGAGCTAATACATTGTTACGTAAATAATAATAGCTAATCTTCTATGTGTATGTGCATATGTGTACATTTTGTATAAAATTAAAGAAGATAAAGTTAAAAATGCTACACAATTTGGTTACCTTTTCATACATTTATAACCCTTTATATCCTAATATTTGAAGTGCCCACTTTGGTATTTTGCTCATTTTTCTATTGAGTTCATGTCAATTTTAACTATATGTTTTAGGTACAAGGGGTTACACTTTAATAACAGGAGAGGAATTCATAGGAAAGAGAACAAAATTAAAGATGAAAGACACAAAATAAGTAGGAACATAAATGGAATAAACCCTACATGAACCAACTCAAAAAGTTCCAGGTTTATTAAAAGATATGTCAATAACAGCCAGTGACTCTTATTTGTGAGTTTGGGAAAAGAAGAATGACTTCAAAGCCATTTTTTGAAAGCCGTTTCAACTGGCTTTCATCAAATGAATTTAAAAGCTATTACTTGAAAGTTTTTTTAGTAAATAATTAGAAAAATAAAGAACAACTGATTTCTTTTTTGATTATCAATGAATACATGAGTCATAAAAACCTACAAATGAGGGATATTTCTGTGAAGTTAGACATTTGTAATGCTGTTTGTTTCTTAGCTTTACTATTTACATTCTGGATAAACTTAGAATATATTAAATAAATAAAATTAATCATTGTCTTAAATCTATTATTTATAGCAAAAAGTCTTTTTTTTTTTTTTAAGATTTTATTTATTTATTTGACAGACAGAGATCACAAGTAGGCAGAGGGGCAGGCAGAGAGAGAGGAGGAAGCAGGCTCTCCACCGGGCAGAGAGCCTGATGTGGGGCTCGATCCCAGGACCCTGGGATCACGACCTGAAATGAAGGCGGAGGCTTTAACCCACTGAGCCACCCAGGCACCCCTATATTAGAAAGTCTTAAAACACTGTGTTTTTTGTTTTGTTTTGTATTTCTTAATACAATTGCTTTTGTTATTTGAGATTCACTGTGCTGTTGCAATTTCATCTTTCTGAGGGGAAAAAAATAGTCTTACTCTTATACAGGACAGAGGTTGCAAATAAACTAAATGAATGGTAATTCCCTAGAGCAAGTATTTCAACAGTAAACTTTAACAGCATAACTGAAAAAGAGTGAACTAGTCCATTAAATTTGTTTTATTACTGTAAAATCTTTCATTCCAAATAGGAGCAGTTGCCACCATTCCCCATACAGTGATGAAGTCTAATTTAAGTAATTCCCTCTTCCTCTCATGGAATCATGAACTCCACTTTGAATTATATGGACCTTCTTAGAGAAAAAATCATCTGGGCAGTTGACATTCTTTAACTAATGCATCTGATAATTCTATCCCTGCTGTGAAATACAAGACCCTCTTCTGTGAACTACATTCAACTATATTACACTATTTTGGAATTTTTTTAATTTTCAAATAATCCTATTGTTTCCCCCATTTTGAAAACTAGACTGTTATTTTACCATTTAAACTTTGCTTTTTATATTCAGGATATGAATACTTAGATTCATGTGATGTAAATATCTTCTTCCTTATTATCTTTGGTTTTTCTCTCTTGGTAGTGTTTTTCTGAAGAGCAGAAGTTCTTAATTTTAACAAGTTAATTTAGCAATCTTTTAGTTACATATTAGATTTTCTGTATCTTGTATAAGACATATTTTGCTATCCTAACTTATAAAGTTATCCCCAGAAGCTTGTTTCATCTTTCACATTTAGGTAAACAATTCTGCTCAAGTTAATTTTGTGCCTGGTGTGAGGCAGAATTTAAAGATTTTGTTTATGTTTTTTGTTTGTTTATTTTCTGTTCATTATTATTTATGTTGTTTAAAAAGGTGAGATGACTTGATGAGATATAAAACCTTATGATGAATTTACTCATAAAATATAAGGCCTAAATCTACTTCTTGTGATGACTTAGATGTTACCTCGTTGTCAACTCTATAATAATTAATCTATATAGTATATTTTATATACTTGTACATATTCCCAGTAGTAAAAATGAGGATAAAAAGATAATTTCCACATTGGAAAAATTTAGCTTCAAATTGGCATAGATGTCTAACAAAATAATTCAATACAATCAAATAAGTTAGACAATGTAGGTAGATTATTTATCTCCAAAATTAAAGAGTTAAAACTTCAAAAATGATGGTTCAAAATTTGTGTTCATCTTAAAAGATGATGCCATGATTGTAACTGAAGAGTAATTAACTGAAAAATTCAGTGTAGCACTATCAATCAGTAACATACTTGAGTTCTGATAATTCCCAGAATTTTGCACACTGTGTTAGAAAGGAAGGTAGTGCTTTTCAATGGGTCAAAATATTTCATCTGTTAGATCAAATTATTTAAACTCTCAAAATATTGCTAATTAGAAAGTTTACAATATTATGTTTAACTGATCTTCCTATAATATGCCTAGAATGCCATCAGAGAACTAGGGCAGATTAAAGAAAGCTTCATCCACAAACACAGATATGTCCTATTCTCACCCTCATCCCTACCCCCCACATACGGAAAAGGAATAGGGCAATTACATGAGTGGAAGAAAAGAGAAAGTTTTCTGTGGGTATTTCAATGGGCTAAGGTACTCTGAGTTACATATGGATTGACTATTGGTTTTAACTTCAGAAAATTTGCAATCATTGGACTAGTGATTGGGATGTCTATTTTTCTAACTTCTCTAATAGATGCTTAAAATAATTGCCATTTTGCCCAGTCCAAAGGTTTTGGCCCAGTTCAAACAAGGGTAGGTATGGCAATTTCTCTACAGTGGCATCTCCTATTTTTTAAATTTAAATTCAAATTAATTAACATAGAGTGTAGTATTAGTTTCAGGACTAAAATTTAGTGATTCATCACTTACATATAACACCCAATGGTTACCTCAAACAAATGCTTTCTTTAATACTGATCACCTATTTAGCCCATTCCCCCCTACCTCCCCTATGGTAACCATCAATTTGTTCTTTATAGTTAATAGTCTGTTTCTTGGTTTGCCTCTTTTTGTTTTTTGTCCTCTATGTTCATTTATTTTGTTTCTTAAATTCCACATATGAGTGAAGTAATATGGTATTTGTCTTTCTTTGACTGACTTACTTTGCTTAGCATAATACACGTTAGTTCCAACCACAATGTTGCAAAAGGCAAGGTTTCATTCTTTTTGATGTCTGAGTAATATTGCATTATATATACCACTTCTTTTTTATCCATTCAACAGTTGATGGATATTTGGACTCTTTCTATAATTTGGCTATTGTTGATAGTGCTGCTATAAACATTGGGGTGAATGTGCTCTTTCGTATCAGCATTTTTGTATCCTTTTGATAAATACCTAGTAGTGCAATTGCTGGGTCATAGGGTGGTTCTATTTTTATCTTTTTGAGGAACTTCCATACTGTTTTCCAGAGTGACTGTACCAGTTTCCATTTCTGCCAACAGTGTAAGAGGACTACATTTTCTCTGCATCCTCACCAACATCTGTTGTTTCCTGAGTTGTTAATCTTAGTTAATCTGACGAGTATGAGGTGGTATCTCATTGTGGTTTTGATTTATATTTCCCTGATGATGAATGATGCTGAACATTTTTTCATGTGTCTGTTAGTCATTTATAGGTCTTTGGATAAATGTCTTTTCTTGTCTTCTGCCCATTTCTTAACTGGATTATTTATTTTGGGGGTTTTGATTTTGATGAGTTCTTTACAGATTCTGGGTACTAGCCCTTTATCTGATATGTCATTTGCAAATGTCCTCTCCCATTCTTATCACCTGCCTTATAGTTTTGTTAATTGTTTCCTTTGCTGTGCAGAAGTTTTTTTTTTTTTCTTTTAATATTTTGATGAGGTTCATCAAGAAATTGGTCTGGTTTCATTCTTCTGCATGTTTCTGTCCAGTTTTCCCAATACCATTTGTTGAAGAGAGTGCCTTTTTCCCATTGGATATTATTTTCTGCTTTATCGAAGATGACTTGACCATATAATTGTGGGTCCATCTGGGCTCTCTATTCTGTTCTATTGATCTATGTGTCTGTTTTTATGCCAATACCCTACTGTCTTGATGATTACAGTTTTGTAATACGGCTTGAAGTCTGGGATTGTGGTGCCTATCATTCTGCTTTTCTTTTTCAACTCTACTTTGCTCATCTGGGGTCTTTTCTGGTTCCATACAGATTTAGGTTTGTTTGTTCCAGCTCTGTGAAAAATGTTGGTGTTATTTTGATAGGGATTCCTACACATTGAATCTGTAGATTGCTTTGGGTAGTATATACATTTTAGCAATATTTGTTTTCCAATCCATGAACATGAAAAGTTTTTCCATTTCTTTGTGTCTTCTTCAATTTCTTTCATAAGTGCTACAGAGTTTCAGGGCATAGATTTTTCACTTCCAGTTAGGTTTATTCCTAAGTACCTATGGTTTTTGGTGCAATTGTAAATGGGACTAATTCCTTGATTTCTCTTTCTACTGCTTCATTATTGCTGTATAGAAATGCAACAGATTTCTGTTCATCTGTTCATTGATTTTATATCCTATGACTTTCATGAATTCATGTGTCAGTTCTAGCAATGTTTTCGTGGAGTCTTTTGGGTTTTCTACATAGAATACCACGTTGTCCGCAAAGAGTGAAAGTTTGACTTCTTCCTTGTCAGTTCACATGCATTTTATTTCTTTGTGTTGTCTGATAGCTGAGGTTAGGACTTCCAGCACTATGTTGAACAACAACCGTGAGAGTAGAGATCCTGGTCATGTTCCTGACCTTAGAGAAAAAGCTCTCTGTTTTTCCCCATTGAGAAGAATATTAGATGTGCATCTTTTGTATATGGCCTTTTTGATGTTGAGGTATATTCCTTCTGTCCCTACTTTCTTGAGAATTTTTATCAAGAAATTTTGATAAAAATCAAAATTTTTATCAATTTTTATGTTGTATTTTCTCAAATGCCTTTTCTGTATCTATTGAGAGGATTATATGGTTCTTATCCTTTCTTTTATTAGTATGACATATCACATTGATTGTTTAGCAGATACTGAACCACCCTGCAGCCCATGAATAAACTCCACTTGATCATGGTGAATAATCCTTTTAATGTATTGTTGGATTAGATTAACTAGTATCTTGTTGAGAATATTTGCATCCATGTTCATCAAGAGTATTGGTAATTCTTTTTAGTGGGTTTTACTCTGTTTTTGGAATCAATATGGCCTTGTAGAATGAGTTTGGAAGTTTTCCTTCATTTCCATTTTTTGGAATAGCTTTGGAAGAATAGGTCTTTATTCTTCTTTAAAAGTTTGGTAGAACTCCCCTAGGAAGCCATCCAGTCTCAGACTCTTTTGTTGGGAGATTGTTCATTACTGATTCACTTTCTTTGCTGGTTTTGGGTTCATTCGAATTTTCTATTTCTTCTTGTTTCAGTTTTGGTAGTTTATATGTTCCTAGAAATTTATCCATTTCTTCCAGATTGCCCAAGTTATTGGCATATAGTTGCTCATATTAGTCTCCTATAATTGTATTTCTGCAGTGCTGGTTGTGATCTCTTCTCTTTCATTCATGATTTTATTTATTTGGGTCCTTTCTCTTTTCATTTGATAAGTTTACCTACGGGCTTGTCAATTTTGTTAATTGTCCCAAAGAACCAGCTCTTAGTTTCATCTTTTCTATTTTTCTTTGATTTCTATATCATTTATTTCCACTTTATTATTTCCCTTCTCCTGCCTGTGTTAGGCTTTATTTGCTGTTCTTTTCCCAGTTCCTTTAGGTGTAAAGATTCCAGTGTGTTTTTGAGACTTTTGTTTTCTTTTTTTTTTTTTTTTTTTGCATGGAGCACTGGGTATGGTGCATAAACAATGAATTCTGGAACACTGAAAAGAAATTTTAAAAACAAATAAAAATTTTTAAAAAATTCCACATGTGAATAAAATTTAAAAAAAAATATATTTACTTATTTGACAGTGAGAGAGAGACACAGCGAGAGAGGGAACAGAAGCAGGAGGTGTGGGGGAGGGAGAAGCAGGCCTCTCACTGAGAAGGGAGCCCGATGTAAGACTCGATCCCAAGACCCTGGAATCATGACCTGAGCCGAAAGCAGACGCTTAACTACTGAGTCACCCAGGCACCCCAGACTTTTCTTGTTTCTTGAGGAAAACCTGCATTGCTATATACTTCCCTGTTAGGACCACCTTTGCTGCATCCCAAAGGTTTTGGACTGTCATGTTTTCATTTTCATTTGCTTCTATGTATTTTTTAAATTTCTTCTTTAATTTCCTGGTTAACACATTCATTCTTTGGTAAGGTGTTCTTTAACTTCCATGTATATGTGGTCTTTCCAAAAATTTCCTTGTGGTTAAATCCTGGTTTCATAGTGTTGTGGTCTGAAAATAAGTATGGTATGATCTCAATCTTTTTTTGTACTTGTCGATGCCTGATTTGTGACCTAGTATGTGATTTATTCTGGAGAATGCTCCATGTGCCCTTGAAAGAATGTATATTCTTATGTTTTAGGATGAAATGCTCTGAATATTCCTGTTAAGTCCATCTGATCCAGTGTGTCATTCAAAGTCATTGTTTCCTCGTTAATCTTCTGCTTAGATGATCTGTCCATTGCTGTGAGCAGAATGTTAATATTCCTTACTATTACTGTATTATTATCAATGAGTTTCTTTAAGTATGTTATTAATTGACTTTATATTTGGTTGCTCCCAAGTTGGGGGCATAAATATTTATAATTGTTAGATCTTCTTGTTGGATACACCCCTTATTATGACATAATGTCCTTCTTCATCTCTTATTACAGTCTTTGGTTTAAAATCTAGTTTTCCTGACATAGGATGGGTACTCCAGCTTCCTTCTGATGTCCATTAGCATGATAGATGGTTCTCCAACCCCTCACTTTCAATCTGGAGGTGTGTTTGGGTCTAAAATAAAGCTCTTGTGAGCAGCATATCAATAAGTCTTTTTTTTTTTTTTAATCCGTTCTGCAAATGAAACAAGATGGGATTGGGAGGGAGACACCATAAGTGACTCTTAATCTCACAAAACAACCTGAGGGTTGCTGGGGGGAGAGGGGCCGGGAGAGGAGGGTGGGGTTATGGACATTGGGGAGGGTATGTGCTATGGTGAGTGCTGTGAAGTGTGTAAAGCTGGCGATTCACAGACCTGTACCCCTGGGGATAAAAATATATTATATGTTGGGGCACCTGGGTGGCTCAGTGGGTTAAAGCCTCTGCCTTCAGCTCAGGTCGTGATCCCAGGGTCCTGGGATCAAGCCCCGCATCGGGCTCTCTGCTTGGCGGGGAGCCTGCTCCCTCCTCTCTCTCTGCCTGCCTCTCTGCCTACTTGTGATCTCTGTCTGTCAAATAAATAAATAAAAATTTTTAAAAAAAATATATATGTTTATTAAAAAAATTTAATAAAATTTTACAAATGAAAACAACAACAACAACAACAAAAATCCATTCTGATATTCTGTCTTTTGATTGGACATTTAGTCCATTTACATTCAGAATAATTATTGATAGATATGAATTTAGTACCATTGTATTACCTGTAAAGTTGCTATTCCTTTAGAATGTCTCTGTTCCTTTCTAGTCTTTGTTACTTCTGGTCTCTTTTTCCCATTCGAAGTGTCCTCTTTAATATTTTTTTTACAGAGCTAGTTTAGTGTTCATGAATTCCTTTAGTTTTTCCTTGTCTGGGAAACTTTATCTTTCCTTCTATTCGGAATGACAGCCTTGCTGGATATAGTATTCTTGGCTGCATTTTTTTCCCCCATTAAGCACTGTGAATATATCATGCCACTTTTATTTGGTCTGCTATGTTTCTGTGGATAGGTCTGCTGCTAAACTTATGTATCTACCCCTGTAAGTTAAGGACCTTTTGTCACTAGCTGCTTTCAGAATTTTCTTTATCTATGTATTGTGCAATTTTCATTATGCCATATCTTGATGTTGACCTGTTTTTCATTTTGAGGGGAGTTCTCTGCCTCTGGGAAGTGAATGCCTGTTTCCTTCCCCAGATTAGGGAAGTTTTCAGCTATAATTTATTCAAATAGACCTTCTGCCTCCTTCTCCTGCTCTTCTTCTTGGACTCCTATGGTATGGATATTATTGTACTTTGTGGAATTGCTGAGTTCCCTTAGTCTATATTTGTGATCTAATAATTTTCATTCCCTCTTCTTTTAACTTCATTATTTTCCATAATTTTATCATCCATATTCTTTCTTCTGCTTCTTCCATCCTTATTGTGATTACATCCAGTCAATTTTGTATCTCAGTTATAGCTTTTTCATTTTGGCCTGATTAGTTTTTAGGTCTTTTATCTCTGCAGTCAGGGTTTTTCTGGTGTCTTCTATATTTCTTCCAAGCCCAGCTAATAGTCTTATGATTGTTGTTATAAATTCTTGTTCAGATATATTGCTTATATCTGTTTTGAGTCAATCCTGGGCTGTGATTTCTTCTTGATCTTTCTTTTGGGGAGAATCTCTCCAACTTATCATTATGTCTAGGTTTCTGTCTTTTTTGTGTTATGAAAACTCATTATCCTCCCTGCTCCTGAGAGTAATACTATATTAAGAAAGGGTCCTACACTGTCCAAGATGTGCTTAGGGAAGTGTTTCTTGTGAATGCTGTGTGCACCCTGCTGTTGTGTTTTGGGTGTTCTTTCCTACAGGTTCAGTCCTCTGTAGAGATCTTCCTTGCTTGCAGTGTGGAATGTTTGGACCTTTAACTAGGTGTGCTTTGATTTGTTTGTTAAGATACCCTGATTTTTAGGGGCGCCTGGGTGGCTCAGTGGGTTAAAGCCTCTGCCTTCGGCTCAGGTCATGATCTCAGAGTCCTGGGATCGAGCCCCGCATCGGGCTCTCTGCTCGGCAGGGAGCCAGCTTCCTTCTCTCTCTCTGTCTGCCTCTCTGCCTACTTGTGATCTCTGTCAAATAAATAAATAAAATCTTTAAAAAAAATAAGAAATAAAAAAAAAAATAAAAGATACCCTGATTTTTAAAAAAATAAGGCTGACCCAAGAAAAGAGAAAAGGAAAAGGAACAAGAAAGCAAACAGAGAAACAAAAATGTATAAGCCTGATTCCAAAGGAAAAGAAAGAAAGAAAGACCTGCTCCAAAAAAGGAGAAAGCGAAACAAGCCAACAAATGAACAAAAACCATAAGCCTAATGTCAGAGAAAAAAAATAAAAATAAATAAAATAAATAAACACAAAATTATAAATGAAGGGAAAAAAACGCATCCTATTTCCAGTGGAACTGAAGCTAATGCTTTGGAGCATTCTAGGATCAGCAGTCTTGAAGCATGCAGAGGGTCTGTGTTGGTCTTCTAAGGGAGAGGTCTGCTGCCCTGGCTCCACAATCAGACCTGCCTGAATAAAGATGCCCTTGCTGGATCCAGTGGGGTGGGTCTTGGTGTAAGGGATTCCAGCCTCTGATGGAGGCACTGTGTTTCTCTCTGAAGTCCAATGGTGCTGATGGTGAGGGGATGGTGGAAGGTGGTGTCATCCCACCCTCTCATCCAAGGGAGGGGAACTCTTGGAGTTACTATTCAGGAGGCTTTCACAGAAAAGTGAACAGTCTTCTCATCTGTGCCCCAGGCTTTCATCTGATCCCAGCCCTCAATTTGTCTGTGCCTGGCTATCTGCATGCCCAGTATCACAGTTCTCCTGTGTTTTATCTCTAGTCAGCTTCTGGAATTCAAAACAATATTCTTAAACTAACTGGCAGGGGGCAGACCCATTCCCTTCCCCCAGAGGATAGCCTTCCAGCATTGTGCTGGTACCATTCCATCCCAGAAAAAGAGTAGCATGCCTGTGTGAGTGCCTGAGTCTATGCTGTAGCACAGCAAAAAGCTACAACCAGGTTATCTGCCTTCTGCATGTGTCTCTGTCTCCTGCAGTTGGATGGCTGCTCAACGCTGCCCCGGTAAGTCTTTTGTCCTTAGACAGTCAAAAAAAATCCCTCTTTCAAATGCACTCCAGGAAAGGGAATGTTCTCTCCCTATGTGACCCAGGGGATCCCCACACCATGGGACCTTGCAGGAACCCTTATATGCTGTGCTCATTCCCACTCTCTCCCTCTCTCCCGACTTCTCTCTGTGTAAAAGGCTCCCACCCCTCTGTAGCACTGTAGCTTTTCTTTCTCCCAATTCATGTCTCTGAACCTCACATCTGCCATATTCTCTCCCTCCAACTGTGCAGACTGTTTTCTTAATCCTCAGATCAATTTCCTAGTTGTTCCAAATGATTTGATGTTGATCTACCTGTGTTCGAGGGACAAGGCAAGCCCAGGGACCTCTATTACTCTGCCATCTTAAATTACTCCTCCTCTCTCTCTCCTATTTTTTCTTTTCTTTAATTGTTGTTGACAACACATGTTATATTAGTTTTAGGTGCACAACATCATGATTCTGTATTTTATGCTATGTCCACTACAAGTGTTCACTACAAATGTAGCTACCATCTGTCACCATAAAATACTATTACAGTATCATTGACTATATTCTCTATGCTGTACTTTTTATTCTCATGAGTTATTCATTCCACAGGTGGAAGCCTATACCTCATTCTAAAATATCATCAGGATCTCTCCCATTCATCCAGTTCTTTACTTAGGCAATACTAAGAGCCCACTATGTGCATGGACACTTTGGAGTCATTGCTAAAAATTCTTAAGAAAACAAATGCCAGGCACCTGAGTCACTCAGTCAGTTAAGCATCTGCCTTTGGCTCAGGTCATGATTGCAGGGTCCTGGGGTCAAGTTGCGCCTTGGGCTCCTTACTTAGCGGGAAGTCTGCTTCTCCCTCTGCCCATTCCCCTGCTTGTGCTTGCTTGGTCTTTCTTTCACTCGCCCTCTCAAAAAAAAAAAAAAAAAAAAGAAAAAGAAAAAAAATCTTAAAAAAAAAAAAAAGAAATGCCATCCCCCAATTTCCATGTTAAATAAGTTATTAAATGAATAATAGCAATAAAATATTTAATAATCTATTATTAGATTATTTATTATTATTACTATTCTTTCCTCCCTTCTCCTCCTCTTTGTTATTAGTGTTTTTTCTATGTTCCAAAGATCATTTCCAGGAAAACCACCTCTTTCATTAAGTCCCCACAACAAACCCAATTTGCAAATGTAGAGACTGAGTCTCAGAAAGGTTTAGAAATTTGACTAAAATACTGTAGCTAGTAGAGTTGGAATCACAAAACTAGTGTGTGACTAAAATATACTGTACTTCCTCCTTTCAAATAGATTTGAATGAAGAAATAAGGAAATAATGTAGTTTTGTGGATGTTGTGGGAGTTTAACTGTCTTTGGCATAAATAGATAATTGAATGGAGTAAGACATCTCTTTCTTAGAAACATCCATTTAGACTTAATCTGCTGTCCAGATTTTATACACTACAGTTTATTTCTAAACAGACCAGGCATATTTCAAAGAAAAACCATACCATACCTGACTGGTGAGTAAAGTGTCTAACTAATTTTTAAGTGTACAGCTAAGTAATAATAATTATTATTATTATAATAGAGAGCTTACTATATGTCAGACAGTATAATACTCATTTCATCATCTTTAAGAACCCTATAAGGTAGGCGACATTACTATCCTGGTTTTATAGATAAGGAAACTGAGGCACAATGTGGCTAATTATCTCCACAAGGTCACAGAGCTATTAAATGATACACCAAAATTCTCATTGGTGCAGTTTGGCTCCAGAGTCTACATGTATGATTTCTACAGGCTCCTCCAGTCTTTCTAGAGTAAATGCGTGCAATATACAATCTCTTCATATGACTTTTCCCTCTGTAAACTAGATTTACACATTGGGAAATACAGTTTATTTAGGATTTCTCAAGATAACATGCATTTAAAATTAAACCATTCACCATCTCTGGATTTACCATTTTACCTCACATAGTCAATATGAACTATTACTCACCCTGACTTTGCTTTCCATGTAATAGGACAAGTACCTAAGAAGCAGGCAACCCAGACAACATGACCTCTATTTCAAATATTAGGAAATGACACTCATGGAAGCAAAAAAAAAAAAAAAAGAATGTATAGGAAGTAATTAATACATGACAGAGAATACATGACAGAGATATTACTAAATCTAAATTCTTCTGAATGCTAATTACCATAATCTAATGCAACAAAACTTCTCTGAGAGTGCAATGTATCTTTTATGTTATATGGGCAAAAATGTTATTATTCTCAAAGAACTAGTGCCTTTGGCAAGGCAGGTGCACTTTTTCTAATGGTTCAATGAAACGAACATCTGACTGACTCATTTTTGTTCTGCAATCTCAGCTGTTGCATGTAAATAACAATTATGCAAACATCTAAAATAAAAAGGATGTCCTTTCCAATGGGCCTCATTTGGTAATTCCCAACTCTATAAAGAGAATGTTTTAAAGACATTCATTTGTGCAGATGTCTAAGGTGGAGACCAAAAACTCTAAAGTCACTGACATTCTATTTGAAAAATAAAGGTCTGTTAAAATCTATTCAAGGAGGGAGTTATTTTGAATGTTTTCATTGACAAATACAATATATGAGACATGTATTCTATTGTAATTTTTGGAAACTGGAATAAAAGTTACAGAAGCTGAATGCCAGGCATGAAAAAGAGGGAAGACATACACACTCAGAGTTTTTGGACTTTGGAATAGATTTAATAAAATTTAGGCAAAGGACTGACAAACATGCACCATATTCCCAGCAGTTACTCATGTACCCATCTTATTAACCCAGTTAATTTGATATTCTGTAAAAACTAAATTATATTTATAACAGAGATATTTTATATAAACTAGAAGAGTGAGATTAATGTTGGAAAACTGAAGTGGATTGCCATAAACTAATAGGGTAAGAACTGAATCACATAAATAAAAGCATTTAAAAAACACTTTCCAGGGGCACCTGGGCGGCTCAGTGGGTTAAAGCCTCTGCCTTCGACTCAGATCATGATTTCAGGGTCCTGGGATCAAGCCCCACATCGGGCTCTCTGCTCAGCAGGGAGCCTGCATCCCCCTCTCTCTGCCTGCATCTCTGGCTAACTTGTGATCTCTCTCTGTCAAATAAATAAATAAAATCTTAAAAAAAAAAATAAAAAACACTTTCCAGAGCACTAAAAGTGCAATTTGTTAACTAACTATACAGTAGAAGTGAAAATGTGGTTCTCCTTATGTTTCGGACTATGAACCACATCAGTTGAACAAAAACATAACCAACATAAAAAAACCAAACATGTCATTTAATCTCTTTTTGGAAAATTGATTTCTATCACTAAGAAGAGTCCTATTATGATTCATCTTTTAAGTAGTACTACTTTAAATAGAGCATGATTGAGTAAATGTAATATAAATTATTCCACCAAATTGCAAAAAATAATTAAATTCACTGTCAATAAAGGTTAAGAGAATACTGCTCAAACCACCTTTGCTAATAGAAGTGTGGGAAATGTCTTAATGTAAGTACCTATATAAGGAAAATTTATATATCTTTTTACTGGCCACAGAAAACAGGTTACACAAAGATATCTTCTCCTTTCAGGCAATCACAGCATCCACATGAAATACTTTCATCATGTAGCATAGCATAAGAGAAAAATTAATTTAACTGGTGCATTTCGCCATTTCTGTTATCAATCCCATAGGAGCAATAAATATTATTCTATTTTTTCATAACAAAGAAAACATTAGTTGATTTCTTAAAAATTATACAACACACAATACTTTTAAGGCCTAGCTCTAAAGAAACTACCATAATCTGAAAATTCTAAATGAATATGGATGGACCATATATTCTCCACCTGTCCACAACTTCTGTAATAGAGAAGGTCTTTCTTTACCCTGCTGATTATTTTATAGAAGAATATGAACTAGAGACATTTAATATATTCACACAAAGATTGAAATATAATTAGAAAATAAAGTGATGGATGTTTATCACATAGTATCTGTCTACTTAATTAAATATAAGAAACATTTATTTTACTTAATTATTCTTCTTCCTTTTATTAAAAAAAAAATTATGGGGTTGTGAAAGTAGATGCAGCCCAAGGACCAGATATCATTGGGTATTACAGGTAGACCATCTGCTCTCAAATCCATAATGAACTTTGCACAAATCAGATTGATGAAACATACCCATGTTAGTTTCCAGAATTCAAAACAGGTCAGCACAGCCAAATGGAAGCAAGGGATGGCACATTTATCTAAACATCTTTGCCCATCGCTCAGTCCAAAGAGGAATTTGAACAAATGGCCACTGAACATCTGCTCAGAACACAAAAGGTACTTCAATATTTCATTAAGTATACTTGGCTTTAGGAATCTGAAATTAATATAGTCCTAGGAAAAGGAAATTCCTTCTACCTTGAAGGTCATTATATGCTAAAAAATATCTCCTGAGCTATGTAGGAATCTGTTTCAAAGGTTTTCTGATTTATATTCTGAAGAAAGCATGAAAAGCTCCATGGACCAAGACTCATCCATTATGGTGAAATGTAAATATAGTGGGAAAAACTAGTTTTTACCCCTTAGATAAGGCAGTAGTGATAATTAGGATAGACTGTCAGGCTTTAGAAAAAGAAAAAAAATGTTTTTTTATTGCTTTTATTTGTTTTTCCACAAAGATCATTTACATCTGGATGTGCATTTAAATTTAAGTTCCTTCATATAATGGAAATTTACTTACTCAATTGTCCTTTTAGTAATTTAAAAAAATATATGACTAAGTCTCATTTACTTTGATTGAACTTATAAAACAGAGTTTCATTATATATAAAAACTTAACATGAAAAGCACAAACAAATATATTCTAATCACTTGAGCTTTTCACATAGGTAATACAGAAATTATACCAAGAACTGCCTCCCAGAAAAGCAACTCATCCGAGTGCTTTCCTAGAACTCAACCAAATCGTTAAGGTAGTAGTTCAAATGCTATTTAAATTATTTCAGAACTTAATTTGTGATTTAATTGTCCAAATGTTTTGAAGCAAATATAACACTAATACCAATATGTGACCAAAATTGCATAAAAAAATAAAGTTCACTTAAGCTATCAATGCAAAACTCCTAAATTAAATATTAACATCAGCATCTTAGCACAGGATATATAATGAAGAGAGCTCTAAATCAGAAAAAAAGACTAGAAAAAAAATTTTACAATTTGATAAATCATCTTGGCCAATCTGGGTAGAAACAGGTACTCTCTTACTAATGTTATCATAATACCCCTGTGAATAGCAATCTGCTAATGTTTATCAAAATTATAAATGCACTACTTTTGTACTTAGCAATTCTGCTTTGGGAAAAACAATGCAATATTTACTATACATGTGAGATAATATACGAACAAGATTGATGCCTTGTTATAGTAGTAACATACTTAAATGTCCATAAATACAGGACAGACTAAAAAAGTTGTTACATCCAGGGGCACATGGGTGGCTCAGTGGGTTAAAGCCTCTGCTTTTGGCTCAGGTCATGATCTCAGGGTTCTGGAATCGAGCCCTGCATCAGGCTCTCTGCTTAGCAGGAAGCCTGCTTCTTACTCTCTCTCTCTGCCTGCCTCTCTGCCTACTTGTGATCTCTGTCAAATAAATAAATAAATAAATAAAAATCTTAAAAAAAAAAAAAAAAGTTGTCACATCCAAAGGACACTTACCACAATATCACACTTAACACAATACCACACATCTTTACAAAAGAACAACAAGAACAAAAATATCTGTGTATTAGCAGAGAAAAAAACTCAATTATTCTGAAAGGTTAAAAATAAAGGTATTGAATACTGTGAAAGATATGATAATCTTTATCTTAAAAAGAAATATATGTATATACATATCTGCATACATACATGCATACGTATGTAGGTAATGTTTGTCACTTTTTAAGAGATGGTATTTAATAACAATGGATACCTGAGTAGGGGAAGGGACAGAGTATGGAAAAGCATATGCAAACTTTTTAACTTTATACATTTTTAACTTTTCCAACATTTGAAATATGCAACTGTATTCATCTTTTTTTTTAAATACTTTTTTTTTTTAATATTTTATTTATTTGACAGACAGAGATCACAAGTAGGCAGAGAGGCAGGCAGAGACAGAGAGGGAAGCAGGCTCCCTGCCGAGCAGAGAGCCCGATGCGGGGCTCGATCCCAGGACCCCGGGACCATGACCTGAGCTGAAAGCAGAGGCTTTAACCCACTGAGCCACCCAGACGCCCCGCAACTGTATTGATCTTTAATAATTAGACTTTTAATTTTGAAAAATAACATAAGCAGTCAATGATGTTAAACACTGTTGAAAGGGCAAGTGAATTTTTTAAGAAGCTTGAAATATTTTTATTGTCATTGATTCATTAGTGAGATTTATCAATGCATACATCAGACTCTGAGATGTTCCACAATCCCGAAACTCATCTAAAAGCGTTTAATTCATAGTTTTCCAAATTTACTTCATGATTTGTTTCTTCTTTCAATGGCACATCCCAAGAAACAACAGAATCAGTGTTTTACAGAATGCATTTTTGGAAAACATGAAATTATGATAATTATTCCCTAAAATTAAAGGAAAAAAGTCCTGAGTACTTTTATCAGACACTGAAAATTACTGCCTTAAATTTCCATAATCTGGAGGGCATATATAAAGCCTGTGTTTCTAATAATGTAATTACATATAATTTCATAAAAATGACATATAAAATTATAACCACTGTGAGAAGTGGTTTGTAATAGAATAAGATAAAAGGCTTGGATATAGGTGAGCTTGAAATCACTTCATGCTGAACTAGCACCATTAGTCCTTTGAATGACCTACATTTTTAATTTGGCATGAAACCATTTCAAGCTATGTAGTGAAACTAATGAGGCTGCTGCAACTGTGCGAAGCAATAATCAACACTACTTTATTGCAGAGAGTTTATTAAGTCCGTGCATGAGGTGAGCGGAGACAGCTTTTCTTTAAGAAAGGAGACATGTGTTTATACTCTTTGACTGAATAAAAATAAATATTCCAAATGTGTATGATGCCTGGAAGAAGTCCAACATCATTAGTTATTTTCAAACAAATGTGTGGCTCTAAGAATCACTCAATGCAATGATTACAGAGACAGTTTTAGTGTTTCTTGGAATGTTTCTTCAACTATTAAGGAAACAATGGCACTGTGGGAAAACTAATGATGGTAAAAGACAAAAGCAGTTACTCTAGCTTTAGATTGGGCATAAATATGCACATACACAAACTAAGCACAGATCTCCAACCAAAAGTCTTCCCAACAAAATGGTGTGTTTTTTCCAAAGCAATTTTGATTAATGATAGTAAATCTATTTTACCCTAATAGATCTGATAGCTAAAAATGAGCTCAGTGCCATTCAAGCTCTAGAATATGACAGAAGAAAGCAAAGCAAACCAAAACCTGCTAAATAGCATATTGATAATATATTATTCTTTCTTCTCTTTAATGCAATCAAAATCATAAACAGGAGCTTTTCAGGAAAAAGCACTTCTGTAATAATTGAAAAGTTGGGGTGAATTTCAAAATTAATACCAAATGAAATGAGTCTTCTTGCCACTTGATTTGCATCTTGCTTGATGTATCTTCTATACAAAGGTGATGAGATAAAGTCTAGGCAAGCAAAGCATGCCAAATGTACCTTCATTCATTCAACATCTAGTCATCCATCCATTCACTCACTGATTTCTCCAATAAATACTAAATGTAATGTGGTCTCAGCACTGAGATCGCATATAAAGCTAAGCACTAGCTCATGTCTTCAAAGAGCTCACAATCTGGTGAAGGAGAAGCATTATTCACGCTACTAAGCATACTTACCTTGGTAACTCTAAATACAGTGAGGCATCTAACTCAATTGGAGAATCAGGGAAGACTTCTTGCAGTGTTGACACTGAAGAAAGTCTTGAAGGTTGGCTACAAGTCAGGTGAAGCAAGCAAGTAAAGCCATCCCATATTCATGCACAAGGGCACATAAGGCACAAATGACCAGTTGTGTATAGGCAAATAAGTACCTGTCCATCATTAAGATCAAGGGAAGACTGGGGCACCTGGGTGGCTCAGTCAGTTAAGCATGGGACTCTTGATTTTAGCTCCAGTCATGATCTCTACACTGAGCTCCATGCTTAGTGGGGACCCTGCTTGTGATTCTCTCTCTTCCCCTGCTCTCCCCCCTTCCCCATTCAAGCATGCTCTTTTGCACTCTCTCCCTCTCTCTCTAAAATAAATAAATAAATCTTTTAAAAAAAAAGACCAAGGAAGGATCAAGGGAGAGATAGAGACTTTAAAAAAGTATATCTGAATTTGAGGGTTTCAGAAATAACTGAATTTATGGAGACCCTTAAAGTTAAAGAGATGGGAAGCAAGAGACATGTCTAGACACAATCTTTAAAACAGCACTTAGAGCACTTTGGGTTATATTTCGTGTTTAAATCTGTATAGTTGTTTCAACCATAGAAGGCATACTGTCTTCTATTACTTATTTTAGGTTAAATGATACTTAAAAAAGTTAAATCATGAACAAAATGATATTGGCTGATAAAAATCAGTATAGAATTATATATGACAAGAGAAAACCTGGAAATTCGGATTTAAAAGGGTAAGTCATACTACATATAATAAGTTGTTTCCCTTATTTAGTTTTTCATAAGACATAAAATTATTTTATTAGTCATTTTAGTCATACAGAAATAACAGTCTTTGATTAAAGGGTGTTAGAACATTATAATGTTCAGCTTTATGTACCTCTATGGATATACTTTTCTTGACCATATACTACATATTTCATATGTTTTCTAAACTGTTCATTTATTGTTCAGATATACGTGGGGGTGGGGGATGCCTGTGTGTGCATGCCTTACCATCAGGCGCTGGCATTTGTACTAAATTACTATCCATCTAATTTTACTGAATCCAAAACCAATTTTTTTAACAAGATAGCTTAGTGATGGGGCCCCTGGGTGGCTCAGTTGGTTAAGTGTCTGACTCTTAATTCAGCTCAGGTCATGATCTCAGGATTATGAAACAGAGCCCTGCCTCAGGCTCCATGCTCAGCAGGAAGTCCACTTGAGAGATTCTCTTTCTCCTTCTCCTTCTGCCCCTCATCCCTGCATGCTCTCAGTATCTTTCTAAAATAATAAATAAATCTTAAAAAAAAAAAAAGAGCTTAGTCATGTAGTCTACAAATGTACAGAAATGCTGGGCATATCTACTTAATCTATTTTTCTAAGACCAACCACATATAAGCTGGATACCAATATTAAAGACTACTTAGAATCAGTAAAAAATAGAAATGTAAAATAGCAAAACCAACAGTTAAAAAAATTCTCCAGAATCAAGCAGTCTGTAGGAAGTTAGTTATTCACTAAACATAACTTGTAGGCATGCTATAACCAAATTAATCAACCACACAGCTTTAATACACAGATTTATGGGTTATTCTAAGTATCCTTAGATTGTTCACTTCCTTTTAGCCAACTATTTTCTAAGATTGCTATGACTTCCTAATTAAAAGGATAACCCTATAACTGTGAAATCTACATTCTCTGCTATTTTCTCGATTTATTACAAAGCTAACTCCCTTAAATATTATTCTAAATTTTGTTTTAGGATAATAGACATTTTTACTGTGGAAATTCCAAAACTCTAGTGTACTTCAAGATCACTTGTTAAAAAAAAATCAAATTATCATCTGAAAGAAGATAATCTTTTTAGCATAGAGCCACAGTGGCATTAACCAAAAATTAGAGGTAATAAATTGGAAATAAAAGGAAAACACAGTTATTAAATTATACCAAAAGTAGCATCTATTGCTTACTTTAGCAAAAGAGATCTTTAATTTCCCTACATTTATATGCTTCCATTTCTCTGCATCGATCCTCTAGTGCAGGATCAAACTTGAGGATTTTTAATCAAGTTGTTCATCAGTAGCAGTTGAAAATTTAGGATAAATGGAAGTGCTATGCTCTTTGATATGGGAGTCATTACATTTATAGCTATTAGGCACTTGAAATAGAATTAGTCTAATCTGAGATGTCTATAAGTAATGAGTACACACTGGATTTCATAATTTAGTAAGAAAAAAAGAATGAAAAATGTCTCATTAATTTTATATTATATACATGGTAAAAATAAGTTTGACATATTGGTTTGAATAAATATGTATTAAAATTAATATCTTTATTTTTACTACTTAAATATGGCCACTTTCAGAAAATTAAAAATTACATATGTGGTTCATCTTGCATTTTATTTCTCCTAGACTAGGCTGATCTAGAGACTCATGAGAAAAGGGTGGACTTTTTTTTAATATTTTATTTATTTATTTGATAGAGAGAGAGAGAGAGATCACAAGTAGGCAGAGAGGCAGGCGGGGTGGGGGAGCAGGCTCCCTGCTGAGCAGAGAGCCTGATGCGGGGCTCGATCCCAGGACCCTGGGATTATGACCTGAACCGAAGGCAGAGGCTTTTTTTTTTTTTTTTAAAGATTTTATTTATTTATTTGACAGAGAGAGATCACAAGTAGGCAGAGAGGCAGGCAGAGAGAGTGAGAGTGAAGCAGCCGAGCAGAGAGCCCGATGCGGGACTCAATCCCAGGACCCTGAGATCACGACCCGAGCCGAAGGCAGCGGCTTAAACCACTGAGACACCCAGGTGCCCCCGAAGGCAGAGGCTTAATCCACTGAGCTACCCGGGGACCCCAAGGGTGGGTTTTAATGAAATCACTCTCAGTGTTTACTGGTTTATAATGGTACCTAGAATTCATATGTTCTATCATGAGTAGGTCAAATGCAAAGGTACATTTCCCGTATCAGGGATATATAAATTATTTTATTGCCTTTAAGTTATTTTCAAATAATAAGATGATTTTTTAAAAGGTTTATTTATTTGAGAGAGAGAGTGAGAGCACACAGGAACATGCACGGTGGGGTTGGGGGTGGGAAGAAGAGGAAGAGGGGGAAGAGACAGTCCCAGGCAGACTTTGCACTGAGGAGGAGTCAGAGGGACACTCCAATCCACCACCCCAAGACCATGACCTGAGTCAATAATGTGAGTTGGACACTTAAACAACTATATCACCCAGGAGCCCCATTCACATTATTTCTCACAAATAAGACATATACTTGTTAATCATTTAATTTAGATTAATTTAATTTTAAACTACCATATAATTCTCCAAGTGTGACATATAAACTAGTCTTGTTTGTGAGTCAGCAGAAAAATCAAATCACCAAAAATATGTAGGCTTTAATGAAATCTATTTTATCCACAAAAACATTAACATTTTATTTCTCTTTCTTTTTAGTAATGTTCCTAAATATTGTTATAGCCACAAGTGTTTATCTCTTCATTTTCATGTTTTTCATTTATTTAATGAAGTTTAAAGAAAATTTTCTTTGGGATAGTCTTTCTTTCACAGGAAATATAATTAAAGTTGCTTCTAGAGCACTGCACACCCACAACCATGGGTATATTTTACATGGAGCATTTTACATAAAAAGTTTAAAGGGTCCATAGTTTGACCACTTAAGAATAATGCTGATTTTTAGAAAGTTTTGTCTGTGAAATTTGAATAAAGAACATATTTCTATAATTTTAAAGGTGAGAAATGTTGTTATGCATATACACAGGCATCCCTACAATTTTGACCAAACAAACATTTTGCCTTAAAATGTAATTTTAAAATGTACAAAGGTAAAAACTGGGAGAAGGGAGGTTTGTAGCAGGTGTATGGACTTGACTAAAACTGACTACACTTAGAAACCAGTAAGACAATTCACTTAGAGGACAGTATTGCATATGTTTTCATTTGAGGGGAGCACATTATTTGGACAGGTAAGTTACTTGGTTGCATGGGAGGGAGGGCAGGGAAGGAGTTTGCAGTTAAACTCCAAAACTAGGTTCTAGAAACAGAACCACAGATGGTATCTAGAATGATTCTTGTTTTACAGATGTATTAGTTGCAGGACCTTTGTTAGATTTGAAGATGGATGGGGTTACAGTGCATAATTAGTCAAAGGAGAAGTAAGGGAAGTGAGAGAAAGAGAAGCTCAGAGATATGACCAGCAAGGCAATGGAGAGGTCTCTGGAAAAGAGATACTATGTTGGGGGTTTCAGGAGTGTGAAGAGGACTGTAGGAGAAACATTAAGTTTAAAATAAGAGAAGAGCTTATCTTCATCTGCTGGTTCTCAGAGCATTAAATTTCCAAATAAATCATGAATATGAAACATTAACACAAGCAAATTAAAAGTAAGAGCAAACACTGCATATATTGAGAGCATAAATTTAACTCAGTCTGACACAATAGTATAAAAGTCTTTGAAACTTCTGAAAACAGAATCTGTCTGCTATTTTTTTCCAGTTTAACTATATTAATTTTATTCTGTTTCAACATACAAATCTCTTTCAAGCACACTTTAAGCCTGTCCAATTTGCAAACAATTTTATTTATCTTAGCCTAGTTCATTAACTAACCATATGAGCACACACTATAATAGATATGAATTTGCAGCCAAGGAAGAACTTGGAAAATTCTTTTGGAACTATTAATTCAGAATCCCAAAGTGGGGATTGGATAATATTTGCAGAACCCCAGAAGAGCTTTCAGAAATCCAATGAAAATGTTAATGTTCTTTACTGAATTTCATTGATAACTAAGAAGTACATAAACTAAATGGGCCAGGTTCTGGTGCTATTTATCTTTAATTACCAAAACCTTAATGAAGGTTGAAGATGAATTAACTGTAAATTCTTCTATTTGTAACTGGCTATACATAGGTGGTATAGTAATTCTTAATTAATATATTAAAATTTGACATTAAGTAATTTTAAAAAGAAGTTAAAAAGCCATTTTGACAAGTTATATGTATTCTGATGATGTGCTTGTATCTGACACTCCTAATAGCAGGTAAAAGAGATACATTATGTATAAAAATGTATAAAAAGCATAAATTTACCATCCTTTGAAAGTAGTATGATAACCCCTCAATTCGTTAAAACATACTTTCCATTCCTAAAGAGACAGTGTCATATTTGAATAGATTCTTGCATCTGGATAAAAGTAACTGAATGTGTATCCATTGTACAAATTTCCACGAAGATTGACCTTGATCTTATTCTTTTTAATATTCACTAAGCCCATAACACTATGCTTGGAACAATATAAATGTTCAAATGTTGGTTAAAACGATTTAACTGGTTCATTTTTTTAGTTAGTCCCACAAGTTGAACTAGAGCTTGTTACAGTGCTGACCAATCTTTCTCACCCAACCATCACTGAACTGCTTGCAAGGTTGCACTGATGATTCCAAATCTTACCATAAATTTAGTCATCATACCCATCTTTTTAAAAATTTCTTCTAAAATCCCCACTGCAGCTTTATTTTGAGGCCCAAAAGATATCAAAAGTAATAGCTCTCAAACCACCTCAATAACAACTTGTTTTATTTCTCCTTTAACTCTGGCAAGCAGCATTTTACCCAGCACAAATGGAAATAGTCAAATTCTTACATGTATCATTTTTAAATAACTTTTTAAAACATATTTAATTTATTTATTTGCCAGAGAGAGAGAGAGAGAAAGAGAGAGAGACAGAAGCAGGGGAGCTGCAGGCAGAGGGAGAAGCAAAGTCCCCCAGCAAGAAGCTCAATGTGGTATTCAATCTCAGGACCCTGGGATCATGACCTGAGCAGATGCTTAACCTACTGAGCCACAAGGTGTCCCAATAACTTTTAATATTTGACAGCTTTGGCTTAAAACCAAGTAAAAACATTGTTTCTTTTTTAAAAAAATATAATAACTTCAGGTTTAATATTTTTAGTTTCTTCATGTCAAAATTTGAATTCTTTCCTGGAAGAATAAATATATGGTAACTAGATGATATATAAAAATAGAATTCTGACCTACAACTTCTGCTGCAACCAGCCCAGGAAACAAACCACAACCTCCATGGCAATTGGCCAAAAATAATCAGGATATGGTTAATAACTGCCAGCTTCCCTAATTTTTGTCTGTGCTTCCATCTCAGGAGCAACTAGAGAAAGCTGAATAAACAGGTACTCCAGATCAAATACATAAGATGTTGTGATTCTAGTTTGCCCTTCTCCAATTTCCATGTCAATAACCTCCAATCAAGGCACACCTGAAGTTTTCCTTCCCCCCTACTCCACCCCCAAACTTTGAAAAAATACCCTTTGTTGTCTTTGAGGTTGTTTTCATGAATTTTTATAGCCCTAAAGCTGTTTTATGTTTTCAATGACTCTGGGCAGACTGAAAATTAAGATCAATGACAGGCTACTATTTTTACAAGGTTCAGATTAAGAGTGTTTTTTTTTCTCCCTTACTTTACTGTTTTAATGCTTCCCAAAATTACACTATTTTTTTATTGATGTATAATTGACATACAACATTAGATTAGTTTCAGGTACACAACATAATGATTGGCCATTTGTATACATCGTAAAATGAACACAACAGGCTAGTTACCATCTGTCACCATACAAAGTTACGGTTTTTTTTCTTGTGATGAAAACTTTTAAGATTTCCTTTGTCGCAACTTTAAAATGTGCAATGCAATATCACTGCGTATAGTCATCATACTGTAAATGATATCTCCATTACTTATTTATAAATGGAAATTTATACCTTTAGATCCCCTTCACCCATGGTGCTCATTATCCTCCCCTCTGGCAACTACCAATCTATTCTCTGTATCATGAGTTTTGTTTTGTTTGTACATTTTTACGTGTTTGAGTTTTAGATTCCACATATAACTAAAACCACATGGTGTTTTTTTCTGACTTACAGAATACAGCTCAGCCATAAAAAAATAAATAAATCTTGCCATTTGTAACAACATGAATAGAGCCTGGGAGTATTATGGTGAAATAAGTAAGATTAATTTTGTTTAAATTAAAATGTATTGCTACAGTGTGATCAACATTGTTTAATTAATTGATTTAGTATGCATGGAAGTTTAGTACTGTTATGAAACAAAAATATTATTGGTATTTCAGGTATTCTAATCAGTAGGGCAAGTGCAAGAAGCATAATTTTCTCCAATTAAACCTGATTCATAAAAGGTATATAATAAAACTTCTGCAAAATCTTTCATAAATCATACAGTAGAAAAAAGACATTGGATCAAAATCTGAGTATATTACTTTCCCTAAAGCCAGTGGCTTTGAGAATTATCAAGTACTTATATGTTCCATATCTGATCTCATTCTGCAGAGACACAAGTGAAAGAAAATGCAGACAGTGGAAATGCTAGATTTATTTCTACTTAAAATCATCCATGAACTTAAATTCCACATGACTGGGTTTTTTGCTTTTTAATGCAGTATGAACAGAACTATTTGGACAGAAACTCAGTTCAATTAAGGAAAATTTCCTTAATTTTCTGTTTTACATTCCTCTTTCCTTAGTACTAGCACTGAACATGAGTAAAATGATTCCCAGGTTGTAGCTGAAGATTAAAGCACAAAGTTCAATGAAAATCTGCAGCAATTAAAAATGTATTTATTAGAAATCATGGCAGATATACCTGATAAAATGAATGGGAAAGAAACATCTAAAACTACCTAAATGGCTTCTCAAATTTTAACAGATGTATAAATCATCCCAGGGATCGTGTTAAAGTGCAGATTCTGAATCAGGAGTCTTTGATAGAGCCAGAGGGTTGGCATTTCTAACAAGTTCCCAGGTGATACCAATGCCACAGATAGTATTTTGAGTATTACAGACCTAGAGACATTCATTTTGAGAATGGGGAGTAACATGACTTATATATGATTCAGAATGACAAACTGAAAACCCTACTCTTATTCTCCTTCTCCACATTTGTAGAAATTCTCACTATTTACAGGATTGATTTTAAAAGTTAGAGGAAAATAATTATTTTAAAGTGCCTGAACCAGTACCTGATACACACCAAATACCTAAATGAATGTTGGTTTTTATTATGTCCACACCTTTAAATTGAATCTCAAAATCTAACAATAACTTTAAGTTTACTATATGTTAGACAATGTTCTACATTTTACATGTCTTAATTCAAAATAGGAACTATTCCTATTCTCCATTTTATAGGTAAGATAGTTAATCACTGAGAGGTTAGGTAACTTGCCCAAGTCCCTTCCTCACAGGAAGGGACTGGGGAACAAAGATTCAAATCCAGAGGCAAAATGCCTGAGCTAATATACAACATCAGATCATCAGATCAGACTCACATGGATCAGAGATCTTAACAGCGTCAAGCTTTAATAACTAATGTTAAGGACACAGACAATTGTCAAAAGTTGATCACAAGTTTCTTCTCATGTTGGATAAGCCTCTTTGGCCCATAATACATGAAGTTTCTTTTTTTCTTTTCTTCTTTTTTTTTCCCCACGATTGAGAGAGAAAACATAGGCTGGGCAGAGGGAAAGAGGGAATCTCAAGCAGGCTCCATTCCCAGTGCAGAGCCCAACTCTAAGACCATGACCTGAGCCTAAATCTAGAGTCAGACACCCAGCTGACTAAGCCACCCAGATACCCCAATACATGAAGTTTCTAAGTGACATTCGCAGAATCATCTCATAGAAGGCTGGCATGCAAAAGATCTCTATTTTAGGGGCACCTGGGTGGCTCAGTCGGTTAAGCATCTGTCTTCACCTCAGGTCATGGTCCCAGGGATCTGGGATTGAGTCCCATGCCTCCCTGCTCAGTGGGGAGCTGCTTCTCCCTCTCCTCTCTGCTCATGCTCTCTCATATTCTCTTTCTCTCTCTCTCACAGATGAATAAATAAAAATCTTTTTTTAAAAAAATCTCTGTTTTATACCTCAGAGAGTTGTATCACCTATGTGATGTTCTCCAGGGACTCATGCTAATAGATACTGAGCAATCCTCCAGGAACCTCCTGTTCAGAGCATTTTGAAGATAAAAGTCTTTTCTTCCTGGGCAAATATTACTAGTTGGTTTACCCAAAGGTCAAGTTAACAAATTAATCCAGGTGACCTATTTATTACCCACAAACTCCAACCCTACTCCCCAGCCAAGAGTGAGAAAGATGACTGAATCAGAGAGTAGATGCTTTAATTTATTTCAACCCTTTAAAAGTAGGCAATAGAGCCACTGAAGACTAGAAAGCATATCTGGTGTACTTAGACAAACTAATAAACAATGATGATATTATGAATTAGAAAATGCAGCAGCAGTATTGGGGATGATTTATCTATCTCAGTGCTCTGACAAAAAAGGTCAAAAATTAAGTGAATGGACAACAAAACCAAAGAGGCGATCATCAGAGTACAGCAAAGAGCATATGGTCCACAGTTAGAAACAATGGGATATATGTACCAAATGGCACAAAATAACAGTTCAAAAGGGCAAAATAATAGTAAACAGCAAAAGGGTCACAGGAGAAAAGAGATGAGTCAGAAGATAACAATAACGCTTAGACGTACAACATTACTAAAACTGCAGCAGCTATTTGACTCAGGCTCAGACCGTCTAAAGCACCTTGCCTGCGTCTTGCAGGTGGAACGAGCCATTTGGTAGTGGCTGTCTATAAGCAAGATAGCCAACCTGAGAAAAGCAGCAGTTCCAGGCCAGCAGATTAGACCTGTCAGATCTGAGAGGCATAAATCATAGCCATTCCTTAGACTAATAAAAATTCTATATTTTTTCAAAGAAAAAAATTCCATAAATCCACTTACATCATGACATAAACATATAATTCCATTTTATCAATCAACTCCCTCATTTATACATTCAAATTTTGCCTAAAATTTTGGCTTAAATAATAAATCTTATTTCATTTTCACTTCATTTTTACCCAAAATGTACTTACTAATGTTCATTTGCTAGTGTAGAAATATGTGTTCATCTAGAGTAAAACCCTTGACTTGAAGAATACAGAATGACAGAAAATTGCTCTGACACACAGTAATTAATTTAAAGTTATTCTTTTGGGTATATCAGCACATTTTAAATCATAATCTGTGATCCCAAATATACACAACACTTCTGTGTGTCTTGTTTGTTCTGATATGATGAGAAATGAAGATGGAATTGATTTTAAAGGCTAAGTGTGTCTGGGGATTTGTCAGGAACCAGCATCGGGGGAGATATGTTTTATTGAGACTAAAGAAGAGTAAAATTACCATTTCTAAGAATTGCACAAATACATTTTAAATGTGGAGATTAATAAATATGTTTAACGAAAGAGTGACGAATTTTTCTTTCAAAAGAACTCAGATAAAATCCAATAGCAAATTTCAGAATAAAATCTATTGCCTTCATCAAGTAACGTCATTTCTAATGTCAATGGGTGATAGATGGAAAAACATGCACATCTGCTAGTGATTTAGGACACTGAGCTTTCTATGTCATTCAGATTTTGTGATGAATTGTACCTACCAGCGCTCCTGAATTGTTTGGGGTTTTTTTGTTTGTTTGATTGTTTTCTAAGACCATCACCTCACAAATATTCGAAGAGTCTCCACCTTTGTGAATGAGATCACAGTTACTTGCCTCAAACTGAGTCTTTCTTGCAGACCATCCATTTCTCTCCCTATGATTTTGTGCAAGCAATTTTTCTGAGTGTCAGTTTCCTATGATCTAAAGGAGGCCATTATTTCTTCTGCTGCAAAACTCAGAAATGTGTGATGCACAAAAGGGCAATTGAATGCAAAACTAATACTTTAAAATGTAAAAGTAGTATCAATATTAAACTATTATAATCATGAAAACATAGTCCATGATTTTTTATGTTATCTAGGCATTTTTACCAATTACATCCTTCATTACCTTCACTAGCTTTCTATGCCACTAAGCTAAGAGAACATAATTAGTACTTATAGCCACTATAGATGTGTGCCACCTAGACTTCTAGTGATATACAAACATCAGGAGGCAAAAGTGAGAGTCTATTAGTTCTTGCAGTCTGATCTCTTTTTATTTGTCATTGCTCATGGATTTAATTTTAGTGCCTATGCATGCCAGCACTGGCTCTCTGCTTCTTTTACTAGTGGGTCTAATACATTCTAATACACTGCAAATTTTTATATATCCCCAGAAAGCTTATGCCACACTATATGTTTTTTTTGTTTGTTTGTTTGTTTTTGTTATTGTTAATGTTCTACTTCTCTCTTAGGGTTTAGGAATTTAAAAAAAGAAGTCTGTGAGAGACCAAAAGCAAAAACATCCTTTTTGGGGGGATGTGAACAGACAGCATGATGACTGATGCAGGGATATTCCCAGACCTTGCTGGCCTTATATGCATTACTGGCCCATGAAGAGAGGGCTGTGCCAGCATTTTCACTAAGTAAACAATATTCCTTCTGTGAGCTGCTAACACCTACATAAACTATATCCAGTATCCGAACCAGGTACCATAATCAGTGGAGAGGAGGACAAGACATGCATTATTTTTAGGGAAGTACCATGCACCAACAAAATACCACACAGATGGTATATAATTGTCCAGAAAAGAATGTCCACTTATGATACCTGATATATGCTAGAGGAAGAAGCAAGAAAGGTCAGTGGAGCTGTGGGGGGAGTGTGAGGGAACAGTGCCTCAAAATCCTGGTTCCACAGAAAATCTGCAGAGATGCTTGTTAAAAATAAAGGCCCCACCTTTCCTCTTCTTACACTAAATGGGGAATTTGGGAAGAAGACCAAGAATTTTATACTAAAACTGCCTCTAATGCAGCTGTTCCCTATCCAGGCATTTGGAGATGACTGCCAAACCATATGGTCCAAACTCTTTATACTAGTGATGAGGATGTTGAATCTCAGAGATTACATGAGCGCTCAGATCATCCAAAAACACATAGCTAAAAGAAACCTAGTCTCCTAACCCTAATTCTTCCCTCTCCATGGACTATTTCCATATGATCAAAATGCTTACAGACATAATACTTTTACCAACATACATTGATCTGTCCTTGGAAAAATCAAGACATGAAATAGGTTTACCCCAGGCTTCATTTCTGTGCTGATCCTAACACTTCACCCTCAATCAAGAAACATTTTCCTCTTATCTCTGGTCTTTAGAAGTAAACTAAATCAATCAATCAATCAATCAATCAATCTTCCTTTAATAAGGACCCAGGTACAGACACTTCTACAGGCATCTGGCTATAAGAGTTTGAAGAGGCTGACTAACCCTCCTCCAAAATGACAAGTATAAAACCGTTAAAAATCGTTATTAATAACCATTAACAATCATTAACATCCAATTGTCAACAAACAAACATTTTGGTTCTAGAAGGTACTCAAAGGAAAACAAGAGATTGAGGAGCATTTACTCACAAAACCCCATAGAGCTTTGCACAGTAGTGTAAGTATGCAGCCTTTTCACCAAGTTGCCACCCTCCCAACACAGCTGTGAGAAAGATTTTACCAGTGCAGACAAGAAGGGGAAAACTAGCAATACTGTTGCCAGAAGGTATGGTCTTGGTTTTAAGCCACTGGAGACACCGTCAGTAAATTTAGCAACTGAGAGGGAAATAAATGGGAAAAAGTTCATATCTGCTAACCTGACCTTTCTATCCAAGATGGGACATTCAGACGTCCCCAGGGGCAGTGGAGTGGGGGCGGGGGTTAGAGTGAAGATTCTCAGAAGAGAGAGCCAGAAAACAAATGACAAGCTCTTCATACTTTACTAGCTAACTGTGAAGTGTATACATCTGGAGAGAGACCCATAGATAATACCACCTGAAAGTGAAAGCCAAAAAAGCTTGCCAAATGGCTGAACTTACAACGTGCTTCCAAACCTACACAGATTAATTGGCAGACAGAGGAAGTCTTACAGTTTAAATGCGTTTGGGGAGAGACATAAGTGGTTACAAACTGGAAAGGAAATAGCGGGTAAATTCCATAGTTTAAGTCCATGGGTATAATAAAATAAAAAAGAAAGACAATAAAAAAGAAGAGAAGGAGCAAGAGAGAGAGAAGAGAGAGAAAGGAGAATGACTTAAGAAAATTCAAAATACGATTTAGCTACAATACTGTATCAATAATTTCCATTTTCAACCAAAAAAAATTGAGACATGAAAAAAAAGGAAGAAGAAGAGACATATGACCTATATTCAAAAACAGCAGTTAATATAAACTGTGAGTGGAAAAAATATTGGATTTAGTATATTTGTGTATATGTGTTTTTTGTCATTTATATATTTCAAATATGTTCAGCTAATTATGGTGTGTGATATATGTATATATCTAAAATTTATCCTAAAGAAAAGAAATAAAATCCAAAATCAAAGTGTCTATCTCAAGAGGTCAGAAAATAAGAGCAAATCGAGACAAAAGCAAAGGAAGGATATAAAAGCGAAAATCAATGAAATAGAAAACATAAATAGAGTAGAAAAATGAATGAAGCCTAAAGCTGCTTCTTGAAAATATCAACAAGGCTGATAAAGCTTTGGTTAGACTGGCCAAAAAAAAAAAAAAAAAGAAAGAGAGAGAGAAGAGGTATATTACCAAAATTAGTATATATCAGTACAAATGTTATGGATATTAGAAGTTATAAGCAACATTATCAAAAACTTTATACCAATAAATTGCACAATTCTGCTGAAATGGATATATTCCAAGAAAAAGACATGATACCATAACAAACTCAAGAAGAGATAAAAAATCTTGAGACCTATAACAAATAAATGAATTAAATTATCAATTAAAAGCTCAATTCACAATAAAATTCCAGACCCAGACATCTCATTGACGAATTCCATCAAAATTTAAGGAGGAAATAATACTACTATTGGATGAATAATTTCAGAAAGTAGAGGGGGGAAAGAACACTGTCTAATTCATATAACTGAGTCAATATTACTCTGATCCCAATACCAAACACAAAGAATGCACGAAACTCATCAAAGGATATACATTAAAGATGTGCATCTTTACATATTAATTATACCTAAGTAATAAATAAATACATATAAACATACATATATACATACATGCATGTCATAGTTGCCTTCTGGTACCGAAATGCCAAAAATAAATAAATAAAATAAGGTAATTTAAAAATATAGACCAATGATCTCCATGAACTCAAACATAAAAATCAGCAAGAAAACATTCGAAAATCAATTATAAAAAAAAGACATCCACACACACACACACACACACACACACACACACACACATATTAGGAAATCAAATTCAGCAACTTATAATTTATACACAATGGTCAAATAATCTTTATCTCAGGAATGCAAAATTAGTTCAACATTTGAAATTCAATTAATGTAATGCACCATATTAACTGAAAAAAGGATAATGACGTGATTATCTCAATAAACACAAAATGCATTGAATCTTATAAAAATTCTCACCAAACTAGTAATAGGATATTATTTCTTCAACCTGATAAAGGCCATCTGCAAAAATCATTCAATAAATATCACATCTAAAAGGAAGGAATGAGATGAAAGCAAGAGATGAAACAATAGATGAAGAAATGAATGGAACAACAGCATGAAATATGTTGCAACTCTAGCTTAAAGTTGTCTTTTGCCTTGGTCTGTCCCCTCTCTCATGAAATGAATGTTCTTACTCTGAGAAAATTACAAAAGAAAAACAATCACAATAATTACATTTCTATTATCTATAAGAAGCAGAGATGAAGGGGATATTTGGATGTTACAGAGAAGTTCTTTTCAATTTATATTACATCTCAATATCACCATGTATACTTTATGATTCAGAATATGGACAGAAATGAGTAATTTTTGTTGTTTATCATTCATTCAATTATCTGTATGCTCTAAAGTCTCCATTGTGTGACTACCATATTTTAGCTGCTTTGCTACTATGCTTACTGCTAATGACACAGAATTCAATTTAGTAATAGTCTCAGAGTTTCTTTGTTCACAACACTTAGGAAAAGACAGGAAGGAGGGAGGAAGAGAAGTGGAAGGAAGGGAAAGAAACATACAGAATAAAAATTTTAAAAAGACACAGAAATTGGTTGACAGCTTATTACTTTCCGGTGAATACACTCTGTATACTCATATGCTTTAATTCATTTATTTTGAATTTTTCAACCTCTACTTCTCCGTATAAAGTATATTGTTCATATTTCTTTAAGTTCAGAGTCAAAGAAATTGAGATTATGAAATAAGCACATTGTCACCCAGCTGAATGATAGATGGCCACCACTCTTTTCAAGAGAAGAGGCTGATTTTCCAGACACAAATGGTACCCTGTAAATATAATGCAAAGAGAGGAATTACAAACTATTGCATTTATTAATACAAATTATATGGACCTAAAGCTGTGGGGTTACAGAGGACAAAGCTACCAACTACACGGGGATACAAAGGAGGTGTATATTGTGAGCACTTAGAGAAGGATGCTCTGATCACCAGAAACAGTTAATTTCAGTGCCTTTATCCCATTAGTCATTCAACAATCCTTATTCCATAGTTACTAAATAGAGGTGCTACTTAAGTACTGAGAATAGAGTGGTGGAAGAGATATACACAATCCCTGATTTTACAGAGCCTGGAGTTTTCACATATAACTATGATAACTGCCACAAAAGGAAAAAAAGGTGTGTAAGATAATATTGGAATAAGGGGCCCTAACCCAATTGAAAGGGATCAGGAAAATTTCTTAACAGAAGCAAAACCTTCCTCAGTCTTAAGGATTAGGAATTAGCTAAAGTCAGGGAACCTCAGGGATTGATCAAGAATGATATTCCAGACCAAGGGAGGGCAAGTAAAAAGACAAGGAAGTGACAGCAGAAGATAATAAACTTCTGAGTGAAAGTCCTATTGACTATATTTTTACAAATATAAATATTTGAATCATAGTATTTTACAGTAATATATGCCATATGGTATGACAGTTACTTTCTAATCATTCATTCTTAACACCATCCTTTGAAGAACACACTTCAGTATTTGTTATGCTGAGAAATTCTAATTACCTCTAGTATTGTCAGTAAAATAATTTGATGAAGCTTTCTTACATATCAAGAGGAGAAGATAATTGGGTAAAGACAGATGTAATATTAATGGTGACAAATCAAAATTATAATTTGTTTCAATACCAAAATTAAAACATTATTGGTGACTTAATTTTTATTAAGACTCATTTTTATTATTTACTGCAAAACAGCCAGCACTCAGAGCCAGGACATGTTGATTTTCATTCTTGACTTTGTTATTTAACTCAACTTCTCAGTACCTTGATTTTTTTGGTGGTATTGTTTTGATTTTAATAATGAGCACCTGTTTCACCTACCTCAAAAGGTTATTCTATGAGTAATACAATGTTTTGTTCCTGCTTCCATTTTCCTAGTTTGGATTTTTATCATTCCAAGTCCAGATAACTGCAATGGACTCTCATGTTTTTTAAATACTATATCCTTTTAATTCACACCACGGCATTGCATCAGCCCTCTAAGTATCTCTTTTATCAATTCATGTCATATCTCTAAACCCTACAATGAATTTTCATTGCCTGTAGAGTTGTGCTTACACATTTCCGTCTAAATTTAAGTCCGTGTCTTTATGTCCAACAACCATTGTGCATACCTAACAGGAAGAGTCTGTATAGCCAGCGTTCCATCACAACACTGAGAACATACCATCAACATTATGGCTTTCACAAGGATTTGAATTTCCCTTCTTTGTTCTCATTACCTATATAAACTCTACCCATTCTTCAATATCTACCTCCAGTCGGCATTCCCTCATGACAATTTTTTCAGACTACTGCAATCGAAATTAATCTGTACTTCTCTAAAGGCCAAGAATAGTGATTACCTAATACACTTGATTAAATTAATTTAAATAATGAGTTCTAGTAATTTTTTGTGCTGCACCCCCAGTAAATTTTAAGCTCCTTAAGGGCAATAATGTTACATTTTCTTCTAAATCATTTCCAACTCCAAGTGTTGAGCACATAAAAAATCAATAAATTTTGAGATAATTATTTTAGGCAAAATTGTTTTATGTTACAGTAAGTTAGGAGACACGATACAATGACCTTCCTTCCAGAACAAGTCACACCATTTCTGTAACCCCACAGAAACAGAAGTGTGTAACTAACAGAATCAAGGTCCTTTCTTTCAATGCCTAAAAGTACTGCCCTAATCCCCTATGTTGTTGGTATTCAAAGCCAACTAAGATAGCTTCCAGGATTTGTGAATTAAAAAAATATATGTAATCTTTGATTAAGAGCAGCAAAAGATGTAGGTTACCTACTCTCTTAAGTAGACCACTCATAAACAAGAAAGGTAGGAAAGTTTCCACACATTTCATCCTTTCATGAAAAGCTCGAGTTTTTCAAATCATCAGCAGCAAAAATATATTTTTTTATCTTCTTCAGGGAAGCAGTTATGCTACAACACTATCTGTGACAGGACATGCCTAACTCAGACTCTTCATTGACATGGAAGAAGGAAGATTGTTGTTTTTGCTATGCTTTGATTTCAGGAGTTTAATTAAATACTCTAAACTGACCTTTAGAGTATTTTAAATGTTGTTATCAAAAAGAAAGTGAATGTGCAATTCTATCAGCACTTTATGTACCAGTAGTTACTAAATTTTGGTAAAAATCAGAATTTGGCAGATTAAAACACAAATTTCAGTATGCATATATTGAAATTTTAACTTAATGATGTTTATCGTTAACATGCTATAATCCAAGCACTGCTAGTTAGTTTTATCTGTATTATTTATCTTTACAAATAACTTGGTAGGTAAGCGTTATTACTCCTATTTTAGATTACTGACTGAAATTCAGATTTGATACTTGCCCCAAATCATGATATTAGAAAGAAGCCAGAATCAAACAAGGTCATCTGCCCCAGGAATATTCTTTTCATTTTATTAGTTAACAATATAGAAGTAATTATTATTTATGCAATATTATTTTAATATAACTACTATAAAGTGATATTTTCTTACACCATACTAATCTTAACAACTCCGTACTTCTTTAATTTGTTGAGTCTGGAAACTGGTGAATCTCTGAAACTAGTGAAAGCTTAGAAAGCACTTCTTCTCTGACAGTCTTGACTTTCATTAATATCTTACCCCCAAAATGTACTGGTCACAAACACTTAACCATATTCCAACCATATACATTTTGTACATTTATTGGAGGATTTCTTTTGTTTTATGGCCGTAGAAATTTAACAGGTATTCCTATAGCTCACCAATATATAATTTAAAAATACCAGAAGTCTGCCAGAATAAGTAGTTGAAGGATTTTTAAGATCACTGACATTGTTTTTTAAATCTCACTACCAAACATAAATGTGTCTCTTTATTTCATAAATTGAAAAACCCAGTGACTTATGTATAGACTAGATAGGAGAGCAGATATGATTTTTTTCAGCAAGGAACTAAAACCCCACTCTCCTATGATTAATGTTCAGTTGTCTCCTTGGTGCTTTTGAGCTATTTTTTACATTAAAATTGTTTTGATTTTAAAAGTGAGTTCACAACCTTTGTGGAGTTGATTCCTCAAACTTTGTCAATTATACATAAAGTCCAAATCACTAAATCCTATGGGTATTTGCACTTGCATGTTCCACAAAACCATCTAGCACTCCACCATATCCTTGCTTCTTGTGAAAATCAGTAGCTATGCTGATGCTAAGTGAGGAAACTTTAGATTCATCTGCACCAAGGTTTACATCAAGACTCACATAATATGATTAAAACACTTTGGATACAATTATTTTATGGGCCTGCATGCAAAAATAAGTAAGATGTGCAAAACGAGGTAAATCTCTTTTGAAGGAACATATAGTAGGAAGAAGTTCAAACAGTTGAAAAAAGTGTAGTAGGTTGAATGGTGACCCCCCCCCCCTCCTGAAAAAAAGATATGTCCTCTAGAACCTGTGCACATGACCTTACTTGGAAACAGGGACTTTACAGATGTGATTAAATTATTGATCTCAGATGAGATCATCCAAGATTAAGGTGGACCCAAGTGGGAGTTCTAAGAGAAGAAGAAAGACAGACACAGAATAAGAGGTCATGTGAAGATGGAAGCAGAGATCAGTTATGCTACGGTAAGCCAAGGAATTCAGCAGAAACAAAAGAGGCAAGGAAAGATTTCTGTTAGTTTCCAGAGGAAGAATGACCTTGCCAATAACCTTTCCTTTTTATTGATGGTCTCTAAAAATCTGAAAGAATAAATATCTGTTGTTTTATTCCCTCAAATTTGTGGCAAGTTGTTAGGGTAGCCCTAGGAAATTAATACAGAAGTGCCAGATTATTTGAATTATTATTTACAAATTTATAGTGCTTTATATCACTTTTGATTTAATGCATTTTGTAGATGAGGTAACTTCAAAACATTCTTTATAAGACAGTAAACCAACTGTTTAATTGAATTATTAAGGTCCTAAAATAACCTTAATATTTGAATTCTCTGGTGTTTTTCCTAATGTATATTCATGAATATACAGAAAATAAAATTTCATCTTTGGCAACTGGAAATCTAGGCTATATCAAGAGCTAGGATAATTAAACCTGCAGGTGTAGAAGAAAACTAAGTTTATATATAATTACTGTCGTGTGTGTGTGTGTGTGTGTGTGTGTGTGTATGTCATTATTGCTTTATGCTGAGAGGCGGGGGGCAGCTTCACATCAGAAGAAATTACACCAATGCAGATCAAATGCTTACTCTTTATGTTTACTCTCCATAGTGCACAATAACTCTTAAACTCAATTAAATGTGTATCAGATAATATTAACTGTTTAGTATCATTTAAAAAGGTAAAATAAAATAAATAAATAGGCACATGTTACACATAAATATGTGTTCAGTGGTATCACATAGTATGTCTATAGAACAACCATTGCATTTAGAGAATAGTTGTCTGCTCACAACTTAAACTATCTGGACCTTGAAAACACATCTGCACTACCATGTTCATTATAGCATTATTCACAACAGCCAAGATATAGAAACAACCTAATGTCCATTGGTGGCTAAATGGATACACCGTGAAAAGACAGACAGATGGATATAACATCAGCCTTAAAAGAGAAAGAAATCTTGTGATTTATAATAGCCTGGTGGACATTATGGCAAGTGAAATAACCCAGACACAGAAAAACTGCATCTTCTCACTTACATGTAGAATCTTAACAAGTCAAATACTAAGACCCAGGAAGTAGAATAGTGGTTACCAGGGGGTGGGAGGAGGTGAGAGAAATAGGGAGGTATTGGTCAAAGGGTATAAAGTTGTAGTTGTAACTACAGATCTAATGAACAGGATAATGACTATAGTTAATAATACTGTATGGAACACTAGGAATTTACTAAGAAAGATTTCAGATATTCTCACCACACACAAAAAACGTTAACTTGTGAGGAGAGGATATGTTAATTAGCTTAACTGTAGGAATCATTTCATTGTGTATATGTATATCAAATAATCATTTTGTGTACCTAAGTATATATAATTTTATTTAAAAATAAGATTAAAAAGAAACAAAAACAAACAAAAATCAGAAATACTGCATGAAGCCAAATTCTTGAAATATTCATGCTCTAGTGCTTATTAGTACTAGGAAGGAAAATAATTTTTATACTGTTGATCTAATTTCATAGAAAAACTTCAAGTAAAGAATATACTCAAATAAATTATCCTCGACAATCATTTGGAACTTTGCATTCTAATAACTTAACCTATAGACATTGTTCAAAGAAAGCCTTCTAATTTCATCTGAAATAAAACTCAATTGAACCATTTTATCCAAAAGAAAAAGCACTCTCTTCACATCAATCACAGAAGCTCTTATTAGAATATCTAACACTCTCATTCTTTTTGTCTAATGGTAAGAAACATATGAAATGCTAAAAAAGAAATTTGTTTTATAACAAACCTTGAAGGCATTCTATTCTCAAGTGGTCCACATTAGGCCACTGTAAACTGTGAGACGGTTGAGATATAAGATACAGGATAGCATATTTAAGCTACCTCATAACAAACAAAATGAAAAAGAAATATTGTCTTCAATGTTTATTTCCACATCTCCCAGAGGAGTCAATTCATCAAACCCTCACTATTCAAGCGTGAGTAAGAAACACAACTATTTTTTAGATAATAACCATAATAACACAAATTTTATTCGTGACAAGTAATAATTCTACTTCACCTTCTCTGATCTCACTTAATCCTCATAACAACCAATAAACCAATATTATTATTACTTCTTCAAAGATGAGGAAATTGAGGCACAAATTTAGTGACTTGCCTAAGGTCACAGGTGACAAAAGGAAAAACTAGGGTTTCAATTTTAATGTTACAACTTCAAGATCTGTGCTTTTAATGATCTCATATTTCTGCTTGGGAAAGTAACATGTAATTAAGGAATAACTACCAATTCCTAATAAGTAACATACTTCATTTACTAATCTACTTCTCTACTCGCTGATATGTAGAAATCCAAAAACATCAAAAGCAATGAGTATTTTTTAATAAAGCCATAAAAACCTAGTTTGTCCTCAATGAAGTAAAGGGAACTTAAGTAAAAATAGGTATAGAGCTTTTGGTGTTGATGACCAATACAAATATTAGACATTATTGCACAAATAATATAGAGTATTTATATTTTCAAGTTAGCAAAATACTGCATTTGATAATTCTCAGTACAGGTTTTTGAAAGGCTTTTAACTATGCAAACTAAATATCGTATTATTTTTGTAATCATTCTTTTTTGTATACATATTGTTTTATTTACAGGTTCTTGGTTTTTACAAAAATGGCATACAGATGGTTGATTTTGAAAGTTTTACCTCATGCCGTAAATGTATCTCTGTCCAGATGGACATTAGGGTTCAGTGCCAATATTGTACCTTTACCATATGGTCAAGAAGATTTACAGCAGAAGACACTATGTTCAGCTTTGTACCTCAACACAAATAATGTTTGACTAATTGTCAGACAGCATTAACTCTATGGTCAGGGAATCAGGAATCAATAGGCCCTTTAAGTAAAATATAAAAAACACAAACTTTAAGATATCTAGCTATATATACTTAGGAAAATATTTTAAAATACATAATACATTTCAAATTGGTAAAGGTAATTGTCTTTATCAAATTTATGGAGGTAAAATTACTTAGAAAAAGGTCATCCTTTTTATGGATATAGTCCTACAAGCTGTGACAAAGTTGTACAGTCATGTAACCACCACCACAATGAAGATATAGAATTTTTCCATCATCCAAAACACTTTGCTCACCCCATTTATCAATATGACAAACTACACTGTTTGATTTTTAGATGTTATACTAACCTTGCTTTTATAGGATAAATTTTACCAGTCTTGAGTTATAATATTTTTATAGAACACAATTTGGATTTAATTTATTGAAATTTTGTTTAGAATTTCTACATGTATGTTCATGAAATATATTGTTACTACAGTTTTTCTTGCAGTGTCTTTGTCTGAGTTCAGGATCAGCTTAATGCTGCCCAAGAGAATAAGCTGGAGAATGCCCATACATTTCAATTAGGGGGAATGTTTGTGTAGAAATGGGATTTTTTTTTTTTTAATTTACTAGTGTTCATCAGTGAAAATATATTTCCTGAACTTTTCTCTGTGGCAAAGTTTCTAGTTATATACACAAGTTCTTTAACAGACTACTCAGGTTATCTATTTTTCTTGAGTTAGCCTTAATTGTTTCTTTCTAGAAATTTGGCTATTTCATCAAAGTTGTCAAATTTATTTTCAGGAGAACTTTCATAACATTATTATATTTTAAATAATTATAGAATTTATGCTATTTCTCTTGATATTGGTATTTTTTAAATACCAATTTTAAAAAAAATTTTCCATCATCAGTCTGACTAAAAATTTATCAGTGTTATTCATCTCAAAGAACCAATTATTGGTTTCATTAATTTTCTATATTGTTTTTTCTATTTCAATTTCTTTGATTTCTGCTGTTTTATTACTTTCTGCTTTTTATTACTTTATTACTTATTTCTGATTATTACTTTATTACTTTTTAATAACTTTCAATTAAATCATCTTCTTTTCCTAAATCTTAAGGTAATCTGAGGTCTTTGATTTGAGACCTTTCTTATTTTCTGATATAGGCATTTTGAACAAGGAATTTCTCCCTAAGTACTGCCTAAAGGATATTTCCAAATTTTGACACATGGTGATTTCATTTTAGTTCAGATTGTAATACTTTCTGATTTTCCATCTGACACTATTTTGACCTAAAGATTATTTAAAAGTATATTATTCATTTTAAGTTCACTGAAATTATTTTATCATCTGGAATATAGTCTATTTTTGTGCACTAGAGAATATGCATTTGGTTGATGTTGGGTGTTACATTTTATAAACATCAACTGGGTAAAACTGCTTGATAGTGGTATTAAAATATTTTCGATTCATAGTTATTTTTTATCTACTTATTCTATCAATAATTGAGAAGAGATGTGAAATTTCAAACAACTGAAATTAGTTCTCTGTTTATTTTTTCTTGAATTTTTATCAGTTTTTGTTTCACCTATTTCAAAGATTTACTATGCACTTAAATATTAGGATCATAATGCACTTTTGGTGAATTAACCACTTTAGTATTGTGAAATTATATTCTCTATCCCTAGTAATATTCTTTGTTCTAAAATCTAATTTGGCTGATATTAATACTGTCATCAATGAAAATCTCTTTTGATTGGTGGCAGCATGGTATATTTTTTCCATTCTTTAATTTTAATCTTTTTATGTCTTTATAATTGCAAAGAATTTCTTACAGGCAGCACTTAGTTGGGTCTTTTAAATTCAATATTGCAACCTCTGTCTTTAAAAAAAAAGAGTAGTTTATAAACCAATGATATTTAATGTGATTATTCATATGATTATTCCATCTTAGATCAATACTGAATCTGTAAATTTCTATTAGAGCTAGTATGTATTTAGTACAAGCATAAAGAGATTTCCTTCAAAGGAAGTTTTTTTTTTTTAAATTGATAACAAAAGAGGTTATCAAATTTAGTAAAAAAAAAAAAAAGGAACATTTTAAATTATCTCAAAACAGTAAGGAGTATAAATTCCAGAAATACTGAGATTGCAGTCCTATGTATAAAGTCAAGACTACCATTGAGCATTGTCTTTAAAAGAAACTTAAGGGTTAAAAACAAAACCAAACCAAATCAAAAGAGAACCAAACTAAAAAATAAGAATTACCATTTATGTATAACATTTCACTAGAAAGAAAATGTCACTCTTAGATAGTTTTCTCTCCTTTTCTATGATTTTCATTCTGTTCATAATGCTCCTGTTGAAAATTTAGTTTTGCTGGAAGTCAAACTCTATGCAAGCCAAGTTAGCTATTTTATACAACTCATCACATATCCACTATTATCCAGGAACCCAGAGGCCTCAAATTCATCAGATTTTCCACATACTTTAAATAATCACATATTTCTAAAGTGTTTTCACACAAAATAACATACATGCATACATATATATGTATGTATTTTTCCTAAAACTTGAGTAATCTTCATAATTCTTTTTCTTCTCCTATATGATGTCAATTCTGGCCAATGAAGCAGTTTGCCAGTGTGTTAAACTAAGTTAGTATGCTTTTCTTTTTAAAAATGTTGTCATGGCTCTAAACCTTTCCTACTTTCTCCTCTGCTGAAACATTACTGACAACTGTTACAGTTTAGGAATAAGTTAGATAACCAACTTTATGGAAATCTATAAAATGTGTATCTCTGTCCATAGGCTTTGATGATTCATTTGTAAGTAAGTATATGGACTTTTTTTTTTTTTTTTTTTTTGGTTAAAGTATACGGACTTTTGGGGCACCTGGGTGGCTCAGTTGGTTAAGTGTTTTCCTTCGGCTTGGGATCCAGACTAGCGTCGGGCTTCCTGCTCAGCTGGGGGGCTGCTTTTCCCTCTCCCTCTGCCCTTCCTCTCTGTTCATGTTTTCTCTCTCTCTCTCATTCTCTCTCTCTCTCTCAAATAAATAAATAAATCTTTTAAAAAATCAAGTATATGGACTTTTAAAATAAACTTTGAAGTTTCTGTTTTAGCTTCTTAAAGGACACCCAAAATATCTCTACCTATTTCTAGACTCCACTCTTTATTATGAGAAGTTGAGGTACTGAAAAACTTTTGCATAAGGAAGATGTGAAAGTATTAAAAGCTTCCAAATGGATTACACAATGCCTCCTAAAGATTTCATAAATAATCAAGGGATCAGCAAAATCTGGAGTATCAATAAATTGTTAATAGTCTAGAAACTCTAAGTCCAAATACTTTCTAAAATGGACAGTTAACTACATTTTAAAATGTCATAGTAAATCTATAACACCAACAGAGGCTAAATTAGAAATACATACAAACTAGCATTTAAAAATGAGAATCTCATGTATTTATAGCACATTAATTCTTCAATTCCTTTAAAACAGCAGCTGAAAAAAATATGTAATATTTCACTAGAGTTTGAGAAGCACCAACATTTTATTTACAAAGAAATATCACGGTTCCCTGGGCTTGAGATAGAGGCTATCTAAAAACTAGGACCTAATCACAGGATTAAAAATTGCTTTGCCTCCCTTAAACCTTACCACTAAATCAATAGGGAGCCTGTACTTTCTACTCGATTTTTCTATAACCAGAAACTTCTCTAAAAAATAAAGTAGATTGGGGCGCCTGGGTGGCTCAGTCGTTAAGCGTCTGCTTTTGGCTCAGGTCATGAGCCCAGGGTTCTAGAATTTAGCCCTGCATTGGGCTCCCTGCTTGGCGGGAAGCCTGCATCTCCCTCTCCCACTCCCTCTGCTTGTGTTCCCTCTCTCGCTGTCTCTCTCTCTGTCAAATAAATAAACAAAATCTTTAAAAATAAATAAATAAATAAATAAAGTAGGTATATTAGTTTTATTAAAACAACAACAACAACAATTTCCTGTTTTTTAATCCAAAAATGACTGGAAAAGCAGAAGGAGAATCTATAAGAAAAGCACAGTTATGAACATACCTAATATACATATTAATATTAAGGTATATTTAGAGACACTGCTATAGGTAGCACACATAATAAATACTTTAATATTAACATTCTCCCTGGAATATAAGTATGATGATAAATTTTTGATCTATAGAGGAATTTAAATAATTTATTGGTAAATTTAAGTAACACCCAGGTTCACCCAGCTAATAAGTGGCAAAGTTGAGAATAATTTAAAGTTTGCCTGACTTGAAATTCCAGTTTGGAGAAATATTTTACCAGATTTCAAAAAGATTCTTAGTAGCTAAGGCTTCACTAAAATAGTTTCAGATCTGTCCAGTTAAAATTGGCATAAGAGCTATTCCCAGGTTAACACATGCCCATGCATGTACAAACACATCCTCATGTTTTCTGGCTCCTATAGATGGAGCCCAAGGGTTATCACAGAACTTGTGTACTTTATGTTATGCGGTGCCTGGGTGGCCCAGACAGTTAAGTATCTGCCTTCTGCTCAGGTCATGATCTCAGGGTCCTGGGATCCAGTCCTGCATTGGGTTCTCTGTTCAGCAGGGAGTCATTTCTCCCTCTCAATCTCCCTCTGTGCTCTCTCTCTCAAATAAATAAAATCTTAAAAAAAAAAAAAAAGAACTACAAAAAAAAGAACTTGTGTACTTTTAATGTATTTCACTGACCATTAGCTGTTAAAAAAAAGGGGGGGCACATACTAAAACCATTTTTCTTCTATTTGAAGGAAGAAAGTTTGGGACTGTAAGCTAAAATTAGGTTTAGTAATCATTTGGAGATTTGTTTGTTTTTTCTGTCTCCAGTGAACAAAATATATATACATCTATATTTTAAATTTTAGAAATAATGAAAATATTGAATATATTTGCTGTCTGTCCTTTGCTATTCTGCATGAGAAACGCTTTCATCTAAAAGCCAGGTAACACACAATTATAGAACTTCAATGTGAATATTTAAATCAAATGATTCAGGCACTAGGTCCTTTCATCAGCCTGTTTATTTTTATGCAGAATAACTTTATCCAGAGCTCCAGATGAATAAATACTATCAACTATCAAAACACTTATGCTTTGTGCTAAAAAATAATTGCAATACAACACACTTCTTCAAGAGTCACTGCTATCTCCAGATTTAAAAATTGCTATATTTCCTAAGAGGGAGAAAAAGGAAGCAGGACAGAATACAAACCAAAGATATATCCCCTGATCCTCAGTTTGGCACAGACAAAGAACTCTTAGAGTTGTGTAGGCATATTATATCCATTCATTACCGCAAAATAAAATTGGTTCTTTAGAAAAAAAATGAATTGTGTTCAAAGGCTTGACAATCCTATTTAACACAATGAAAAACTATTTATTAAACCCGTCTGAGTCTTTCCAAAACTGAGATGAACAGTATAAAGTCTTGAATATTTCTTTGTGGTACTGAAGAGAAAGAAAGAGGACACAGGCTGCTCACAATCAGAATGGGGCCCATTTCTTAGGCCAGCTATAAATAGCTTAAAATTATTACAGAATAGTAAATATTCCATAAAACAAAACAAAAGAAAACTAGAGTTTAAGATGTAAATGTGTGGAGAGATGTAGGACATCTGCCAATGGAGACAGAAGGCTTAAATCAGCAGAACATTTGGTCTGATCAAATATTAATTTAGAGTATTAATCTAAAATGCTTTATAAAACAAAAGTTAATTCTAGAATTTTGCAATCCAGAAAGAAAGAAAATGTCATTCATATTCTGGGTAACATGGGTTTTCAGGGACCTAATTTAGGTTCTTAAAAGATGCTCAAAAATATTTCCACTTATTTCTTGATTATTCTTATAGTTCTGAGTAGTTGAAAGTACTAGATAAACTGGATGAAAAGACTAAACATTTTGAAAGCTTCCCAATGTATTGAACAAATACCTCCTAGGTATTTCAGGAATGATGAGATTAATCAAAATTTAGAATCATCTCAGATCTTCAAAACAAAGGAAGTTAGTAAAATCTGAATTATAAAATAGAACCTAGAAAAAATAAAGACAAAGTGTTTAGAATCTATTGGGGCTTTACTTACATTTGACTAAAATAGGATTTAGGACAGTGAGAGGAGGGCAATAAAGGATCTATCTGTTGAAAAGTTTGAGTCCTACAATGTGAAGTGTTTCAGAGTCCTACTTAAGAAGAATTTGGTCCACTACCAGGGTCTCAAATGTCCTTTTATTCCTTATTTATACACATATGCATGCACACATGACATCACACACACACACACCCTGATGCTTCAGAATCTCTTTGGTTGGAGTCCAGTTCTGAGCCTAAGGACCTTGTGCTATTACATTTTCCATCTTCCACAAACATTTACTATGATTCTTAAATATTTCAGGCAAAAAGACTGGGTAAAATTAGATATATTATTTCCTAACATCACAGATTAAGAATTAATCTTTCTCTTCCCAAGTCAAGCACTTTTTTCCTGGTCATTGTGTTCTGATATAAATTGAAGCTATCTAGGCTTACCACAATCAACTGGACTGTTGTTGCTCAAATTTCCCATGATTATTAGTCTCCCCAACAAAAAGGTAATGTATGTTTGGCAAATGAATGTCATATTAACTTTTTCTAGAATCCTTCATTTTACAGTCTTTTCCATTAGTCTCTAGAGTTTGGATCCTAATTTTCAAATGGACATTACAGCTCTTTTCTGGAAGCTCAGTCTCTGCCAATGGCTCTAGGAATAATCACTTTAAAAACACTTTTGTTTTATTTTGCTTTAAGTCTTCCAGTAGTTTTTGCGCAAGGAGCAATCTAAGTGTCTATGACTATGGGACACAAAATTTTCTTGTCAAAATTCCTATTTATAGAAATGCAAAAGGTTATTTGGTATAATCACCTCTTCAAGCAAGACAGCACATAACTAAAACTAAACAGTGTGTGTTGCCTCCTCTAACAGATTTCTGCAATTTTAAATTTCTTTCAATTCTTGAAATCTCTACTGTATTCATCCATCAAATATCACTGAATTGAGCCACCCATTACAATATTTTCTCTCAGCTACGTTTTTGCTTTTGTGTATCAAAGTATACTTAAGTAAATAAGCAACTAAATGAATATCCTATTTTCTTAGGCTTTAATATTTAAAAACTACTTTCTTAAAAATATTATGTAACTAAAAACATTGGTAATAAGTAATAACAAATGAGTCAAACTGTAGCCTCTATTTAATTGGTTTAAAAACAATAAGAAATAATTATTACCAGTTATCTGCCTGGGGAAAGACAATGGTACAAAATATAGAAGATAAACAAGTGTCAGGCAAATAGGAGTTTAAATTCCAACTCCACGGGGTGCCTGGGTGGCTCAATTGGTTGACAAACTACCTTCAGCTCAGGTCATGATCCTGGAGTTCTGGGATAGAGTCCCACATTGGGCTCCCTCCTCAGTGGTGAGTCTGCTTGTCCCTCTGATCATTTCCTTCTCATGCTCTCTCTCTCAAATAAATAAATAAAAATAAAATCTTTACAAATAAATTCATTCATTCATTCATTCATTCATTCATTCGTTCATTCATTCATTCCAACTCCAGTGTTAAAATCTCTGGGCTTTCTAGATACTGCCTCCTTACCTGGAAACTATCACCTTGGTTGTAAAACGACCATATACTCTACCTCTTGTGAGGGCTAGAAAAGACAGCAAGCTAAGGATCAAAAACATACCAGTAAACAACTAAACTGGTAATAAAACAAAATTAAACAGAAGAGACGCTGCTGGAAATGGAATTGTTAACAGAAAGGAAAGTACTGAATTACCTGTAATAAATGAGTAGGAAAAAAATAAACTGAAGAATAATAGAGAAAACTCATTAGTGCATAAGTAGAGATAAACCAAAAGATATCTGTAGGGTATGAAGAAGAATAATTTAAATAATATTTTAAAAGCATTCAATGTTGTAATGCAGAAAAATTTCCCTAACCTGTAAAAAGAACTTTAATTTTAGATGGAAATGTATAATGTGTTTCAGAAAAAACTGATACAACTGAAATCCATAATTAATTTATCGCACTACAAATACAATAAAAGAGAATCAGACTGTTCTCAGATTTCTCCATAACCAAATTAAATTTCAGAAGATAGTAGAGCTACATATACAGATATCTGAGCAAAAGAATATGATCCAAGAATGTTATATCTAGACAAATTTGTATTTAAGTTAAAAATAATAAGAGGCTGAAGTTAATAGACAAGCAACAGAAAAAATAGAATCACTTTTTAAAGAAATGATGTGATAATGAAGTCTTACCAAATAATGATTCAAAATTAAGCATTAAGAAATGGAAATTGCATGCTTAAAGAGGTGGTACCATACTTTTGATTTAAAATAAAGAAATAAACAGAAGTTTATGTGGGGATTATTGTTACAGAACAAATATAAATGTCATGTACCTAAACCATGGAAAATAATAATGTATTATACAAGTAACTTAAAATAGTTGTATAAATATTAGCATGGCAATGTCATTTTTAAAAATTAACAGTATATCAGAACTGCCCAGAAGTTAACATGTAATTCAAATATTATTAAAATAAATTCCATGTTTTCCATAACCTTCAAGAAGAATATAGCATGATATGAAGGACCATTTATCAACATTTCTTCAGTTAACTTGTTTCTTTTACCTCTTTAAACCAATTAATATTAACATTTTAACTATTAAAAATTAAAGGTAGCAAATTAATTTTCCTTCAAATATCATTTTGTCTTATCTATATAATGTATAGGTAAGAATCTTGTATATATTCACATAATGTTCATAATAAGTCCTTTCAGGGTCACTGTAGCCTGCCAGACTTTAATTTTCCTCTTTAAACTTGGATGCACTGCCTGACCTGCTCCTTAAAATTTTTATTTATTTTTACTTAAGTTCAATTGACATATAGTGTATTATTAGTTTCAGAGGCAGAGTTCAGTGATTTATCAGTCTTATATAACATCCAGTTCTCATCACATCGCATGCCCTCCTTAGTGCCCATCACCCAGTTATCCCACCGCCCCCACCTACCTTCCCTTCAACAACCCTTAGTTTCCTACAAATAAGAGTCTCTTATGGTTTGTCTCCCTCTAGTTTCACCTTGTTTTATTTTTTTCCTCTCTTTCCCTATGATCCTCTGTCTTGTTTCTTAAATCCAACATGAGTGAAATTATATAATCATCTTTCTCTGACTGACTTATTTCACTTAGCATAATATCCTCTAGTTCCATCCATGTCATTAAAAATGGCAAGACTTCATTTTTTGATGGCTGAGTAATATTCCACTGTGTGTGTGTGTGTGTGTGTGTGTGTGTGTGTATCACATCTTCTTTACCTATTCATCTGTCCATGAACATCTGGGATCTTTCCACAGTTTGGTTGTTGTGGACATTGCTGCTATAAACATTGGGGTGCAGTTGTCCCCTCAAATCACTACATTTGTATCTCTGGTATAAACCCCTAGTAGTACAATTGCTGGGTCATAGGGTAGCTCTATTCTCAACTTTTTGAGGAACCTCCACACTGTTTTCCAGAGTACCTGCATCAGATTGCATTCCCACCAACAGTTTAAGAGGGTGCCCCTTTCTATACAACCTTGCCAATATCTGTTGTTTCCTGACTTGTTAATGATTTGCTCTTAATAAACATGTACTGTTTCATAAAAAAGACCATTTTTCTTTAAAAAGGATAAAAGTAAATGTACCCATCAACACTAAAAGATAAGGTAACAGTTCAGGGTAATACTCTACCTAACATAGAGCAGCAGCCTATCTATAAATGGAAGTAAATATTAGTACATTATAATATTAGTAAGCAGTTTGACTAGTAATCACTGTACTCTTTTTCTTAGAGGTTTACGTACATTTATCCTGCTGCATTATTAGGTTTTACTGTGAGCTATTGGATGAAAGATACATTATTCATTTCTGTATCCTTAAAATTTAGCATAATCCCTGTCCAAAAATACTTTCCTTAAATGGTAATTGGGAGAAAAAAATAGGGAAAATCTAAACCATGCATTAAAAACAATGAAATAGAGAAGGAAAGATGAGTGAAGAGATAGGAATAAAAATGATAAAATGTTAAATAGACATTTTTTAAATACTAGGGAAAGGAGGGGTACCTTCAGTTCAGAACAAAGCCTTAAATATATCTAGTACACTTATTTGTTCAAATGTATCCAATTAAACACCATCTGTTCAATAAATACTTATTGTGAACACAACTTGTTTCTTGCAATATGGCAGATGAATAAATTGTTTTCCACGAAAACAAAACAAAGCAAAATAACTCATGAAAGAGTTTTTTGTTGTTGTTGTTTTTAAAGTACAGTACTATGTATAATATACTCTCCTTGCACATCTAATAAAACACTGATAGGAATTTTCATGAAGAAAAACTGAAAGTTTTAAAGTTTTTTAAAGTTTTAAAACTGAAAGTATTAAAATTTTAATTCCCATTCCTGGATACAGTGCTCACTCTGGTATTAGTTATTTCACCTTTCTCAAATGATTAAAAAAGAAGAAAAAGAAACAAAAAAAGCTCACTTAAGTTATTAAATATATATGTGATAGTGAAGTAAGGGTGGAAGAAAGTACAAAGGGAAGAAAAAAAGGAAGGAAAGAAAATACAAGATTCCATCTCACATAAAGAGAAATTCTGGAATCAGAGACATCCTGAATAGGTACTCTTTTCTGATATGAATTATAAAAATAGATATCAACTGAAGAAATATTTAAATGTTTAAGTACAAAGTCTTAATTCAATTACAGCAATTTCTTCCCATAATCAACAAATGTCATAGAGGCTGATGATGACATACATTCCTTTCTCGCTTCTTCTTCCAACGTCCTGCTCAGAAAGAACCTGCATTTCTTTCCCAGGATTAAATGTGAGGGGGAGAAATGTTTTCCCTACAAACTCACCCTGAGCACAGCTTGCCTCTCAAAGCTTAGTGGTTTGTGATTTATATATTCAGAGACTGAGGGGACACACATTTCTGCGAAAGAGTCAACCATCCGGCCAGTGAAGAACTTCTGTGGGTCAGCTGCATGACCAACAGGAAGGTTGTCTATGGGCTGAAGTTTTTTTCAAAATAAAGAAAAGGTAGTTTTACAGACTAAGAATAGTGATCTTGATCATCAAGAGGCCTTGAGGTGGGGAGAAGAAAAGGATGCAGAAAAAGGAACAGAATAGGAAATAGATAAGCAAGAAAAAAACACCCAACAAAGAGTGTGACATGGTCAAGAAAAAGAATTCATAGCAAACACAACAGCAAATTAAAAGAATGAAAAGGAACAGAAAGAACAGCACAGAATGAGGGAAACATAGGCAGCAAGCCAAGATATTTTTTTTAATTCCTTAACGATAGCAATCCGTGTTTTTAAATAGAGATAGGCAATGTTCTTTTTCCAGTTCTGCAGGCCTGTAGTTTTCAGAGCTTCACATAAAATTGACTCTAAACATTCAATTTTAAAGAAAAATAAGAAAGCTTGCAGTCCAAATTCAAAGATAAACAAAAAGGAGCATCTCATCATTTTAAAAAATATAAAGTCCTTGAAATTTGAGGGCAATAGGTAAATCTACTTAGGTCACTTTACCTCTCTTACCACAAGGCTATTTGCTAAAATGCTAGATTTTCTGATCCTCTACCCAGGAAAATAGAGTACAGCAAGTGGAAAAGCACTGTAATGCTTAAAAAAAAAAAAAAAAGTAGAATGCTGTTTTTAATCCTTTGGATGCTTAGAAGAAATGACACAAATTCATTTTGCAGACATGCTTTAATGTGTTTGCAATTGCAATTGGAAATTGCAGCAAGCTACTAAAAGGAACTCCATTGAATAGAATTCATTATATAACAGAGCTACTTTCAAAGGTACCACTGTATAGGTTAGAGCTACCACCAGCCTTTAGCCTTGTAGATAGTATACATGGAATCAGAGAACAGTATATACAAAGGATATTTAAGAATATTGCTACTGAGCAGCAGTTATAGACAGAAACTGTGCCTGAGTGTGTAAAGAAGGAATATGCCTGGTCCGAAGGCATTTAAAATTTAACTGCTTTACTGGCAATACAATACATCACCATAGGTACTTTGTTTAGGAGGTACTGAGAAAATTGAAAAGTAGAAAGGGTAATGATTCATTTGGTTAATATTTTAAAAATTTCTGCAGGATGTTTTGATGACCAGGATCTAGACCACCAAACCAACTCCTGGCCTTGCAGACCCCCAACTTTGATTCACAAAGGGCCTAGCACATTCATGTTTATTCTGTTTGTTTGTTATAGTGGGGGAAGGGCTCTCCAGAGAAACAACCAATAAGGGTAGGAGAAACTTAGGAGTAATGGGTGTATTCTCTATCTTGATTGTAGTGAGAATTTGATTTGTGAATACATACATCAGAACTTCTCAAATTACACATTTTTTTTATTTCAATAAACATATAATGTATTTTTATCCCCAGGGGTACAGGTCTGTGAATCGCCAGGTTTACACATTTCATAGCACTCATCATAGCACATACCCTCCCCAATGTCCATTTCCCCACCACCCTCTCCCGTCCCCCATGCCCCCAGCAACCCTCAGTCTGTTTTTTGAGATTGAGTCTTTTATGGTTTGTCTCCCTCCCAATCTCATCTTCTCATTTTTTCGTTTCCCACCTCCCCCCAACACACCCCTGCCTTGCACCTCCACTTCCCTCATATCAAAGAGATCATATGATAGTTGTCTTTCTCTGATTGACTTATTTCGCTAAGCATGATACCCTCTAGTTCCATCCACGTCGTCGCAAATGGCAAGATTTCATGTCTTTTGATGGCTGCATAGTAGTCCATTGTGTATATATACCAAATCTTCTTTATCCATTCATCTGTTGATGGACATCTAGGCTCTTTCCACAGTTTGGCTATTGTGGACATTGCTGCTATAAACATTTGGGTGCACGTGCCCCTTCGGAGCACCACGTTTGTATCTTTAGGATATATACCCAGTAGTGCAATCGCTGGGTCATAGGGTAGCTCTATTTTCAGTTTTTTGAGGAACCTCCACACTGTTTTCCAGAGTGGTTGCACCAGCTTGCATTCCCACCAGCAGTGTAGGAGGGTTCCCCTCTCTCCGCATCCTCGCCAGCATCTGTCATTTCTTGACTTGTTAATTTTAGCCATTCTGACTGGTGTGAGGTGGTATCTCATTGTGGTTTTGATTTGTATTTCCCTGATGCCGAGTGATGCGGAGCATTTTTTCATGTGTCTGTTGGCCATCTGGATGTCTTCTTTGCAGAAATGTCTGTTAATGTCCTCTGCCCATTTCTTGATTGGATTATTTGTTCTTTGGGTATTGAATTTGCTAAGCTCTTTATAGATTCTGGATACTAGCCCTTTATCTGATATGTCATTTGCAAATATCTTCTCCCATTCTGTCAGTTGTCTTTTGGTTTTGTTAACTGTTTCCTTTGCTGTGCAAAAGCTTTTGATCTTGATGAAATCCCAATAGTTCATTTTTGCCCTTGCTTCTGTTGCCTTTGGCGATGTTCCTAGGAAGAAGTTGCTGCGGTTGAGATCAAAGAGGTTGCTGCCTGCATTCTCCGCAAGGATTTTGATAGATTCCTTTCTCACATTGAAGTCCTTCATCCATTTTGAGTCTATTTTCGTGTGTGGTGTAAGGAAATAGTCCAATTTCATTTTTCTGCATGTGGCTGTCCAATTTTCCCAGCACCATTTGTTGAAGAGGCTTTTTTCCATTGGATATTCTTTCCTGCTTTGTCGAAGATTAGTTGACCATAGAGTTGAGGGTCTATTTCTGGGCTCTCCATTCTGTTCCATTGATCTATATGTCTGTTTTTGTGCCAGTACCATACTGTCTTGATGATGACAGCTTTGTAATAGAGCTTGAAGTCTGGAACTGTGATGCCACCGACTTTGGCTTTCTTTTTCAATATTCCTTTGGCTATTCGAGGTCTTTCTGGATCCATATAAATTTTAGGATTATTTGTTCTATTTCTTTAAAAAAATGGATGGGATTTTGATAGGGATTGCATTAAATGTGTAGATTGCTTTAGGTAGAATAGACATTTTCACAATATTTGTTCTTCCAATCCATGAGCATGGAATATTTTTCCATTTCTTTGTGTCTTCCTCAATTTCTTTCATGAGGACTTTATAATCTTCTGAGTATAGATTCTTTGCCTCTTTGGTTAGATTTATTCCTAGGTATCTTATGGTTTTGGGTGCAATTGTAAATGGGACTGACTCCTCAATTTCTCTTTCTTCTGTCTTGTTGTTAGTGTAAAGAAATGCGACTGATTTCTGTGCATTGACTTTATATCCCGACACTTTACTGAATTCCTATATAAGTTCTAGCAGTTTTGGAGGGGAGCCTTTTGGGTTTTCCACATATAGTATCATATCATCTACAAAGAGTGATAGTTTGACTTCTTCTTTGCCAATTTGGATGCCTTTAATTTCTTTTTGTTGTCTGATTGCTGAGGCTAGGACTTCTAGTACTATGTTGAACAGCAGTGGTGATAACGGACATCCCTGTCGTGTTCCTGACCTTAGTGGAAAAGCTTTCAGTTTTTCTCCATTGAGAATGATATTTGCAGTGGGTTTTTCATAGATGGCTTTGATAATATTGAGGTATGTGCCTTCTATCCCTACACTTTGAAGAGTTTTAATCAGGAAGGGATGCTGCACTTTGTCAAATGCTTTTTCAGCATCTATTGAGAGTATCATATGGTTCTTACTCTTTCTTTTATTAATGTATTGTATCATATTGATGGATTTGCGGATGTTGAACCAACCTTGCAGCCCTGGAATAAATCCCACTTGGTTGTGGTGAATAATCCTTTTAATGTACTGTTGGATCCTATTGGCCAGTATTTTGGTGAGAATTTTCGCATCTGTGTTCATCAAGGATATTGGTCTGTAATTCTCTTTTTTGGTGGGATCCTTGTCTGGTTTTGGGATCAAGGAGATGCTGGCCTCATAGAATGAGTTTGGAAGTTTTCCTTCCATTTCTATTTTTTGGAACAGTTTCAGGAGAATAGGAATTAATTCTTCTTTAAATGTTTGGTAGAATTCCCCTGGGAAGCCATCTGGTCCTGGACTTTTGTTTGTTTGGAGATTTTTGATGACTGTTTCAATCTCCTTACTGGTTATGGGTCTGTTCAGGTTATCTATTTCTTCCTGGTTCAGTTGTGGTAGTTTATATGTCTCTAGAAATGTATCCATTTCTTCCAGATTGTCAAATTTGTTGGCGTAGAGTTGCTCGTAGTATTTTCTTATAATTGTTTGTATTTCTTTGGTGTTGGTTGTGATCTCTCCTCTTTCATTCATGATTTTATTTATTTGCGTCCTTTCTCTTTTCTTTTTGATAAGTCTAGCCAGGGGTTTGTCAATCTTATTAATTCTTTCAAAGAACCAGCTCCTAGTTTTGTTGATTTGTTCTATTGTTTTTTTAGTTTCTATTTCATTGATTTCTGCTCTGATCTTTATGATTTCTCTTCTGGGTTTAGGCTTTCTTTGTTGTTCTCTCTCCAGCTCTTTTAGGTGTAGTGTTAGGTTGTGTATTTGAGACCTTGTTTCTTGAGAAAGGTTTGCACCGCTATATATTTTCCTCTCAGGACTGCCTTTGTTGTGTTCCACAGATTTTGAACCATTGTGTTTTCATTATCATTTGTTTCCATGATTTTTTTCAATTCCTCTTTAATTTCCTGGTTGACCCATTCATTTTTTAGTAGGATGCTGTTTAGTCTCCATGTATTTGCGTTCTTTCCAAATTTCCTCTTGTGATTGAGTTCTAGCTTCAGAACATTGTGGTCTGAAAATCTGCAAGGAATGATCTCAATCTTTTGGTACCGATTGAGACCTGATTTAGGACCCAGGATGTGGTCTATTCTGGAGAATGTTCCATGTGCACTAGAGAAGAATGTATATTCTGTTGCTTTGGGATGGAATGTTCTGAATATATCTGTGATGTCCATCTGGTCCAGTGTGTCATTTAAGGCCTTTATTTCCTTGTTGATCTTTTGCTTAGATGATCTGTCCATTTCAGTGAGGGGAATGTTAAAGTCCCCTGCTATTATTGTATTACTGTCGATGTATTTCTTTGATGTTGTTATTAATTGGTTTATATAGTTGGCTGCTCCCATGTTAGGGGCATAGATATTTAAGAATGTTAGATCTTCTTGTTGGACAGACCCTTTGAGTATGATATAGTGTCCTTCCTCATCTCTTATTATAGTCTTTGGCTTAAAATCTAATTGATCTGATATAAGGATTGCCACCCCAGCTTTCTTCTGATGTCCATTAGCATGGTACATTGTTTTCCACCCCCTCACTTTAAATCTGGAGGTGTCTTCGGGTCTAAAATGAGTTTCTTGTAGGCAGCATATTGATGGGTTTTGTTTTTTTATCCATTCTGATACCCTGTGTCTTTTGATTGGGGCATTGAGCCCATTAACATTCAGGGTAACTATTGAGAGATATGAATTTAGTGCCATTGTATTGCCTGTAGGGTGACTATTACTGTATATTGTCTCTGTTTCTTTCTGATCTACTACTTTTAGGGTCTCTCCTTGCTTAGAGGACCCCTTTCAATATTTCCTGTAGAGCTGGTTTGGTGTTTGCAAATTCTTTCAGCTTTTGTTTGTCCTGGAAGCTCTTTATCTCTCCTTCTATTTTCAATGATCGCCTAGCTGGATATAGTATTCTTGGCTGCATGTTTTTCTCATTTAGTGCTCTGAATATATCATGCCAGTTCTTTCTGGCCTGCCAGGTCTCTGTGGATAGGTCCGCTGCCAATCTAATGTTTTTACCCTTGTATGTTACAGACTTCTTTTCCTGGGCTGCTTTCAGGATTTTCTCTTTGTCGCTAAGACTTGTAAATTTTACTACCAGGTGACGAGGTGTGGACCTATTTTTATTGATTTTGAGGGGCGTTCTTAGCATCTTCTGGATTTTGATGTTTGTTCCCTTTGCCATATTAGGGAAATTCTCTACAATAATTCTCTCCAGGATACCTTCTGCTCGCCTCTCTCTTTCTTCTTCTTCTGGAATCCCAATTATTCTAATGTTGTGTCGTCTTATGGTGTTGCTTATCTCTCGAATTCTCTCTTCGTGGTCCAGTAGTTGTTTGTCTCTCTTTTGCTCAGCTTCTTAATTCTCTGTCATTTGGTCTTCTATGTCACTAATTCTTTCTTCTGCCTCATTTATCCTAGCCGTGAGAGCTTCCATTTTTGATTGCACCTCATTAATAGCTTTTTTGATTTCAACTTGGTTAGATTTTAGTTCTTTTATTTCTCCAGAAAGGGCTTTTATCTCTCCAGATAGGTTTTCTCTAATATCTTCTATGCCTTTTTTGAGCCCGGCTAGAACCTTGAGAATCGTCATTCTGAACTCTAGATCTGTCATGTTACCCATGTCCGTATTGATTAGGTCTACAGCCCTCAGTACGGCCTCTTGTTCTTTTTTTTGAGGTGAGTTTTTCCGCCTTGTCATTTTGTCCAGATAAGATTTGCTTTCTCCTCCTCTGGAATTCCGCTGTTCTTGGTGAGTGAAGTTGGTCTTGGCTGGGTTTCTTGTTGATCTTCTCGGGGAGGGGCCTGTTGTAGTGACTCTCAAGTGTCTTTGCCACAGGCGGAATTGCACCGCCCTTGCCAGGGGCCGGGCTAAGTAATCCGCTTGGGTTTGCTTTCAGGAGCTTTTGTTCCCTGAACGCTTTCCGTAGAGTTCTGGAGGACGGGAATGAAGATGGCAGCCTCCCAATCTCTTGGCCCAGAGGAGCCGAGAGCTTGGAGCTCTGCTCCTCAGTGAGCCCTCAGAGAAAAGCACCCAACCGCCCCGCCTCCCTGGCCTGTGGTCGCCCCTTGAGGAAAGCAGTCAATTGCTGGAACCTGGAGAAAAGCACCCAGTCGCTTCCGTCTCTGTGGCCTCTGGCCGCGCTCCGAGCCCACCCAGCCTGCAACCGGCACAAGGTAACCCCGGGCTAAGAGCTCAGTCCTCAGCTCTGTCGCTATAGCCAGCTTCCCCGCTCCAATACCTGCGAGCTCCCCGGCCCTCAGACAACCCCGGTCCCTCCGTGACCCCTCGGGACCTGGGGTTATGCTGACCCCACCTGGGTTTGCCTCCAGTTTAGCCCCTGGAGCAATGTCTCCCAGTGGAGCAGACTTTTAAAAGTCCCAATTTTGTGCTCTGTTGCTCCGCCGCTTGCCGGGAGCCAGCCCCTCTCCCCGGGGTCTATCTTCCCGTCGCTTTGGATTCACTTCTCCGCAGGTCCTACCTTTCAGAAAGTGATTGATTTTGTTTCTAGAATTGTTGCTCTTCTTCTCTTCGATTTCCCGTTGGATTTGTAGGTGTTCACAATGGTTAGATAAGCTATCTAGCTTTATCTCCTGCTACCCGATGTCATCTCAGCCTGCTACTTCTCCGCCATCTTGACTCCTCCTCAAATTACACATTTTGACATGTGAAATTTTGTAGTTAATTATACCTCACTAAAGCTGTTTTTTTTTTTAATTCTAAGTAGATGTGTATACATATATATACACATATACACACATATATACATACTGGTTGCTATTAGAGACTGCTTTCGAGGAACTGACTCACCCATTTTTGTGGGTATTGGCAAGTCTGAAATTGGTAGAGGCAGCCAGCAGGCCAGCAGGCTGGAAACTCAGGTAGTTTTGAAGCAGAATTTCTTCTTCAGAAACCTCAGATTTTGCTCTTAAGGCCCTCAACTGATTGGCTAAGGCCCCCCACAGTCTGGGGGCCATGTACTTAAAATCAACTGATGCCAAATGTTAATCACATCTAAAAGAATACCTTCCCAACAACATAAATACTTCAGTGTTTGAAAAACAACTAAGAAACAACTAGGCACTACAGCCTAACCAAGTTGACACAGAAAATAAACTATCACAATAATCTTCGAAACTGTCTGATCCAGAGTTTGATATTTTTATAGATCAGGAGTTTCCCTCAAAAATTTTGCTCAATTATGACAATGAAATTAGATGTTCTGAATACATATTTGTATTAAACTAAACTATTAAACTAAAACACTAGCCTAGAGAAAAAAGATTGAGCAAGAGAGTATAAATGACATTTTCACTCTAAATTTTCCCAACCTTTCCTTACTCTTTGTTTACTCTTTCTCTGTTGCAATTTCACTTAGGGAGTGATACAGATACTTCGATTTTTTTTTTAACAACTCCCCTTCTGCCTGAAAATATGGCTTTATGAGAAGATTTGATGAGCAAAGTACCTAGATATGAGCTAGTTTTCTATGGGATATAATCCAAAATAGCCAATAAAGTGTCTCCCTATAAAGAGTTGCATTTATTTTTTTATTTTTATTTTTTTAGTGATGTTATTTATTTGAGAGAGAGAGAGAGAAAGCATGAGTGGGGAGAAGGACAGAGGGAGGAGGAGAAGCAGACCCCCACTAGGCAGGGAGACCTATGCGGGCCTTGATCCCAGGACCCCAGGATCATGACCTGAGCTGAAGGTAGAAGCTTAACCGATGTAGCAACCCAGGTGCTTCAAGAATTGCATAAAATCTCTTAATAAACTCACAAGATAGTTGAAACTGAAAAACTGGGATGTTGTTCTTTGTGGTTATTATTTTTATCTGAGGACTGAGGGGCAGAGTTTCTTTTCAAGGCAATTCTGCTGCACGACAAAGTCCACTCAGGAGGAGGTGATGGCTCACATAAGTATTCATTCAGCCATCATTATCAATTTATAAATGTTAATGAAAATGTCATGGCAGAAAAGCCTGGTATTTATTTTAGTCTGTCTTCAGAAAAGTAAATCTGAGACAGTAACCCCTATGTCATCAAATCCCTATTTATTCACATTCCTGATTGTACTATATACTGCATGGGCTTTACCCCATTTAGAACTATGGCATTCATGGGCCACTTCCTCCATAAGAAAAATAAAAATAATATATGAGTGCTTTTGGTATAAATATGAATATATTAATATATTATTTTTTCTTCAGATATTTTTTATGATTCTAAAATAAATTAAGCATTTGTATGGGCCCCTAATAAAAGTTAAGTTTACCTTGGGTCCACTGTGCCCACTATGACTAACAGACAAGTTGGTCCTCTCTTCATCTATTTTCCAGTGGCCAACTTTCTCCATCTCTCTCCAGGCAAAAATGTATACCTTTCTAGCTATAAGAGAATAACAAATTAACCAGTATTAGACATAAAGTAATAGTTCTGCTTTCACATAAAGAATAAGAGAGCCTTTGAGTTCTGTGTGTTAACTTAATAGAACAGAGCATTTACATGACTAGTAGAAATTCTCCTGCAGGTTAAAAGAGAAGAAAAAATATATACATACACATAATTATTTTGCTAAGCAAAATAAGTCAATCAGAGAAAGACAATTATATAATCTCACTGGTATGAGGAATTTGAGAAAAAAGACAAAGTATCATAGGGGAAGGGAGGGAAAAATGAAACAAGATGAAATCAGAGAGGGAGACAAATCATAAGGAACTCTTAATCTCAGGAAACAAATTGAGGGTTGCTGGGGGGTGTGGGAGGTATGGGGTGGCTGGGTGATGGACACTGGGGAAGGTATGTGCTATGGTGAGTGCTGTGAATTGTGTAAGACTGATGAATCACAGACCTGTACCCCTGATACAAATTAATACACTATATGATAATAAAAATTATATATATACACATATATCAGTAGTCAAGATTTTACCATCAGACTTTGTATTTAATCATTTAATTTTGGAAAGCTAACCTGATATAATAAAAAATGGATAAATTTAAAACTTCCTTCACCCTGTATACCTTAAACTTACACAATGTTATATGTCCATTACATAGCAATAAAGCTATAAAAATTAATAAATTTAAATATAACTAAAATAAGTTTATGGTGAGAAGACAAAAGACTACTATAATTAAGATACTGTATTGGGATAAGTATAAAAACTCAGATCATTATTTATAATGAAAAAGTATCACTTGCCCTAAATTTTCACTTTGAGTATTTTAAATGTTAATATGGTCACTTTCTTTACTTTTACTTTCTAAAATTAATAGTTTTCATAGGATGGTTTTCACTTAGATCTCAAAAAATCATTTATAGGTTTCATCTCCCTAATAACATTTAAAAATTACCCTGGCCAATTACCCATGTTTAATAGAAACAACCCAGAAGAAAACCTGTGATGTAAGCTAAATATATCATGGAAAATAAATTACACAGAATTCTAAAGAATACCAGATTCATAACAGCATAAACATATTTATGTATTAAAATATATAGACAAAGAAACATATACATATGAGTGTGTATATATATGTGTGTATATACACATTTGAAATACAGTATATATAAGAAATATCAGAAATGTTTATATGAATTACATGTTGAATATAAGTGTTTTTATATATCTACTTGAAATATAGTTTATATTTGAAGTATAGTTTAGAAAACAGTATGGTGGTTCCTCAAAAAGTTAAAAATAGAACTACCCTATGATCCAGCAAATGTGTTACTAAGTATTTACCCAAGAAATACAAAAATACTAATTCAAAGGGATACATGCACCAGGTGTTCTTAGGAGCATTACTACAATAGCCAAATTATGAAAACAGACCAAATGTCCACTGACTGCTGAATGGATAAAGAAGATGTGGTATATATACACAATGGAATAGTACTCAGCGATAAACAAATGAAATGTTGCCACATGACATGGCAACAATGACATGGATGGAACTAGGGAGTATTTTGCTAAGTGAAATAAGTCAGAAAAAGACAAATACCATGTGATTTCACTCATATGTAGAATTTTAGAAACAAAACCAACAAGCATAGGGAAAAAAAAAAAGAGACCGAGAGGCAAACCAAGAAACAGACTTTTAAGTATAGAGAATAAATTGACAGTTACCAGAGGGGAGATGGGTGGGAAGATGGATTAAAGAGGTCATGGGGATTAAGGAGTGTACTTGCTGTGATGAGTACTAGGTGTTGTATGTAAGTGTTGAATCACAAAATTGTTCACCTAAAACTAATATTACAATATGTTAACTGGAATTTAAATAAAAACTTAAAAAGGAATATAGTTTAATAAATTTGGGGGACAACAAATAATAGTATATATATACACTACATGTGTGTGTGTATTTGTATATATACATATATATACACACATATATATACATATACATATATATACACATACACACATATGTAATATGTAAGTAGTATGTAAGTAGTATGAGAATATGTAAGTAGTATGAGAATATATATTTGGTGACATATACATCCTCAATGTAAGTATAACATATTCATTTGAAATATGTATATATAGGGGTGCCTGGGTGGCTCAGGGATAAAGCGTCTGCCTTTGGCTCAGGTCATGACCTGAGGGTCCTGGGATCAAGCCCCACAACGGGCTCTCTGCTCAGCAGGAAGCCTGCTTCTCCCTCTCCCGCTCCCCCTGCTTGTGTTCCCTCTCTTGCTGTGTCTCTGTCAAATAAACAAATTTTGAAAAATCTTTAAAATATATAAAGTTGCAATCTAAATTTTTGTTACATTTGACATAGTTTCAGAAAAGCCAGGTTCACAAATAGTTTACAATCACTAATGAAGAAGAATAGTTTTCAAATCATCTTAGTTATTCTGGATTTTGCCCCCCCCCACACACAAAAAGCTTTATAGAATAATTGAAACTTGTTAATTCATTAGAAATAAAGCCTTATTTTATTCTTATTTTAAAAATAACTTTTAAAGTTACTTAGAATGTTAATTGCTCACTGTTTCCTTGTCTGGGAAGAGTAACATAAAATCAGTGATGTGTTTGTTTTATTTTCTAAAGTCTAATGTGAGGAAATAAAATCTACTTAGCATGAAAAGGTCCTTTTTCCCCCCTCTTTCTATTAAGATGCTTTTATTTTTAAATGTTGCTATTTGTCTATGAAACCCAAGTATTAGTTTACAGGAAAGAAAAATGGAATTCTGGTATCTCAGTTCTTACTACTATGAAAAGAATCAATACAGGAAGGCTGGATTTAAAAAAACAACAACAACAATGAAATCATGGTACCTAAACTTTTGCTAAGATGTCTATTGAAACAGTCAAGATATAAGGCTAAATGAAACAAATCCATGTGACAAAAATCCTGTAAAGAGTGTTTTCATAAATTTAAAAATTACTTTCCTAGAGAACTTAAAGACTGATGCAATTCATATCAAATCTTTGCTTTTAAATATCTTATGCAAGGAGAAAACAGAAACTGAATAGCCAATATGTTTGATTACATATTGGAATTACTGAAAATGTACTAGAACAATATTTTGAAAAATATTTGAAATATTTTGAAATATTTGAAATATTTCAAATATTTGAAATATTTCAAATATTTGAAATATTTGAAAAATATGCGCAGCAGGGGCACGTGGCTCCGTTAGTTGGGCAACTGCCTTCGGCTCAGGTCATGATCCTAAAGTCCCAGGATCGAGTCCCATCTCAGGCTCCCTGCTTGGTGGGCAGTCTGCTTCTCCCTCTGACCCTCCCCCCTTTCATGCTCTCTCTCATTCTCTCTCTCTCTCAGATAAATAAATAAAATCTTGAAAAAAAGGAAAAATATGTGCAACAGATAGAATAAGAAATAGAACTAAAAAGCATTTGAACAATAATACTCTCTGTAACACTGAAGATTTTAAGCAGTTAACAAGTAAACAGAAAACCACAAAAACCTCAATGTTCTGACACTTTTTGAAACTACACAATTACAGTATTTTGATTGTTACATAATGATTTATAATTCATCTCTCTTCATGTAACCCTACTTTCTTTTTCCTTCCTTTTCGTCTAAAGGCTCTAAACTCACATAATTAGGAAGGAAGACTTGCTTTTAAATTTGTCAAATTAGTTTTTAAAGCTCATTACTACATTTAAATAAAATAGAAAGCGAGTGACCTGGTGCACAGCAGTCTCTGTGCCAGATATCAACCACAACTCCAAGTAATTCAATTTGAAATCATTTGTTCATACAGGATCTCTAGTAAAAAACCACAACTTCTTAAAAATGTGATTTAACATTAACATTTCCACATTAACATATTTCAGTTGAGAATAAAATCCTTCTTTTAATACAACCTTCATCCTACCTAAATATACTTAGATTTTGAACCCTGATCTAATTTTAATAAAGGATTGGTATAATAAAGAATATGTGGAAATATATAAAGAAAAATATCAATATAAACTTTGTCAAACAATGCAGACTCCTTTAGAAAATAAAAGTTGGAAGAAGAGGAGGAGGAGGAAGAAAAAAAATGAATGCTCTAACTAGAGGAGCAATAAAGGTAGTGATACAGACTAAAACTCTGCCCATCTACACAATTTCTGGATGGAGTAAAGGATATGCATAGTAGGACCAGTGAAGGTGCTCTGTGACCAGGTGATTTTGTTTGAAGTGATTTGAGAAGTCATATACCTAACTCAACTGACAATAGCTGGCATTATTCCCTGGAAAATGTTAGATGACATATCTCAATATAAATTCAATTCTAAAGTTTGAATATTTCAGAAAGTTTCAGAAAACATACTATTGGAGAGTTTCTTCAAATCATGATAATTGTATTAGCAAAATAATAATAATGATCAGCACTTCTCCCAAGTAAGTAGAGTTACCCCACCACTTTGAATTTTTGAGGCTCAAAGACCTTACTAACCAAGATTAACTCCTATACATCAACATTCTTGATTAATTTTTAGAGAAGGATATATAGGAAGAGAATCAATAGGTTTCTTTTAATTTTAATTGCATTGCTTTTATTTTCTTTCCTGAAAGAGTCTTTATGTGCTGTATTAAGTTGTCCTGAGAGCCAATCTTTGGAGAAGTCCTATCTTATATATCCATTTACTTCAGAAAGGAAATAAAACTCAATTTACATGTCTAGCTACAGCTCTATAGTGGATCTTCTTGAACTTATTTCACTTACTCTTAGAAACCAGGAGGGAGGTGTGTGGGTAGGATTAGAACAGACAGAACACGGGCTGATACAGGATGAGTGAATGAGGGGCTAGGGCATTATGCACCCCTTCCACACCTGACTGTTGTTAAACTTTTAGAAGATTAAAATGGCCTAGACAAAGACTTCAGTAAAGAGAAAATTATACAAATGACTAGCTTTAGAGACTTTCTTTAGAAATGAGAATATCATTTAGAGTTTCAATAGTTCACAGAAATTTTTGTTTTTGTTTTTATAGATTTTATTTATTTATTCAACAGAGAGAGAGCACAAGTAGGCAGAGTGGCAGACAGAGATAGCGGGAGAAGCAGGCTTTCCACTGAGCAGGGAGCCTGATGTAGGACTCAATCCCAGGACCCTGGGATCATGACCTGAGCCAAAGGCAGATGCTTAACCAACTGAGCCACCCAGGTGCTCCAGAATTTCAGTAGTTCGAATGGGCATTTGTAAAAATTCTCATGTTTACTAGAGCTCTTTTCCCTTTATTTGTCAATATTCTGATTACTAAGAAAAACAGAAAGGCTAGGTATAGAACAAGCAAACAAGAATAGGGTACAGGGAATCATAGCAAACTAATGAAAGAGGGGAGTTACAAGCAAGGCAGCTAAAAATAATTTACCCAGTATATGAACATTTTCACCTGGAACGTGTGGCCTTATGTTGAGTGGTCAAAGCCACAGGATAAATATAATTCATCATTCTAAAGAGTTGATCTTACTCCCAAATTTTGGAGGTAAAGATAAATAATTTACCAAGTAATTCAAATATTTATTTTTTTACAAGATTTTATATATTTACTTGACAGAGAAAGAGATCACAAGTAGGCAGAGAGGCAAGCAGCGAGAGAAGGGGAAGCAGGCTCCCTGCTGAGCAGAGAGCCTGATGCAGGGCTCAATCCCAGGACCCTGAGACCATGACCAGAGCCAAAGGCAGAGGCTTAACCCATCAAGCCACCCAGGCACCCCCACCAAGTAATTCAAATATTTAAATGTAAAAACAAAAGTAACCTATAGATGTGATACAACTTTTATCAAAATCCTAAAATCCTTTCTATAGAAATAAAAAAATAATAATTCTAATATTCTTAGAAAATCACAAAAGATCCTAAATAGCCAAAACAATCTTTAAAAAGAAGAACAAAGCAGACTGCCTGGATGGCTCAGTTGGTTAAGCATCTGCCTTCAGCTCAGGTCATCTTCCCAGGGTCCTGGGATTGAGCCCTGTGTTAGGATCCCTGTTCAGCAGGGAGTCTGCTTCTCCCTCACCCTCTGCCATTCACCCTGCTTTTGCTCTCTCACCTTCTCTCTCTCTCTCTCTCCCTCTCTCACTCTTTCCCTGTCAAATAAAAAAAAATTTTTTAAAAGAACAAAAGCTATGAGCAGCACATTTCCTGATTTCAAAACATATTACAAAGCTACAGTAATTCAAACAGTATGATGCACATATGTCTACATAAATGTTCAGAGCAATTTATTAATAATAGTCCAAAACTGGAAACAATCCAAATGCTCATCAGCAGATGAACGTATAAATAAAATGTTATATAGCATACAATAGAATACTACTCAGCACAAAAGAATGAACTAATACACATTATACAGATGAATCTCAGAGCAGTTCCATTAGAAAATTCAAACTGATCTACAGAGACAGAAAGCAAATCAGTGGTTCTGTGGGGTCAGGGTGAAAGAAGGGATGAGCTGCAAAGGGGTGTGAAAAATCTTTGGCATGATGGAATTGTTTTGTATCATGACTGTGATGGAGGCTTCATGAGTGTACACATATATCAAAACTAATCAAATTACACACTTAAGGGGTGCCTGAGTAGCTCAGTGGGTTAAGCGTCTGCCGTCAGCTCGGGTCATGATCTCAGGTCCTGCGATTGAGCCTGGCATCAGGCTTCTGCTCAGCGGGGAGCCTGCTTCCCCCCTCTCCCCCCGCCCCCCGCCTACTTGTGATCTCTCTCTCTCTCTCTCTGTCAAATAAATAAATAAATAAAATCTTTAAAGAAAAATTACACACTTAAGATGAATAGTTTGCCGTAAGTCATACTGCATAGAGTTGCTTTAAAAAAATACAGTACTGGCATAAAAGCACATATAAACTAATGGAACAGAATACAGATCTCAGAAATAAATCTATGCATATACAGTTAAGTGATCTTTGACAAGGGTGCTGAGCTTATGCAATGGGGAAAGGATAGTCTCTTTAACAAATGGTGGTAGGAAAACTGAATATCATGTGCAAAATAATAAAACTGGATACTTACACTATGCAATCACAAAAATCAGCCCCGAACAGATAAAATATTTTAATGCAAGGTCTGAATATAATACTGTATATAATATTCCTAGGAAAAAAAACATAGAAGGAGAGCTTATTTATATCAGTCTTGATAATAATCTCATGGATGTGACATGGAAAGCATATATTACAAAAGCAAAAATAGACCAGAAGGACTACATCAAACTGAAAAGCTGGTGCACAGCAAATTAGTTGCAAACCAAAAATCTGATAAGGGGTTAATTTCCAAAATATATAAGAACTCCTACAACTCAACAGCAAAAAATTAATAATCCAATTAAAATGTCAGCATCACACTTGAATATATATTTCTTCAAAGACCACATACAAATGCCCACAAACATATGAAAAGATGTTTAACATCACTAATAATCTCAAAAAGGTAAATCAAAACCATGATAATACCTCACACATGCTGGGATGGCTATTAAAAAAAAAGATAAATGGCAAGGATGTGCAAAAATTAGAGCCCTTGCATACTATTGATGGAAATACTTGTGCAGCCAATGTGAAAAACAGTACTTTTTCCATAGCACTTTTTTCCTCAAAAATTAAAAATATAGGGATGCCTGGGTGGCTCAGTAGGTTAAGTGTTCACCTTTGCCTTAGGTCATGATCCCAGGGTACTGGGATTAAGTGCCACATCAGGCTTCTTGCTCAACGGGGAGCCTGCTTCTTCCTCTTTCTCTGCCTACTGCTTCCCCTGCTTGTGCTATTCCTCTGTCAATAAATAAAATCTTTAAAAAAATTAAAAATAGAACAACCACATGATCCACCAATCCAACTTCTGAGTATTTAAAAGTAAAATCATGATCATTTTTTAAAGATTTAGTTTATTTGTGAGAGAGAAGAAGAGAGGGAGAGAGACAGAGAGCACACACAAGCAGGGGGAGGGACTCAGGGAGAAGGACAAGCAGATTTCCTGCTAAGCAGGGAGCCTGATGTGGGGCTTGATCCCAGGACCCCAAGTCATGACCTGACCTTAAGGTAGATGCTTTAACCAGCTGAGCCACCCAGGCTCATGATCTTAAAGATATTACCCTTATGTTCATTGAGGTGCTATTCACAATAGCCAAGATGTTGAAAACAACTTAAATATCCATTGACAGATGAGTGAATAAGAAAAGTATGGCATATACATACAACAGAATACTATTCAGCCTTTAAAAAAGAGGGAAATCCTTCCATATGCAACTATTTGTATAAAACTTGACATTATGCTTGGTGAAAATATGTTAGTCACAGAAGGACAAATGTTGCATGATTTCACTTATATCAGATATCTAAAAACTCACAGAATCAGAGAATAGAATGTTGGTTGCCACTTACGAGGAGGAGGGAATGGGGAGTTGCATAACAATGTGTCTAAAATTTCAGTTAAACAGAAAGGGGAAATTCTAGACATCTGCTGTGCCAACGTTGTACCTATAGATAGTGATATTGTATTATATACCAAAAAAAAATTAAGAAGTAGATTTCATGTGAAGTATTTTTACTACTCTGTGTGTGTGTGTGTGTGTGTGTGTGTGTGTGTGTACAAGTCTTTACAGGCATCACTTAGCATTGTCTATGTAGTGTCTCTTTCACACACAAAAGAGAAGGAGGGAGGAAGAAAGGGAAATACAGAAGGGAGGCACAGATGGGAGCGGGGGAGGAAGAGAAGGAAGGAAATAAAGAAGGGAAGGAAGGGAAGAGGAAGGAAGGAAAAAATGAATAAAAACAGAAAAGAAGCTTTATAAGTTTATAAGAAACAGCTATATAACCAAACTGTCACTTTTGAGAACTAACTGAAATTCACAAGCCATCAAATTCTTAACTACTCAGGTGCAGTGAGTTGCATTATTACCTGGCCAGCTCTTCTCAGTACTCTTACATGGTGCCAAAGGAACTGTTAGCTTTGCCTGAAAGTGCTCATTTGCTACCCAGTGATGACAATTACCTGTCTCCTCCTCTTTCATAGACTCTTAATCTCCAAACTGAAAATGCTGTCAGCCAAATTTATAGATATCCTTATTTGAGGCAAGGACATCAAATTCAGAGAGTATGTTGAGCAGTGTGTATGCCAGCAAACCAAGCCCATGGCACAAGAAGTAAATAACACAGGAAAGAGCCTGAAAGCCAACAAAGTCAAATGAGGGCTGCCAAGGAATGGTTGCCTGATCAAATGCAATGGGCCAGGCTCCAGGGATCAGGTTAAAATTAAATGATTAACCCACAGGGTTGGAAGACTCACTGGGACTCCAGCTAGAATCCCAGTGACCTAGAGGGATCCCCACAGACTGAAGCAGCTGCTGCTTCTGCTACAAGCCTGATGCCAGCAACACACAGGCTGAATTCACTTCTATTTCCTCAGCTTCTAATTAACACTATGAAACATTTGTATTTTTACCCCATGTTCCATCAAAACATAGACACTTTCCCGAAGTGTCATCATAAATATGCTTTAAATTTCTCAATATGATGCTCTCAGCAACCTAAATCTCTCTTCCATATGGAGAGGAGTCGAGTCCAGTCCATTTCAGGCTACTCTCTTCACACAGCTGAGTAAAATGTGCTCTGGAGCCCTGTCCCCTCCTCCTGGCATGGAGACAAGCACCTTTGCTCCCAGCTACCTACTCAATGACCTTCTGGAAGAGCCAGGGATATCAGGCCTAATTCTCACTTTTGCTTCCCAAGTCTCACTGCTTTGAGTATTCCATCTCATGCTGTTCTTCCCCTTCTCTAAAATTATGTTTCTGGCCTATATAAAATCATATGCTTATTCATAGTTTTCAAAGTGGTATCACCTTACTGTCTCATTTCTGCTTTACATTTAAAGCTGTAAGTTCAAAAGTAGTTGTTATTCTAACTGTAGATATGAGGAAAGGAGATTCAAAACATTACCAGACTTCCTCAAGGGCACACAGTTAATAACAGAAAAGCAATTTTGTGGTCCCAAGGCTGACGTCTGCATCATCAGACTTGCTCTTGCTTTATGTGATGTGCCCCTGTCTCGAGAATATAAGTTAAAGGGATATAGCACTTAATTCAGTATAATTCACATAATATGTGATCAATAATTTTCTGTAGATTATCTGAATTACCATTCTTAAAACAGTATAATGCCGCTGAAGAATTCATTCCCTAAGATTAATAAATATAAAATTTAAGTTCAAATCACTTAAATGAGCTTGGTTACAAAACCATAGTACCAGTATCAGAGAAATGGAGAACACTTTGCATTTCTTTTTACTTTAATTTAAACTACTCAGCAGCCTGATCCTTAGATGGCTAAAGAAACCAAACACCATGAACAGAATGTCTTTGTGTCCATTTATTCAGCAAGCATTTATCTAGGTGTACCTACTAGGTATACACACAATAAAAGCCTGTACACAGATGTTTCTACAATGATGCAAGATTTGACAAAGAGCAAGTCCTGCTCCCTGCCCTTGAGAGGCATGAATAAGGTAAACAGAACTAGTACTTATTATATAACAAACACACGCAAGATATTATGTTGAACAGTTTTTAGGATTTATTTCACTTTACAGATCAAAAACTTGAGCACATAAAGTTAAGCAATCACCCCAAATTTCCCAGTATGGAAAATAGATTGCTTAATGGATTTAAGCAAAACAAAACAAAACAAAAGATCCTGGCCAAGCATACCTTACTGGTTCCTTGGTTCAAGTTATTTACTTTTTTAATCTTTTCCTCAAGTTAATTTCCTCCATAATGAATCCAAAAGCTCAGAAACATTCCCCAAACAAACTAGCAAGTGTCACCAAACTAGAGGAACAAGAAATTGTCCCCTAATATGTATAAAAGAGAGATACCTTTACTGGTGCTATTGCAACTGATAATCAGAAAGAGCACAACTCAATCTGAAATGCGACATGATAAAGGAGAAAAAAAGGAAGTTATTCATTCTCCAGTATCTCCAGTTTATGCTTTAAGGGGAGTATTATGGCAGGAAGTAGACGAGATAAGAAGGAGAACAGTGCAAGAAAAGATGTGCATAGATATAAGATAGAAAGGACACACAAGCACATCATCCCAGGAGCTCCCTATCTCTTTATTACACCACAGTAACCCTGTCATGACAATATCAATGCTTGTGCAGTTACTTGCACACGGAAACCACCAAATATAGCCATACCCCATTAATCTTAAGGAGTATCTGCACCTATTGCTCACACGGTGAATACTGACTTAGCAGCTACGCATGCTAAAATAAAACATAGGGACTTGCAAAAACAGGAATAATTCATGTATCATTTTGACAAAAATTTTGGCTTGTACATTTTACTTTTCCCTCTACAAATAAATGCAAATGATCTAAAGAAAGTAAGTGATGTTTGTTTGTTTGTTGCCTTAAGTAATGCCATGGCTGTTAATAATTTGGTGGCATACATTTGGTTAATCAATTAAGCTACCATAAAGTAATTCTGCTTTTTAAAAGAGCTTCTTTGATGTATTCAGGGATCATGAGCTCTCTTGCTCTCATGATACACCACATGTATGGCTATACACAGAGAAATTACAGAAATTACACAGAAATTTCTGTAATTATAGTTAATTACAGAAATTACCTGTGAAAGAGATCCAGAAAACAGCTGAGCAACTCCTACACATCAGACAAATGACAAATGCCCAAACAGAAATGGGTAGGAAAGGCTTAGACACACTCTGCTTATAAATACCAACACAGTGCTATACCATCAAGAGGGAATCCCCAACTCCTAGCTTCTCCCTGAAAAGTAAAGGGTTTGGATCCCACATCTATCACCTCAACTTTCAAGCCTCTGACTGGAGGGATAGGCTCTCAAACACCTAGCTCTGAAAGCCAACAGTTAAAGTCAAGGAGTGTTACAAAAGACAAAAAAGGTCATTATATAATCATAAAGGAGTCAACTCATCAAAAGGATATAATAATTATAAATATTTACATACCCAAAATGAAGCACCTAAAAATATAAAGCAAATATTAACAGATCTGAAGGGGAAAATACACAGCAATACAATAATAAGAGGAAACTCCCAGGTGCCACTTTCAAGAGCAGGTTATCCAGACTGAAAGTTAATAATCAGTTACAAATTAGATCAGATGGCCCCTAACAGACATACACAAAACATTTCATCCAACAGTAACACCATACACATTCTTCTCAAATGCACATGGAACATTTCCCAGGATAGGTCATATGTTAGTCCACAAAATAAGTCATAATAAATTTAAGAAGACTGAAATTACATGAAACATCCTTTTGGACCACAATGGTATGAAACTAGAAATCAATTATAAGAAGTAAACTGGACAGTTCACAAATATTTGGAGATTAAACAGCAAACTCCTGAAAAACTAATGGGCCAAAGAAGGAATCAAAGAAAAAGCAAAAAATCTCTTGAGAAAAATGGAAACACAACTTACCAAAATCTATGGAATGCAGCAGAAAAATTTCTAAAAGGGAGGCTTTAACACCTACATCAAGAAAAAAGAAAGATCTTAAACAAATAATCTGGCTTTATACCTCAAGGAAATAGAAAAAGGAGAAAAACTGAAGCCCAAAGTTAACAGAAGGAAGGAAATAACAAAAGATCAGAGCAGAAATAAGTGAAATGCAGACAAAAGACAATGAAAAAAAATTCAGAGAAACTGAGGGCTGTTTTTTTTTTTAAGATTAACAAAATATAGAAACCTCTAGCTGAATAACAAGATACAAAAGAGGTCAGAAATAAATAAAATTATAAATGAAAAAAGATATGTTACAACTGATACCTATGTATACAGAAATACACAGGATCATAAAAAACTTCAATGAACAATTATACACCAACAAATTGGGCAATCGACAAGAAATACATAAATTCCTAGGCATATACAAACTACCAAGACAAAGTCATGAACAAATAGAAAACCTGAACAAACTTATTACTAATAGTATAAAGATGAATTGGTAATCAAAAACCTCTCAACAAAGAAAAGTTCAAGACTGAACGGCTTCACTGGTCAATTCTACCAAACATTTAAAAATTCTACCAAACATCTCTAACTCTTTCAGAAATAGAACAGAAGAGAACACTTCCAAACTCACTTTACAAGGGCAGCATTACCCTTATACCAAAGCCAGACAAGGTCATTGCAGGAAAATATACCTGATGAACACAGATACAAAAGCCCTCAACAAAATATTGCCAACCAAATTCAACAACACATTAAAAGGATCATATACCATTATCAAATGTGATTTATTTATGAGATTCAAGAATGATTCAACAACTGTAAATGAATAAATATGATAAATGGCATTAACAAAATGAAGGATGAAATCATATCAACATCTCAAGAAATGGAGAAAAAGCATTTCACAAAATTCAACAAACTCTCATCATAAAAACTTTCAACAAACAGGAAACATACCTAAACATAATAAAGACCATATATGACAAACCCACAGATAATATCATATTCAACAGTGAAATGCTAGAAATCCTCTAAAATCAGGAAGAAGACGAGAATGTCTACTCTCGCCACTTTTATTCAACATAGTACTGGAAATCCTATGAGCATTAGGTAAGAAAGGGAAATAAAACGCATTCAAATAAGAAAGAAAGAAGTAAAATAGCCTCTACTTGTAAATGACATGGAATTATATGTAGAAAATCCCAAGGACTCCACCAGAATACTGTTTTTAGAATAAATGAAGTCAATAAATTTGCAGGATACACAATTGATGAACAAAATCAGTTGTGTTTCTTTACACCAATAAGCAATCAGAAAGAGAAATGAAAAACATCCCATTTACAAAGCATCAAAAGAATAAAATACTTAGGAAAAAATTCAACCAAAGAGGTGAAAGATCTGTACTGAAAACTGTTAAGACTCTAAAGAAAGAAACTGAAGAGGAACCATTTAAATGGAAAGATAGTCTATGTTCATGAACTGGAAGGATTAATATTACAAAAATATAAAATAATATTCATAACACTCACAGTATTCTATAGATTCAATAAATAATTTCAAAATTTTAATAGTATTTTCCACAGTAACAGAAAAAAAATCCCGATTTTTTAACGAAAGCACAAAGGATCCTTAACAGCCAAAACAATCTCGAGAAAAAAAAAAGAATAAAGCTAGAGACACTAGGCTTCCTGATTTCAAACTATATTACAAAGCTACAGTAATCAAAATAGTATGGTATTGGCATAAAAACAGACACACAGGTCAATGGAAAAGAACAGAGATAAACCCATGCATATATGGCCAATTAATTTATGACAGAAGAGACAAGAATATAAAATGGGGATGAGCAGTCTCCTCAATAAATAGCGGTGGCAAAACTGGGTAGCCAGATGCAAGAGATGAAACTAGACTTCTATCCTACAGTTTTCATTTTCATAAGCAGCCAAGAAAGAATGCTAGATAATTTGATGATGCACTGTTAAGCCAATACACCATGCTTGTATAAGTCAAGAGAAATTATAAAATCTGTTTTCAACTTTTTAAAGACTTAATTCATTGAAAGTATATCTCTGCCTTTTCAAAGATTATTTTTATGAAAAGATTCAGTGGCAGTTCCCTATAGCAGATAGTCATGCGATAATTCATCGTGATACTATTTCACTAGAAAAAGTGATTCACTTAGTCTGTGTTTTCTTGGGTCTGACAATGAACGTGTGTGTGTGTGTGTGTGTGTATACACATATATATGTGTATACACATATTTATATGTATTTATATACTTATATTTTATATTTTAGTTACATTTATATATATATTTTATATTTTATTTATATATTTATATTTTAGTTACATTCAGCTCTGAAAGAGAGTCTTCCCAAAGGCAGAGAAACTTTGAGAGAGCAACATTCACCACATTCTGGCTACAAACATCACTCTCTATAAACAAATCTGACAAATAAACATGGTCTCTAAGCTACCTACTTCCTTGTCCATCTGTTTGTATGGCAGGGTGCCCTCACTCAAAGGGCACTGCCAATTTTATTTTGGAAAAAAATACAGTCACAATGAGGTGAAGTAAATTGCTTCTGCAGAATTTGAATTGTTTAGACCTGCATGTTTGGTTTTGATTTTGGTTTTGTTTAGTTTCATTTTTGCTCCTGCATCTCCTTAGCCAGAGGAGAGGGCATGCTACATGAATCCTCAAATAATATGGAGAGGGAAGACTCGGAACAAAATAACCCGTTATCTACCATTGAAACTGGCAATGTGTGAAATTACAAGCATCATTTTATGAATGAGAAGGTCATTCTCAGGATCATCATCCACATTTCCTAACTGATTCTCCTTATTAAAAAAAACAAAAACAAAAACAAAAAAAACTTAAGAGACAAAGAGAGCCCAAGTCTTGCTTCACAGAACATTTTGCAATTAGAGATTAGGCAACTGAAAAACAGACTAGTAGTGTGCCTATGAGTTACAGACATCAACAGTGGATACCTTCATTCAAATGAAATCCCTTGAAAGACATCACCATCCAATATAGCACTAACAGACCAATAAAAATTATCTTAATCACAAACCTTTTTCATAATATTGTTTTGGATTCACACTTTTTTCCCCCAAGAAACTCAAGTACTGGATAATAAGCAAAGAACTACAATCGTGTGTAGGCCATTAAATTTAATTGACTTTGTTTTTTGTCTTTACTTTCAGTGCATTTTTTGTCTTCTTCTTCAAAAAAAGAATCAAATTAAAGTCAAATATACTCTTTCTATAGTATTTTTTAATCCTTATTCTAGGATTACAGAAGATTGGCATTACCTTGTATAGTCTCAATTATGAGGAAACAGAACTAATAATTTCCCCACTAGTCTGTGTTCTCAGAGATGTAGGAGATCATGGGCTAACAGTATACCAACGCTTTACTGCTCTTACATTAAAATAATGTTGCCTATAGGAAAATTCCCAATAGTGTTTGCATCTATAATCTATTTTGTAAAGAAAAAAATACATCTTGCTTCCCTTATAACATATACTTCTTAATCAAGGCTTTTTTTCCTCTCAGGGTAGATACGTGATATCTTACTTAGAGATATTCTGAGACAGAATTTTACCTCTTAATTTCTTGCCTAATACAACTATATAATATCCGATTATATATGTAATATACTTCATGTAGAGTCACATGTAGACTTTTTTTTAAAAGATTTTATTTATTTATTTGACAGGCAGAGATCACAAGTAGGCAGAGAGGCAGGCAGAGAGGCAGGCAGAGAGAGGGAGAAGCAGGCTTCCAGCTGAGTGGAGAGCCTGATTCGGGGTTCAATCCCAGGACTCTGGGATCATGACCTGAGCTGAAGGCAGAGGTTTTAACACACTGAGCCACCCAGGTGCCCCATATGTAGACATTTTTTAATAAACAATTCTATCTAAATGTTAAGGTCTTTTTATCAATGTAGTTTTTATAAATTGGCAAATTTGTAAAGAACTACTGCACACTCTGCATCAATCCATCTATCCATCCATCCATCCATGCATTCATTTCACATTCATTAAACCCTTGTGTCAGGAACTGTAACATGCATCTTCCCAGTAAGCAGTACTCATTTGTATAGATACAGGAATGACACAGTGAAGGGCTAGTGACCCAAGAGAGTTTAGAAAGATTAAAAAAAAAGAAAGAAAGAAAGAAAGGAACTAGATGCCTGAAAATGTGACGACAGTATAAATGTGTTCCAGAACCCAAGGACAGAAACTCAAGGACAAAACTGAGGAAATTCTCAATTTGCTTGTTTTACCAATTGGTTTTCCTATCTAAAACCATTAGAGAACAGGAGATGAAGACAGCACCAACACTCATTGGTTTATAGAATTGCCTGGAAAGAGTTAAAAGCAGCACTTGTCTAATGGCTTTTTATTTGCCCAATGAAGTATGTTGTAAGGTCATCAACTTAAAGCAATATGGGAAAAGAGGCAGGAATTTTGGAGAGTAAAGAAAAAGATATGAAAAAGTTTGTGATGAGAGGAAAAGCGTATTTACTATAGAAAAATAATGGGATCTTCAAGGAGCTCAGAAAATTCCGCATTAGGGAACATAGGTAGATCAGGACATACATGCTGGGTGAACCACCTATAAAACTAAAAAAGGTTAGGTCCACTTTGTGGGAAGATAACATCCTCAGTAGAAAGGGTCTAGATTTTTAGATAGAGGGCAGTATAGTACCAGCCTTTCTTCATGTTCCTTTGACTTTGCACTCTATCGCCCTGGATGGATCACTGCCTGTCCCTTTGACAGGAGGAAGAAAAATGGTAGTACTTGACCCCTGCTAAGTGTTACTTAAGTGGTAGCATCATGACAATACACCAGAGCTCAGGTCTATGGGAGAGAGGATAATGAACAGGTACATGAGTTGACTCTGACCATCCCCGCTTCAGTCCCTTCTCTCTCTCCTCCTCCCACTACCTCATTACCAAAGATTAGATATTTTCCACTGTGGAGGGAGCACTTGGAAAAACTACAATTCTCACAAATGGAGGTAAAAGGAAGATCTCTGGGATTAAGATGGAAAAGTAGTCCATCCTCTCACCCACAGAAGTTTTCCTTCCCTTTCACCCCAAATATCCATTTACAGTCAGTGGATCAGTCACAAAATAGAGTCTGGGATTTCACCACTCTCTAAAACATTGCCACACAAAGCAGCTGTTATTGGAAGTAACTGTGAATTCCTTGGGATAAATACCAAAATATCTGTGGATCATCACTACCATGAAAGAGACAACTAATTGAACAACTGACCAACATACACAACTTTCCCCTCAGCTTGCACTAACTTTAGACAGGCTTCTTCCTGACTCTAGGCCCTGACCTCCTCTTTTCTTCAAGGAATTACTTTTTTTTTTTTTTTTTAATTTTTATTGTGTTATATTATCACCATATAATACATCATTAGTTTTTGATGTAGTGTTCCAAGATTCATTGTTTACCTATCACTTTAGAAAGCTTTTAATTCAAAGTTCTTTCTCTTCCCTTACGCAACATAAATCTCTTTTTTTTTCAAAGTCTCTTGCCAGTTTTACAACCCAAAAATGTTTCTTTTAAGGACTTGGGATTTCAAACATAATTATCAAGGATGATAGTGCCCCTATTTCCCAGTTTCTGTGGGAAGATAAGACCTTAACTTCAGGAGATACCAAGCTCCAAATTCCAAAACTCTCTCCTGTCATAAAGATACCAGAATGTTTACTTTTCCTTTGGGAAAAGACAATTAACAAACACAGAGGCCTAAGATCCCCATCTTCATCCTAGCTCTTAAAATGTCTTCTACCAAAAAAAAAATAATAATAATAATAAATAAATGAATCTCTTCTACATTTTATTTTTGTGGAAATGAGTTCACATTGTGTTTGGTCTCTCTCCCTTATTGTAATAGCATTGAATAAAGTGTTCCTTGCCTACTTCACATAGTCTAGTGCAATTCTGGCTTTGACACAACCAATGGCAAAATAAGCAGGACTGATAAAGCAGAGAGTTTAGAATTTAAATATGCATAAAAGTAAATTTAATAGGATAAGGAAAGACATGGGATAAATGAAATAAAAACAATCAGTAATAAAAATGGCCAAGTGGAGTCACTGGGTACAAAAAATACAAAAACTAAAATATTCAGTAGAGAAGTTAAATAGCACAATAGCTTTAGAATAAATTAGAGGGCAGAGAAATCAAGAAACTCACCCTGCACAATATCATGAAAACATGAAGGATGAAGAATTAAAATAAATCTTGAGATGCAGAGATACAAGTGTTAACAGCTCAATGATAAGAACCAGCGATGTAGGACAAGTAATACAATATAATTACAAATCCATAACCAAATAATAGCTTAAAAATGACAAAGGTCTAAAATTTAGCAAAACAAAATATTAATAATCCAAAGATAAATATGAAACCAAGGGAAAATGTATGAAACACTTATATACACAATAAATTACACAGCAAATTTATGCAAATAGTTAATGTAGTGCTTAGAAGAGTAATAGAGCTTTGAATATATTATTCACAAAAATTAAAAAACAGAAAAAGAGTTTCAATACATTGAATACATTATCAAAAAATAAATAGGAAGGAAATGACTTACATATTCAACCCACAAACCAGAATCATTGAATAGAGGAGCATCAAAGGAATAAGAAAAAATAAAATAATAAAGTACAAGGCAATATATAAATTAAAGAATAAAACCAATCAGAAAACAAAAGATGGCACTTTGAAAGAATGAATAAGTTAAACAAATCTCTGGCAAGTTTCATTTAAAAAAAAAAGGAAGATACAAACAAACAGAATGAAAAAAATTGTGAAGGTAAAGACAATTGTTTTAAAAACAGAATTACTAAATTTCTTGAAAACAAAATGCCAAAAGTGCATAAGAATGAATGAAAAATATTGAAAAATATATATTTAAAAGATAGAAGGGATAGTCATAATCTACTTTGCATAAACAAATGCTATGCCCAGATGATATTTTAGGGGATTTCTAGCCCTCTAACATACATTCAATCCCATTATATGAAATGGTACAAATAATAAAAATAACAAGTAAAAAGGAAAGATAAGAGAGATCTAATTCAGAGTATCAAGCCAGTGTAACTTTACCAAAAAGAAGAAAACAGAATAACATAGGGCAAATTAACAGATAAATATGCATGAGAAATGATAAACAGAACATCAGCTAATTGTGTGCTACAATGTATCAAAAATTATACACCATGATCAAGTAGAACATAACCATGATCTCTTGCCTACATCGCTACGGTATCATCTGAACTGGTCTCCTTGCTCCCACCCTCACCTCCATATAATCTTTTCTCTATCCAGCAGCGGTATTCCTTTCATTCCAGGACTAAGGTTCTGTCAATTCTCTGCTTAAAACTCTCTTTTCACTTCCCAATTTATTCAGCACAAAAGCCAAAGAACTTCTGTGATGTCTACTTTCATGTGTTAACTTCACTCCATCACAGGATACCAGATACTTGGCTAAACATTATTTCTGAGAGTGAGGGTATTTCTGGATGAAAGTAGCATTTGAATTGGTGAATTTAGTAAAGAGGTTTGTCTTCTTCAATCCATTGAGAACCTGAATAGCACAAAAAGGCAGAGAAGAAAGAATCTGGCCCTGCATACTTGATTGTGCTGCGACATAAATATTTCCCCCTGGTTCTCCTGACTCCAGCATTTGGGCAGTTGAACCCAGACTGGAACCTACATTACCAGCTCCCCTGGTTGTCAGACCCTCAGACTGGAACTAAATTATACCACTGGCTTCCCAGGTTCTCCAGCTTGCAAATGGCAAACTGTAGGACTTCTCAGTCTCAAATAATGTGTAAGCCAATTCCTTATGCCTTATAATCTCTTCATATATATCAAGGTTCTCCAAAGACCAATAGATTACATGAATATATATAAATTTATATACACAGTCTGTCCCATCACCCTCCGCACAATCACATGCCTAACTTCATCTCCTACGACCACATGGAGTCCTTGGTCACCCCGTTTCAACCACACTGGACTCCTTGCTCAAATACCTCATGTCTGCTTCTGTGACTTTCACCACCTGTTCCTTCCATGTGAAACAGTCTTCTCAAGTATTCCACTGGCTCATCCCTCAATTTTTTCAAATTTCTTCTTAAATATAACAATATCAGAAGCTCTTTATTTGATAAATGTTAAAGAGAAGTATAAATACCCACATGCCTTGGCACTGTCCATTCCCTTTTTCCAGTTTTTTCCCGTAGCACCGCTCACAATCTACTCCAATGGCAGCAGTTACTTTGTTTTGTTCACTGAGGTATCTCAGTATCAGTAGAAAACATGAACAAAGGCAGAAATGGGAAATACATGGAAATCCAAGTGGCTAGGACCTACATGAGAAGGAAGTTAAGAGCAAAAACCCTGGAACCAAATGGCCTGGTTTGAATCCTATCTCTACTCTTCATTAACTGTGTGATGTAGAATAGATTTCTTAACACATCTGTGCCTGTTCCCTAATGCATGTAATTGAGATAAAATAGTTTCTACACCATATATAATTTATTATGGGTTGCAATGAGGGCTTACTGAATTAATATACTTAAGGGCTATAAAGGGTATTTGAACATAGTAATTGTGACATAAATGTATTTTAAATAAACATAAACAGAAATTCTAATTCAAATTAAATTTAAAAAAAAAGAAAATATCAGAAATTAGAGTTAGGTGATAAAAAATGTAGATTCAGATATGATAAAATGAAAACTAGAATATATATTGTATAAACTCTTTGGAAATCCCCATGCTGTACACCTGTACCCCATGATTTAGCAAACTTACTGCTGGATTTAAACACACAAAACACACAATTATGTGTGTAAGTATGGTCATTATAGCATTGCTTGTGATAACAGGAAGTTGTAAACAAGAGAGATGGGTATCAATAGCTACAACATTATACAAAATATGGTAATGTATACTATGGGACACTAAGCAGATGCCAGAAATATAGAAAATAATACTCAGGGGGAAAAAACGATTTTTCAAAGATATAAACAGATCTACCGACATATCCTAATATCACATACACTGAGCAGACAGCTATGGAGTAACGAGGAATGAGATTTGGGATGAGGTAAGAACATAATTTTAGGAAAGAGATTTTCTTTTCTTTTCTTTTTTATTTATTTATTTGAGAGAGAGACAGTGAGAGAGAGTATGAGAAGGGAGAAGGTCGGAGGGAGAAGCAGACTCTCCATGGAGCTGGGAGTCCGATGTGGGTCTCAATCCCAGGACTCCAGGATCATGACCTGAGCCAAAGGCAGTTGCTTAACCAACTGAGCCACCCAGGTGCCCGGGATTTTCTTTAATGAACAAGAAACCAGACCTTGACAGGCTGATGGAAGAAACATTTTAAAATATCAGGCACACCATGGCCCTCCTTAAACCATGCTCTGTCAGTTTTTCCTACAGCACTCCATGTTAAGACCAGTACTGAACATTATAAATATCTCTAGAGGAATAAAAATATTTTATAAGATGAAAATGATCCAAAGGCAGGAATAGCAAAAAAAGAAGAAACTCACAAATGTGACATTCAGAGATTTTTTATTTCTTATCTTATTCATTACCCATGCCAAGGGGTTTCTAATTTGAACCCTAATGCTTAGGGCTCAGAATTAACGAGCACCTACAGGAAAAAAAATTCAAACTAGAGTACTTTAGACAGTTGTTAGATAAAGAAAAGTGGTAGTCAAGAACAATGAGAACTGTATTTATTGAAATTATATGCTACCATGTAGAAAAAAAAAAAAACAATTCTAAACTTCAGTATAGAATTTTAAATTCTTCCATTTAACAAACACTCACATGGTACCATGCCATGTTGGGAAAATAAGGCCTAGCTTTTGATATTGGAGAGTTAAATTTTTAGTCACTATTGGTTTATTTACACTCTCTAAAGTAGTGCTAGATATAAATTAATGCATTTTATTTTAGTATGTTTCCTAAAGTCTGAAATTACTGAAAAAACCTATTAATTAATTTCATGATTACTTCAATATTTGATAGTTAATCAATATCCTTATTATTTTTGGACATCTTTTCCCTAAAGTTTATACTATATTATTTCACAAATCTTTCTTTTTATTCCACTGAAATAAACAGAGATGAAATTGTAAAAGCTTTTAAAGACAAACTGGAGAAAATGCTAGGCTACATTACTGGAAAGTGTGAATTATAAGTCATTTTACAAAGAATATCACCAGTGTCCTTTCAGTCATGCATAGTCACTTGAACTTAGGTCCACCAGATTTCTTGCTACTGGAGCTAAGACAAAAAGATGTGGCAGCAAGAGAAAGTATAATAGCCTAGCAGATAGGGAAATGAGAGTGCAGTTTCTTGTTTAGTAAACTGTTGGTACTCAGACTGACTTATCTATATGACAACATATGTTGGTTCAGAAAATTTATTTGAAGAAGCTAGGTTCTATAGATAAATAAAAAAAAGAAAGCTCCTCCCCTTCTGAAGCTATCTTGCACTGGAGGAAACAGTCAAGGAAGAAGTAAAAAGTGAATCTATAAATAAATAAATGTAAAAAGTGAACCTATATAAAAGATCTATGATTGTTAATTACCATGGGAAAAAAAAATAAACCAGACTTAGAGATGCAATTGACAGGTACACTTTTTTAGAAATGGAATCTGGGAAGGCTTTGCTGAGGACTTAGACTTTGAGCAAGTCCTGAATGAAATGATGAAGTATGAAATGCAAGTGAATAGGGAAACTATTCCACATGAAGGAAATAGTATTTCAAAGGAGGAAGTAACAAGTTAGAAGCCTTGTTGTAAAAATGACCTCAGTGATTTGGGGAATGGCGGAAAGGCCCAAATGCATTGAGTTCAATAGTTAATGAAGTGGCACCAATCACAGGGGCAGATCACAAAGAATCTGCTGTCATTAAAATTTTGTATTTCATTGTTTGGGGGTCAGAAGGAAAACAAGAGAGACCTATGAGGAGGCTGCTGCTGAGCAATGACAGTGGCTGGTTCTAACAGCTGCAGGAGTGGGCACTGTAAAGCACAGTCAGGTTTGGCGTTATTCTCAAGTAGAGCAGGGAGCAAGTGCTGCAGATTGGGATGCTACTACTAGGAGAAAGAGATCAGAGATGGCGGCAGGATTTGGAGCTCAAGCAATTTGTAGATGGTGGTGTAATTTACTGAGATGAGCACAACTGATGTGAGGAGAAGGGAAAAATAAAGACCTTTGTTGGGGACAGTTTGAAATGTTCATTTGGGAAACCAGTGCTCTAACCCCTGAACTATCCAGCCTTAGAAAGTGAAATGAGGAAAGGAGGAAGGGACAAAGTTAAGCACATAGTGGCAAGCACCCACCAGTGAAAAGAGACTGGGTATGTCAAGGAAGTTAAATTTTCAAAGTCAATACCTGACTTGAAAAACAGGCTCCAACAGAGGATTATTGGGGTTGTGAAACTTCCTGTATAATATAAAGGTAGATGCATGTCACTAAACATTTGTCAAAACTCCATACACCGTACAACACCAAAAGTGAACCCTGATGTAAAGAATGGATTTTGGATGATAATGATGTATCAAAGTAAGTTCATCAGTTGTAACAAATGTGCCACTCTGATGCCAGATGCTGACAGCAGAAGAGGCCATGAGTGGATACTGGAGCAGGGAATATATAGGAGTCCTTGCTACTTGCCACTCAATTTTGCTGTGAGCCTAAAACTGCTCTAGAAAATAAAGTCTGCTACTCAAAAGTAAAACAGAAAGAAGCATTCATCTGTAATCTAAGTGGCAACATTGAGCAGACAACTGAATATATTTATCTGGATTTCCGGAACAAAAGCATAATTACAGATGTATGTTTAAGAGTCAAATTTTCATTTCTCAATCGAAGGTACTCAAGTAAGGAACAGAAAATTCATAATATTTATCAATTTACAACTGATTTATGTTTGTGTACAAGTATATATCTGTACAATAATCTAAAAGAAAAAAAAACACCTAAAACACCACAAAGAACTAACAATAGAGGTAATTAGGAATAGAGAAAAGTTTTTCATAAATCTCCTGCTATAGACACAGCAACAAGTACATTAAATAATAAAGCTGTTATGAAACTATAATAAAAATGATGATTTTGTAAGTAATATAGCCCAAAAGAGAACTCAAAAACTATTTCTAAATTAGTTCAAAGCATGGATTTTAATTATATAAATTTATAGTGTCTAAATTTTTTATTAACTATTTATATTACAGGTATTCCACTTAAAAGAGGAAATATTTATTTATTTATTTATTTAAAGAGTGCAAGCAGTTGGGGTGGGGGATCAGAGGGAAGGGAGAGTGAGAGAATCTTAATCATGTTCCATGCCCAATGCAGGGCTCAATGTCTTAACCCTGAAATTATGATCTGAGCAGAAATCAAGAGCCTGATGCTTAACTGAGTCACCCAGGCACCCCTAAAAGAGAAAATATTTAAATGAAGCTGGTTACAAATGGTTGTTTTTTGTAGCTCATCATGAAAATATAACAAATAGAGTATTATTTCAGGCTAACAATAGGAAACTTGATACCAGGAAACATTAAGATAAGGGTTTGGAACAATTTTTAATATACCATCAAAAGAATTGGTAAATATGTAGTGATTTCTTTACTGATGATTAGAAATTAATACAGAAAAATGCAGGACTGGGCAATATTAGCTAAACTGCATTTGGGTAATCAAGTAAGTGAACAAGAATTAGTGTTTGAAAAGATTCTAGGAATGCCTGGGTGGGTCAGTTGATTAAATGTCTGCCTTAGGCTTAGGTCATGATCCCAGGGTCCTGGGATCAAGTCCTGCAACAGGCTCCTTGCTCAGCAGGAAGCCTGCTTCTCCCTCTGCCTGCCTCACAGTATCCTGTTCATGCTCTCTCTCTGACAAATAAAAATAAAATAAAAAAAGAAAAGGGGTGCCTGGGTGGCTCAGCAGGCCAAGCCTCTGCCTTCAGCTCGGGTCATGAGCTCAGGGTCCTGGGATCTAGCCCCGCATCCGGTCTCTGCTCAGCAGGGAGCCTGCTTCCCCCTCTCTCTGCCTGCCTCTCTACCTACTTGTGATCTCTGTCAAACAAATAAATAAATAAAATCTTTTAAAAAAAAGAAAAAGAAAAAGAAAAGATTCTAGTGTATTTCAAAACAGATGTGGATAATCCCATATATATTTAAAACTTTATTACCTTAATGTCTTAAATAACAGGTATTTCAGAATTATTTGTAATGTTACTTAGCAATAATTTCCAGAATTTACTTTTTACACAGACGTAATTAAGCTAGACTTTGAGAAGTAGAGTAATGGTTTCAGAAGAAATTAATTGTTTTCCTAAATTAAATATACTCTAGCTAAAAATCACTCATATATTTCATAGTTTAGTCACCTCAAATATGTTATAGATATTTTAAAGTTAATTCTAATTCCATTTGTCAACACAGGGTCAAAAGATATTTTGCTTAAAACAACAACTAAAGAAACTGAAACATTTGAATTTAACATGAAAAAATAATCATTTTGTAAAGTTGAATAAACTGATATTCATTCGTATTCAGGTGTCTGAGACTATTTTCCCCTTTTTAATTTATGTTTTTAATTATCATAACTAAAATTCACCTTTTTGGTGCATATCCTACCAATTTTAATATGCATACCAATACATGTAACCAGCAATACAGTTAGAAACAGTTTCTCAACTTCTTTCCCATGTAAACTCCCTCATGCTACCATTTTAATCATGCCTTTGGGGATTAGGGGTAGGGGAAGGTATACTCACTGGTATGTTCTCATTCACTACAATTTTTTCAAGAGTAGAACTCTTCCTTCTTTATTATATTTCAGACTGTGCACTTTGTTTTGAGACTTAGTCCATCATTTTCTGAAATTCTAAAATAAAAATGTGTTCATAATGTTCATCTATTCTATGGAAGCATTTTCTTGGAGTATTTGTCACCTAAAATTTTTTCTTTCCTGCTTCTTTTTAAATATATATATATATATGTGTGTGTATGTATGTGTGTGTATATATATATATATATCTCTTATCCTTTTTGATTACTTATTTTTTATGGGATTTTTTTGAACTTGAGACAATTATTTTGATTCCCTGGGAAATATACAAGACTAGGTTCCAGACTTATGACCAAGTGTCCTATTTTTATTTTATTCAGCATTTACTTCTAATCTAATAAATAAAGTTAAGCAATCATGGATTTTTCAGCCAGGAAGTATTTTCTTCTCACTGTCCAGTATGGAAAGGGACTGTTATTTACAAATATGGTTTATTTGCAGTATTCCATTTTATAGCCACTTTCTCTATTCCTCAAAGCTAAATATAGTCTAGAGATGATCCTGACAGTATATCCTGCACATTGTCACCACTTTTGTAAACATAAGATTTATGTCTCCCACCTCAGGTTATAACAATCCCTTTCATGAAAGGTATTCTGTCAACTCATTCAGAGAGGCCACAGAAGCTTCTAGTCTCTGTTTCCTACCCCAGGAAGATACTTATTATAATTCTGATTTAGGTCATCTGTGATCTCCTAGCTTCTCCAGAAATAGTTTGTGTGTTATATCTGGCTATTCCTTTATACTGTAGATAATTTTTGAATAAAGGAAAGAACATGGGTTAACTTTATGTCTTGACCTTCAAACTGAAAATGCCAAATGTAGCATTCTTCCATAACTGTGCCTCTCAGCTTCCAAGGTTTTCCACAAGGGACATGGGGCATCTAAATCGTGTAATCTGGCCCAATCTGGAAGCTCAGTTCTGGGTTACAACACGATCCTTTCATATGCACTTTCATTTAATTGAATTTTACAAACACCAGTCTCTCATGGGTTTTTTTGTTTTCTCTTTAATCAAATCTACAACCAGAGAAAATAGTATGTGCAGAGACATTTCCTCCTCCTACCAATGTGGAAAGTACAGTGTCAACTGTAATTTTCCAAGATGTACTTTTCAAAAGCATGTAGACAGAGATTTAGATAAAAAATGTACTCTCTAAAGTCTAATCTGAAGTATTTTACTGCAATTAGCTCTTCTGTTTATTCACACTATGCAGATGAATGCCAGAATATTCAGAGCTTTTTAATTAAAAAGTGACTATAAGTGATATATAATAACCACAGAGTTGACACACAGTAATTGCATCATTATCATTGATTCTCCCAAGATTTTTATAATAAATACTCAAATGTCCCAAGAAGCCTATTTATAACAATATACCATAAGAACTAACTTGAATTAATAGGGATCACCAGAGCAATTGCTTCCTTTTCACAGAAATTGTGTGGTCTTTTAGTTAATGTGTGTAGAAATCTACAGTTACTAAATTGTCTTTCTGTGCAACTCAGTAATGACTTAAAATAATCATCTACTAGAAGACATTAGCAAAGATGTTCTAGAATTTGAAGTCATTTTCAAAATTGTAAATTTCAGTGATTTTTTATAAGCAGTGGCCTCAAATGCCCCTTTATAACAGTTTCTTTAAAAAAAAAAATTCTCCTGTTCCCACTCTCTTCAACATAAAGAGATTTATACATGCACACACAGATGCATGCAAACACATTCACACACATGTGCACACACACACACACACACACACACGGGCACCGGTATATATTCCCTTTTTCTAGTTTGCTGATAGACACCTTCTCTCTGTGTCTTCCACATGGCTGAACAAGAAAGAGTTCTGGTATCTCTTCCTCTTAGTATAAGGACAATAATCCCATCATGGGGGCCGCAATCTCATGACTTCATCTAAATCTAATTACTTTCCAAAAACCTCACCTCAAATACCATCACACTGACAGTTAAAGTTTCATATATAAATGGGAGGCAAATGGTGAGGGAGAGAACCCAAGCATTTAGACTATTAAAATACTCATATATCAAATAAAAATATCTTATATGGAATCTTTGAGAAAATTTTTAAACAGAATCTGAGATTCCCTGACATAAACTCTTCCCAGGTCTCTCTTCCCTGTCCTCCAACTCTTCCCTCTGACCACTTGACTCTAGCCACAGTAGTCTCCTTTTAGTTCCCTTAAAACTGTTTTGTTCTTGTTCTCTCTCCCAGGAAGTTCCTACCCCAGATCTTCACACTGCCAGTTCCTTCAGACTTCTCAGGTTTCATTATTCAAATTCCACCTGCTCAATGAGCTGTTCTGTTGCCGACCTTACTAAAAGACACAACGGATACCCCATTTATTATATCATATCACTTACTGTTTGATACTTTCCTATTCATGCATTTCATTTCCTCTGGACTTTCTTCTCTAATAAAAGTTAAGCTCCATAACTGCAGAGACTTTTTCTGTCCTGTCCACTGCTGACTCTCCTGTTTCTAAATTGCATATGGCAGAGAGTGAACATACAGTAAATACTTCAGAATAATTAATGATTTTTTTTTCCTTAGAGAGTGAGCATGATGGGGGTGGGGGACAGGCAGAGGGAGAGAGAGAATCCTAAACAAACTCCACACCCAGCACAGAGCCCAATCAGGGGCTCAATCTCATGACACTGACATCATGACCTGAGCCGTAAGCAAGAGTTGGAACCTTAACTGACTGAGCCACCCATATGCCCCAAATTAATGATTTTAAGAGTCAGAATTTAGTATATCACATAGAAACAGTCAATAAGCTATCTCTGTGTTAATAAGGTGCATGCATAATTATTTCAACTTTATCAAAATAACCAAAATAGCTATCATTTAGTCCTGAAGCTCAGAAAATGTAAAAATTTTGAAATAAGAAAAGTATTTCCACATAATTCTATGTGAATTATATGTATTGTATATTTTTCAAACAATTCACCCTCCTATGTTAATTATATATATTAAAATTTAAAGTGAATGCATTTAATTATCAATATACAGAAGAGTACTTTTAATATAAATGGCTAAAAATGATTTAGATCTGCTAGTACACAATTAGAGTTTCTCACAGAATAAAATAACCTCAGACTCTTAGGGGCAGTCAATGGCCTATGAATCCAATATTGGAGGAAGGGTTAGAGGGTTTTTTGTTTTGTTTTGTTTTGTTTTTGTTTTTGTTTTTAATATTTTATTTGTTTCAGGGAGAGAAAGAGAGAAAGCAACAGAAAGTGCACACACACTCGAGAGAGCACAAGTGGTGGATAGGGAGAAGCAGGCTGCCCATCAAGCAGGGAGCCTGATGTGGGACTTGATGCCGGGACCCTGGGATCATGCCCTGAGCTGAAGGCAGCCTCTTAACTGACTGAGCCACCCAGGTGCCCTAGGGTAAGAATTTTAAGCAGAATGCCAGCATCATATAGGTTATGAATAAATGCAATAAAACACAAGTTTGTCTCATTGATGTTTTCTGCAATCTTGGCTCTTCTCTCACTCCTTCACTCCTCACCACCAGTTTCTTTCTCATGATCTAACATAATGCTCCCATATATGCACCTTGTCATCTACCCTTCCTTAACCTCTACACTTAATCCCTCATTCTCTCATCTTTTTATCCTTTTCCATTATTTTTCATTTTATTTGTCCTAAAATAACAGGTAAATACAAATGCTATTAAGCTGAAATACCTGATAATATGTAAGAAATGGGGGGAAACACCAGGTGTGTTAATAGCACTTTTCCTCATATCCAGTCCCTCATCTGAAACTTTGAACTTCTTATTATTCTCTTGATTTCAACAACTAGAAACATAAATGTCTAACTTGTCCCCAAACTCTCTTACTTGTTGCTATATAAAGAAATTATTAGATGTTATTGGTTTGCCTCTTGAAGTGACTCCAATTCAAAGATAAATTGGTTTGTTACCTGACATATTCACAGATTATAAAAACATTTTGAATACAAAAGGGTAAGTTATTACAGGGTCATAGGGTAGGTCTATTTTTAATTTTTTGAGGAATCTCCACACTGTTTTCCAAAGTGCCTGCACCAACTTAGATTCCCACCAACAGTGTAAGATGGTTCCCCTTTCTCCGCATCCTTAACAAAATTCATTGTTTCATGTCTTGTTAATCTTTGCCATTCTAACTGGTGTAAGGTGGTATCTCAATGTGGTTTTGATTTAAATCTCCCTGATGGCTAATATTGATGGCCATTTTTCATGTGTCTGTTAGCCATTTGTATGTCTTCATTGGAGAAGTGTCTGTTCATGTTTTCTGCCCATTTTCTGACACAATTATCTGTTTTTTGGGTGTTGAGCTTGTGTAGTGAAAAGAAGGGCCGTATGTACCCCAAAGTTCATAGCAGCAATGTCCACAATACCAAACTGTGGAAAGTGCCAAGATGCCCTTCAACAGACAAAATGATAAAGAAGATGTGGTTCATATACACAATGGAATATTACTTGGCCATCAGAAAAGATAAATACCCAACTTTTGCATCAACATGGGTGGGACTGGAGGAGATTATGCTGAGTGAACTAAGTCTAGCAGGGAAAGTCAATTTTAATATGATTTTATTTACTTGTGGAACATAAAGAATAACATGGAGGGCATTAGAAGGAAAAGAAAAGTGAATTGGGGGATATTGGAGGGGGAGATGAACCACGAGAGAATGGGGACCCTGAAAAACAAACTAAGGGTTTTAGAGGGGAGGGGGCTAGAGGGATGGGTGAGTCTGGTGGTAGGTATTAAGGAGGGCATGTATTGCATGGAGCGCTGGGTGTGGTACATAAACAACAAATCTTGGAACACTAAAAAAATAAAATTTAAAAAAATTAAAAAAAACAAAAGGGTAAGTTAATTTTTTAAAATGGGACATGTCATTCTTGAAATCTACATTCACAATACCTTTCTGTTCCATCTCCGCAATAGCTTCCTCTCCTGACTGATTCACAATACTAGGCACAAAAAGGCAATAAATGCAGAAATAAATAACTACTCTAAAAAGAGTCTACATCACGCCCCTCCTTGTGCCTGTTTCCACAATTCACTATTTGATTTTAGTAAAGTTATCTTTCCTGATGCCTTATCATGCGCTGAAATTTTCAATTCCGTGCCACTGCACATATTACTCTTTTCCATAAACCTTATTTACTCCATCCCATTGAGGAATTCTTCATTCATACTCTTTAAGACCCATATCAATTATCATCTTTTACCATAAGCAATCTTTAAAACAAACATTTCCTTGATGCAGAATTAAGCATATACTCAGCTGTGTGGTTTGGCCCCACACAAACACTTCTACTGTTCACTTACCACACTGAACAAATAACATTTGTCTTTGTTCGTGAATCCTATTTAGTTAGAACAAGGGCACTTTTAAATTTAAAATATGTTACAAAATTGATTTTCTACTTACAGCTAGTAGTCATACCCAGCACTAACCTAAAAGACTAAGGTTAGAATTTTAAAAATTAGCAGTTGTATAGGAACATGATGATTATCCATTATAAGGCTATATGTGACATTACACATTAAAAAGACATTTCAGAGAGAGGCATTTTATAATTTTAAAGGGGTTAATCCATCAGATGTACATGACAATTAAAAAATAACTATGAGCCTAGCAAGCAACCCCCGCAAATACATGAAGCAAAACTGACAGAATTAAAGGAAGAAACAGACACTTCAACAATGAGAGTCAGAGATTTCAATAACCCCCTTCCAATAATTGATGGAACAATGAGGCAGAAGATCAACAAGTAAATAGAACAATACTATGAGCAACTAGTACTAACAGAACACTTCACCCCAAAATAGTAGAAAAACATTCTTCTCAAGTTCACCTGGAACATTATCCAAGAGAGACCATAAACTAGCCATAAAACAAGCACCAATATTTTTTTTTTAAGGGCCCTGCGTGGATCAGTGAGTTAAGCATCTGCTTTCGGCCCAGGTCATGATGACAGAGTTCTGAGATTGAGCTTCCCATTTGGCTCCCTGTTCACCAGGGATTCTGCTTCTCCCTCTGCCCCTCACCTTGCTTGTGCTTCACTCTCTCTCTCTCTCCCCCTCAAATAAATAAGTAAATATATCTTTAAAAATTTTTAAATGATATATCTTTTAATATTTAAATAATACAAAGTATGGTCTCCAACTATAATAAAAGAATTTTTTTTTAAAGAAAGAAATTTCGTAAACTCACAAATATGTAGAAATTAAATGGCAGCGCACTCCTAAATAGACAATGGATCAAAGAAAAAAACACAAGACAATTGGGGATGAATAAAAACAGAGTACAACATACTAAAACATGTGGGATGCAATAAAAACAGTGCTCACAGGTAAATGTATAACTGTAAATGCTGTATTAAACAAGAAAGAATTAAATTCAGTAACTAACCTTCCATTTTAAGGCACTGGAGAAAAAGAGCAAAATAAACCCAAAACAATAAGGAGGAAAAATTTAATAAGGACTAAATTTGAAATAAATAAAATAGAGAATAGGAAAAATAACAGAGGAATTTAACAAAATCAAATCGATTTTCTGAAAGAATCAGCAACATTAAGAAAGCTTTAATATAGTAACCAAAAAAAAAAAAAAAAAAGATGAATAAGACTGCTAAAATCAGGAATAAAAGAGACATGAATGCCAACCTCACAAAAAATAAAAATCATTATGAGAGAATACATACCAACAAGTTAAAGAACTTGGATGAAATGGATAAATTCTTAAAAAGACATAAACAATGAAAATGGACTCAACAAGAAATAAAAAAATATAGGGGCACCTGTGTGGCTTAGTTGGTTATGACTGCCTTTGGGTCAGGTCATGATCCCAGGGTCCTGGATCATGCTCCATGTCGGGTTCCCTGCTCAGTGGGAGCCTGCTTCTCCCTCTTCTCCCACTCATGCTCTCTTACCATCTCTGTTGCTATCTCTGTCTCTCTCTCAAATAAATAAATAAATTCTTAAAAAATAAAATAAAAATTATAAAGGAAGAGAAAAAATATATATAAAATATAAGAACAAGAAATATAAAAATATTTATGAAGAGACAGAATTAGTATTTTATATTCATACATAAGAAAAATAAAAACAAGAAATATAAAACCATATATATATATGATGTAAAGAGACAGAATTAATAATCAGAATATTTCCACAAAGAAAAGTCCCAACCCAAAAGATTAATTTTTCAAATGTTTAGAGAGGAATACCAATTTTTCATAAACTCTCTTAAAAAATAAAAGATCAGTGAACATTCCTCAACTCATGCAATGAGAACAGTAATATCCTATTGCCAAAATCAGATAGGCATCACAAGAAAACTACACATAATACTGCTTACAAACATGAATGCAAACATTCTAAAAAATACCAGTAAACCAAGTACAACAATATATAAAAAAGATTATACAATATGGCTAAGGATTTATCCTAGGGATGTAAGATTAATTTAATACCAGGAAATCAATCACTATAAAGCAGACTTTCAATGGAATAAAGGCAAAAGCACACAAACACCTCAACAGATACAGAAAAACTATTTGACAAAATCTAACAATACTTTGTGATGAACAGAAGGGAGATTGCCTAACTTGATTAAATGCATGTAGGAAAATCTGCAACTAACATATTTAATGGAGAAAGACAATGTTTTTGCCTAAGATCAAGGAAAAGACAAAGACATCTTTTCCCACTACTTCTATTCAGCACTGCACTGGAGATTCTAGCTAGGGAAATTAGGCAAGAAAATTTTTTAAAAAGGCAACCTGAGGGGTGCCTGGGTGGCTCAGTCAGTTAAGTGTCTGCCTACAGCTCAGGTCACGATCCTAAGGTCCTGGGATTGAGCCCTGTATCAGTCTCCCTGCTCAGTAGGGAGTCTGCTTCTCCCTCTCTCTCTGACTCTCCCCTGGCTTATGCTCTTTCTGGCTCACTCTCTCTCAAATAAATAAATAAAATCTTTAAAAAATAAAAATAAAAAGATAACCGGGTTGGAAAAAAAAACAGTAAAGACATTTCTATTTGCAGATAGTATGATACATGTAGAAAATTCTGAAAGATCCAGTACTAATCTATTAGACTAACAAGTTCAGCAAGGTTACAAGATGTAAGATTAATATCTAAAAGTCAATTCCATTGCTATAATGTAAATAAATAACCCAAGAAATAAATTAATAATTCTATTTACAATACCATAAAAAGATAATATAACTTGGAAATTCAACAAAATAAAAAACAAAACTTAAAAAATGCTTTTACTCTGAAAACTATTAGATATTTCAGAAAAACAATTGAAGACCTTAATATATAGAAAAACATTCTATGTTCATGGATTGGAAGACAATATAATTAAGATGGCAATACTCTTAAAATTTATCTACAGACTTAACATAATAATTTTCAAATTCTCAACTTTTTTCCCTACATACTGGCAATCTACTATTAAAATTCCAAGCAATGGAAATTCAAGCAACAGAATAGCCAAACAATCCTGACAAAGAAAAAAATTTGGAAAAGTCTTATTTCCCAATTTCAAAAATTAGTAAAAAGCTGTAATAATCAAGACAGTTTGGTACTAGCCTAAGGACAACCATACTGACTTTTTCACTAAGTTAAAGTTTGTAGAAGATCAACTTAAAAGCAGAATGTTTAATATTTAGACACAGGATTAAAACAATAAAGTAAAAGTGCCCTCCAAGCGTAAAACAATGTTATATAACCAAACTAAACTAACAAGAATCCTCGGGAAAGATACTACAGAACTTTTTCAAAAAATATTTTTATTAGCTAATTTATTTGCACTCTTTTGATTGTTATTCAAGATGTATTAGAATACTTGTAATTAATAGTAATGAGAAGATACAAAATTTATTTGTTGATAAGTCAAATATTTTGATACCTCTTGATAATCTAAATTTCTATTATATTTAAACTCTAATATTCCTTATAGGAACAACCCATTCAGAGCCAAAGCAGGAGATGTATCTCTTGCAATACAGACTGTAGCAAAGTACCAAGAAAAGTAACTAAGAGAAAACAATCAGAATTTAAATAACCTAGGCCAGGTGGTGATGCCTGGACTGGTAGCATCACCATTACCTGGAAACTTATTAGAAATGTGCATTTTGGGGACATACCACAGATAAGAAACTTTAGTGTGTATTACAAGAAGCCCTCCTCCAGGTAATTCTGATGCACAAAAAAGCTGATCTATGGAAATAGTAAGCGGCCAGTTCTCCTATAGAAGGCATCCATTTAATTAATATTTTAATGGCTTTGAGTAATTGTCAATACAAAAGACTGAGACAGAAAAAAATATGACCTAAGGAGGCTGAGGTCAACAGAATTGAAATGACTAGCCACATTTATAAAGCCAAAAGCAGAATCAGTTGATCTGAGATTGCCAAAAAGGATTTAAAATTGAGGTTGGATTGAGGATTATGGAAAGTTACATATGAATCATTAATCTTATCATCTTGTTTGAAATGTTTGTCCATAAACAGCTTGAAAATATTTAGATAGTAACCCCATTCTTCCTTCTAGTAAAGAACATTTCGGTAGAGACTTCAAATGGGCGTGGTCATTTTGAGGCATGATATCATCTACTAATGCCCACAAATACCTAATGTGACAGATAAGTGGTCACAAATTCTTTGATTATACGTTTACCAAGAGAAGAGGTCTACTTCTAATCTTAAATCTATGAAGACACTGTATCTGCTTAGTCAATAGAAAAGAGCAAGTGCAACCCTCTATCCTCAGAACCCAAGACACAGGTCACTTCTCCTTCCAAATTCATGAGACAATCTCTTCGGGAGCCCTGAAGCTCCAGAAGTGTCCTATTATGCTGAGATAGCCCTAAATGAAAGGTCATGACATCTAGATATTCTGTTTAACAATCCTAGGTGTCCCCAGCCTTCTAGTAATTCCCAGATAATGAGTCAGATATGTGCATGAAGCCACTCTGAACATTCCAGACCATCTTATTTGCCAGCTGCATCTTCCTCAGTCTGTATCACGTACAAGAAAAGCATTATCCAGCTAAGATAGGTCCCAAATTCCTGACCCACAAAGTTATAAGGTATGAAAACACAATGGTCATTTTAAGCCCTAAGTTTTAGAGTAAGTTTTTACACAACAATAGGTAGCCAGAACATATAAGTATCCTCTTCTGAAGGCAGGATACATCTTTTTGACATTTTGAAATTTCAACAGATGTCAGAAACCTTAAAAGTGAAGTCTTGCAAGGGCTCCAGGGGATTATGTGAGGAGGTCCAGCACCATGCCTGAGGTCCTGGCCTCCTTGTCAAGACCTTCTCTTCCTTTTACCAGGGAAGTAACAACAACAGCACTCTAGATAAAGAACATGACACAGTGCAGATATAGTTTTATTAATCATGATTAACATATTACAATAACTTGTATCTTTATTCAAGGAGAGCTAAGGAGCATAATGGGGAAAGTCCAGATAACTGTGGTACCTTGTTCCATTTTTTGCTTATTTTGTTCATTGTTTATTTGGTTTCGGTTTTGTTGTTGTTATTGTTGTTTTTCCAAAGTAGAAACAGAAATGAGTTTAGGTTACTGGCCCAAGGATGTAATGAGTATTGATATATGAACCCATTACTTAATTTTTTTGTATATTTACCTATGTTAAGGTAAAAAAAAATCTTAAATTTTGCTAATTTTTTTTTCTTACCTAGAGGCTAATCACTTATCTCCCTGTTCTTGTGTCCTTTCACATGAAACTTTTATAAATTGTCTATGGAAAAGAAGCAGCACCTAGATGCACAAATAGAAGAAAGGAAATAACATCTGATATCCAACCCAAACACTTGGCTCTCATAAGCATAAAATATTTCTGTACTAGTTATTCAATTCAGTTATTATGTAGAGAGAGACATACAAGATGTACTATGGATGGTCATTTGTTTCTTTTTAAACAAAGGCCCCTGGAGATATTCCAGAGTTGTCTCTTCTGTGCATGAGGCTTTCTATGCTTAGCTTCTTCTATAAGGCAGCCACGAGCACCAAGGACTTCAGATAGATGGAGCAGTTAAGGCCCTCCAACTGTGAAGTATCTTCTTCTGCAATAAGAATCAATATTTTGTTGTTGTTCATTTTTTAAAATTGAAGTATACTTGGCATACAATGCTGTGTATTGTATTTTAGGTGCACTGAAAAAAGACTAGACAATTCTGCACAATACTTAATGGTCACCAACATGAGTATAGTTAAATCTGTCAACATACAACACTATTACAATATTATTGACTATCCTCCCTATACTACATTTTTCATCTCCATGTCCTATTTATTTTATAACTGGAAGTTTCTACCTCTTTAATCCCCTCACTTGTTTCACCCATCCCCACACAATGACTCTACTGGCAACGACCAGTTTGTTCTCAGTATTTAAGATCTGTTTGTTATTTTGTTCATTTATTTTGGTTTGTGGTTTTTTGTTTTGTTTTGTTTTATAAAATCATGTCTTTTTCTATCTGACTTCTCTCACTTAGCATAGTAGTCTCTATGTCCATCCATGTTATCAAAAAATGACAAGATTTCATTCTTTTTTATGGCTGAGTAATATTCCATTGTGTGTATACTGCCTCTTATTTATGTATTCATCTATCAATGGTCATTTGGGTTTCTTCCATATTTTAGCTATTATATACATAATGCTACAATATACACAGGGTGCATCCAGTAATTCCACTACCAGCTCTTTACCCAAAGAAAATGGAAACACTAAATCACCTTTACTTTTAGTTTCATAGGTTTTAGACTGGACTCAAGTGGCATCATTGAAAACCAGGCCCCTAGCAACTGTCAGCACTGAGAGGCAGGCTGGCAGCTTTGAATGACACGCTTACAATGGCAGCCAGTTGCCAGGAGAATAAATAAATTCTCTGAGCATCTGCTTAATTCTTTGATAATGTTTTCCATTTTGTAAAATCAATTATTTACAGGGCAACAGTTCATCTAAAGTAAAATGAATAAATATGAAATGCATTTTCCTCATGATACTGACACTGTTCACTATAACAGCATAACCAGATACTACAAAACATATAGCAAAAGTAAGTTTTTATATATTATTCATATCCTTTGGTCTAAGATCTTGACAGGAATACTTATAACAAATAAATTCAGATTTCTATTATAACAAAGCCTTAAGTGTTAGCTGAAAAGTCATAAGGTTAGTCAAGGAATCAAGAGTACAGTTTGAAACATCCACTCTCAAATTCTGATGATAACTTCTTTTCTATACCCTTACTCACAATAAGTAGATTTCTCCGATTTTATATTCACATCAACTGTCTAAACACGTTCTCTGATTGATAGAAGTGTCCACATCTCTTCTAAGAGTCAGATACAAATAGTTTTCTTTTAATGACTAGAGGTGGCAAATCTAACCACCCTAATTTAACACTTTAGAACTCTAGCACCACCGTTTACCCCTCAGGCACCAAATACAATGGACCTCTTGACCTTTTCATGCACTTCTAGACTAGGAGTCTAAAAATCAATGACTTTGTTCACTGTTTTATCAATTACCTTCTTCTGCTATGACCTGATATCCAGACGTCTCCTCCTTCTGACATTAAATTCTCCCTGGGTACAAATCCAAAGTGTCAATACCTATGTATCACATCTTAATTCCTCTCTTAAGTAAGCTGCTTTCCAGAAATCAAATCCAACTCTCACATCTGGAATGCAAATTTGGAATTATGCGAGTCAAGCAAGACTAAGAATGATCAAATGGAGAAATCTTGGTAGGTACCAATTACTACTGTGTTGGCTTTCCATCTGCCTTCTAATTAATCTCTACAGGGTAACTTCAGTGTATTGTTGTTTACATGTTTTACATATCAGAAAAGTGAGCTTCACTATAATTAAATAATATTAAATGATAGAGTATGGAAACTCTTCATCAAAGGAGTAAAACTTCCACTTCTTTAGTGATCAACTCCTAGGAACTTTGAACAATGCTTTGAAATATGAAGGATGGATTTGGAAAAATAACTGAAGCAATAGTACTTGCTTACTAAAAAAATGAAATGTAAATCAACTTAATAAACCAGGCATTTTAATAATTATAACTTAATGCTTGTAATATTATTCCTATTCATACCTGAAACCCTATTCATGGAACTAAACATCAGAAATTACTACAGGACGTTATTAAGGGTAATAACTGAATACTAGGAACTTAGACTTCAAGACAGAAGTATAGGAAATCATTCTATTTTGTTCATGTAAAAGAAAGATACAAAAACCTATACATCCTACCTGTTCATGAGATAGATTAACTAGCTTCTGACTAGTATTGAATAAGTTGCAACATGGCAACAAAGATTAATAAAATAGGGCAATATTCTGTTATGAATATGTCATTTAAATTATATCTACAAATAGAATTTTCATAAACAGTAACTCTAAAATGTATAATTCTTCAATGTTGTGCATAAGTGTAAAAGCCAGGATATACTGACTCCTGAAAACTAGTTTTTACTTTTCAGAAATTTTCAGTTTCTTGTTAAATACAACTATTATTAAAAACTAAATTATATAAAGTTATAATAATGAAATAAATCATGAAAAATAGGAAGACAATTCATACTAGTCATAATGTCCTGATTATTTTATCAGGTGTTACCATTACAGAAGTTCTTGAGATTTACATCTCCTATATCTGTGCAGCAGAAATACTGCATAATGGTGTGCTACTGTAACTGTTTGTCCAATTTGTTTAGTGATGTCACATTTGTAGCTTAAAATTGGTATTTCAATCACCAAAATCAGCAAACACTAACAAGCAAGGCTATTATTCCCAGAAAGTCATTTGTTGAACATTTACCTGTACACTACTGTATATAGCTATATGATTATTTTCACTAATTCACGATGATCTCAACACAGCTGATAAGTGAGTCAGGGCAGATGGAGATAAAAATATGAACTTTATTAATGATGAAGCAGTTTTCAGAGCTGCTTTTAGATCTGCAGCTAAATAAGTTTTCTAGTCCTATGCTGCATAATTAGATAAATTTACTCCTGGTCCCAACCCAGCTGACATCTGCAAACTAACCTTGAGCAAGCAGTCCCAAATCCAGTCACTCTGTAGGCAGACAAATCTACAAATCAGGGATAGAGAAAGGAAAGGCTGAGACAAGCATGCTCTGCAACTTCTCTCAAAGTCACAGCATCATTTAGTTTATTTGGCTGCTTGTCACAGTAAAATACAAAATAACAATGACAAAACAAGACAGATCCACATCATAGCAGATTTCCAGATACGAGTGTTCCATGAGTGCTGTAGCTCTGTTTAACTCTCTTTGCTTTCATTCTGAACAAGTCATGACCTTTCTAAATATCAATAATAACAGGACCACCATCTCATTTATACTCAATCAGGCAACAAAGACAAATGAAAGAAAAAGAACCCATCCTCCAATTTAAGATGACTTCCTAAAACATTAAGCAACTATTCTTCTTCAGTAAAAACTCAGATGATCACAGCTACTGCAATGAAAAGTGGTAAATTTCATCTTTATTGGATGCATTGATGCCTGAGATATATTTTATGTTCTATTACTAAAAATGAAAGGGGGAATGCATAGAGACTCTTAGCCATACTCCAACTTCATAATTAAATGAGTGAGAAGACAGGCCAGAAATGTAGCTGAATGTATCCTGGAACATAGGCAAAGTAAATCATTGTCTACCATAAGCTTTGCTTTCTTATTCCCTGAATTCATTACAATGAAGGCAATAGAAATCTCACTCATAGAAGTATATATAATAAGACTGCAAAGCAATTGCAAGAGACAACACAAAAGAATTTAAAGGACTATACAAAAACTAAATAATTCTAATAACTTTGCATTTAGTCAGTCATTGGGCTTAGACACAGGAGAGGGGGAAATTATGTATCCCTACAAACCATTCCATATTTACATAAAAATTAATTAAATGAGACTCTGTTACTGTCAACAATTTGAAGGACAACCCTACAATATAAGAAAGCTAAAATATAGTATACTCAAAAGGAAAAATAATGTGACTTGATCATACTAAATATTCAATTGTCTCCAAAACTGGGTGAAAAAAGCATGGCCTACATGTCTTTATGAATCTGCTGTATTAAATGGATAAAAACCAATCTGTAAGTTTACAGATTACTTTTAACTAAATCTGATTTTCTGAAGGAACTGAGGCTGTTTAAAGTGTGTCTTAAGTAGTTTAGTAATTATTAGAACATACATTTGTATAGCAAACACTTATAGGTAGTATGAGTTTAAGCATCATTCTAATACTTGTCTAAATTTCTTCAAATTTGGGAACACTGATGTTTGAATTAATGAGACTTTACTCTAAATTCTAATTTTTGCAAGGACACAGAAAGTTTCATTATCAGTAATGTACTTTTCAATCCTTGATGAAAAGCCTGAAATAAGTACTGTGTCATTATAATGTAATTCCAACTAGAGAAGAATATTGAATGTGCCTTAATATCTCTTCCTAATGTGACTTTGCAGTACTTTTGTAAGCACCAATGCAGAGACACTTAACATTATGTGATTAAGTTAGCATGTTTTAAACATTTCTGATTTCTTTTGGAACTAGCAATAAATCAGCATGTTTCTAGATGCTGCTGAGAAGGAGTAATCTCCATCGAAAGAACAGAAGTTTTAACATTTGCCTAATATTATGCCCTTGCTATAAGATTTCCCTTCCATTCAATTTCAACATAGGAATCATTTTTAATCAGAGAAAATAAGCATGATAATCAAATGCAAAGTAGCATAGGCTCATAGTGAATGTTTGTTCTAATGAGAACTTAACTTCTGCTTATGTCAGATAATTTAGCTCTTAAAGCTGTAACTATTAAGCCAAGGAAAAGTCTAAGCAAATCTATACTAAATTCCTTCAGGAAGCTACAAAAAAATTCCCCTATAGCCCTTATGCATTTCCTCACCATTAAAGAGGTCACAGTTTCTCTGGAGCCACAAGTGTACCCATATCACATGCCTCATCAATTCTCAGTCTTTGTTCAGCCCTTCAATTAATATCTAGGATCATATTAGAAACACTAACAAAAACTCACTTGATATAGCTAGGCTCATTTGTTGAGCCTGCAAGGTTAAACTAGTCTAATTAAAGGTGGTGGTGAATTTCAAATGACTTTTCATCCATTCTTCTATCCTCCAGACATTATTTTAAGAGACCTGAATGTTAACACTATCTGCAGGCTCACTTTTAATGACATACACCTTACACAGAAAGAGACAGGTCATGCAAAAAACAGAACTGAGCAAACTACCTAATGCCATGAGAAATGATTAATTTGTTTTCTTGAGCTAGAGAGCAAATAAATATTTGGTTGCCTTGATGAACTGAGGGTCACCAGGATGGGTTTCCCCCTCAAATGCTTTTTTAAAAAATTTTAAAGAGTATTTTATTTATTTATTTATTTGAGAGAGAGAGCGAGAACACAAGCAGAGGAAGCCACAGGCAGAGAGAGAGGGAGAAATAGGCTTCCCACTGAGCAGGGAGCCAGATGCAGGGCTTGATCCCAGGATCCCAGGATCAGAAACTGAGCTGAAGGCCTATGCTTAACCAACTGATCTACTCGGGCACCTTTAAATGGTTTTTAGAACCTTGAACTCAGTGTGTCAATTTATGTGTGGTTATAGTAAAACAAAAACAAAAACAAAAACAAAAAAACAAGATGGATTTTTAAATATAAAATTTCTATAAACTGCTGTTACTTAGATTTAGATTGTGACAATGAAGCAATCAAAATGAGATGCCAAAGAAAAGAATATGACATGATGTTAGGAATCAGTTTTGAATCTTGCTGAAATTAAAACTGTCAGATGATAGGGGTGCCTGGGAGGTACACTTAGTTAAGTGCCCAACTCTTGGTTTTGGGTCAGGTCAGGATCTCAGGGTGGTGAAATAGAGCCCCATGTAAGACTCTGGGCTCAGCATGAAGTGTGCTTGAGATTCTCTCCCTCTGCCTCTCCCTGTTCTTTCTCTCTCTCTCTCTCTCTTTCCCTCTCTCACTCCCTCCCTCAAATAAATAAATCTTTAAAAAAAATGTCAGATAATAGATACACTTGTTCTCATTTGGATTAAGTAGGAACCTCACACATTAAGTTTACACTGGATTCCTAAGTTTTGGGGCAGACACTGGGGTTATACTGAACAGATACAGAGCTGCAGTGGAGTATGAAAGATAGAGGCAAAATATTTTCAAAAGCTAGGCACAGACTTCTTGCTTCCTATTGAAATAAAGAGTGTAGAAAATATCTTTGCTCCCAGTGAAACAACAAAAAACTTGATAATACACAAAATCATAACCTCCCCTGAAAATATCTGAGAGCTGATATCGGAGGTCAAGCAATTTGCTTAACTTTTAAGGAAATACAGGTACCTCTAAGAAAAAATGGTACAGTGACAAGAGATTCATGCTAAGCAAAGAATAGGAGGAAGACCAGGCCATCATGCTAGCAGGTAAGAATTCAAATATATGTATAGATATAATGCAGCCATTTCATACAGTCTTTTTAACCCAACTGCAGGCTCTTCACAGAATATCACTGAATGTTAAATAGAAAGAATGTGGGCTGTGTACCAAATAAAGCCTTCATCAGTGGTGCCAGGCTGAGGAAGATGAGTGAACCCTACTGCAAAAAAACATAAAGCCTTGCAAAAAGCCCTTCCTAGATTACTACTCCTAGGAGATAAAAGCTTTAAGCTGCCATAAAAAGAAAAACAAATCTATTATACCCTAAGACAAATTTCAAGACCTACTCCTTCTGGGAGAAGGGGAAGTAACATACCCTCTACTAATGATAAAGAGGCATGAAATTACTGTTGTCCAGACCACAAGATAACTCCTACCATTAAGAAGGGGAAGAGAAAGCCCCATTATGGAGACCTAGGGACTCAGGGACTGAGTCTAGAGCAGGACAAGAAAGAATCTCTCTGCCCCTGTACAAGCTAGCAAGTATTGAGATAATAACTTTCTGCTGGGGAAGGACAAATGCATGTAGACAGATTCTCTCTGAGAGAATCATGAGGAAAAGCTGGAAGCAGAGGATAGAATAAAATAAAAACCTTTCAGCAATCCAGTCTTATGTACTAGTTAACACTAAAGAAATTATAAAGCAAGTGGTGTACCAAAATAACCATAATAACAGCAATACTGAAATTGAGGTCAACTTCCAACTACATTAATTCAATTTCCGCACAAAAAGTAGTATAAGAAAACATACTCAAGCTTAGATAAAAAATTACTTTAGCCTCTACATTCTAACATGTGATGTTTAAGTTTCAAACAAATACTAGAAGACACACACATGTGCGTACACACACACACACACACACACACACACACCAAGAAAAATCACCTAGTATCAAGAGATAAAGCACTTAACAGACTCAGACTTAGATATGGCCCAGTTGTTAGAACTACCAGAACTACCGGGTATTTAAAATAATTATAATTAACATAAAGAACCTGATAGAAAAAAATGTGTATGAACAGATGGGAAGCACAAATAGGAAATTGAAGCTCTAAGAATAAAATTAAAATTCTAAAAAAATAACCCCATAGTAACAGATATGAAGAACGTCTCTGAAGGATTCACCATGATACTTGGCACAAAGAATCAACCTGCGCGCTTGAGGACAGGTGCATAGAAGCTACCCAAACTGAAACACAAACAGGGGGCAAAAAACCTAAAAATAAGTGAAATACAAAACCAAAACAAACAAACAAACAAACAAAAAAAACAGCATCTGAGAGTTGTGGGAGATATCAAATAGTTTAACGTATGATTAATTGTTCTCAGTAACAGAAGAGAAAAACAAAGCAGAAGTATTAAAGAAGATAATTACTGAGAATTTTCCCCAAATTAAATTAAACTACAGAGTCAAGAATATCAGAAACTCCAGTAAGGATAAATAAATAATCCCTCCCTCAAATTAAAAAGACCTAGATATAGAATATCTAAAGTTCAAACACCAAAGACAAAGACAAAATCTTGAAGGCAATCGGAGGAAAAGACAAATTACATATGGCAGAAATCTCACAAAAATTATATCAGACTTCTTGTCAGAGTACAATGAATTGGCATAATTAAAGTCCTTTTTAAATTATCTATAAATCTTGAACTCTAAACTCAGTGAAAGTATCACTGAAGAAGTCATTATGGCAGTTTGGCACAAACGAAAACTAATATAATTCGTTAACAGCAGTCATACACCTGAAGAAATTTTAAAGTTCTTTGGGCATGAGGAATATAAGATTCAGACATACCTGCACAAGGAAATCTCCACAAATACCTTAAAAAATGAAAACACAGTAGACATTTTTCCTTAATTTCACTTAATGGTTACTTTCTGTCAAAAGCTAGGAGAAATGTAATGTAGGTTTATAGCACTCAAAATTAAAATATTTTATAAAAAGGGCACAACAGATGAGAGGAAGGAACTGTATTGCCTACTGGCATAGAGTACTTGTATGTGAAATAGTGTAATATTCAAGAGAGACCATAACTAATTAATATTGTAAACACTGACACTCACTAAAACAAGAAATGAAGTATAAAAAATAAGCCACAGTAGAGCTCAATTGTAATCATAATAATCTGAAACAGGCAAAAAAAGCAGAACAGAGAACTGACAGTACACATGGAAAACCAACACTGTAATACCATCGACAGCCCTTCTTAGATTATTCCAACTCATAACAGTGATGAAGAAGATACACAGAAAACTCATAAAAGAAGAAATTAGTAAAGAAAAAGTATAAGCAAAAGAAAACAAGGAATACTATTTAACTCTCAAATCATATTCAGTGCATCACTATGTTCAATCAGTATTACCTCCAAAATGTATTTTAGGTAATCTAATATCTAAGTGAAGGCCTATTAAGTTTTTTAATTCATACTCTACAAGCCATGGAGGTTTAGACTCTGGTAATAAGAGAGACAGAGGTAATTAAAGAAAACAACTCTTTCTTGCAGAAGTTACAAATATGTTAGTATAGTATTAATTTAATCAAATAACTAAAGATTTCACTTGAAACCATATTTTATTATATCAGCATCTTTAAAAAGTATGAAAATAAAAAAATAAAGATAAAAAATATGAAGAGACTGTATCTAAAATTTTAAAAACTTTAATTTTATGAGGACTTTTTGCTGAGATAAAATTGATATCAGGAAATAACTAATTTGGATTAAACACAGATTTCTTTGAGAATATAGGCCACTATTTGGACTACATGCTATTTTCTCAACTATAAAAACAAGTCTGGAGAAGATGACTGATCATGGGCATAATGATGGCATTCTGATGATGCTGTCATTCAACTCTCAGGTCATATAGCACATCTGAAATTAGAGTAAAGCAATCACTTTTTTGTCCACGGTTCGATCTTAAAGCAATTATTTAATGCCTAGAAGCTGCAATTTCCACACTTGAAGATAATCCTTACACATCCAACCTATGTAATTCCAAAATATTGTGAATAGTAATTCTAAGAATCAATCCAATTTGGATAATATTGGTTATTTTCATAATTGCCATGAGTTCAAACATTATCATCATACATGAAAAAAGACTTTAAGTCTTGCCTTTTCATGTACAGTGAAGCAATGTTTTGCAATCACAGTATAATGATCAATGAAGGAATACCATAAGGACAATGATGAGGGTCAAGTTTGGCAATATTATGTTTTTTAAAGATTTTATTTATTTATTTGACAGAGAGAGAGAGAGATCACAAGTAGGCAGAGCAGCAGGCAGAGAAAGAAGGGTGGGGGGGGGGAAGCAGGTCCCCTGCTGAGCAGAGAGCCAGATGCAGGGCTCCCATTCCAGGACCCTGAGATCATGACCTGAGCCAAAGGCAGAGGCTTAACCCACTGAGCCACCTAGGCGCCCTGGCAACATTATTATTAGGTATTTTGTGTTAGCCACTTGCATGGAGATAAATACCCGCAGAAGTCCTTGGCTGTTTTAAAGCAGAATTAGACCCATTCAGAAGGTGCCTAAGATGAAAAAAAAAAAAAAAAAAAAGAAAGAAAAGAAAAGAAAAAAAAAAAAAAACAGCATAGAAATGAGAAGTTTTCCAGGAAAAATGTCACAATGTAGGGATTACTTTGATAGAAAAATATAAATATATGGGCTACTTGAATAATAGCTTTCGGGGGGTTGTTGTTAAACTATAAAAGAAATAATCAAATATTAAATGGTTACTGTGTCTAATCTTTGGTCTTTAAGAAGGCTCATGCCATTTCTTCCAATCAGTTCCAATCAATTGTATTTAATAAGCAACACAGAATTCAGAAAAAAATATAAACTAAAGGAAATGATAAATCTGAGTAAACTTTGATATGTGACAATGTTCTCAATATTAGAATGAAATATAAATTAGAGGAACCTCTGAAAAGTGTGATCATATAAAAGTTATGCCAATTATACATGGTCCCCCTCACTGCTCAAAAGATGTTCTATGGGGGTGCCTGGGTGGCTCAGTGGGTTAAAACCTCTGCCTTCGGCTCAGGTCATGATCCCAGGGTCCTGGGATTGAGCCCCGCATCGGGCTCTCTGCTCCGTGGAGAGCCTGCTTTCTCCTCTCTCTCTGCCTGCCTCTCTGCCTACTTGTGATTTCTGTCTGTCAAATAAATAAATAAAATCTTTAAAAAAAAAAAAAAAGAAAAAAAAAGATGTTCTATGGAAGAGTATGGAAGAGTATGTAGAAACATAAAGATTTTGGTTTAAAAAAAGTGTTATATCATTTGAATCAAGAAAATATAGCCCATTATAAATGTATGAAAAATAGCCCAATTAATAAAGGAGTAAACTGTAAAACAATTCACTATCAAACATTTAATCAGGCAACGCCTCCCTCTACTCCCTCATAAAAATGGCAATGATAGCAACAAAATGATATAAGAAAAAGGAGGGGAAAATCCTACACAATCCAATACCTGGAGACCTATCTTCCTGATTAATTAAGAAATTTGCCATGCTTATATTACTAACAGATTACTATTTTGGTTTTTTAACAATGACTGTAAAAAATCTCAGACAGTTCTTCACCCTATTCATGCAATAAGTTAAAAAATATGGTGAGGTTTATTCTTTTTTTTCTCTCTCTCAATCAAAAAACTACAAATAAGGTACACTCTGAGTTTAGTCACTTTGGAAAGTTTCTCTATTTCTGGAGCAAACTTTTAGAAGAAAAAGAATTCTAGCACTTGAGTGAATTCATTAAATTTGGAATAGAGCATCTTCGCTGTCTCACTCAAACTCTCAAAATTATTGTACTTTCTACCTAAGAGATCATACAGTCAATTTCTCAACTCATTTGCCCCTCAGCTAGAAGTCAGTGTTATCTACATCGCCAGAGATTTAATTTAGGTTTTCAGCAGATGTCATATTCTGAGGATATGAAGTAAAGGTGACAAAACTAAAATTTGATCTTCCGGTTCTTCAACTTACCTGTATTTAATTAAACATTTCACTGTATTCCATTAAAAAAGTCAAATCCTAATTTCATGAAGAGATTTTTAAAAACTGTTTTCAGATATAGACTATCTCTTGGTCTTTTCTATGACACACTAGATTAAATATGCTACACCTGTAAAGAATCACATTAACTTTTAAAAAAAATAAATCTTAAAGAAGAGCTTTATTTTTAAGACAGCCTTATAAAAGTCTGCCTGCCATCTGAGAAGAAATTGAAAAAAAAAAAAACCAAGAAAAGATAATTTTATCATTAAAAAATGCATGTTAAAAACAAAAACTAAACAGGTTTTACCAACAAAACAAAAGTCCTTTTAAAAAATAAAGAGGCATCCCTTTTTAAATTCTTATTTAAGCCAAAAGTATTCTAGTAAACAATTATTTCTCCAGTGTTAGAAGTATTTTATTATGATTTATTATATGCAAGTGAATAGCAATAAACAATATAGAAACTTTAATATAGTTAACCTTAATTATATTACAAGTCCAGTAATCATTACATCATAAACAGATATCAAGAAGACATTATATGGAGCAACTATGAAATAATATTTGTTACGACAAATCAACTACAGAGACAAACCAGACCTACTCTGTTGCTAGTATTAATTTTAAATTCTCTGAAGGAAAATTTTCTTTCTTTTTTTTTTAATTTTATTTATTTATTTGACAGACAGAGATCACAAGTAGGCAGAGAGTCAGGCAGAGAGAGAGGAGGAAGCAGGCTCCCTGCTGAGCAGAGAGCCCGATACGGGGCTCGATCCCAGGACCCCGGGATCATGACCTGAGCCGAAAGCAGAGGCTTTAACCCACTGAGCCACCCAGGGGCCCCAGAAGGAAAATTTTCTTTAGATCAGTAAGAACAGGATAAACACTAGGATGGAAGGAGGCTTCTATTAAGTCAAACGATTTATTCACAAATATTGTTATGTTCTTTTTAAATCAGTAAACTGATTCTAAATTCACATGGAAATGCAAATGTTCTGGAACAGCCAAATCAACTTTGCAAAAGAATATAGTTATGCTGTCTGATAGCAAAGCTTGCAAAAAGCTGTAATAATCAAGAAAGCTGACCTAACCCAATAACATAATAACATGTGCCCTAATAAACTGTATATTCTAATGGACATAAAACTGGAATATTAACTAGGGTCAAAACAAGCCAGGTAGTACAGTTTTAGGGGCATGATCAGGAATTTGGTTTTCAATTTGTTGCACTGATTATGCCTGTTAATCAACACATTGGAGAGGCCAAGTAGATATTTGTGTCTGAAAGTCAGATTATATTCCAAACAAGATGTATACAACATTTGAGAGTCACCATCATGGATGGATGACATTTGAAGCCACTACACTGGATGAAATAAAGGAATCAATATGGATATAAACAGTGGTCTGAGGGTCAAGTACAATGGCACTCCAAGGTAATAAATCAGATAGATACAGTGAAATCAGTAAGGATGATTTGTAAAGGACAGCCAGTGACACAGAGTCAGGTCCATCTGTTTAAAAAATTATCTTTTCTCCACAGAAATGCCTGTGTATCTTGGCCAAAAATCAGTTCATGAAGGTCTGGATCTCCATGTAGCTGCAACTCTATCTTCCAACTTTATATTGTCCCACTAATCCATATTTTTGTTTTGTGGAAACCACACTTTCTTGATTACTACAGCTTTTAGCAAGCTTTGCTATCAGAGAGCATAACTGTATTCTTTTTCAAAGTTGATTTGGCTATTCCAGAACATTTGTATTTCCATGTGAATTTAGAATCAGCTTACCAATTTCTACAAAATAACACATTTTTGGAATTTTAATTGGGATTCATTTGGATCTATAGATTAATTTGAGGATAATTAACTTCTTAACCATAATGAATATTCCAATTAATGGACACAATGTATCTCTTTATTTAGATATTCTTTAATATTTTCTTAATAATGCCTAGTAAACTTCACCATGAAGGTATTACACATCATTTCTAAGAAACAGCATGAAGTACTGAATATTTTTGATGCTATTGTGAATGTTTTAATTTCAATATTTAATTTTTCATTGGTTGTACAGAGACAGAGATAATTTTATTTAATTATGATGCATTTTGCAACTTTGCTAAGCTTATTAGATTTTTAACAGAGTCCATAAGGTTCCCTACACAGATGAACATACTATTTATAAGTAATAAGAAATTTACTTCTTCCCATTCAATATATAGGCCTTTTGATTCATTCAGTTTGGATATAGTGCAGTCCCTACTGATTTCCTTTTTGTTCTCTTCGCATCTTCATTTTATTCTTTCTCATCCTTTGGATTTAATTTGCTCTTTGTTTTCAAATTCCACAATACAGAACCTGAGGTGTTCTGTGTTACAAATTTCCCTCTAAGTACTGCTTTTGATATATCCCACATATTGTAACATATTTTTATATTCATTTATTTCATATTTCCCCTAATTCTACCACATTTTTTTCCTTTAACTTTCAGGTTATTTATAAGTAAGTTTCCTAATATCTGGGGAATTTTTGTATGGCCACTCAAGTCTTTTAAAGATGTTGTTAATTTTCTACTTGTTCTGTCAGTCACTGAGAGAAGAGTAATACAATTTCCAATGATTAATGAGGATTTACTTTTTTCTCTTTGCAGATCTGTTTTTGCTTTGGGTGTATGTAGGCTCCAATATACATAATATACTTAACAATGGCTATGTCCTCTATCCCTGGTAACATTTTTTTTTGCTCTGAAATTTACTTTGTTGGATATAAGTAAAAATGTTCCAGATTTATGCTGATTGGTGTTAACATGGTATATCTTTATCATACTTTTGTTTCTTAATCTTAACAATAGATTTCCTGTAAGGATCATACCTTTGTACCTTGTACAGTTAAAAATTAAATTGGCAACCCTGACTTTCAGTTGTTACAGATTATTTAAATTTAATAGGATTACTTACATGCCTGGGTTTAAGTCTGCATCTTGCCATTTATGTTCCCACCTGCTCATTGATCCTTTTACCTTCTTTTCCTTACACTCTTGAATTAACTGAGTAATTTTTATGATACCATTATTAGTTCATTAGTAATAATTCATTTTCCCCTATTTTAGTAATTGACTTAGGTTTTACAGTGTATATGTTTAACTTATCAAAGTCTATCACCAAGAAATAGTGTACCTACTCATACTGTATAAGAATCTTAACTGTAGTGCACTTCCATTTTCCCCTTCCAGCCTTTGTGTAATTGTTACCATACATTTTAACTCCGCTCATGTTGTAAGATTTTATTTATTTATTTGACACAGAGAGAGAGAGAGAGAACGAACACAAGCAGGGGGAGTGGGAGAGGAAGAAGCACATTTCCCGCTGAGCATAGAGCCCAATTTGGGGCTCAATCCCAGGACCCTGGGATCATGACCTGAGTGGAAGGCAGCCACTTAACTACTGAGCCACCCAGGTGCCCCAAACTCTGCTTATGTCATAAACCCCAAAGAATATTGTTGTTAACCTTGCTTTAACGAGTGAATTACCTCATTGAGAGATTTTTAAATGGTAAAAATGTACTTTATTTTTACTTATTTAATGTTTTTGTTTCTCTTCATTCTTTAATGTAAATCCAGTTCCACCCGATATCATTTTCCTTTGTCTGAAGGACTTCCATTAACATTTTTGTAGTGATGATTTCTTTCTGCTTTTATGTATCCAAAAAGATCTTCACTTCACTCTCATTTCTGACATGTATTTTTGCTAAGTTGATTGTGTTTTCATATCAACACTCTGAAGAGGATTCTTTACTGTTTCTCTGGTTGTGTCTTTTCAAATGAGAAATTAGCTTTCTTTTCTCTGCTTTCTTGATATTTTTAATATCTTCTCATTATCACTGGTTTTAAGAAATTTCACTAAGATGTGCTTTCATTTCTTCATTATTTTGTTGTGGTTCTTGGGGTTTGTTGAACTGCTGAGTACTGTAGGTTTATAGCATTTATTAAATTCAGATGATTTCAGCCATTTTTTTTTCATTGTTGACTGCCTTTATTTTTTTATTTCATTTATTTTATTTATTTTATTTTATTTATTTTTATTTTTTTTTCAGCCATTGTTTTTTGAAATGTTTTTCTCTACCCTTTCTCTTCTCCCATGTGGTCTCAAATTACATGCATTTCTGGCTACTCGGAGTTGTCCCACAGCTCCCTAATACTGTCCACTTTTTCTCAGTCTTTTTTCTGAGTTTCAATTTTGATAGTTTGTCTTACTATGTCTCCACCAAATTTGTCTTCTAGCAGGTCTAATCTGATATTATTCTCAACTATTTTATTTTTAAGATATTGTACTTCATATCTGTAGGACATTGGGTTCTTGTGACATCTTCTATATCTCTGATTAACATGCTCATTCCTTCCCCCACCCACTTGAACATATATAACGGTGATAATTATCTGTCATTCGTGTATCTGCTTCTATTGAATGCTCTTTCTCTTCATCATGGTTCATATTTTCCACCTTCATTCATGGTTTATAGTTTTTGTTTGGATACCAGACATTGTGAATTTCACACCATTGTGTGTATGATACTTTTGTTCCTTGTAAAATATTCTCATGCTTTGTTCTAAAATAGAATCGATTTACTGGGAAACAGTGTGATCTTAAGTTTTATTATAAAGGGACAAGGCTGTCTTTTAGGGCCAATTTTGCCAGAATACTGATGAAAAACAACAACAACAACAACAACAACAAAAATCTCGTGTGCATTACCTAATGTCCCATGAATGATTTTGATTTTTTTTTTGTCAGAAATATGAACTATGTGAGTAATTTTCCCTGACCTTCTTTAGACCTCACATGTACTCACTGGTGACTACTTAGGTGAAGACTCACAAGGGGCTCTCCACAGCTATCTCTATGTCTCTCTCCCTCTCTCTTTTTCTTTCTCCAGTTCAGTACTCCACCATGTGAACTCAAGTTGCTGTGACCTGTGTCTCAAGTCTGTCTACTCAACTCAGGACAATATCTCTATTTCCCTTCTCTATTCTACAGCCTCAAAACTCTCTTTAGTTAGTAAACTGTGGCAACTGTAGGATTCATTTTGTTTTCCTCACTCAGGGATCAGTGTTCTGAACCGCTTGCAAACCATTTTCACATATATGTTTTGTTTGCTTCAGATAACAGGATAAATCTCATGTTAAGAAACAAATCCCTTACTCACATTTCAGTATTACCTCTTGTTTTCTTTGTTTTTTCAAAGAGTGTTTTCTGTATTTTTTCACTAAATGAGAGCTTCTTTCTGGGGTGTATTTATTTCAAACTTAAACTCTGCCTTCCCTTATTTTCTCTCCTCCGCAGTTTTTGTTCTTTTCAGACTTTTTCTACCAGAGATAATTTGAAATTTGTAGAACTCTATTTCTTCTAGTTACATTGAATGCATTTGATTTGTATGTTTTTTTATTCTCCTTTTTATTTATAGTTTTAGAGGATGTGTTGGGGCCTTCAATTTTGTGTGAAGTGAATACCTCTGGCTACTCCAGAAATCTTTATTACACCCTTAAATTAAGTGACTATAGAAACAATTTAAAAGACAGAGAGCAACACATTTGTTTGGTGATGGAAGAAGTGTTCTCAAATGTCTGGGTGTTCTACTATGATTGAACATTCAATTAAAGGAATTTAACATACACAACTGCATACTTCTATATTTTGACTTCATAGCCAACTGTATGTATACTGAATGGGAGAGACATGGCTTTAAAAGGAAAAAAAAAATCCACTTAGAAGAATAGTTACAGGCTTTGTTTGACTACAAACATACAACATAGTATAAGACTTTGAGAAACGAAAATAGAGATAATCTTTGACATAGTAATCTCATTTAGAGAACGTATCATTCAGTTATAAAAGCAACATTATTTAAAGATAAATTCAAGGGATATTATTTAAATCATTTTTAAAATGAAAAACAAACAAAAAAGAGTAAAAACTACCTAAATATCCATCAATAAGGGAAATACTGAATAAATATCAACTAAACCATACTATAGAATTTTTTATAAATATAAAGTGAACTATAGCTACATTTTAGTAACTTTTTTCGAGAGGACAAGTTGAAAATTAAAATGTAAAGTCTGCTTAGCACCAGTTTTTTGTTTTTTGTTTTTTTTTGTTTTTTTTTTAGCAAAAATGATAGTCATTTTGTATATATCTAAATATATGTATAGGAATGTGAGAAAAACTGAACATGCTTATTCAACAGGCCATTGGCGTTAATTAGGTCCATCAGTAAGACTGGCTTTATAGGAAATAATATATGCCATTAAATTTTCCACTTATCAGTAAGTATCATTTTAGAATTTAAAAACTGATACAATAAGAAAAAAATAAATCGGCACACAATAAAGTTACATCTCATAATCAATATTAAACTAGGAAAAGCGAAATGTTAGGGAAGATAGGAACTAATCTAAGCTTGTCAAAGAAAAGCCCAAGATTCATATCTATTTAAAATCTGCATGGAGTTGTTGCTCTTCTAGAAAAGAAAAGGTTTATCATGCAAGACCACACAAAAAGATGCTGAGAGCTCTCCACTCCAGGAATATAAGCACTGTTTCTCATTTTGAAGTGTATATTAAAGTAAACTAAAGAGATCCATAAAAATATCAAGGGAATTATTTCAGAAAGAAAACTGTACCAATGAGAAAAATGAAAAAGATTTACAGCTGGCAAGCTTTGAGATAAGCAGACAGAAGGAAACAATGAGTTTCTACAAATAGTTAAAGAATGATTTGAGTTTCACTGACATGTTTTCATTACATTTCATAGAAGAAAAAACAAGAAAAAATAAAACTGAAACCACAAAATATTTGGTTAGACTTTAAGGAGGATTTCTTCACTAAAAGGCATTAACAAATGAAAGACATGTATTAGGAAGCTAATCAAATCATTATTCATAATAGTAAACTACCCAATACTTTATGTTAATATAAGCTAATATATACCCTTACGCATGTGTGTATTACATTGTATTTTCACTGTTTTTGATCTTCAGAATATTCTATTAAATAAAAGGGGCATTTTAATTATTTTATCTCCGTTGGAGAAAGTAAACTGGGTCATATAATCATTTTTATCAACAGAACAAGTTTTTACATAGATCACTGATTACATCTTTTATAGAAAACTGGAAGCACAGGGTGCTCCTGGGTGGCTCAGTTAGTTAAGCATCTGATTCTTAGTTTTGGACTCAGGTCAGGATCTCAAGATTATGAGACAGAGCCCAAATTCAGGCTCTATGCTCTGTGTGAAGTCTGGAAAAGTTTCTTCTTCTCCCTTTGCCCCCCTCCCCCACCACCTATAAAATAAATAAATAGTGGAAGCATATTTTGTTTTTTGTTTTGCTGGTTTTTTTTTTTAAGATTTTATTTATTTGTATGTGTATGTAAGAGAGGGAGAGAGAGAGAACGCACAAGCAAGGGGAGCAGAATGCAGAGGGAGAAGTAGTCACTCAGCTGAGCAAGAAGCCCGATGCAGGACTCCATCCCAGGACCTGAGCCTAAGGCAGATAATCATCCAACTGAGATACCCAGGTGTTTCCCCAAAATGGAAGCATATTTTAACTTTAGGATAATCTGTTAATTGATTTTGCAGGAGCCAGCATATATTGCAATTAGACTCAGCAGAGCATCAATAAATATATAGTAAAGAAACAGTATGTTTTTAATAAAATTTTGAAGTTTCTATCCATTCTGCAATCCAAACAATAAAACCTTATTTTAAAAGAGAAGGTGAAATAGATAAAATTAAACAGACAAAATGTGCTTCTTACAGAACATATCTTTACCAAAGGAACAACGCATACCGCAGGGCAGACTACAAGCATTCGGCATTACAGTATAGTCAGGCTCCCTTCCATTATTTCTCACCACAGAAAGAATGGAACATCTCTCAGAAGTTTCCATATGCTGCTCAGTATTTTAGTACCTTAAAATGCCATTCTATATGTCTCCTAAAGCATAAATTGTTTGGCTGATTTATCTCTGTGGGTTTCTAACATCTACACTTTAACAAGGATTTCCAGTGATTTTGAATCCAGTGTAAATTATTTGAATTTTTAAAATTTTTATATTTTGAGAACATAATTAAACAGTATGTTTGGGGAAGAATAAATATTTTCATACATCTATTTAAGAAGATAAAATGTCCAAATTTATGTCACTATAATTACCTATAAAATAACTATTGTGTATGCTCTAATTAAACCCTATCAAGAATAGAGAAGATACGTTAATTCAAGAAAACTACACATGTGTATACCTCTGATTGATGAAGCATAACACACAAAAACACTTTTTAAACTAAGACACTCGGGGCACCTGGGTAGCTCAGTTGGTTAAGCATCTGCCTTCAGCTCAGGTCATGATCTCTAGGTCCTGGGATCGAGCCCCATGTCGGGATCCCTGCTCAGCAGGGAGTCTCCTTCTCCATCTCCTTCTACCTTGCTTATGTTCTTTGTCTTTCTCTGAAATAAATAAATAAAATATTAAAAAAACAAAACAAAACTAAGACACTGGATGAAAAAACAAAAGAGCAGTGTTCTGGGTTGGGATTTGCAGGAAGCAGAATTTGAGATGGAATTCAATGTGTAGAATGCCTATAAGAGAACGCCTTTGGGATCAACAGATATAGAAGAGATAAAGAGCAGATTTGAGTAGGTGAACAAATTCAAATACAATGACAGCTGGTAATTGCCTCCTCTGGCTCCATGGGAACCTCTGGAGCAAGCAAGGTCCATCAGAGTTGGGCTGGGTTGGTTTCAAATAACTAACTTTATTATCTCTTATACTAATGGTGGGTGGGCTGCACATGGGAGGCATGACTTTCGGCAAAGTAGCTTGCTGAACCTTAGACAATTGCTCAAGGGGGCTGAGGGATGAAGGGTATCTACTGACCATGCTCCTAGTAGCTGGGGCAACAAATCCTTCCTGGAAGGTGAATCTTTGCTGAGCTTTACCACATCAACCAAAAACACTTGTGAGTTATAAAATAAACAACTGTCCTAAAAGAACACTATTTACATATTTGAGGGATATGACAGAAAAGAATATTTTACCACTGAAAGTTAGCTTAAATAATATTATTATTGTGTTACAACAAGTTGTGGTAATTCACGGTTGTTTTTTTGTTTGTTTGTTTGCTTGCTTTTTAGTTTTGCTTTGTTTTGTTTGGTTCTGGACTGGGTGGATTCCTTTTGTCGTTGTTGTTTTACTTTGTTGTTCTTCTCTAAAGCAAACTCCTTTATTACATACCTAGCATGTAACAACAGAATATTAAATGAGAAAAGTTTATTCAGGAACTTTGAAATTTTAATATCAAGCACATTTAAGCTATATTGTCAAGTTTATTAAAGTGTGATTAAAACAACTCACTTTCAATGACTCAAGGATGGTTATCGATTAAGGAAATATTACAAATGTGCTGTCTTACCATCTTTTTAGTGATGTCCAGAACAATCTACACTGGAAATACTCTCTGTGATATTGTTCCCTACTGCACATAAACCTAAGGCAGTTTGATGATTCATACTTATGTTCTTTTTGGTAAATGTCAGTCCTTTCTATAGAGGTAGCTGATGAATATTGGCCTCCCCACTGACAACCTATTGTGTATAATGTTACTATTCCAATATTCACATGGAATACCACCACATATCTTTAGCAACAAACTTATCCAAAATACATGGGTAGCAGGTGTTCTCTAATCTCACTGCAGTTACAGTTCTTTGTTCTTTGGAAGCTATGACAGCACCTTGTATGAAAAATTCATTCAAGGCAGGTGCAGCCATATTCTAGAGGTAAACTTCAGCTGAGCATTTACAGAGTCATGTGAGAAAGGACCCTCTGAGTCAGTTTCTGGACACAAAACCAGTTTGAAATAATAAGCCCAGGGCATCATTCCAAATGGTGCAGATTAGAGAGCTGGATAAATCCTTACACCCCTATTCTTGCAAAGCTAGGAATTCTTATACACTATTTCTGGCGATTCACATACCATCAACACTGATTTTGCCAATTAAAGAAATCATTTCTATGATCCATTAACTGACATATCCTCCAGGGTTGACTATCATATTAGTGGAAATAGTTAAAGGAGCTTATTCTGCATTGTAGACTTCTAAATAAAATCATTTGAACACATGCAGTGGGGAATGCCTTTCTAAAGAGAATAGTTCAGAAATTAGCTGTTCATGTCAGGGGGAGGGGAAGGTTGGTTAAAATTAATCATTAGTACAAGTATTTCCTATCCAGACAGCAATATCTCAAATTACCGACAATTTAATATTGACAGAACACAAAACTAAACTCAAGAACACACACAAAAAACTAAAAGTATGTGAAATAAAGTGTCAAATGTTATTCTAAGCAACATTAGTAACTATGGTCTGTCATCACCAGAGTATATCATCAACATACAATGTTTTCAGTATGTTATTTAATACATGATACCATATTCAGAACAAAGGCAGCCTATTACATGTCCCTACCTAAGTTACTCATTAGGTCCATGACAGAACACTGAGATACAGTTTCCAAAATATGCCTGATGTATAACTTCAGTGTTTGATACTTAAGTATACTGATTTAAATAATTATTTTAAACTTTCTTTTTTTTATTATTTATTTATTTGTCAGAGAGAGAGGGGGAGAGAGAGCGAGTGAGCACAGGCAAAGGCAGAGGGAGAAGCAGGCTCCCTGCCGAGCAAGGAGCCCGATGCGGGACTCGATCCCAGGACGCTAGGATCATGACCTGAGCCGAAGGCAGCCGCTTAACCAACTGAGCCACCCAGGCATCCCTATTTTAAACTACTTTCAATGGAAGGATGAAGTCAGAAACCAAACCCTAACTAAGAAGAGAAGGAGGTATGTGTGTATGTATGTGAGAGATTGAGACTGAATATGTGTGTATAAATGTGTGTATATGTGTGTGTTTATTTCCTAACAAAAAAAGTAATCTGTGCATGTTATGCTATAAACACTAAATAACTAATGTCATGTATGAGAACAGAAAAAGAGAACAGACATGTAAGTAATAACATTATTACAAAGAAGGACACCTTTTCATATAATCAATGTATCAAAAACGTTAAAATATCACAAAGAGTGCTACTCCAAGCTATCTGAAATACAGATAAAGCTAGGACAATAAACACATGTCATGTTCTAATGATGGTTACCCTGCCACACAAGATGGTTGCTGCTCTTTAGTTCATAAAAGGGTAATTACTATCATCTCTGTGTCTCATATTATTAAAATGTTGTTGTGTGCATGGGGGTCCCCAACAGAGATAACCCTAACATAATCAAATTGAAGACTTTCATCTGAACAGAAAACTAAGTCAACAACCACAATCAGCTACTGTTCTGACTGAGTATCAGAAACTAGCATCTGGACAAGTAATTTAAAACCACCTCAGGCTTTACTCTCCTAGCAGTGTAGCATAATAAAGAGAAAGTACAAAAAACACAATCACAGCCTCTGTGAGACAGAAGGGTCATATAGTCTAATCTCCACTTCAGTGAAGAAATACCTTGTACAGCATGCCTAAGATACGGGCATTAGTTTCCCCTAAAATGAGCCCATGGCAGGAAGTGTATGGTGAAGATGATTCCTTTAATTGGAATGCTTATTACTCTCAGAAAAGCCCTTTATTATTTAGATTGAAAATATGCCTGCCCATTGTTCCTAGTGCCACATTATGATAACACACTATATATATTAACTTTCTTCCTTATGAAAAATTTTCCAAATATTGTGAGATACAGTAATGTCTCTGGTTTATCATCTTTTCTTCAGGCCAAACTTTCACAGCTGCCTCAACTTGTCCTTCATATGAACCCTCCAAACACTGAAAAAATTTGCTTAGGGAATATCTGTCAATTTTTTCTTTCTATATGGCACCTACGACAGGATAAAATTGCCATCAGTGGAACGGCAAACAAAAGATCATGGGTAGAGAATATGTTCTCCATATTTGGACACCTACTCTATTGTAACTACATTTTTACAGCAGTATGTGTATGTCTGCTCTCTTGCTTGCCCTGACCAGAAATAAATCATGTCTATATGACCTGTAGTCAAAGAAAAATCTCCAATTTGTATCTAGATTTCCACTCATTCTTGTGCAAGTATGTCATTTATTTTGAAAATCAAAATAGAAAATTTTATATATAATCATCTTATTTATGCTTTTTGGTTTCTATTCATCATTACGGCTATTTATGACTTTCAATGTCCAGGCATTAATGAACTTCACATAGGCACACGCATATCACCTTTGCTCAAAGTTTCCTCTTCTGGAAGGTCTTTTCCAAACTCACACACTCACACATTCATTCTTCTTAACTTTAAGCAGTTTGGTTTTTCCTTATTCTTTAGTTCTGACTTCAAAGGATCATCTAGGAGAGCCTCAAAGAATAATACATAAATAGCATATTTACATGCTGTTTATACAATGAAGCACTCCTAATTAACATTTGACATTCTCATTGAACAGCCAGCACCAGTCTCCCACGTAGAGCATTCTGTCCGTGAGCTCATATTTTCTGTCCCGTTTTACCATGTATATGCTTTACTTTCATATTTAAACAGTGATGTGTTTAGCATAAAAAAGAAGTCACAGAAATAATACATTTTTGCCCTTATCTAATAAATCAGATTATACTACCACTGCCTTTTTTGGTCCATTTTATTACTATTTCTAAGGATTCAAACATACTTAGTTGTTTTGGCATTTTTCAAAACCCTCAATTTGTTGTGAATCTTTAAGAAGAGACTCAAGAATTCCAATGCACAACATACAATGTTTTTCAACATTTATATATCACTCTTTGTGAAGTTTGAGCATTTTTTTTCACAATCTGAGCTTATAATATAGCACCAATAATTTCTTTAGATGATTTTCTTTTTCATTATAATTTTTTTCAACTGAGAATTGAAATTGTTTTTTAGAAACTCTCATTTTTTCAACTATATTCCCTTTTAGAATTCAAAATCATAATATTTTAAGTCAAGATAATTTTGTTAAAGATTTATTTACTTATTTCAGAGAGAGAGAGAAAGAGGACATGTGTGCACACACACAGGGAAGGAGGGGAAGATGGATCTCACCACCCTGAGACCATGACCTGAGTTGAAATCAAGAGTCAGCCACTTAACCAACTGAGTCACCCAGATACCCGCTTAAAGCAAATTTTTTATTAGGTTATACAGTATAACCTAAATATGAAAGAAAAAAGTCATTAAATGTGTGGCTCGAACAATTTTCACCAAAGTACACCCACAGAACCAGAAAAATCAGAGACACTTGAAGAAGCAGAGATGCATTCCTGCTTACAGGAAAGAAAGCAAGCAAGCAAGCAAGCAAGCCCCGTGAGGAAAACTACATTTTAGGAAATAGTGGGAGGCCATTAGGAGCTGAGGTTCTTGGTTCTAAAACCACATGGAACAGAATTCTGCCAACAACCAATAAGTCTGAAAGAGGATCCAAAGCTTTACTTGATGCTGTAGCCCCTGGCATCACCTTGATTTCAGCCTGTTGAGACTGAGCAGAAGACAGATAACTCACACTCATAATCCTGACCCACAAAGACTGTAAGATAATAAATATGTGTTGCTCTGAGCCATGAGTTTTTTTTTTTTTTTTAAAGATTATTTATTTATTTATTTATTTGACAGACAGAGATCACAAGTAGGCAGAGAAGCAGGCAGAGAGAGGGAGAGGGGAGCAGGCTCTCTGCTGAGCAGAGAGTCCGATGCGGGACTGATCCCAGGACCCTGAGATCATGACCTGAGCCGAAGGCAGCGGCTTAACCCACTGAGCCACCCAGGCGCCCCTGAGCCATGAGTTTGTGGTAATTAGTCACACAGCAAAAGAAAACATTAGCATACCAAATCAGAATCTGTAGTTTGAATAAGAATCCCAGTTGATTCTTATGCCTATTAAAACTTGAAACATTGCTATTTGATCTATGTTGAAATAACAGTCTCAGAAATAGCTCCGAAGGAAGGGGTGAGAAATAAGAGGAATATATATATTATATATATTAATAATTAATAATATAGAATAGTATTATATATTAATAACAATACATGTTATTATTATTTAATAAGTTTATATTGCATTAAAATACATATGAAATTTTAAAATTTGAAATATTTTTAAATATTTCATTTTCTATTTTTCATGGTATAAAAAGATTTTCTCATTAAATTAGCAGTAATGTTAATAACATTATATCTATTTAATATTTAATATTATATATCTTACAGAGTAATATTAGTGCACAAGTTACTGAGTGTTCAATATTTCTGAAAACTTTTGGTTCGCATGATTATAGAGAAATTTAAATGGAATGATATAAATTGTATGTATTCTTAATATTTTTATAGATGCAATAGCTACTACATTGAGAAATTACATACATTGTAATATGTTGTAATAAGCTGACAAGGGACAATAAGTATACCTAGTGTCCAGATCTTGGTTTCTAATACAATTCTTCAGTAAAGTGAACCAGGGATCCTTGGATAAATGGCTGATTCCACAACTTGGGCAGGAAACATAAAAAATGAGCCTGGACCATGTGGAGCTTCATGTTGGGCCAGAAAGTAAAGAAGTGCTCCAAACATCCACATCCACATCCACACACAGACACACAACACATACACATGCTCAAGCACACAAACAAAAAAAGAACAAAACCTCACAATAATGAGGATATATTTAAAGGACACAGGAGTTGTGTCTCTCTGTCAATAGCCATACTGGAATAATTATAAAAATACTGGAATAATTATAAAAATACTGTAAATTACAAGATAAAATCCATGAGTTCATACTGAAATAAATGACAAAATAAATAAATGGGGATGACAGACAAATCTTCAGTGTAGAATTATTCCAAATAATTTTTGTAGATACCATTCCCTCAAGGATATATACCACTTAAAACTCCAAACAGCCAAAACAATCTTGAAAAAGAAAAACAAAATGGAGGCATCACCATTGTTGATTTTAAAATATCTTAAAAAGCTATGGCAATTAAAAGAGTATGGTGCTGATATATTTAGACACTAATATATAGAGCAAGATAAGAGAATACAGATCCCAGAAAGAAAAAGCCACAAATATACTGTTAATTGAATTTCAGTAAGTGTGCTAAGCATACACAATGGGGAAAGCATTGTCTCTTCAACGAAAAGTACTGGGAAAATTGGATATTCCCATACAAAATAATGAAAACGAACCCTTACCTAACATCATACACAAAAATCAATTCAAAGTAAAACCTGAAACTGTAAAATTCCTGAAGGAAAACACAAGGGAAAGTCTTCTTGACATTGCTTTTGGAAATGATTTCTTGGCTATGATAGGTGACAAAAGTAAAAATAGACAAGTGGGACTCAGTCAAGCTGGTAATCAACCAACCACTCAATCAATCAGTCTACAGTTTGGGGTTTTTGTTTGTTTTGTTTTGTTGTTGTTTTGTCTCTGTTGATTAGCAAAGCAAGGTTCCAAGCCAGCCCACATATAGTAAGAACTCCATCTACACTTGGGGTGAAGTTATATGACCACTACTATCCTTTCCCATAGCAGCCATGGACCCAGTTAGGGAGGGACAGTAACATATCCAGAAATGAAACAACTAAATGAGTCTATATACAATAATAGCTTGAATTTAAATTGAATATCTATTATATGCCACAGAGAGTTTTAGCTGTTTTACATACCTAATAAAATGGTCACAACCCAGTAAATTGGCCATTATCCTTATTTTATCTGTAACTAAGACCCAGAAAGATTAAACAATATGCTCAAGGCATGTTTTCACAGGTACTAAGTAGTAAAACTGATGTATGAATCTTAAGAAGCAGGTGGGTTCTTGCTTTTAACCATCAGGATACACTGACTACTGATATAAAATTAAATATCTAATAAGGCACACACACAAAAAAACAAATGCTTTCAGAATTGTACTATGCAAATATTCTTTCTTATATAGGTTAATATGAGGATTTTCTGTTTAGTAAGTAGAAAAAACATTTCTTATATATGTACAAAGATTAGTTAAAGGTCTATTCTGACACTGCTATTGAAGAGTCACACAAGATGACATCTTCAACAGCCAGAAGCTGATGGTCAATTTTGTGTTTACTCTGAATCCCTGGATTCAATGACTCTACCCTCTTTAGTTCCCAGTGTGAGCAGGTATAAAGTTGAATGACCTATGACTAATGATGGCATAAATGTGCAGCAGCCACTCTGCTATCTGAAAGTTGCTTATCACTGCAGCATGGATTTTCTCACCCTGCTTCCCTCTCTTTTCTCAACTACCTCTTATTTCTTAAGTCTTTGTGCTTCAGCATGAAAGAAATACATCAAACCGGGTCTTCATAGGGTTGACGTGGACCAGGTGAGAAATTCAGTAAACCAATGAATGCATGCTCCAAAAAAATATCTCCTTTACCTTGCCCCTACAGAATGTCACTTGGAGATTCATTTAAAAAAATATGTACTTAATTTACATGTTGCTCAATCAGCATTCAAAAATTTTTCATTTCAACATCCATAGCCAGATCCCCATTAGAAACACCACTAAATTATGAAAGTCACATCTACACAATAAGGAAATAAACATGTGGTGGGATATTTACACTTCATAGTATATTAGTCTTAACATGTTAGCTCAACAGAATCACTCAGTTCAATATTTTTGTTGTTTTTCATTTGTTTGTTGTTTTCTGTTTGTTTTAAATGGTTTTAACAGTGCTCTTTGCCAATAAATCTGAAGGCACTCTGGGTACGCAGATAACTTTGTCCTGTTTAAACACCACATTTCTTGAAAACTTAAACTGTCACAGAGGGAAGTTAATAAAGGTATCTTGAAAACAAACCATCTAATAAGTAAATGAACTAAACATAGATCTGGAAAGAGAAAATGGATGAGTGCAATAGCCTCTTATTAAAACATCTGAATGTCACTTGCATTCACTTCAATTTGCATGCAAATTAAAATCCTCTTTGAAACTCCTGCTCTCCTTTTGTCTACATCAGAAATAGCTGCTCTAGGGAGAGGCCTTTTCCTCTTGGAAGACTATCTTGACATCCAACCTCACTGATGAGAATCAGCAGTCCTGTTAGCTTCTGTAACAACTCCGAATGTACTTCCTAGCATTCATCATATTGTCTGACTGACTCACTTATTTTTAGGGGCACAGATTTTTAATAACCATTTCTACATTCAGGGTCAAATATGCATTTTGGCCATTTAGCTAAGTATAAATGAATTTAATGGGTGAATGAGTGAATTAATAGCACACAGAAGGCAGAGCAGACTTCCACTCTGCTGTTCTCATGTGTTCTTCAACAATGGTCCGAATTACAGAGACACAGAAATAACTGCCAGAACTGCTAAGTGAGATGCAGACTACCTTCAAGGCTATAAACCGATGTCTTTAGTGTTTGTGCACAGGATGTCAGAAACGCACTAGATGAGATCCTTGTATTTTTAAGAATTTGGAGTAAATAACTTCTAAAATACCTCGGTTACTTTCTGGGTCCATTCTTTTTAAAAAAAGCAGGACATTTTGATAGAAGTCTGCTTTAGCTATACCTAGGCAGTTTTAGTAAATCTATTTCACATTCAAATCTAGTCCATACACACTTTTTTAAAATATAAAATTCAACTCCCTACTGATTACATACCTGCCAGCTCCTTTTTTAAAGATTAATATGAGGTACAGTGCATAAAATGAAATTAAAATACATATTTATTTATTAAGTTTAGGTCCAAGTGAACCAAAAGTACTTCTTAATTATATTTCCACTTCTGCCCTGAATTAGGGTATACTTAAATAAGTCATTTTAACTCTGCATCCTAAGAAACACTACAATCTGTCTCACCATGGTACCCTGTGTATTTTTTTTTTTAAGATTTTATTTATTTATTTGGCAGAGAACTAGAGACAATGAGAGAGGGAACACAAACAGGGGGAATGGGAGAGGGAGAAGCAGACTTCCCGCCAAGTAGGGGGCCAGATGCAGGCCTCCATCCCAGGACCCTGGGATCATGACCTGAGCAGAAGGCAGATGCTTAACTACTGAGTCACCCAGGCATTCCACCCTGTGTATTGATGCACTAAAATATGTAAGTTATGGAAGATGCATTATGACATGTAAAATGCAAAGTCATCTGTATTAATATAATTCTGTTGAGGTTCACTGTTAAAACTCCTTTCTTGCCTTTTTTTTTAAACTATGTCCTCAGAACAAATTAATAAATTGAGTGATCTAACTAAAAGAAAAAATATATTCTATTACCAATACCAAGAGTTATCCATGCAGAATTAACAGTAATAAAATCACGACATCAAATAAAATGACAGTTACATAGAATTTTAATTAGCTACCAAACTATACTTCATATTAATTATAAATAAATGATAGAACATAGAAAACAACAAAATTACATCCTGCTTCAGAACTCTAATGTAAATATTACATACTCAGAAAAGAAACAGATATAAAAGTTATTAAGTGCCCTTAAAGATTATTACACTGAACCATAATGAAACTGCCAACAGTCAACTATTTTCACCTTAAAAAATTACAACTTCAACTCTATAAGGTACAAGAAAAAGTTAATCTTGAAATTTTAGACAAGGAGTGTGCCCCTTTTTTCTCTTCAGAATACATGACTTTCTTAGAAACTTTTAGGTTTGTATCTTAAATTGAAAAAAAAAAATAGATTTCAGTCTTTAAATTTCTCCTGAAAACAGAGATGATAATAGTGTAATGCCTGTCACATAATACCTACTGAATGAGTATAAGTACTTACTTGCTGGGTGTCAGGCTTATCAAGACTAAGTGAGATACAACCAGTAGAGCAAAGAAGTCCCTATACTTGGTACCTGAATGTGAATAAAGATTCTTTGCCCTCCCTAGTACAATAAAGCCCCATTGTCACATACAACTAGTCTTTTGAATCCAGCATAAAGACATTATTATTTATTGAAATGCATGTGGAAGATAATACATATTACTATGGATCAATGTTAATTTAAATCTTTAATTAAATCCTAAAAATATTCCTGTAACTTTGGCTGCAAAATTATTTTAATCATTTAAGTTACAATAAAAGAAATTTTACTATTATTCAGTCATTATGGATTTTTCTACTCCTATGCTAAGTTATGAATATGTTAACTTTGAAATTATTTTTGACTTTCTAACTATATACTAAATTCTACTTTGCATTTTATTTCTTCCAGAAGGGTTTTCAAGCAATTATGAATAATCCTTGCATTACTTAGTGATACACTCAATGGGAGGTCAAGTGTACTCTTGTCCACATTTCTTAATCTCTCTTTAGCAAAAGCCTCTTAATGTCAATTATCACAAACTGAATCTTATGCTCTACATTTACTTATATTTGACATATTCTACAAGCTGTTGGTCAGAGGATCTGTAGGAAGAATAAATGATTCCTTCTTGAAATAAGAAACAGAAAATGAGAATTATCTTTATGTGGTCAGCCAGAAGTCCTCAACTACTCCCATTGTCCTGATTTTTCAAAAGTAACCATTATTCTCTTCCTAAATTACTTTAATAGCCTCTTCTATATCACTATGCTCATATCTTAAGCCTAACTTTGTATCGGTCCAGGGTTAGGCTTTTTTAAAAAAATGGTGTCTAAAGATATTTTTTTAAAACATTATATTACAGAGACTATTCTTTTTTCATTTTGAGTTGGAGACTAGTCACAATATGATATAGAAAAAAAAATCCATCATCTATATATTTGAAAAGTTTATTCTTGTCAGTTGCAAATAAACACAAAAGCTCAGCAATTAATTGAAAACAAAATGTGATGTTTTATCTTCTTCTAACTATTTTCCTTGACTTATAATCACCACTCTATGAATACACACAAAAAAATTAAATTAACCTTCAGAAGTATAAATTTTGAAACAAGAAAATAACAAAAATAGTAATTTTTCCTTTTTTCTTGTTTTATAGAATCAGTGCATCTACATGGTTAAATTTAGTATTCAAACTATTTGACTTAATGTTTGATTTGTGTAGTATTTTTGATAGCTGTCTTAAATTTTAGTCTTTAAAAACAGTTTTAGAGCATTTTAGTAATCACGATTTTGCTAAAAGTTAAAGTATTTATTTGAATATAGGTGAGGTTTTTAACCAAGAGTAAGTACTAAGGAGTTTAAAATTATATATATATATATATATGTATATATATATACATATATATATGTAAAACTTTCATTAAAGAGTCAAAATAGGTCCCATAGGATTCATTATTTTGTGTTTAACCAACTGAACCACCCAGGTGCCCTATTTTGTGTTTACATTAAACATTTCTAGAGATTGTAAAGAAATAGGAAGGGGTTATACAGGCCTTCAGAAACTTCATTTACAATTCATTTACTTAACATGTAGATTGTAATGCTTGTAGAGTATATTCAGGTGAATTAAAGTGCTAAAAGTACATTGTTGGTGCAAAGTTACTATGGGTTAACTGCCTTAAATCTGCACAATACATACTGAATACCACTGGAAATTCTACAGTTTTCTCAGGCAACCTGTCCTAAACTCTGGTTATAACATACCTGCTGAGATTTACTTTAATACGTTGCCTCATGGTTACCTGATAGCCAATGATCTGGCTCTCTGTGATGTTTCTTAATAATACACACTCCTTCAAAGGTGTGGTGTTAATGTATTCTCTCTAAGTACAGATGCTTTACACCACATCCTTCAGATCCTAAGAGGGGATGTAGGATAGCACACTCCTTAAACTAATGATAAGTCTGGACATATGAAAATTCTTTGAAAAACATGCTCTGTAACTTTTTCCTGCTCTTGTGGAAAGAATCTTATGACAATACTTGAAATAAAAGCTGATAATTTAATATCTATGATCAATTATAATTCAGTTTCATTGGCTTGGGACTGTTCTTAAACCATAATATACATCAGAATTGGGTAACTCAAGAGTTACATTTTTGAGAACTTTATTGAAAAAAAATCTACCTATAAGGAATCCAGAAAACTTTCACTTAGGAAATTATCATAATTGCAATGTTGACATTCTTCTACAATATAAGCATTGGCCACTGCTTTGATATCCAAAATACAAACTTCTGAATAATGACTAGTCTATATTATAGTCTCACAAAGTTATCAAATCCTTTTTTCATGATGAAGCCTAATAAAAGATAACTGCATATGCTTAGCTTTCCTTAAAAGAGTAAAGAACCCAACAAGTATCTCATCAAGATTCCTTCCTGTGTTTGGTTTAAGATAAAACTGATGAATACAAATTCTGTAATCAGGATCACCAACATGAAGACTTTTCATTATAATCTCAAGTTTCTAGGTCAGCAGATTTAATAAGTCATTATAAAGGCTGAAGAGTAAAGTTATAAATCATAACATGAATAAATGAATACACAAATTCATAAATTACATAATTATGTATTATAATACATAAAATTAGCTAATTCACTAATATTTAGCCAAAATAAAAAGGAAATAAGTTACTTCTTACCTCAATGAATTTTGGGTCAAATAAAACAAAACACCTATAATAAAGTATTATAGATGCACAAGAAAAAACTGGGCCTAAAGCAAACATAACTGGAGCAAATATACTAGATAATACAAGCAGCATACTAAATGGAATTTCTTGTAAGGAGCTTTATGAAAACACCATAGATTTTCTTTATTCAAAAGTAAAACCAATCTCCCTCTCTTTACTAGATTCTACCCATATCTACTACTTGAATTCATATTTATTAAACACTACATGCAGGAAAAAAAAAATAAAAACTTGTGAATCACACAGTCTTTTCTGCTTCCACAACAGAATAGTTGAACTCTCTCTTGTTGAGGCTAATGACTGTATTTTCACATGGGAAGAGTACTGCTAGTCTTTTCAAGCTGATAGGATTTCTGACCCAAAGAACTGGCCACCTGTCCCCAGAATATAGATCTTTATTATTTTTTCTTACAGTCTGACTGAAGTTATTATCTCCAGAAATGCTAATTCATGGAAACCACTCCCCCACACACAGTTCAACAAGAAATTTCAGAGGAAAGAACACAAAAACTTCTCAGAGTGAGGTAGAAAGCAATATACAAAAATCTATGGATTTGGTTAGGAGGCTATAACCAGAATCCTCGCCATCCTTAATGTCTTTGTCAAAGCCTTTTTCTGTAACAATCATTGTGCAAGTAGAATTTTTATAATGACAAGAAGTTATCGACACACCAAGACCTGTCCTAAGAGAGAGAGAGGATTGTGAAACTGGAAAACCCAAAATTATTAAGAACCAAATTCTATCTTTCTCTTTGTCCCTCTATTTCTTCCTTGTTTCTCTTGGACTCCCCGCCATCCTTTTCACTTGCCAATACACTTGAAAGATGGTCAGTTTGCCAAACTAGCTGTTTAATTTAAGTTCAGGAGAACAGCCTAGTCCAACCTGTCAGTATGTAACATCATGTGATACAAACCTGACTGACAAGGACCATTAGAGTGGAAAGGGAGGAGGCAGTACCACTTTAAGTGAAGAAAGGGTCATCATGGGCTAGACACACATTAAAAAGTGGCTACTATACTTGCCAACATTACATTTCATGGATTTTTAAGGTCTTTTTCACCTTTACTCAAACATTTAGGCATTTCTTTTACTCTTTTTAAAGTCTAATTAAAAAGCAAAAATATGTTAATGCTATAATAATCAAGAATTAATAATTACTACAATTATTAATTGTCTTAATTATTCTAGTATTTAATCCAGGGACATATCAGCTCAAGTGATTCAAAAAATATTAAAGAATACAACAAATTTATTTTCCAAGGGTCTTAAAGTTCCACAAAATCTAATGAAAAATATTAATAAACTTCTTCAGAAACATGAAGAAAACAGTCTATTAAATAAAAAGTAAAAACCAAAAATATATATAGCTGTCCAGTTTTCCCACCACCATTTATTGAAGAGACTTTTTTCCACTGTATATTTTTTCCTGCTTTGTTGAAGATTATTTCATCACAGAGTTGCGGGTCCACATCCGGGCTCTCTACTCTGTTCCACTGGTCTATGTGTCTGTTTTTGTGCCAGTACCATGCTGTCTTGGTGATCACAGCTTTGTAGTAAAGCCTGAAATCAGGCAATGTGATGTCCCCAGTTTTGTTTTTCTTTTTCAACATTTCCTTAGCAATTCAGGGTCTCTTCTGGTTCCATACAAATTTTAGGTTTGTTCCAGCACTTTGAAAAATGCTGGTGGAACTTTGATCAGGATGGCATTGAAAGTATAGATTGCTCTAGGCAGCACAGATATTTTAACAATTCCAAACTGTGGAAAGAGCCAAGATTCCCTTCAACAGACAAATGGATAAAGGAGATATGGTCCATACATACAATGGAGTATTATGCCTCCATGAATACTCAACTTTTGTATCAACATGGATGGGACTGGAGGTGATTATGCTGAATGAAATAAGTCAAGCATAGAGAGTCAATTATCATATGGTTTCACTTACTTGTGGAGCATAAGGAAAAATATGGAGGATATTCAGTGAAGGAGAGGAGAAGTCAGTTGGGTGAAATCAGAGGGGGAGATGGACTATGAGAGACTGTGGACTCGAGAAACAAACTGAGGGTTTTGGAGGGGAGGGAGGCAGGGGTTGGGAGAGCCTGGTGGTTGGTATTAAGGAGGCCATGTATTGCATGGAGCACTGGGTGTGGTGCATAAACAATGAATCTTGGAACACTGAAAAAATAAAATTAAATTTAAAAAATATTTTTAATATAAAATGTTTTTTTAGTGTGTAAACCTGGCAATTCACAGACCTGTACCCCTGGGGCTAATAATACATTATATGTTAATAAATTTTTTTTTAATTAAAAAATATTTTTTAAAAGATTTTATATATTTATTTGACAGAGAAAGAGAGAGAGAACACAAGCAGGGGGAGTGGGAGAGGAAGAAGCAGGCTTCCTGCTGAGCAGAGAGCCTGAAGCAGGGCTCCATCCCAGGACACTGGGATCATGACCTGAGCCAAAGGCAGCTGCTTAACAACTGAGCTACCCAGGCACCTCTTAATATAAAATGTTTAAGGTTTGTGTTATTTAAGCTAGTAAGAAAACACTGACTCAATAGAAAAAACAGGCAAGTGATGTGTACAGATAATTTACGTAAAAGGAAATATAATTAATAAACAAATGTGAAAAGGTTTCATTCACCACAATCTATCAAACTATTCTCAGTGCCAGGAATAAAGGGTCAGTGTACTACCCATTTCTTAGCCCATGTGCTCACAGAAATTGTGCAACAAATGAATCCTAAGGACTTCACTATTAGATAAGAAAAAAATAAGATTTCTAAAACACGAAGTGTCTTAAATGTTATTTATATTTTGCTTTAGCCTTACGCTATGTATTCCCCAAATCAAGATGACAGAATTTAGTTCTATTCTCTGTAAATCTCCCCAAAATATATCATCTTTATATTCTATACCTTCTATAACAATAAAATGGCTTTGGCTTTATATTCATTTTGAAAAAATTTAAAAAATTTATTGAAATGTTAGATTATCACAATTTCAATAGTAATTGACCCGGCCATATTCTATTTCATTCTGCACTTAGAATTTTCTTTGATGTGTCATGGAGAAAGCAAGTAAATGGACATCATATTCCATGAGTTTTGCATGGATGTTACATATTATTTGTATTAATTACTTGTTATCTATGAAATCTGCATCTGTATATGGCCTATTTGTATTGTATTTTCCTCTAGATGTATTTTTTATCTTTCTCTAATAGAAGCTCATTAAGAAACAACATAAAGACTTGCTAAAATCATAAATCTGATCAGCTGAGGTTCAGACAAAAAATGTTTACTATAAGAACTCATTATGATGGAGGCATTAGACCAGTTGCTAGAAATATGAAGATGATAAAGATGCTGCCTATAAAAATGTTAAAAGGTAGTAAGAGGAAGACAGAGAAGCAAAAGGAAAATATGGTAAGGAGAAAACAAGACAATTAAAATAAAGCAGGGAAAAAAGGCTGAAAGGAGGAGTTACAAGACTACTAGTAAAGGACCCATTCAAGGAAATGGGGAAAAAGTTGTTAGGAGAGATGATGCTTGAACTGAATCTTGCCAGGAACCTCACTTAGATGATAAAATGGTGATAACTCATATTTTTTCTCTCATTTTTAGATTTTGATTTAGGAATTATTTTTAATATACATACTTAGGAGCATGAATTCCTTCGGCAAACACCAGCTAGCTTTAAGAGGGAATAATCTGTTAGTAGCAATCTAAACTCAGAAACCAAGTGCAGCATGTTAATCCAGGCTATGTGATAAATAAATAAAATAAAAATAAATGATCCAGTTTAATCAATAGCACCATTTAGAGAATAAAAATGTCATTTTTAAAAAATTTAATACATGAACTAGCTGCATTGATCATAGTCACCCAGAGTTCAAGGATCGGTCAGCATTAAATACTAGCAGAATAATAAAATGAGTGATAAACTTTCCAAATGAAATTTCTTCTAAACATGAAGTCAGGGAAATACTGCATGAGTTGCAAAAATTCCTATGAAAATATATTAATTTTCCAAAATACCTCAAAGTATGCATTTCTTAAAAAGAAAAAAGGAACTAAACTCAAGGCTTCTGGTTTACCAGACTCAAAATAGTGATTAATACTGCTACTAACACTTATCACTGAAAGACTGAAACCTGATTTGTAAGATGTCCTTTATGAGTTTCATAATGGGTGCCTACAATGCCTTACTTACTCTGTTTTTCAGAGTTATGCCTTTTTCAGATTAACTGCCTAGAGCACAGCCTCCAAACTGATGTGTTAAAAACTGAAGCACATCCACTTGGTAATTATGTGTAAAGTGAAGAAGATTATAAGTAGCCAAAATTCAGAAACCAGCAAAATCTACAAGAGAAAGAATGGGAAAAATGAAACTAACAGACTACACAAAGTCCATAAAAGTAGAGCCCATTATTGATGACTGCAAAGTACATGGGACTGCCATGGGCATCTTTATTTCAGAGACCTGTTCAGTAATTAATGTTTATGATGGAAAGACAAAGTCATCAATAAAATATTCTAAATGCTATGTCTAGGGGGTCATGGGGATATATAATTTGTTTTAGATAAATTTCAACTGTAATGGTAAAATATCCCTATATATATATATATTTTTTTTTTAAGATTTTATTTATTTATTTGACAGACAGAGATCACAAGTAGGCAGAGAGGCAGGCAGGGGCGGGGGGGAGCAGGCTCCCTGCTGAGCAGAGATCCCCATGCGGGGCTCGATCCCAGGACCCCGGGATCATGACCTGAGCCGAAGGCAGAGGCTTAACCCTCTGAGCCACCCAGGCGCCCAAAATATTTTGTATATGAAGGAGAAATTACATTCACACAGAAAAATCCCTTCCACATATCATTATGATTTCAGAAAAATACCTGTAGAATTTTATCCTCACTTTAATTTTGTTCAGGCAGTTTGTACTATTGCGAGCTATGCTTTACCAATTTATAATCTTTAAATATGAAAACCATTTCAAAAATCTTACAATCAAGCTAACTGAAGATGTTCTGTCATTATCAAGTCTTTTTCCATCTATATCCATTCACTGATATATTATAAAACTATTACAAAAATGTTTCCATAACATAAGCTTCAAGAATATATAACCTGCCCATAATAACTTTCTTGGGCCTAGGATGCATTATATTTTCAAGACAACTCACTTATGTATAGTTTAAAAATTTAATAGTAGGAATCATTTGCATTTCTTGTCATGTAAGTGTAGTTTCTCACTTTATTTTTTCTCTAAGCGAAAGTCTTCTCTGAAAATGAAGCTTATTATTACCAACAAAATTAAGAATAAAGCATTTCATTTAATAAATGTTTTAGTAAAGAACAGAATTCCTCAATCAGATAACACCTGAAAAAAATATTGGCCTCTACATCAAGCTGTCATTCCCGAATTACGGTGTCTTAAACACCATTTATATTTTGCTTTACCATTACATTATATATTTATTAATTTCATTCAAATAAGAACTAATTTCTAAATAATGCTCTTTCATACTAACCAAGGGTTTAATATTTATTATTTTTTCTACAAACCACTCTGGATTAAACTTTTTCTACAGAGAATGAAAAATGCAGTGATATTTTGAAATTTTAGAAGCATGACAAGAACATAAAACAATCCCAATTTATTTCTCCCACTAATATTTCTGTATGATCCAGAAACCATGTTTCAGTTTCTTCCCCCACCCAAAAATATCTTCTTTATGAGCCAGCAGTATAGTGCTTGATGTATCAAGGAGGACCTCCCTTTCTTTTTGGTCATATTTTAAAAATCTGTTCAGAACAGGTACTTACATGAACCAAGACATTTACTCAACTGATCTGAAAACTTATATCCACCTAAAACTGTCCATGAATATTTATAGAGCTTTATTCATAACTGTCAAAAACTCAAATGAACCAAGATCCTATTCAATAGGTGAACAGATAAACCAGTCATGATCCCCATATCATGGGAAATTGGAAAGCAAAAAGAACTGGAGTTAACCAAGGAACAGCAAAACATAGATGCATTTCAGATGAATATTTCTATTGAAAGGAAGAAGTCATTCTGAAAGTCCACATACTGCACAAGGCCAACTATACAACATCTTACAAACGGCAAAACTAAAAACATACACAATATTCCAGTGGTTGCCAACAGTTAAGAAGAGGGATGAGAGTTGAATGGATGAAACCCAGTAGTTTTTTTAGGGCAGTAAGACTATCTTAAATGATACTTCAATGGTAGATACATGACGCTATGAAAAATTCAACCTTAAGATATGCAAATTTAAAAAATATTTAGAAATCAGTTAATTCTAGGATAGAATGCAGACTGTGACAAAAGAACCCACTGCATTACAAATGTATGAAACAATCTCACAGAAGAAGACAGAAGAAAAAATGAACTAAATAACTTTGAAATTAATAGTTTCTAAGACTACAGGCAAAGGGAACTATGCAGAAGCCCCGTACTCTACTTGACAAAGTTGTTTCCCATGATAACAGGGGTTAACAATTCTCATACTGCCATACATATATATTAGAATTGAACAATTAAGTAAATATGTAGTAGATGGTAGAATCCCAGTTTCTCATCATTTGAGTTGGATATTACAGATAACAAGGGGAGAGGGCTGACCATCCATATGATAATGGATTAGAGTTGGATATATCAGCAAAAATCACATTTAGTTTAAGATGAATACTGAGAGAAATATTTTTAGATATGTGTATAGAGATCTTTTTCAACTTATGATAGGGTTACATCCTGATAAATTTATCATAAGTTGAAAATAGTGTAAGTTTAAAATACATTTAATACACCTACCCTCATGAACACCATAGCTTAGCCTAACTTAACTTAAACTTGCTGTGAACATTTATACCTGCTTGGAACACTTATATTAGCTTACATTTGGGCAAAACCATCTAACACAAAGTATATTTTATAATAAAGTGTTAAATATCTAATTTATTAAATACTGTTTTAAAAGTGAAAAAACAAAGTGCTTGTATGGATAAAGAATGACTGTCAGTGTATCAGTTGTTTACCCCCATGATGGGATAGCTGACTGAGATCTGTGGCTTGCTGGCACTGCCCAGGATCATGAGATAGTACAGCACAGCATATCACTAACCCGGGAAAACAGACCAAAATTCAAAGTAAGTCTCCACTGAAAGTGTATTGCTTTTGTATCATCATAAAGTTGGAAAACTGTAAGTAAAACCATCATAAGTGAGGCACCACCTGTATACTTAAGTTATTATATACACATGTACCTTCTTGCTCAGTCAATTGGGAATACCTACAAGCAAAGTTACCCCAGTAGCAAAGAACACGTTTAGCACTTAGATCCTGGTTTCTAATACCATTCTCCAGTAAATGAAGCCAGGAGTCCTCGGTGAAATGACTGATTCTAGGACTGTGGTAAGAAGTACACAAGATAAATCTAGAACATCTTAATATGCCAGAAAGTAAAAGTGTAACTAAAAGAGAAAAAAAAAAAAAGGCATAATGATGTGATTATGTTAAGGACACAGAGGAGTCAACTGAAATATCTCCCAATGACTAAAGCTGAAACAATATGAAGAAAAAATAATTAACGTGTATTATACTATAATCCAAAGTATAAAGTAAATATCTATTGAGTCCATATTGACCAACAAAGAAACAAACAAACAAACAAAAAGGCATAGAGACAGACAGAGAGGGAGGAAAATGAGCCAAATTTATCATGCAAATGAATTCTAACTACTGTATGCAGATATTCTACCCTGAAGAGGGTGGAGCATGAGTCTTCACTCCTTAAATGTAGGTTGTGTACACCAAATTCCTTTCAAAGAGTAGAGCGTGGAATGTCGAGGGGTGGAATTTATAGTAAAGAAATCTAACAAACACTACCTCAGTCAAGTATTGAAGATGAACACTAAAAGTGATGTTATATGGATAACAGGTAAATTTGAAATGATGAGGTAAGAATGTCACTTTATTTCTGTTGTCTTCAAACCCTAAAACATCGTGCTGAGGAAAACATCAAATCAATCTCAACTATGGAGCACTCTCCAAAATACCTGATAGTACTCCTCAAAACTCTCAATGTTACCCAAAACAAGGAAAGCCTGAGAAACTATTCCAACGAAGAGGAACTAAGCATGATGAATTAACATAATATAGTATTCTGGAAAAGTTTCTGAAACAGCAAAAAAATCAGGTAAAGTAGAAGGAAATCTGAAAAAAATATGAACTTTAGTTGATAATAATACGTCCTGATACATGATTCGTGAGTTATGACAAATTTACTGTATTAATACAAGAACAATGAAGGGAAACTCAGTGAGGGGCGTATGTGATCTCTGTGTAGTATCTTTACTACTTTTTTATAAGTCTAAAACTAAAATAAAAACATTATTAAAATTAATTTAAAAGGGCACACATAAATATCCACATAATGATAATATGCCTTACACAGTCATGCCTATGTCATTCAGCATTCTATTATGACATTGCTATTATATCACATAATGACATTAATCTAATAATAATTAAAATTCCAGACATGTAAAGTGATATTATAAACAATGAATAAAACAACCCATTCAACACAGATTTTTTGTACAGCTTAACTAAATTACTGCCAACTACTCATCTGCATATTATTAATTACATAAAATTATGAGCTTCTGAATAAATACCAAATTGCTGAAGTAGATGCAATATATCTAATTATGTCTTCAGTTTACCCAATGATCTTGAAATTTATTAACTTCAACTGAATATGGATAGCATATTTCAAATCAATATCTTACCAACTGAAATAACTGTTTTGTTAAGTAAACACATGTGAACTGTGTTGAAGAAAAAATTACTCTGATGCTTTTTAGTATTGGTAAAGAAGACTTATTCAGGTCTATCATGATAGGTGTCAAGAATATTATACTACATGAGAAAGAACAAGCTCAATGACTAATACAACAAGGAAAAGTAGGAATTTATAGCTGAGGAGCAGAGTGTGAGGTCAATATGTAGAAAATTACTCAGCGGGAACATCAAGGATAGGGAGATTCTTGTTAAACCAACTTAATGAAACTCTTGCTGAAGGCAGGCCAGGATTATGAGGTATCAAGAGTAATGATCAGGAATTTGATCAGATATTCAGGGTAACAGATCCCATCTTTTTTTTGTTTGTTTGTTTGTTTGGTGATAGGTGGCAATTTAGAAAGCAAAGGAACATACATACAAGGCTTGGCTTATATGTAGACAAATAGATCTCCACATCCATCCACCAGAATCTTTACAGTTGATGTAGGCCTTCTAAAGTTTCAGTCACACACACTGTCAGGACAGTCTCAACAACACACTGTTCTCTCAAGACTATGTCCTTGAAAATGGTTGTCACTGTGGGAACAATAGGCAGAGCATACATCCCAGGACACAGGAGAAGCCTCTGATTGCTTGGGTCTAGCTTGCATGTCAAATAGAATTTACACCCTCTCAATCACCTCCTTCAAGATGAAATAGATATGGAAAGAAGCAATTCACTGGATCTGCCACAGGGCCAGGCCAGACAGAAGAAACAACAATACCAAAAACAGGAATGCATAAAGCTACATACCACATTCAGTAAGAAAGAAATTCTTTCGTGGCTTGGATATTGAGTGGATATGGGGGAATCGTGGGCGAACTTACAATGGGGAGGGTGCATTGGATTATGAAAGTAACTTTGGCCTACAAAGGATTTTGGATTTTACTAGTACGCTCATGAATACAATTTTATCTAGTGTGTTCATACTTCAAACATTTACATACCATATTTCACCTGTATAACTGTTGTCACCACTCTATACTATTATTTACTTGATTTTTTTAGTAAAGGATGCTCTTTAAACTGACTTAACATAATTGTTTCTACAAATGAACTAGGCAGGCCAAAGGCCCATGGACAAGACAAGTTAAAAGAGGGTTCAGAAGAACTTGTCTTAAGTTTTTTCAATAAAAGAGTGTTTCTCAACTGTAATAAAAAATTACGTATTTATATTAACTTAGTTAAGACAACATAGGGAGCCACATTTGTTATTTATGAGATGACTTCAAAGACAATTTCATGTTTTCAATCCAGGTAACTACAGCCACTATCAGTCTATTTTTAGACACAAATAAGAACTGCCAGCAGGTTTATATGGTTTAGAAATATATGCGTCTTTGAAGAATATAACTTTTCAGAAGATATTAGAAAACCATGCAATCATATATTTTAATCACAAAAACATTCCAAGAAGAGCAGCCACCCAACATTTGTCCTGCCCATCAGCCTGCCCAAACAACACATAGGACACTGGTTTCCTGCCTAGGGATGCTTTTACAGCTCTCAGTTCTGGCAGTACTGGCAACAGTGACCTGACGCCCTTCAAATGCCTGCTGCCAGCCTCATTTGATATGTGCCACAGGGGAATGTTCCAGCCTGGCCTGATGACTACGGGGTAGCACTACTGAACTACCCAGTAATCTCTGTAACACAGTGGGCTGCAACCACAGCTTCTTTAAGAAGGTTTGAACACCCCCCTCTTGGCCATTCCCAGGTCCCCTCCTTCAGCCTTTGGGTATTTGTTATTTTTATTTTTTAATTGAAATATAATTAGTTTCAGGTGTACAATATAATAATTCAACAATTCTATATGTTTTCTCAGTGCTGACCAAAGTAAGCTTACTCTTAATCCCTGGTATATTTTTCAGAGTTCTCTTTCCATTTTAATTGTTACGCTCCTAACAAAACTTAATAATCCTTTCGTGTTTCTCTGTTTAAAGTGGTGTATGTTTTCTCTTTCCTGTCTAGACCAAGACTGATATGCACCATAAGACTTTCTGCCTCAGAATTTACACAAAATTGAAGATGAATGAATGGATGGATACAAGAATGGACAGATGATGATGACAGAAAAATAGATAGATATAGATAGATGATGTTTAAATATATATTTTGTCCCTTTGTATTTTGCAAACGAAATGCAATATTAACAAATTGAATCAAATACAATGACATTCATTTTGATTTCCCACTTAATTCCTTAAATTAAGCACCTATATAAATCCATACAATTCAGCACTATAAACTAGATATAGAAAAGATTTAGTTAGAAAATTTTAAATGTCCACATAGAAAAATTCAAGACTTGAAAATATCCAGGATATTTATCCTTATTTATTAGAGAAAATTCCCATTATTGACCCTTTTGGAATGAGAATTTATTTTTCTTCATGATTCAAAATAATAGGTAGCACATATTTATGGACATATGGGTAAAGAATATAAAAATGGCAAAAGGTAGAGTTTCCCCTAAGTTCCCTGAGATCCAAGAAATGAATGTGCCACTAGACTGTTTGTTCCGTAGTATGTAAAAGCGAATCCGTTCTTCATACCAATCCAGGAAATGTACATATCTTAATTACTTAAGTATTAAAAATACATTTCATTTTAATGTATTCAATCAGAGCTGATTATTAAATTCACTTAATTATGAGATTTATTCATCTTGAAGAAAGTTTAATATAAAGACTACACTCTAAGGAGAAAACATTCCATTAGAGGATTTATTTGGAGCGCAAGTAAAATGAATCCATATGATTAAAATCTAATTACAAGTATACCGAAACCTTCATTACTACTACTTATCCATATTAGCATAATCAAATTTTTTAAGTAAAAGCTTATTCTCTTTTTATTTTCAACACACCAGTGGAATTTAATTCAAGCAGAACTAAATCTTGATTAATAATTGTAAAGTATCTCAAAATTTCCCAAAAGGGTCTAATATTTTTAAAGTTATAAATTAATTATAACATTATACAGTACTAATTACCAAACGTATTACCAAGTTAGAAAGAAAGGATTGGATTATTTTTGCCTAAAGATTGAAGCATACCTCTAGTTAGGAAAACTTTTTAATGTTATTTAGAACAAAAATTTCTAAACATCCTACATTCTCTAAAGTGTGTACTGCTATATTTGAAACCCCTTATGACAAGAATTTTCTTTAATCTTTGTGATGACAAATATTCATGAAAATACTATTGATAAACTGATAAGGTTAATAGCTGGAATTGTTTTTAAATCATTATATGTGTTCTGTAGCTAAAGTTTACACAAATAAGATTTTACAAAGACTATTGATGAATGCACTTTTTGTAGGTGATAAACCAAATGTCTGGGAGTTAGATATAACTCAGGGAGAATTCAAATAAACAAAAAATTTACAAATAATATTCACTGACTCTTGGCCAATAACAAGGCAGGCAGTTGTGTTTCTAAAAACTTTAGCAATAAAAGGTCTTGCAAATTTCATAAGTTATCCAATTTTCTTCTACTACTATCAGTTGTGACTCAGTACATAGACTGCAAGAAAACTTTACAAACCATGTTTAATGAACACTGTATTATATTGACATAATTCAAACTATATTTTGGGAAAAGGTTAAAAAATATGTAGCTTAAAGTTCCTTTCAATTTTGTTACACTGAGATAGATCTAACAAGTGAAATATTTAGTTCCATTAAGTTTAAATTTAGTAAAAGAAGAATGAAGCAGCTGAAGACAACAATGACCTATAGATATTTCTACTCCTTAGAATAGGAAAAAGAGGGACGCCTGGGTGGCTCAGTTTGTTAAGCGGCTGCCTTCGGCTCAGGTCATGATCCCAGCGTCCTGGGATCGAGTCCCACATCGGGCTCCTTGCTCCGCAGGGAACCTGCTTCTCCCTCTGCCACTCCGTCTGCCTGTGCTCACTCTCTCTCTCTCTCTGACAAATAAATAAATAAAACCTTAAAAAAAAAAAAAAAGAATAGGAAAAAGAGATCTAATGAAGTCCAAATGAGAGGTGAAGCCCTGTGTGATTTTCCTATTATAGATAAGTGCTCGATTAGGGATAAACTACAACTCTAAGGTCTATGTTATATCTTCCCAAGATTGAGTCTCAAGAATGATAAAGTTGAGGTTAGTGTAGTTGGGGTCTTCCCCTCACTACATTATAATAAGATCCATCACTTTATGTTATAGCCAACGAAACTGAAAGAGATATATTTCTGATTAAGAAACTTTAAAGCCACTATAGAGAGCCATGTAAAAGATCTATATAAAATTTAAAAAATCTATATAAAATATAAAAGATAGTAAATATTTATTTCATGTATGTGATGTGTCCACAAACAGTCAATGTTTATTTATCCCAGCATATTTATAAGACAGTCACAGGTAATATTTTGTTAAACCCTATTTTCAGTTAAGGAAATTAAATTTATAAAACATTATATTTAAACTTCCAGTAAATAATAGAGGCAGAATCTGTTTGACTTCAAAGCCAATCAACTGAGAATTTATAGTTTTTATTTCTATTTCAAGTTCATTGAGGTATAATCACATATGATAAAACTGAGTCTTTACAAAGTATAAGTTTTAATTTCAGTTTCCTATTGTTCATGACAGTATATAAAAACAGTTAATTCTATTGATTCTATGTTCTTCAATCTTGCCAGAATAATTTTTTAGTTCTAAAAATTTTTATACCTGCTTTCTCTCCACCACACCCTTTTCTTTGATCCCATTTATATAAAGTGTAAAACAGGTGAAAATAATTTATGCATTTGGGATGTCCATTTTGTTTTATCCTTGGGGTAAACAGTGACTGGAAGGAAGATGAGATTGCCAGAAATGTTTTGTTTCTTCATAAGATTTTTGGTTATGTTTATGTTTGGTTATGTTTGGTTATGTTGTTGATGGTCAGCGGTGTTCAATCTGTAATGACATCCATTAAACATTGTATTTCCTTATGTTTCCCTACATGCATACTACATTTCAATAAGTTTTAAAAGTAAAAAAAATGTGAAATTTATATAATTTTTCTTCCAAAACACTACCAGCAATTACCGGGCATACAGCTTCATAAACAGACCTCGCATTCATAGTGTTACCTTTAAAAGCCACAAAAAATAAATAAATAAATAAATAAATCCCTGCAAATAAAGTACATGGTATGTTTACTGGAATTAAAATAAAATAATTAAATAAATAAAAGCTACAAGTAGGCTTTTTAAACACTGAAAAAATTAAAATAAATTTTAAGACAGAGTTTAAGAATCATTACTATTCATTTCAAAAAGGTAATGTATCATAGCCTACCAGACATTAGATGTATTCTACCACTTCTCAGATTTCTCAAGTATTCAATATTTTCCCTGATCAACAAAACGAAACTAGACTGGATGCCATACAAATGGCATTAGACTTTTCTAATTTGTATATTATATGACATGTGATAAGTACAGAGCACTGTCATGTAGATTAGCTTTAAATGTAGTAAAATAATCAGAAATAAATTTCCAATAGATGTGAGACTTGGAAGTAGATAATATTTTTAACACGTGATTAAAGTATATATAAAGGGCACCATTTAAAAGAAAAATTAAAAAGAGAAATAAATATTATAAAAAGAAAAACTATAACTTGAAATAGGTCATGGCTGGGGAAAAGGACAGAGTCTCCCTTATTAATCTTGTAGGTTTTAACTTCTCAGTGCTTCTTCAGCTCTAGTTGGCCATCTTTCATTGTTGCTTTCATACCTACAACTATTTAGACTACCTTGTCTACTTCTGAAATCCACAAGAATATCCAAATTCCTGAGAATACCTTACATGGTTATTTATGCTGGTATTTACCTGTGTCTACATAACCTGATATAATATTTAATCTATGCCATCCATGTTCAACCCAAGCATCAGTTTGAGCTCACCTACCACTTGACAATTTAAGGAAAACTAATTTTAAGCAGCAATTGTATCATCTGTGGAAATATGGCATCCTTTCCAGAAACTTTTTTGTTTTCCTGCCTCTGCTTCAGTATTCGTTCATAGTGATGTCTTAACTCTGCTCCATGAATGTCTGCAAACATATATTGGCTCCTTTGCTGGTTTATAATAAAGGAACAAGCCTAAAAAATCAGTTTGCAAATCTTACTAGTACTCAAAAGATTTTCAGAAAGATATTAGGTCACAAAACAGCCTTCTACAATTTCGCTGGTTTCTATTTCACATTCTACTGATACCAGGATGAGATCTGTCACATAAGCATTTTGTTAGGGGAAATGCTTAGGAGGAAAATGAGGCAAAAGCCATCAGAACTTTGTGGAGACATCAGACCACAGTGTAGTCCTGATCGTTGTGAAGAAGAGGGAAAGGAGAAAGATTGGATGTAAGAGTCTTAAATCACACTGCAGTCTAAGAAAGTCAGACAAGACTGACTAGAAGTTATTGAACCAAAATTGCCCATTGGAGCAATCCTGCCTCTCCCAGGGATAGGGCCGCCTTAGTTTCCATGTTACACTTAGTCACTCACTTGTAGCAGCCCATGGGAAACATAGAAGAAGCAGAAATGCAGTGATGGATTTCAGAAGAGAGCAGCTCAGGTCATCAGACACTGGCATTCCTTGTATTAAAAGATCTGAAGGGCACATTTTCCTGACTGCCAGAGCTCATCCAGGGTACTACACAGATCATCCAAACACGTATGGGAATGATCTCACTGGCTTTGCTTCCTAAAAGAAATATCAGAAGACAGAGGTTAGTGAAATTGACTATATCTCCACTACCACTATGGTGTATTTCAGGACTACAATTGATATTTGTCCTCTCCCTGCTCCACTACCCATTGAAAAAGTCTCTCTCCTTGAGCAGACTTAGTTAAGCTCGGAAAACTCTTCCTACCTAAACATCAAACAGGGCTTCTGCTTCCATCCTTGCCAAGTCTAGCTTTAGCCAAGAATCCTGCAAAGGCACCTTTGGTATCTATTATCCTTGATATCTGACCAAGTTCCTCATCTGTTACCTTTGACGTATAAGTCCCTGACCTGCTTTCAGTAAGAGCCCTGTTGTTGCTTTAGCAAGAATCTCCCTATCGTTGATATCTCCTGTTAGTAATTTTCCATCTATTGACCCTCCTTACTCTCTTCTTTGGCTATAAATCCCCAGCTGTCTTTGCTTTATTTGGAGTTGCAATTAATCTCTCTACTGCAACAAACTTGAAGAAAGTCTTCCTTATCATTTTAGTAAGTGTCAGAATAATTTTTCCCCTCTGCCCCTCAGCTATCGCCTGGATAAGGTCCAGGTAGCTTACTTGACGGTAAATAAAACCTTCATGTCTAGGGACATTTTATTACTGTAAACTTCTCAGGTTGCAGTTACATGTGCCCATTCATAGTTACACGGGGGTAAAGGAGTACCAGGAAGCACCTGCAAAATCACTGAAGTTTCACATGTATCCATGATCTCCATTTTGTAAAAAGAGCCTGACTCCTCTTAATAATGAGTGTCAATTACCTTTGCCAGTATTGTGACTCTCTCCTCATCTGTGAGTCTCAAGACTCATTCTGTGTGGCTCAAGAACTTCAAAGGGCCCTGGCAGCATCTCATGGAACCCTTGCATAGTTACATGCTTAAATTTTAACTCTTGTTAGGACAAAAACTTCCAACTCCGCAGAAGCCAGAGCCAGTATTATAGCGAGACAGTTCGAAAAACATTCCATGTTATTTCTTTTCTTTTCTTAAGATTTTATTTATTTATTTGAGAGAAAGAGAGAGAGAGCACAAGCAGGGGCAAGGGCAGGGGCAGAGGGAGAAGCAGACCCCCCATTGCGCAGGGAGTTCCAATACAGGGCTCAATCCCAGGATCCCAGGATCATGACCTGAGCCAAAGGGAGGTGCTTAATTGACTGAGCCACTCAGGTACCCCTCCATGTTCTTTCTTTTTAAAAAAACAAAAACAAACAACAACAACAACAAAAATCTTCCAGGTTTTCAGGCATTTGACAGTTAGTTGGGCCCATGTAACTAATTCTGACCAATGAATGTCCTGAATCTCTTCTAGGCCAAACCAGTGAAGACCTGCCTATGGCACTGATGTTTCAAATGGTTCAGGTAAAAGGCATTGGAGTGAACTTCAGCAGGGTCAGTGAGTGACTGTGGATCTAATTCCCCACTAAAATGCATCAAACATTCTAGAGAAAAAAAATTTAATGAATTAAAGTCATATTTGATGTGATGATTTGATGATATTTGAGGTTTAATTTGTTACATTAGCCCAACATAATCTGAGTAATACATACCAAAAGATTTTTAAAACAGAATTTACTATCAATATTTTATGCAAGTTTATAAAAATGTATATTTATAGACATATATGCATATATATATACTTATATAACTAAATATAAAAAATGCATTGAAATGCTATTTTCCTCAGAAAATTTTGCTTTTCATATCAAGCTGACATAGAGTTGTTCATATTGTATATATCAAATAGAAATAGTATTGCTTTTTTTATGTGTAGAGTGAAGATCTGTGTTCTCAAAACTCCAATTTCAATATCCAGAATGAATGAGTGGTTTGATATCTTCCTCCATTTCAAGTTCCATTCATGGGCTCCCAGTTACACTGTATCTTAATAAAATTTTCTAAGACAGAATCAGATTGTTCCTGCTTACCTACATAAAACTGAATTGTTCTTGAGGTGCCCGGGTGGTTCAGTTGAGGGGCAGGCTCCTGAATTCAGCTCCAGTCATGATCTTAGGGTCCAGCCTCTATGCTCAGCGGAGTCAGCTTGAGGATTCTCCGTCCTCTCCTTCTGCCCTTCCCCTCACCCTATCTCTCTCACTGTCAAATAAATAAGTCTTTTTTTTTAAATATTTTATTTATTTATTTGACAGAGAGAGAGAGAGTATGTGCACAAGTAAGCAGAACGGCAGGCAGAGGGACAGACAGAGGCAAGGCTCTCTGCTGAGCAGGGAGCCCGATGTGGGGATCATTCCCCAAATCCTGGGATCACGACCTAAGCTGAAGGCAGAAGCTTAACTGACTGAGCAACTCAGGCACCCCATAAATAAATAAGTCTTTAAAAAAAGAAAAAACTGAACTGACCTTGATTCAGGTGCCCACACTGATCCAACCACATGTGGCCAAAGAAAAGGTCATGTGGTATGAAGCCAGGCTAACCCTTCAGTAATCACTGTGGATGGGGCATTTTCCCAGGAAAAAAAAAAAAAAAAAAAGGTCTAAACTAGCCAGAAACTCCTATTCGCCTACAAAATAGTGTGGGGTAGATTACCATTTATGATCTCACTTCTCACTTTTCCTTACATATAATTACATTTCAACCACAACCCTTTAATACTACCCCTGTACTCAGCAATTCAAAAAGTTTTATTTATTTTTTCAAAATTTCTCTTCAAATTTTCCAGCTACTTTTTGGCATTGCCATCAAGTACTGATCAATGCTTTCTTTCTGACTTTATCCCAGGTACATGGCCACCTACCATTAACAGTCTTATTTGTCAAATGAACAATATATATTTATTCTAACTACTAAAGCATAGTTCATAAGTATTCAGATTACTGAAAGCAGATGGATTTTTACTAGCAAAACTCTAATAAATTTGATATCAAACAGTTAACACTGCCAGGAGCTATTAGATCTGAAAGCAATCACCTTATAGAGTGCTTTTTGTCTAATTCATGCAGTGTATCATGCTACCCATGTGATGCTAAACAACATCCAAACTCCAACCAGGACAGAATACCAATGTGGCACACAAATGTGTCCCTACTTATAAACTAAGTAACAGCATGTTTTGCCATGATAACCATTTTAGGTTCAATTAACCATAAATAATAAATAGGCAACAAGTTCTCCAATTGTGTTCATGTGAATGGAAATCGGGTGGGTATTTATTTATTTACCTGCCATTTTGCCTAGACCCCAAAATAAAGCATCAAAAGTTTTTGCAGAAAAGAATACTGAGTAATTTTGACCAAATATGTATCATAATATTCAGTTAAGAAAGCACTGTACGGCTTCAAGGGCATAAAGTAAAACCATTAAATCTCTGGAAACTGCAAGATAATTCCAATCTTGGTGTTCCATTTGTTGTAGCCGAACAGGAAATAGTCTTCATTATTAAACATTCATCTATCACTAGCAATAATTATTTAATTCATAATTTTCAGTTAATTATGTATTATAGAATAAAAAGCAGACTTACGTCACAGGAACTGACAAGCTGTGCTGCCAGCCTTCTTTGTGTTATTATGCAAATCATGCACTTGATGTTAAAAACACATCGTATAGTAATTTTAGAGAGAAAATTTAATACACAGAAAGTTATCTTGACCATTTTATATTCAGTTCCTTTCACTTTTTTTTTACCAAGTTAAAAGCAATTCTGCAATAGGTTTAAAGCATATAACTGTAGGAAAAGACAGACTTTGAGAGAGCACTAATAAATACTCTCCCCTCAGAGAGAACTACATGGAATTAATTTCAGGAGGTGAAATACCCTCTACTTTTAGAAACTGACAAAGGAGCTTCCACAAGCTCTTTAAAAACTGACTTCAAAAAATTCAATCCTCTTTGTCCTATTACTCATGTTTCATATCACTGATTAAGTCTATTTTCTTTTATTCCCTTTCAACACACAAAGGAGCACTTTAATTTTAAAGAACTGTATTTTTTCCCCAGCCAAATGATTTTAGTTCATCTGTCATTTTACGTGAACAGGCTAATTCCTAAATCAATTTGAGTTTTTTAGATGACTCCAAACTTTGGCAACTGCTAAGAACTACAGAAGACACAAACATTGCATATCACATAATACTTGACTATGAGAGATTAATACACTTCTTGAGAGCAATATGTATGCATATATAGTAGTAAAGAGTTTTAAAGCAAATAAAAGACCTATAATATTCAATATAACCAGATTCCAAATATATTTCAAATAAAATAATCTCTACAAAAAGCAAGATGAGAAACATGTTGTTGGGAATTATAAAGACAGGCTTCCTGGAGCATTTAGAACTGGAAATAATCCTTCAGTAACCAATAAATTACTTTTAAGTGAAGACAGGGAAAAGAAAACATCTGATGTGTGAGAGGAAAGCAGAGATACCCTTCAAGTTCTGCAGAGATAAAGGGTGATTCATTTGAATTTATAAACCATCACATCTAGAATACTGCTTAATAGTTGAAAGTATAGTAGGATAGCTTCAGAGAAGAGAGTTTAGTAAGAATGGTATGAAGAGTCTGATCTCACAGGAAATGAAAGATAATAGCATGTTCTTAAATGAGAAAGTCACTCTTTCATAGCAATGCTTTTGGCATCACTTTATAGATTTCATTCCAAATAATTTCCATGTAATTAAAATTGGACCCTAGCTTTTATTAATTTCTGGTTATGAAAAATACCCGCAAAAGGAAAATTAATTTCTTCTTCAATTATCTATTTAGAGACATCTACTTCAAGCATACTTGAATAAAATGAAAGACATGAAGTTCTATGCCAATTAATCTAGTTTATAATCTTCTAAAGAAAGCTGAAAGTTCAAAAATTATATGAGATACAAGATAATATTTTCCATAAAATTGACAGAAAAAATTAATATGTATAAATCTAAATGTTCTGAGACAAGGAGAGTAGAATCAAAGTAAATAAAGTATTTCCTTAGGACTTCTTAAAGGAAGAGAACAGTTTCCTTCAGAAGAGTTATATAAACAATGAATCATCAAATAATGTTCTGAATTGCCTTTAGATATTACTACTTATGTTTCTGGAACTAACATTTTTTTTTAAGATTTTATTCATTTGTCTGAGAGAGAGAGAGAGAAAAATAGGCAACACAAGCGGGGGAATAGCAGAGGGAGAAGTAGACTCCCCGCTGAGCGGGGAGCCCGATGTGAGACTTGCTTGATCCAGGGTCCTGGGATCATGACCTGAGCAGAAGGCAGACACTTAACAGACTGAAACCCCCAGGAGCCTTATGAAACTAAAACATTTTTATTGAGAAATTATTTTAATAGAATGATTATCCTGAAAGCTCTACATACTGTTTTAGAGATCTGTGTTTTGTTTTGTTTTGTTTGCTTTACAAACTATATTCAGCTATTTAAACTTTGTGTGTTTTTTTCTACAAAATTATATTCACCTATTTTCTGTCATTATTTTAAACAACTAATTTATTACTTACTCCAATTTTTTAAATGACAGCATATTAACAAAATTTCTTTATATAGACATCAGGAATGCATTTTTGACACATTGCTAAATGGCTCAAAAAGAAAAATATCCAAGGTACCTGGATGGCTCAGTCAATTAAGTGTCTGCCTTTGGCTCAGGTCATGATCCCAGAAACGTGGGACTCAGTCCCACATTGGGCTCCCTGCTCAGTGAGGAGTCTGCTTCTCTGCCCCTCTCCTGGCTCATGCCCTCTCTCTCTCCCTCTTTTTCTCTCAAATAAATAAAATATTTAAAAAAGAAAAGAAAAGAAAAATATATAATGAATTACTTTGAAGGTATGGTCCCATGACCAGCAATATCAACCTCATCTGGAAATTGCTGAATGAAAAACTAAGGGGATAGGACCCACCAGTCTGATAAGACTCTGAGGTAATTCTGATAGAAGTTAAAATTTGAGAAAAACTTACATTACCGTGTTATATCTAAATGTTGTTTTAGTAAGATATTCTTATTTTGCATTAATAACATTTATCCTTCTTTGACAACTTATTATAATGTGGTTGTAATCTATTATTCTTTATCCATAGTAATGCATTTTATCTGCCATATAAATAACCCTTTAATGAGAAATTTAAATAGGCATGGCACTGAGTTGTTCTAAAAGTTTATGAGTAACAAATATGCTAGAAGTACAGGAAATGTGTAAGTTTTAAGTAATACAAAAATCTTGATTAATATATTGCCTACATAGAAAATATATGATTCTCCTTTACAGTAGAAGATAAATGTTAGCTTAAGCCAATATGCCTGACAAACATATATATATATGACAAACATACATGACAGCATGGATTTGTCAAAATCAGTAAATCATATGTATAATTGTTTAATTTTACCATATGTAATTTATATCTCAATAAAAGTGATGAAAATTTAAAGTATTACTTTACCAGTACACATAAACTCCTCTCTCCCATATTTAAACATCTCCACAGTAATTCCTTTTGTCCTGATTTAAATGTTATTTCTAAATTATATCATAGATTTATCAACCTAGATGAGCCAAGCAAAGGCAGTCCTGGAAACATTCTAAGTTGATAATTTAGCTTTGAATATGACAAAAGTAAAGTAAACTGATCTAAAAATAAGTTAAACTCTAGCCATTTCAGAGGAATCAGGAAATTATTCTATCTCTTATTCATGCTAACATAATGAATCCATGAACAGAGAGATCAGCACTTTCCTTAATAAGGATAGAGAAATTCTTATAATACATACTGTTTAAGCAATGTCATCCACTTTGTGACATAAAGATGTGCCTACAAGAAATGCATGGGCTTTTAAGTCAGATGGACATGATATTTAACACACTCGTCAACATGTAATAATTTTGGTCAAATTACTAAATCTCTTCCAGCCTCAATTTTCACAATCATATGTTAAGACTAAATAGATTAACATCACTGTAGTACCTACCATAATAGTAGGTACTCAAAAACTGGATAATATTGCTATTTTTCTTTAGCTGAAGCCATGCGACTCTATAGTTTCCCCCATCCTCATTAATTCTGATATATATAACTGATTGGCATTTGCATTCTATTCATCTCCCACATCCTCAAATAGGGATGACCCAAAAGCTTCTTAGTTTTTATCTTTTGGTGAGGACTGGTAGGCTTGAAGCAAGAAGGGGACAAACCAAGTAATGAGGATAAGTTCTGTGCCTTCAGTATTTTCTACACCCAAATTCCAGTATTGAGCCAATGAAACAGATGCCAATTCGTGGGGTTATTGCTGGAATTGCTGCTGGGCCCCTGGAAGTGGCTGGAAGTCACTGGAATTAGAACAATTTCCATGCATAAAGAAATAAACCAGACTGGAGAGCTACCTCCAGGCAGTGCTCACCCTGGTAACTATAATCTGAATGGATTTAATCTGCCCAGCCAGACCCTTAGAAATTCCAAGGGATAGTTGGACAGGCTTACTCGGTCTTTTTTATTAACCTTGCAGTAAATGCATCTCCATTTTTTTCATAATGAAGCTTTGTGGACTCTGCTTATTACATTATGATAGGGTCTTATTCTATGTGAAAATACCATAATCATCCCTTTTTATTTTCTGTTTTTCTGAGGCCTTCACATCTTGGGGCCTTGTTGACCCTAGAGAGACTAACCCTCCCAGAGCTAAATTAATTCCGAGAAATAGTAAAAGATTCACCTTAGAACATGGCTTTCTAAGCAAAATAACCAATTCTGAGGTCATATCCGCAACTCGTTTAGAGGGTTCTTATACTCTAAACCACTATTCACCCCAGGGCCAGGTACCAGACAACTAGAGACAGCCTCTATACTGGGATCTCACTGACATTACTCATATAAGCCAACCCTAATCCTGCTTATCCTGCCTCCCTTGCTTTCCCCAAGGAAACCACAATAACGGTTCTTGTCCATATTTTCCCCTCATTTTCCTGTGCCTCCTGAATGACCTTGGTGCTTCTCTGTGTGGTCCCCTGCATGGCAGGTATGTTACCTCTCCTTGGGAACTATGAGTAACAAACTATCTTTTCAAAAGGCAACGGTCTCATGACCTGTGGGTCTCACCATATCTGAATAATATTAAAATCTACATTTAGAACAAATGTGACAGATATTTAACCAGTACTTCTCAAATTTTAATATGCAAAAGAATCACATGGACATCTTGTTAAAATGCACATTATGAATCAATAGATCTGAAGTATGGACTTGCATGTCCAACAAGATTATGCCAAAGCTTCTAGTGTATGGACCACACTTTCTATAGCAAAGTACTAAACTAGATATATCCAGTTTCAATATTCTGTCTTATGTGAAATTTGGAAAATTATTTTACCTCTTCACAAATGGTTTCCTTCCTTATACAATGAAAATTAAAAAAAAAAAAAAATCCTACCTAATAAGGATAACATGAGGCAATATGGATAAAACAAACTTTCTTTAAGCTATAATTATATGTAAAGCTATGAAGAGCATAAACTGCCATGCAAATTATTTCAGAATATAAAGTACTTCACCCTTAAATACTATTGAAATAGCAATTTACATTTGGAATGCTTGTTATGGATTTTTTTTATATATGTTTATTAAAGTAAGTCTCCCAAGGTCACGTCCCTTTAACATCATTAACGTTATTTCTTATCTTCAGATAAAGTCAAAAGTAAACTCTATAAACATACTCGATAAACATACTCTATAAACAAACATAAACTCTATAAACATACAGCTACTATTGGTAACCCTCAAATTCAGAAAGATTTTCAAAATTAAATGTTGTTTTGAGATTCTGTTGCCCAGAGCACAGAGTGACTCAAAGTAGACCTACAGTTAGTCCTTGAACAATGCAAGGATTAGGGGAGCCAAAGGCTGATGCCGCCAAAAATCCAGATAACTTTGACTCCCTCAAAACTTAACTACCAATGGTCTACTGTTGACCAGAAGCCATACCAATAACAGAAAGTCAATTAACATGTTTTGTATATTCTATGTATCATATACTGCACTGTTACAATATTTTTTAAAACAATTTTTTAAACACTTATAATATCACAAATGTTTGAATGTGTAAGTTCAGAGGCACAAAGATTTTAAAATAGTTTGCTCACTATGGGATTCTTCTCTCCAAAATGTCTGAAGTTCTGCATAATGAAAACACTTTAATTTTTTTAATTTAATTTTTTCAATGTTCCAAGATTCATTGTTTATGCACTACACCCGGTGCTCCATGCAATACGTGCCCTCCACAATACCCACCACCAGTCTCACCCAACCCCCCACCTCCCTCCCCTCTAAAATCCTCAGTTTGTTTCTCAGAGTCCACAGTCTCTCATGGTTTGTTTCCCCCTCCGATTTCCCCCTACTCACTTCTCTCCATCTCCCAATGTCTTCTGTGTTACTCCTTATGCTCCACAAGTAAGTGAAACCATATGATAATTGACTCTCTCTGCTTGTCTTATTTCACTTAGCATCATCTCTTCTAGTCCCGTCCATGTTGATACAAAAGTTGGGTATTCATCCTTCCTGATAGAGGCATAATACTGCATAGTATATATGAACCATATCTTCTTTATCTATTTGTCTGTTGAAGGGCATCTTGATTCTTTCCACAGTTTGGCGACTGTGGCCATTGGTGCTATAAACATTGGGGTAGACACTGTATCAGTGTCTTTGGGGTAAATACCCAGTAGTGCAATTGCAGGGTCATAAGGAAGCTCTATTTTTAATTTCTTAAGGAATCTCCACACTGTTTTCCAAAGTGGCTGCACCAACTTGCATTCCCACTAACAGTGTAAGAGGATTCCCCTTTCTCCACATCCTCTCCAACACTTGTTGTTTACTGTCTTTTTAATTTTGGCCATTCTAACTGGTGTAAGGTGGTATCTCTTTGTGGTTTCAATTTGAATCTCCCTGATAGCTAATTATGATGAACATTTTTTCATGTGTCTGATAGCCATTTGTATGTCTTCTTTGGAGAAGTATCTGGTCATGTCTTCTACCCCTTTTTTAACGTGATTATCTGTTTTTTGAGTACTGAGTTTGAAGCGTTCCTTATAGATCTTGGATACCAGCCCTTTGTCTGTAGTGCCATTTGTGAATATCTTCTCCCATTCTGTAGGTTGCCTCTTTGTTTTGTTGACTGTTTCCTTTGCTGTGCAGAAGCTTTTGATCTTGATGAAGTCCCAAAAGTTCATTTTCGTTTTTGTTTCCTTTGCCTTTGGAGACGTGTCTTGAAAGAAGTTGCTCTGGCAGATGTGGAAGAAGTTACTGCCTATGTTCTCCTCTAGGATTTTGATAGATTCCTGCTTCATGTTGAGGTCTTTTATCCATTTTGAGTTTATCTTTGTATATGGTGTAAGAGAATGGTCAAGTTTCATTCTTCTATGCATAGCTGTCCAATTTTCCCAGCACCATTTACTAAAGAGACTTTCTTTTTTTCCACCAAATTTTTTTCCTGCTTTGTCGCACATTATTTGACCATAGAGTTGAGAGTCCATATCTGGGCTCTCTACTCTGTTCCACTGGTCTTTGTGTCTGTTTTTGTGCCAGTACCATGCTGCATTGGTGATCACAGCTTTGTAGTAAAGCTTGAAATCAGGCAAAGTGATGCCCTCAGTTTTGTTTTTCTTTTTCAACATTTTCTTAACACTTTGGGGTCTCTTCTGGCTCCATACAAATTTTAGGATTGTTTGTTCTGGCACTTTGAAAAATGCCGGTAGAATTTTGATCGGGATGGCACTGAAAGTATAGATTGCTCTGGGCAGTATAGACATTTTAACAATGTTTATTCTTCCAATCCGTGAGCATGGAATGCTCTTCCATCTTTTTGTGTCTTCAATTTCTTTCATGAGTGGTCTGTAGTTCCTCGAGTACAGATCCTCTACCTCTTTGGTTAGGTTTATTCTCAGGTATCTTATGGTCCTTGGTGCTATAGTAAATGCAATCGATCCTCTCATTCCTTTTATATATTTTCATTGTTAGGAATAAGAAAGCAACTGACTTCTGTGCATTGATTTTGCATCCTACCACATTACTGAATTACTATATGAGTTTTAGTAGTTTGGGGGTGGAGTCTTTTGGGTTTTCCATATAAAGTATCGTGTTATCTGTGAAGAGAGAGAGTTTGACGACTTCTTTGACAATCTGAATACCTTTTATTTCTTTTTGTTGTCTGATTGTTGTTGCTAGGACTTCTAGTACTATGTTGAACAACAGTGGCAAGAGGGGCATCCTTTTCGTGTTCCTGATCTCAAAGGGAAGGCTGTCAGCTTTCCCCATTGAGAATGATATTTGCTGTGGGTTTTTCATAGATAGATTTTATGAAGTTGGGGAATGTTTCCTCTATTCCTATACTTTGAATTGTTTTAATCAGTAACGAATGCTGTATTTTGTCAAAGCTTTTTCTGCATCAATTGAGAGGACCATGGTGGTTCTTTCTCTTCCTTATTGATTTGTTCTATCACATTGATTGATTTGCAAATGTTGAACCACACCTGCATCCCAGGGATAAATCCCACCTGGTCATGGTGGATAATGTTTTTAATGTACTGTTGGATCCTATTAGCTAGGATCTTGTTGAGAATCTTGGCATCCATATTCATCAGGGATATTGGTCTGAAATTCTCCTTTTGATGGGGTCTTTGCTTGGTTTAGGGATCAGGATAATGCCAGTTTCATAGAGAGAGTCTGGAAGTTTTCTTTCTGTTTTTATTTTCTGAAACAGCTTTGGGAGAATAGGTATTATTTCTTCTTTGAAAGTTTGGGTGAGTTCCCCAGGGAATTAATCAAGTCCTGGGCTCTTGTTTTTTGGGAGGTTTTTGATCACTGTTTCAATCTTGTTACTAGATATTGGTCTATTCAGGTTTCTTCCTGTTTCAGTCTTGGAAGTTTATAGGTTTCCAGGAATGCATTCATTTCTTCTAGGTTGCTTAACGTATTGGCATATAATTGTTGATAATAATTTCTGATGATTATTTCTATTTTTTGGTGTTAGTCGTGATTTCTCCCCTTTCATTCATAATTTTCTTAATTTGGGTCCTCTCTTTTTCTTTTGGATTAGTTTGTCCAGTGGTTTATCAATCTTATTGATTCTTTCAAAGAACCATCTTGTAGTTTCGTTAATGTGTTCTACTGTATCTCTAGTTTCTAACTAATTGATCTCTGCTCTAATCTTGATTATTTCCCTTCTTGTGTGTGGGGTTGGCTTAACTTGTTGATTTTCCAGTTCTTTAAGGTGTTAAGAGAGCTGGTGTGTTCAGGATTTTTCAGGTTTTTTGAGTGAGGCTTGGATGGCTATGTATTTCCCCCTTAGTACCGTCTTTGCCATATCCCATAGGTTTTGAACTGATGTGCCTTCATTCTCACTGGTTTCTGTGAATTGTTTGAGTTCTTCTTTGATTTCCTGGTTGATCAAAACATTCTTGAGCAGGATGGTCTTTAGCTTCCAAGTGTCTGAATTCCTTCCAAACTTTTTCTTGAGGTTTATTTCCAGTTTCAAAACACTGTGGTCTGAGAATATGTAGGGAATAATCTCAATCTTTTGGTATCAGTTGAACCCTGATTTATGACCCTGTATGTGGTCTAGTCTAGAGAAAGTTCCATGTGCACTCAAGAAGAATGAGTATTCTGTTGCGTTAGGGTGGAATGTTCTGTATATATCTATGAGGTCCATCTGGTCCAAAGTTCTTGTTTCTTTATTGATTTTCTGCTTGAATGATGTGTCTATTACTGAGAGTGTCATGTTAAGATCCTCTAAAATTAATGTATTCATATCAATATGACTCTTTATTTTGATTAACAGTTGGCTTACATAGTTGGCTGCTCTGATACTGGGGGCATAAATGTTTACAGTTGTTAGATCTTCTTGGTGGATAGACCCTTTAAGAATGATGCAGTGTCCTGTATCTCTGACTATGGCCTTTAGCTTAAAATCTAATTTATCTGATATGAGAATCACTACCCCAGCTTTCTTTTGAGGCCCATTGGCATGAAAGATGGTTCTCCATCCTTTCACTTTCAGTCTGGATGTATCTTCAGTTTCTAAATGTGTCTCTTGTAGACAACATATGGACAGGTCCTGTCATTTTACCCAGTCTGCAACCCTGTGCCATTTTATGGGAGCATTTAGGCCATTTATGGTGAGAGTGATTATGAAAGATACATTTTTTATTGACATTGTGTTGCCTATGACGTCCTTGTTTCTACAAATTGCCTCTGTAAATTTCTGTAAATTTATTCTTAAAATTCTGTAAATTTCTTCCTTTAAAGAACCCCCCTTAATATCTCTTGTAGTGTTGGCTTGGTGGTCACATACTCTTTTTAATCTTGCTGGTCTTGGATAAAGTATTCTTGGCTGCATTTTCTTCTCATTTAATGCCCTGAATAGGGCTTACCAGCCCTTCCTGGCTTGCCAGGTTTCTGTGGACAGGTCTGACATTATTCTGATGGACCTTCCTCTGTACATAAGGATTCTCTTCCCTCTGGCTGCCCTTAGGACCTCTTGTCTAAAATTATGATTCATGAATTTCACAATTAAGTGTCTGGAGGTCTTTCTGGATGTATAGATCTTGGGGGGTATCCTTTCTGCCTCTTGAACATGAACACTTGTTTTATTCCCCAGATTGGGGAAATTTTCATCCAGAATTTGTTCAACTATATCTTCTAGTTTTCTCCCTTTCTCCACCCCCTCAGGGATCCCAATAATTCTGATGTTGCAATGTTTCATGGCATCATTTATTTCCCTAATTCCGTTTTCATGGCTTCTAAGCTATTTGTTCCAAGCCTCCCCCTGATCCTTCTTTACTATCAGTTTGTCTTCTAGATCACTAATTCTAACTTCTGCCTCAGTTACCCCAGCTGTTAGAGTATTTAGATTAGATTGGATCTCATTGATAGTATTTTTAACTTCTGCCAGATCAGCTCTCAATTCCACCCTTAGAGATTCTATGTTGTCTCTAATGGTTTTCTCCAACCTAGCCATTGCCTGGATAATTGTTACCCTTAATTCCCTTGCTGACATACTGTTTATGTCCATATCCAATAATTCTGTGGCAAAGGATACAATCTCTGAATTTTCATCTGTTGGGTACTCCTCCTCCTAGTCATTTTAGTAAGTGGTGGTTGAGGGGATGTATAGTTGAATGTATCAACCATGATCCAGGTAAGGTGTACCCTCTCCACCGATGTCTTCTGTCCCCATAGAGACCCAGAAGTGTATAATATTATACCTCAGGCTGATTTCATTGGTGTTCAGAGTGTTCTGGTAGATATTTGGCTCACTTTAGGGGACCATTTGAAACAGAGTCTCCTACTTCTCCCCCATCTTGCCTCTTCCTTCACAAAACAACTTTAAAAATAGTCGAAAATACTTTAATTTTTATGTTCTAGTTAGCAAGTATTTTAACACTACCCCACACTAACTATAATAATTTAATATTCCTGACTTGTTTTGTGATTTATTATAGAAGTCGCAGTAACATGCTGCTCTTCAAAACAATGGGAGCATATTTGTGACAAAGAAAACTGTTTAATTAGTCTCCTTTTTCAAGACTAATTGCCTGTCAACTAGTTAAACCATCCTTCTGAAAATACATTTCTTGTGGTAGCCATTTAAATTGTAAGTTGTACTCTTAAAGATACTAGGTGCTATAAATCTTGAAAAAATTCAATGTCATATTTGTTATTTTGGAAAAAAAATCCACATTTCAAAAAAGGTACTCAGAACCTATATTCAAGAGAAAAATATGAAAAGGGTTTGGTGGGTCACTTATTTTGATTAAGTTATACATCAAGCTCATAATTAAAAGGTGAAATATTTTCTCTATATCACAGCACCATTCTTCATTTAATATTGCTTAAAATATTGCTGTTTTGAGTTTCAAGGGCTTTTTTTTTTGTTTGTTTCAAATAAGAGGCTACAGAGTGTACCGTGACTGAATATTAATGTTGTAATAATGTTGTAACTCAAAGGAAAGATGAAGCCTATTCTTAGGTCTCCCATTTTAGTTCTGCTTAAAGTGATTATAAATTTTCAGTCTGTGGGTACTTCTGTGTGGTAAAACTCATTCATTCTGTCACAAAAATAAATTTACCTCTAGAAAATATAAAACATAATTCAATAAATACTAATAGCATTACTAAAGCTTAAGTAAGGTCTGTTCCTTACTTCATTTTTCAATAACTCATTATGCATCAATCCAGCTAAATCTAATGTTAATTAGGTTCCAACTGCATATACTAAATAACAAATACCATTTACCCATTATGTTTTGTTCCGTTAGATGATTGGAAAAAACTCTTGCAATGATACAAACAGAAAACAAAGATAACGAAGTCAGATAAGAACACTACAAGAAAACTACAGGTCAGTATTCCAGATAAATATGAATGCAGGAATTCTCAACAAAACACTAACAAACAAAACTCCTTACTACATTAAAAGGATCATACAGAACAATCAAATGTGTTTTATACCTGAAACTCAAGGATGGTTCAACATACTGAAAATAATGAATTTGATATACCACATTAATAGAAAGGTAGCTAAAAATCCTATGACACTCTCAACAGAGTAAAAAAAAAAATGTCCAAATTCAATACCCATTGTTATGAAAACTGTTAACATAGTGGGAACAGAAGAAGACATACCTCAACATAATAAAGACCATATATGAGAAGCCCACAGCTAACATCATAATCAATGGTGAAATACCAAATCTTTACCTCTAAGATCAAGAACAAGGCAAGTGTGCCCACTGTCACTGCTCCTATTCATTGTGATACTGGAAGTCATAGTCTGAGCAATTAGGCAAGAAAAAGAAATAAAAGGTAGCCAAATTAGAAAGGAAGAAATAACATTATCTTAATTTGTAAGTGACATGATCTTAGAAACAAAAAATTATAAAGACTCCACCAAAATACTCAGAAGTAATCAACAAATTCAATAAAGTTTCAGAATACAAAATCTGCATACAAAAATCAGATGGAGCCAAGGCTTACAAATTCTCCAGGAAAGCTGGCCTAGTAGTTGGCTTATAATATCCTATTCTTAAAAGTGATGAGAAAGGTCATTTTCACACAAGACAGTAATTTAGCAAATTTTGGAAGCCTCATAAAGAATATAATTCATTCATATTTATAAGTGCTATTCTTAAAATTTAGTGAAAACATTTCCCTTGAGGTGCCTGAGTGACTAAGTTGGTTAAGCACCTGACTCTTGATTTCAGCTCAGGTCATAATCTCAGGGTCTGGGATTGATCCACACTCACAGGGAAGTCTGCTTGAGGATTCTCTCTCTCCCTCTCCCACTGTCCCTCCCCTGACTCATGCACACTTACACATGACCTCTCTCTCTCTCTCTCCCTCTCTCACATAAATAAATCTTTAAAAAGGAAAGAAAGAAAATGGGCCCCTCCAGGGATTTTGTTAGTAATCTGACTAGCTAAACAATAAAGGCTTTAAAAAATCCCACAAAAGATTTCTGAAGAAAAATTCTAGACAGAAATTCATTCTATGGCCTTAGAAGTTAATCAATTGTTTATGGTTCTATCCTTGTAAAACAAATTCAAGAAAAGCTATATGGATAATTAAGAATAGTAGTACATCTATGAAATAATCAGGACAAATATAATGAGAATGGCATTTTTATAATCAAAAATCATCTTTGGAAATAATTTATGGTGACAAGTAGGACCCTGGCAGGAAAGTTTGTCAAAGATTTTGTAAAGAACAGAAGAAATTACTGGATATTCTTTCAATGTAGTTCTAGAACTCCAACAGATGCTCTTAGGTATTATCAGAATACATAAAAATGTGCACCATGATTTCTCCTATGTTGAGTAGACTAATTTATATGTTGGGATTTTTTTTAAGGATTTATTTATTTTGGGGCAGGGGGCAGATGAAGGGTGACAGAGGCAATCCCAAGCAGACTCCCTGCTGAGCTTGGAGCTGAAGTCCTGACCTTAGTGGAATCCAAAAGTAGGATGCTTAACTGAATGAACCACCCAGGCAACCCTACTTCTTTTGTCATTTTTCTAATTCCAAATTCCAATTGTTAATTGATGGCCTATAATGTTAGTATATTAACCTATATCTTGCAAATTTGCTATGCTTACTTAATACTTAGGAGAGTTCCTATAAATTATGTGGAGTTCTCTACATGGACAATCATTTTATCTGTAAATAAAGACAGTTTAATTTATTTTCAATCTCTATACTTTAAATATCTGTACTTTATCATACTTTGTACTATTTCCATTATTGTAATTTGTTACAGTGTGTCTTTTGGCTCAGAATGTGCCTTGTATCTTAGTAAATATTCACATGAGCTTGAAGATATTGCATATTCTTCCACTGTACAAGATTCTAAAAATACAAACTAAATCAAGTTGATTGACAGTGATGTTCAGCTCCACTATAGCCTTACTAATTTACTACCTATTGGATCTGTCAACTAACAAAAAGAGGAATGTTGAAGTCCCCTATAATAGTGATTCAACCATTTTTTCTTCTTAGTTTTACACACTTTTATCTCACATATGCTGATTCTACCTTCTTAGTTACATATACATTAAAAAATTATGTCCTCTTAGAGAACTGATCCCTTTATTATCATATAATGCTCCTCCTTAGCCTGATAATCTTATTTGTTCTAAAATTTGCTTTAAAATTAACATAGCTATTCCAACTTTTTGATTAGTGTTACCATGCTATACATTTCTCCATCTCTTTGCTTTTAATTTCTTTGAATCCTCATATTTAAAGTGGATTTCTTATAGATAATACATATTTGTCTATAGTCAATTAATCAACTCTAATTAAATTGGTGTAGACAATTCATATTTAAAATAATTATTGCTATATTTAGATATATAGCATATTTGTAATAGTTATTTTTTTCTTGCATTTGATTTCCCATCCACTTTATTGATATAAGGCTCACAAGTATATATTGCACATATTCAAGGTCCAATACATGATGTTTTAATATATATATACAGTGTGAAATGATTACCACAATCAAAGTAATTAACATATCCATCATGTCACATAGTTAACAGTCTTCTGTATGAGGAGGACACTTAAGATCTGCTCTCTTAGCAAACTTCAAGTATAAAATACATTATTATTAATTACATTTACCATCCTGTATATTATGTCTGCAGAACTTATTTATCTGAGAACTCACTTTGTACCCTTTAACAACACCTCCTCCCTTCTTCCAGTCCCCAGCCTCTGATAACCACCATTATACTCTCCACTACTGTGAGTCTGACTTTTTATATTTCACATATAAGTGAAAGCATGAATTGTTTGTCTTTGTGTCTGGCTTATTTCACTTAAGATAATATATTCCAGTTTATTCATGTGTTCACAAATGGCAGGATTTCCTTTTTTATGACTGAATAATATTCCCTTATTACTTTGCTTTATCCTTTGTCCAATGACAGACACGTAAATAGCTGGTCATCTTCTTTATCTACTACCCACTAACAAGTACCTAGATTGCTTCCACATCTTGGTTATTATGAATAATGCTGCAATAAACATAGGAGTACAGATACAATATTTCAAGATACTGATTTTATTTCCTTTGGATATACACCCAGAAGTGGGACTGCTTTTTAGTTTGATGTAGTCTTACTTGTTTATATTAGTTTTCATTGCAAAAGCTGTTATATCCAAAAAATCACCAATACCAATGTCAAGGAGCTTTTTTCCATAGGTTTTCTTTCAGGAATTTTATGATTTTAGGTCCTACATTTATTCTTTGGCTCTTTTTGAATTGGTTTCTATGTATGGTGTAAGAATCAAATTTTATTCTTTTGTATGTGGATATCCAGCTTTCCTGACATCATTTTTTACAAAGTATATCCTTCCCTATGAATATTCTTGGCATCTTTTTCAAAGATTACTTAACCCTATATGCTAGGATTTATTTCTGCATTATATATTTCACTCAAATGGTTTATGCACCTATGTGTATGACAGTACCACCTTGTTTGATTAGTACAGCCTTGAAATATATTTGAAATCAAAGAGTGTGATGCTTGCAGCTTTGTTCTTCTTGCTCTGCATTGCTTTTGTTATTCAAAGTCTTTTGTGCAGTCTTTTTCCTTTTTCCATTTTATGACTGTTTTTTTAATTTCTGAGAAAAATGCCATTGGAATTTTGACAGACATTATGTAGAATCTGTATATCAATTTAAGTGGATATTTCAACAATATTCATTCTTCCAATCCATGAACATGGGAGATGTGTGTGTGTATTACTGGAACATGGAATGTTTATTTGCTTCTGTAATTGTATCATCAATATTTTATAATTTTCAACATGAATGTCTTTTACCTTGGCTAAATTGCTTCCAAAGAGGCACCTGGATGGCTCAGTCAGTTAAGCGTCTGCCTTTGTTTGGCTCAGGTCAGGATCCCATGGTCTTAGGATTGAGTCCTGCATTGGGCTCCCTCCTCCACAGGGAGTCTGCTTCTCCCTCTGTCCACTCTCGCATTCATTCTTTCAAATTCTCTCTCTCTCTCTCTCAAATAAATAAAATAAAATGTTAAAATAAATAAATAAATAAAATGTTAAAAAAATAAATTTCTTCCAAAGTATTCTATTATATTAATACTATTGTACATGAAATTATTTCTTAATTTCCTTTTTTGATAGCTCATTATTAGTGTACAGAAATGTAATTGGTTTTTATATATTTGTTTTCTATGCCCAAAATGATATTTTTTAACTTGGTAAAGGTTTTTAATTTTAAACTCAAAAAGAGAAAACATCCACAATAGAAAAGATTAAACTTACCTGCTCTGAAGAAATATATTTAAAAAGATGAAAGGTTAAAAAAAAATCAAAACCCCAAATAATGATAGAAATAGATGCGTACTCTGTAAAAATCTGGACTGACTGTTGAATCATTCATATCCGTTCAGTATTCAGAGCATGGGGTAAAAGCAGAGTATAAAATCATTTAAACCCTAAGATTTTGCCATTTTACTTTACTCAACCAACTTTACTGAATTTGTTGATTATGTTTTAACAGTTTATTTGAGTTTTTAGGGTTTCCCAATGTAAGATCATGTCATCAAAAAACAGACAATGTGACCTCTTTTCCAGCTTTGATGACTTATATTTCTTTTTCCTGCATAATTGCTCTGGCTAAGATTTCCATTACCACATTAAATAGAACTGGTGAGACTGGGCACTTTTGTTCCTGACCTTAGAGAAAAAGTTTTCAGTTTTCCACCATTGATAAGTAAGATGTAAACTACTGGCCTTTATTATGTTGAGGTACATTCCTTCTTTACTTCGGTTGTAGAGCTTTTTTTTTTTTTTTTTTTTTTTTTTTCATGAAAAGGTGTTAAATTTTATCAAATTTTTTTTCTGTATCTATTAAGATGATAAAAGGATTTTTATAGTTCATTTTTTCGTGGCTATATCACATTTTCTGACTTGGGGATGTTGAACCATTCTTATCTTTTTTTTTAAAGATTTATTTATTTATTTATTTGAGAGAGAGAGAGAGAGAGAGCATGTAGGGGGTGGGGAGGGCAGAAGGAGGGAGAGAGAGGGGCACCTGCGTGGCACAGTGGGTTAAAGCTTTGCCTTTGGCTCAGGTCATGATCCCAGGGTTCTGGGATGGAGCCCCACGTTGGGCTCTCTGCTCACCAGGGAGCCTGCTTCCGCCTCTCTTTCTCTGCCTGCCTCTCTGCCTACTTGTGATCTCTGTCTGTCAAATAAATAAATTAAATCTTAAAAAAAAAAAAAGAAGAAGAAGAAGAAAGAAGAGGAGGGAGAGAGAATCTTAAGCAGACTCTCCACTGAGCATGGAGCCTGACGTGGGGCTTGAACTCAGGACTCTGAGATCATGACCTGAGCTGAAATCAAGAGGCAGACACTTAACTGACTGAACCACCCACACCCCAACGCTGAACGATTCTTTCATCCTAGGGATAAATTTTACTTAATCATAGTATATGTTCCTTTTACTGTAAAGTTGAATTTGGTTTGTTAATATTTTGCTGAGGACTTTGCAACTTTGTTCATCAGGAATACTGGCATATAACTTTCTTATAATATTCATGCCTAACTTTAGTATAAAGGTAATGCTGGCCTGGATAAATGAGTTTGGAAGTGTTCCCTCTTCAATTGTGGGGAAGAATCTGAGAAGAACTGGTTGATTCATCTTAAATGTTTGGTGGAATTCATCTGTGAATCCATTCAATCCTGGACTTCTATTTGGTGGGAGATTTTTGATTAATAATTCAATCTCCTTTACTGGTCTGTTCAGATTTTCTTTCTTTCTTTTTTTTTTTTTTATGATTCAGTCATGGTAGGTTGTATGTTTCTAAGAATTTATTCAGTTCTTCTAGGTTATCCAGTTTGTTGGTGTGTAACTGTTTACTCTTACAATGTTTTGTATTTCATGTTGTTAGTTACGATGTCTCCTTTTCCACTTTTTATTTTATTTATTTATTATCTGATTTATCTTCTCCTACTTTTTCTTATTCTAGATTAAGGTTTGTCAATTTGGTGCGGTTTTTTTTTTTTCCCCCAAATAAATCAACTCCATTTCCTTGATCATTTATATTGTTATTCTAGTCCTATTTCACTTATTTCTGGTATGATCTTCGATATTTCCTTCCTTCTGCTAAGTTTTGGCTTAGCTTATGTTTATTTTGCTAGTTCTTGAGGTGTATAGTTAGGTTGTTTGAGAATTTTCTTTTTTCTTAATGAAGGTATTTATCCATATACATTGCCCTCTTAAAACTGCTTTTGCTATATTCCATAAGTTTTGTTATGTTAGGTTTCCATTTCCATTTGCTCCAATAAATTTTTTGATTTTCCTTTCAATTTCTTCTTTGACCCACTGGTTGCTAACATATTGTTTAATATCTTCATATTTGAGAATTTTATATTTCTCCTATTACTGATTTCTACTTTCATACCACTGTGGTCAGAAAAAGTACTTGATATAATTTCAATCTTACTAAATTTATTAAGACTTGTTTTGTTACCTGACATATGTTCAACTTTGGAGGATATTCTATGAGCACTTGAGAATGTACATTCTGCACCTATCAGGTAGAATGTTCTGTATATGTATTAGGTCCATTTAAAGTGTAGTTCAAGTTAATATTTTCTGATTAATTTTCTGTGTGGATGAGCTATCCACTGTTGAAACTGAAGTATTGAAGTCTCCTAATTACTTTTTTCCCTACTATTACTTTGTGTCACTGTTTATCCCTTGTAAGCAGCATTAAATTGTAACTTCTTTTTTTAACTACCCAGCCACTGTATGCCTTTTGATTGGATAACTTAATTCATCTAAATTTAAAGAAATTATTTTTTAAAAATAAGTAATTATTAATGGTAAGGACTTAACATTGTCATTTTGTCAGTTGATTTTTGTCTGTTTTGTAGTTCTTTTCTTCCTCTCTGTCTTTTGGGATTTTATGATTTTCTATAGTGATATGCTCATACCCTGTCTCTTTAACTACTACGCATTAACTATACATTTTCATTTTGTTCTTATTATGAGTTTTATTACATAAAACATCTTGTAACTCTATTTTCATATACAAAACCCCACACTTACACTTCTCCCTTCTACATTTTATGATTTTGTTGTCACAATTTACATCTTTTTGTATGTGTATCCATTGGCAAATTATTGTGGCTATAGTTATTTTTAGTGTTTTAGTTTTAGTACTCTCATCTTTATCCTAGAGTTAAAAGAGGTTTATACAAAGTATTCTGAACTTGACTATATACTAGTGATTTCTATACTGTCATATCTTTTCATGTTACTACTTAGCATTCTTTTATGTCAGTTTGAATAACCCCCTCTTGTATTTCTTATAAAGTAGGTCTAGTTTGATGAACTGCATCAGCTTTTGTTTATCTGGAAAAGTGTTTATCTTGCCTTCATTTCTGAAGTATAACTTTGCTGGGTAATGCATTTATTTTTCTTTCAGCACCTTGAATATATCAACCCAGGTTCTGAGAAATCTGTTAATAGCTTTATGTGTGTTCCCTTATATGAGAAATGTTTTTACCTTTTTTCTCTTACTGCTTTCAAAATTCTTTGATTTTTGAGTTTGATTATAATGTATCTTAGTGAGGTCTTCTTTGGGTTCAACCTGTTTGAGGATTTTTAATAGACAAGTATCTGGACTTCTACATCTCTCCCAGAAACGGAACTGTTCAACCATTATTTCTTTCAATATGTTTTCTGCTCTTTTCTTTCAATCTTTTCCTTTCAGTTCTCCAACAATGCAAACATTAGCTCTTTTTATGGTGTTTAAGAAATCCTGCAAGTTTTCCTCATTCTTGTTCTTTTTCTTCTGTTTCTTCTCTAAATAATTTCAAATAATTTCTCTTTAAGTTTACAGACTCCTTCTTCATGATTGAGTTTGCTATAAAAAGCTCTTTATGGCATTTGTAATTTTATTCAGCTACAAAATTCCTGTTTGGTTCCTTTTTATGATTTTTATTAAGCTTCTTATTTTGTTCATGTATTTTTTCCTGATTTTACTGAGATATATGTTTTCTCCTATAGCTCTCTGAGCTTCCTTAAAATAATTACTTTCAATTCTCTGTCAATCAATTGATAGATTTCTACTTCTTTGAAATTGGTTGCTGTTTATTTGGTGGTGTCATGTCTCCTTGACTTATCATGTTCTTTGAACACTTTGCATTGTTCTCACATTTAAAAAAGGAACAAATCTCCTTCTCTGAGCTTTACTGCTGCTTCAGGAGACAGACTTCTTCACCAGTCAGCTCAGATATGGTTTCTGAAGCTCTCTCAGACCTTTTCTGTAGGCACACCTGCTCCAAACCTCTTGTTCCTATTTAGGAGGGGTTGCAGGAAGGTCGAGGTTAAGGTTGTATGCCATGTCTCCATTCTGCAAAGCCAAGCCTGGTGCTGAGAGCCTCCAGTTTGTTACCCTAGAATGTGCCCTGAAATACTCAAGTTTGTGTTGCATTCTCTTAATCTCAGAGTGGGTCTGGCATTCGGTATATGCTCATGAGCCATTTACAAAGACTCACACTCATTATCCATGAGATTGAATATGGGAAGGCAGCCACAGGTGTGTGGTTGAGGTGTATGCAGAGTTGAGTGTGCCCGTGGCCCAGCCGTAGGGTCCACAGGCACGGCATCCAAAGGCTTACTGATAGTGCCTAAAAAGTAGTTAGTAGGATCTCTGGCCTTTTGTTAAGTTCTGATCCTTGGTTGCTATAACTTCCCGTTTCCTTGCTCCCAGTATCCTCCTGTCTCTCTCAGTTATGCCAATCATCTCCATATTCTGGGTATGGTGAGAAAGATGTAGATTTTGTGAGCATCATTCCATACAGTATGAGAAAACAAGTACTCACTCACTATACTCTTGCTTACCCACATTTGAGAAATTATGGGCAGAGGGGGTTTCTCTTGGCACTGAACTGTGGCTGCCTTGGGGTAAAGATGAAATGCATAAAGTAAAACTGTATTCTCAGGGGCACCTGGGTGGCTCAGTGGGTTGGGCCTCTGCCTTCAGCTCAGGTCATGGTCTCGGGGTCCTGGGATCGAGCCCCGCATCGGGCTCTCTGCTCGGCGGGGAGCCTGCTTCCTCCTCTCTCTCTGCCTGCCTCTCTGCCTACTTGTGGTCTCTCTGTCAAGTAAATGGATAAAATCTTTAAAAAAAAAACAAAAAACCTGTATTCTCAGATTTTTTGTTCCAGTGGTATGCTGGAACTTCTCTGTTGGAATCCTCAACTCCCAAAAAGGTATTCTTGTCTATGAGTAGTTGTCAAAATCAATGTTCTGGGGAGGGACAAAAGCAGAAAATTCCTATTCTCCCATCTTGCTGAAGTCATTACCTTGTTACACTTCATTTTCCCTTTACCCCCCTTTTTCAGTCTTCTCTGCATTTAATTGACCATTTTTGTGTAAAATTAGCATATATCCTATCCTAGTTCATAAATACTTCTTTTTAGCATTTTTTAGTGGATGCCCTATTGTTTACAATACATATTTTTAACCAATCTAATTTTTCAAGTAACATAATACTACTCTAAATACTACAGTGTACTTTTTTTTTTAAAAAGATTTATTTATTCATTTATTTGACAGACAGAGATCACAAGTAGGCAGAGATAGAGGAGGAAGCAGGCTCCCTGTTGAGCAGAGAGTCTGATGCGGGGCTTGATCCCAGGACCCTGAGATCATGACCTGAGCCGAAGGCAGAGGCTTAACCCACTGAGCCACCCAGGCACCCCTGCAGTGTACCTTTTATGCAGAACCTTTTATTATAGTAGTTTTAGTCCCCCTCTTGTTCATATAATATTGCTATTACTCATTTCATATACCCATACGCAAGAATCATTTAATATGCTGTTCTTATTAATGCTAAAATAATTATATTTTAGATCAGTGAAAAATAACACAGAACATAATTATTTTCTTTTAGCTTTACTTCTTCTCTGATGCGTATCCCTCTTTTATTCGATCCAAGTTTCTGACCCATAAAATTTTTGCTCTGCCTGAAAAACTTCTTGTAACATTGTGAGTGAGGTCTGCTAGCAATGGATTCTTTTTGCATTGCATTCCAGTTTGGAATGTTTCTATTAACCCATCTTCAAATTCATTAACTCTTTACTCGCCTATGTGAGGTCTACTGATTGGTGGTATGGTACATCTAAAACATTTTTCTTTTCTGCTACAGAGTTTCTGGTTTATAGCATTTCCTTTAATTCTTCATAAGACTATCTATATTTTTTCTTATATTGACTATGTGTTTTTATATGTTCTCTACTTTTTCCATTAGAGCCCTGAACATATTAATCACAGCTTCTTAAATTCTCTGTCTGATAATTCCAGTATCTATGTCATGGTTCTCACACCTGGTTCTCACAACTGCTTTATATCTTCAGAGTGGTTTTTTTTTCCCCCCTTGGTTTTGTTGGGGGGGGATGTGTTTTGTTTTGTGGCAGGATTTCTTTTTTTGTTGAAAGAGGAACCTGCTATATGGGTAACAGGGACATAAGTAAAAAAGCCATTTTTCTAAAACTGTTTAAAGTGTAGAGTGTGATATTTTATATATATATATATATATATACACACACACACACACACACACACACACATATATGTGTATACACACACACACACACTTGATTGTGGTGATCATTTCAGTGTGTGAATATATATATATTTAATTCTCACACTAAAAGAATTGTAACTATGTGAAGTGATAAATGTGTTATTCACACACTGAAATGATCATCACAATGAAGTTAATAACACATTTATCACTTCACATAGTTACAATTCTTTTAGTGTGAGAATTTACATTAATCCAGGTAGAAGGTGGGCTATGTTTAATGTTTATTTTAGCATTATGTTCCAGAAACTTGAAATTCCTGTTGTGTCCTCATTCTTATCTCTGCTGTTGACATCAGGCTTCCCTTTGTGCTCTCCTCAGGAAAAGTATGCATCTTGCAGCTCTTCCACCGGCAATCCCCCATTATGACATTAGAAGTCTGTTGGTGTGGTAGTAAGTTGTGGGGGAAGAAAAGCATTCTATATTCACCTAATTAAATCTCGGTCTTTCATTGGGCCTCTGTCTTCAGATCTGACCTTCCCAGTGTCCAAACGTACTGCTTTTATTTTTCTCCCAGCCTTCTGTTCCCTTCAATGGCCCCAGCATTCCTGATTTATATTCTTGAAAACCTGACCCCTCTTACTAACTATATTTTTCTTTTTATCTCCCTTAGATGAGACAAGAAGACTGGAGAAAGTTGAATTGGGAAGGAATTTCCTTGTGATTAATAGTCAGAATTGAATTCTGGCAGAGTCTCATTTTCTAGAGAATAGGGACTTTCTTTTTTCTTTTTCTTTTTTTCTTTTTTCTTTTTAATGGAGAAGGTTCCTGATGTATGTTTTAATGGTTATTCTTCCTGACTACCATAACTACTATTTTGGAGACCCCTAAAGATTTCTGTAGATACCTGTCAAATTCTTAAAAAGCAACAGACAAGCTCCTTATCTGCTCAAGCATCAGCATCACAAAAAATTTAACAAATTAATATAAATTTATATAAGACTTTGAGTTCCTCAAGTTCAAAACTTTTACTTTATAATCATATGACAACCACCTAGACCTCGTGCTATATGAGTGTTTCTCTGGGCTATACTAATAAATGAGTTTCCAACTTCTTTTATGATGTTTAACAATCAAATGCCCTATATATGGTCATATACAGTAGAATGCAATAAAAAAAAAGCTAAAATATCAAAAAAGGTTTTAGGTGCTGAATTATGAAAAGGGTTCAATTCATACATTATTAATGTGAGCCATATTCTTTAAATGGAAATGCATGTCTACTAAGACTACAAAAACTATATAATAGTGGATAAAGTTCCAGGTACCTTTAACATTATCTCAAATCTAAATCATGTTGAATTTGATCTTCACTAGCACTGTTGTAGATTATTATTTATTAAACATGCAACCTATAACCTTTTGATTAATAAATACTTCTATGTTCTACTTTATAAAGTTAGATTATCTCTTCAATTTAATTGCCAGATGAAACACATCATTCATTAAAATTATATATTATAACCTTGAGGCAGAACACTTCATACTTTTAATACAGACCTAAAGAAATAATTAATAAACTCAACGTGCAATACAAATAATTGAAGATAATATAGTGGGCTAAACAGAATGTTTAATTCACTCAATATTAAATAATATACTGCTAAAATAACCTTTGGCTTATAGATTTTTTATATGGACTATAAAACAAAGTGCAGTAGTGCCATCTCCTGGAAGGTGTGGAACAGGAGATATAATTTAATATGAGCTCTTTATTTAATAAGTATTTCATATTAATCAAAACAATAAGGAAGGTAAGAAGAGATAAGCCTACAGATTTCTAATAATTATTTTAAGATTAAGTAAATTTGAGATTAAATATTTCATCCTTACAATATTGTGTCTTTATCCTTTAGAAAGTTATATCAACATATATCATTAATTCCTTTAATATTAAGAACATGTGCTGAGCTTACAAGCATGTAAGGTTTATCATCTCAGGTTATGAGACTAACTTCCTTTCTAAAGTTAGTTAGGACTCTCACTTTCTAGAAGCCTATCCCTCCTTTTTTAATCCTGTAGTAATTAAAAACTATTTTAAAATAACATTGGCCACCAAAATAATTAGTCATGTACTGAGAGTCTGTGGGTTTACTGAGAATGTTTCTCTGACCTTCAGATCATTCCCAAACCTGAGATTTCTCTTGTTAATTTATTTAAATAAAAAAAGCCTTTAATAGCTAGCATGGAAATATTTTTTGTATCCTATCAGAAAAGTCATTTATCAGTCCTTGAGCTCTCTGTGCTCAATGTTTAACCCAATTCTTCTTAATTTCTTACCAATGGAGTCATTATTCAGAAATGCATTTTATTTTTTTATTTGTCTTTAATGTCTTCTGTAATTTTTGCTATTCTGTGTTCAACTTTTCAATCTTTCACATTATCTTGAAAAATATATCAAACTACATACACAACAAAATTTTCTTTCACAAGTTAATATTTAGGTTTCACTGTCAGTTTTTTTTTGATGGTAGGTATATTATCCACATTACTCTTATGACATTGTTTTTTGATATTATATAAAGAACGTTAAAAAAAGTGTCATCAAACTTACGAAAAAAATCATGTTAATGATAAGATTTATTAACCCCTTATTATGATTTCATAGTTGACACCAAGGAAAACTACAAATACATAATATACAATTATAATAAACCAGAACAATATATAATCTGTTTTCATTATAAATATCTACCAAACAACCATAAAATATAACAAGTACACTATTATCATTAATTACTTGATATTTACTTGTTTCTGTGTTGAGAAGCTATGGCAATGATGGCTGAATAAGAATAAATGGGATTTACACTCTGCCCCAGGGAAACACAACAAATCAAAACCACAATAAGATGCCATCTCACACCAGTCAGAATGGCTAAAATTAATCTGGAAACAATAGACATTGGTGAGGATGTGGAGTGGTGGAATAGACAGATGGTAAGATGGGAGCATGTTTAATGAAACTCCAAATTCTTACTTAAATAAATCAGCAAAAAGACATTTTCTTTTCCCCCTGAATTCTCATGAACTGTTACATGTATCTAATTTTTGGAAATACTCAAATTCAGCCTTGTGTATTAGTTATGTCTGCACATGCTTTCTTTATTCTACCAAACTCTCCTAAAAACCATATAAAAACCTGGACCTTTTCTCATTTTTTTTTCCATTTCACATCAATTTCATGTCCATCATGGATGTTTAGTAAACATATGTTTCACAAACATATAATACAAATTTTAATACAGAAGTATTTTCATATATCTCAGTTTGGCCTCTCTCCCATCTTAGTGACATGAGGTTCTTACCACTCCACTTCCTCTATTTCTAAAACTTTCTGTCTTGTTTTATAGGAAAATTCAGTTTTGCTTTTAAAAGACATATGAATGCTAAAAAGTGAAGTTGTTCTTTCAGTGGAGAGAAATGAGATCATAACATGTCACCAGACCAGTGGATTACTAAGACAAATAAATTCGATAGTTGGAAAATATTTTAAATGTCAGTTTTGAAGCAACTGGTATATAACAGAATTTATTGTGAAACAGAAATCACACCAAAAGGAAAGTTCTTACCTGATCTAAATCATCCCTGAAACTTCACTATTGGTTGTCCTTACTATCTGCTTTGAAGGTCAAGACTGCATGCTGACCAAGAAGAGACAGTCTGAAAGGCAAGACAAGAACACATTCACCAAAATAAGCTTAAATGTGTTTTCATGATTATAAAACATCTTTGAAAAGGTCCATGTACTAATTGCAAGTATTCTTGAGCATGAAAAAGCCAGATATATATATCAGTGATATTTATAGATATAATTCTTGCATTGCACAAGCCAAATGACATATCCAATACACTAAGAATCTTTCTTTCCTCACCAGATATTATGAATAGGAATTATCAACCCCCTTTGGAAAATGTATTCTTCATGATCAACAATAAGGAACTTTCAGTCTACAAGAGGACTTTAAAAGGTCTTTTGAAGGCAAAGATAATGCCATTAAGACACTATGTTTTGAACTGTTATATTATAGGAACAAAACATGTTTATAATTATTTTACTAATAACTAATTTCTAAAATGGATTTCATTTCTACCATTCAAATAGCTCTCTGTTTAAATCTTTTAATGGAATGATTAAAAATCTGCTGAAAATCATTGAAATTTATTTTTTTATAACACAAGGGGGATTTTAATATCTTTGTTTAAGAACTTTTAAGTAGAATATGAGAAACACATCTATTTTCAATTATATAAAAACATTTTCGATAGGATTGCCATGTAATTTTTTTTTAAAAAAGTGACTGAAGGTTTGCATCAACAAGTACTTAAATTCAGAAGTTAAATAGTTAATTAAATTTTTATTATTAAATGTATATTCCAGATAATGGAATTAATATTAAATATGTATCATCAAAAAAGACACACATGAGGTTAGAGAACATTATTCCTATGAAAGAGATGAGAAAGCAAGATTTCTATAATCCCAACGTTTCAGAGCACTAATTTAGATTAGCCAAGTGAATAATTTTAAAAGACAAATTTCTTTTGGAATATTTTAATCAATCTTAATTTAATACAATAGTCATTTATACCTTATTATAAATAAGTTAAAACACAAATAATCTTGCCCTTTACTTGGTGCTGATGTTTATTACCTATTTATTACCTCTATATTTTTCCATTTATTATCTTTTTTCTTCTTATTTATTCTATCAAAATTTATATTCTTTCAAGGCAATGACTTCTGGTAGTTTTCAAGAATTTGTATTTGTTGGGACACATGGGTGGCTCAGTCAGTTAAGTGTCTGACTTCAGCTCAGTTCATGATCCCCTGGGATCAAGTCCTGGAATTGAGCCCTACATCGGGCTCTCTGCTCAGAGGGCTACTCCTGTCTCTCCCTCTGCCTGCGACTCCCCCTGCTTGTGCTCTCTCTCCCTCTCTCTCTCTCTCTGCCAAATAAATTAATAAAATCTTTTTTAAAAAGATTTAAAAATCTTTTTAAGATTTTTACCAGCAATAGTAAAAATCTATTTTTAGATTTTTACTAAAAATCTAAAAATACTTTTTTACTAAAAATACCAGCACATATATATTATGTGCTGGTATTATGACTAATTTTATGTGTCAACCTGAATGGCCACAGGTATTTCCCATAGAATACCCTGACTAATACACCTGGCTTGAAACGTATACGAACCCATACCTACAAAAAATTTTAAAGCCTTCAAATTCACCTATTGCAAGTGAGCCTCTCTCTTAACAAACAACAACATTACACGGGTCACTATACACTAGCTGTATTCAAGCTTAAAAGCAAATCAAATAGCCTGACATATCAGTTCAAAGCCTGATCTGACAACTTAATTATGTGATCTTAAATGAGTTATATCACCTTTGAGACAGTTTCTGTAATCTATAAAATGAGGATGTTAACCATTGCTTTGCATGGCTTTATTGAAGATTATATATTATTTATTTAAAGAACCTAAGATCAAAGAGTGATTCAATAAATAACATTTTTTCATTATTAGTTTAATGATAGAATCATTACATTGCTAAAAACACAAAGTCCTAATTCAGAAGGATGGCACTGTTTTTATCCACAGAGAGTAAATATTTATCATCAGATTTTTTAAATTTTTAAAATTTTTTATGTTATCATATTTTTACATGACATAACCAGAATTTATGTGCTAAGGAATTCTTTAATAAAGAATTACTGAAACTGATAAAAGACTGTATCAGATATTTGTACTTACTAGATCATATGCATCTCAAGTAAAACAGAACAATGTTTATAATTTGTTGTTGTAAATAACGACAAAATTTACTTTTCCTAATAATGAATCTATTGACCTAAAGGAAAGAGCAACAATCAAGTGGTTCCATTTAAATATGTGATAATACTCCATAGAAAATACTGCAGTTGTTATAATTAAACCTTCTACAGTGTAACTGAGAATCTCTAATGTTTTCCAAAACTGCTGAATGTTCACTGTTCACATCAGAAGAATCTTCATTATTTTTCTACTGTGCTCAGTATCTAATCAGCCTTCCTCCTAAGATTCATGAGATTATTTTGAGACTTAAAAGCGTAAGTAGAGACCACCTACGTGAACTGCTTTATTGCTAAAAGTATGGTGAAACAACAGCACATATTATATACACTTTAGACAGTCTCATCCATTTAGCTCTGTAAATTAATTATATGGTACCCCCTCAGAAACAGTATGTAGAAATATTCTGAAAATCTTAAAGGTTTGTCTAGATTTTCACATATCTAAGTCATGCATGATTTCCTGCATGTTCTAATCATGTCTCATTCCCATCTAACTAAAACACAAGTCGGTGCTATATTTTCATCTATCTTTTCTCCTTAATTCACTTCAGAATAAAGCTTAAACCACTTCTCCATTACTTTCATATGTTAGTTCAGGCAATAAAATAGTGACTCCTAGATAATTAATGATGTTGACCTCTTAGAATATATACAGAGATTTTTTTTTTAAAGATTTTATTTATTTATTCGACAGAGACAGAGATCACAAGTAGGCAGAAAGGCAGTCAGAGAGAGAGGAGGAAGCAGGCTCCCTGCCGAGCAGAGAGCCCGATGTGGGGCTCGATCCCAGGACCCTGGAATCATGACCTGAGCCGAAGGCAGAGGCTTTAACCCACTGAGCCACCCAGGTGCCCCTATACAGAGATTTTTAATAAAAATATATACATACTTATATGTATGCAGATACCTATATATTAAGATATAACTTGTAAACATAAAGACTGGTAAATTCAATTGGTTAATTAATAAGACCAGTCTGGTAACTCTTAATGTTTATATATAACAATTATTGTATAATAAAATTTGTTCATCCATTATGTAAATTTTGCTACGTATGAGACCCTTGAACTTAATAGGCCCTTGAAATGTGTAAAGTTTAATAAAGTTGTTTAATTTCTAGAAGTCCATAATGTGAGGAAATAAACAGAAATCTTAATAAGTAGCAAAGAATCAATAACAATCAAAGAGCAAAAATTAGATTAGCATCATAAACCAGAATGCAAAAGAAAAATTCTCACAGAGTCTAAGTGTCTCAAAGACTAACAATGTACAATAAAATGAGGTAAGAAATCTTAATGGAAATCAAAGACAGGGACCACATTTTGGGGGGACCCTGATTATCCAGTTAAGCTAGGGTCTATGAATTAGGCAATGAAAAAAATTTCAAAGGTTTATAAAAACAAAAATGACATGGCCAGAGCTGAACTTAATAGTATCAATCTTGCATAAGGATGGAGTATCTTGAGTTCACAGAGGAGACAATAGTTGAGATAAAAAACAAGGAAGTCATTTGAGGTTCTTTTAATTATCTAAATGAAAGCAATAAAGGATTAATTATATAGTAGAGCAATACAAATCAAGCAAAAAAGACAGATTTGAGAGATCATGATAAGATAGAATTGAGAGGTTTTGGCAATTGCTTAGCCACTGGCTATCAGGCATATACTAATTCTATAACAAACACATAATTGTGGAAATATTAAATAGCAAAGTTATCTATTAAAATGCCTACTTGGTTGAAGATACATGTTATAACCAAGTGTATTCTGGAAGAAGAAGATTATAAAATAATTTTAGGAATGCATCTACTCTATTAGGCTTTCTCTACTTTTTTATGCAGACGATTCTTAAATTCACTCAGGTGTTCCATACTTTTATCTAGAGTTTCCTGATTGTTTTCCATACATTTAAAGCTGGATACTTTGCTGGTATTTTAAACTCAAGAAACACAAAATTTAGCCTTTCATCTCTCTATAATCTGCTTTGATGACTACATTCTCTAGACCCATTAATGGTTTCATTGTAAATGTGCTTCCCAGACATGAACAAAACCAAGTGACAAAACTTCCAGCCATCAGTGACAGAAACTACAGTACTCTCTTAGATTTGGCCCTCCACATTTAAAAGAACTTTTAAGGAATTGAGATTTCACCCAACTTTTAAGCTAAAAGAAGACATGTTTCACAGTAACTTTCATGGTAACAGAAGACAAGACTTTTTAGTCAGAGGCATGGACTTCATTACTCACATCACTGCAACCAGCATGAGTTTTATGTTCGTATTGGTTGCCTCTGCCCTCCAAATACAACAGAGGTGACATAAGTGACCCTACTGAAAGCTGTACACACAGTAAATCTGTGTCATGGCTAAGAAACTCCAAATTTAGGAAATCCTAATGTTTTAAGGAACTGCTAGGAAATCTTCCTCATCTTTGCATTTGAGGAAGATATTATCTTCATTATCACCATTCTGAATCAAATCTTTCCTCTGTCCTGGATGGAGAATCTCTATTTTCTAAGGTTATTGCTCTACAAACATCTTTGTAAAGAAAGTCCAGAACAAAACCTGATCCAAGATACGCAGAAATGTCATGAAAAATTATTTCCCAATACTACTTATCTGCCATGTCTGGTTTCCAATACTGTCAATTAGACTTTGAAAATATAGTTTCCCAATTAGGAAGGAAAGGATTAAGGGAAATATGGCAAGAGACAATGAAGAGGTTCATAGGGAGTATCAGTTACCAGCTTTTGAATCTAACTTGAGCCTTCAGAATCTGCCTAAATATTATATAACTCAATTTAATGATAAAATACCTCTTTGCTTGCTGAAACCTGTGGCTTGGTATATTAAGTAATGTTTAGTTCACTTATGGGCTAGTCAATGTGCAGGTTTCACTGGTGTTCTATATAAAGGCACTTAGCTTCTACCAGGGCCCAGATAGGAACTTTGCACAGAAGTAAATACTGGTCATCACTTGTAGGAACATACCTATTGTAGTATAGTGTTATTAAACATTGAATCCCAAGACTAATGCTCTTGTTCTGATTCCATTCATTCTAAGAGTATTCAAGCCACTTGATGGAGCATGCTCACTACTAGTGAATGCACTGGTTTGAGCAACACTAATATCTAATCTGCTTTTGCATTTTTTATTATAAATGAACAAATTGAAATCCTTATTTTGTTTTTCTAATTAGGTTTTTCTGAGCTTTTATAAGTTAGCTTCCTTGAATACAATTACTCCTAAGCACACTGATGTTATGGAGTATCTCAATCTTGACACCTAAGAGCTCATAACCAATATAGTGGAGACTTTGCAAGGTGAACACAACCTTATGGACTGAGGGGTTGAAAACCAGGTTTCTCCAGGACACACACCCCTTAGCTTCATCATAGGTGTTCTCTCACTGCATGTTCTCTTCAATGGAACAATCTTCATTATGCTGCCTTTAAGTCTCAGCTTAAGAATAAATTGATTAACTATCCTTCATATTCAAAGTAAGTATTAAGAGGTGACTCTGTAGAGACTTAGTACTTTGTGTTTACATCTATTTCTCAGTTTGTATTATAGCCAGTTTTGGTAAAGAACTATACCATATTCAGATGTATGACCCAAAGAGCATCTTGCAAATAGAAGTAATTTCAAGAACATGCTGGACAATCAGAAATAACTCAAGCTCCATTATTAAACTTTGACTCACATGAAATTGTAGATTAACTTTGTGATTAGGCATGTTCTCAATAGTATGTTTTAGTCTCACCAATCAGGAAAAAATAAAACACATGAAAAATATATAAATACCAGAGAGGCAACCTGTATATGCACAGAAAGATTTATGAAATATGTAAACCTTCATTTAAATTTAATTAAAAATAATAAGGCACTGCTTTTCACCAAAGCATAGGCAAACATGAAAAAAGACTCAATACCTTGACTAGGGAAAACAGACATGTATATGAAAGGATACTCATTCATACTGTTTGGTAAGAGTAAAGTTTACCATAATCTTTCTGGACAGAGATATCAGGCAATATGTATGGAAAGCATTAAAATATGAATATACAATAATTATACTTCCGTGGTTTACCTAACGGAAATGTGTACAAAAATATCTTTACGGATATTCAACACAGCATGCTATATCCTTCTTTTCTCATATAACATTATAGCATGAACATTTTCCATCTCAGTAAGATAGTCTTCATAAATATGTTTAATTAAAAGCTACATATTATTATTTCATATTGGAATACCACACTATAGCCATCACTCAAGTATTGAGTGTTCAAATTATTTCTGTGATTTTATCATTATAAATATTGTTATAATGGATATATTCCTCTGCATATTTCTTTAGGATCAAGACTCAGAAAAGAATCAGTATGTAAAAGAGTGGGTACAATGGACTATTAATCAGCCATCAGAAAGGATAAATACCGAACTTTTGTATCAACATGGATGGGAATGGAGGAGATAATGCTCAAGCAGTGAAATAAGTCAAGCAGAGAGAGTCATTATCATATGGTTTCACTTACTTGTGGAACATAAGGAATAACATGGAGGACATTAGGAGAAGGAAAGGGAAAGTGAAATTGGGATAAATCCGAGAGGGAGACAAAACAGAAAGACTGTGGACTCTGAAAAACAAACAGGGTTTTAGAGGGGAGAGGGTGGGGAATGGGTGAGTCTGGTGGTAGGTATTAAGGAGGGCAGGTATTGCATGGAGCACTGGGTGTGGTACATAAGCAATGAATCTTGGAACACTGAAAAAATAAAATTAAATTTAAAAAAAGAGTGGGTGCACTTAAAATACTGATGCATATTTCCAAATTTCTTTCAAATTAACTTTGTTCTAATTTAAACTTCCATTAGTAGTATATACAAAACTATCTCACCATGACTTCATTAGCATTATTACATTTAAAAAAAATTTTTTTGCATTATTTCATTTTAAACATACTTTTTAATTCAATAGAATTTTAGAATCTTACTTTTGTTTTTATTTTCTGTTGTTTATTTTAATCTTTTACTACATTTGTGGCAAATTTTCATATATTTATTAGTAATATGTATTTCCATTTTTTAATTTCTCTATTCATTGTCTTTACAGTCTCTGTATCGGTCCTTAAGTGGTTTTTGTCTTACTGATTTATATGAACTTTATATATTAAAAAATGTCAACTTTCGAAGCACACAGCTTTATAACTTTATGTAATTGCAACTACATATCTTTTCCCCCTTGAGACTGAAACAAATGATTACATATTTTAAGAACACTTATGATTCACAGATTAAATAAGTATTCATCTATATTACTGTTTGTTGCTTTACATTAATGTTTTTATTTACTTGCAATTTACTTGAAATATACCATTTGCATGAGAGAGGTATGACTCCAAATATTTTTTCAATTTTCTTAATGTCATTTATTTAAAAAAACCCTACTCCTTCCACTTTCAATTAATATATAACTCTTCCTTTATTTTACATTAATTACCTAAACTTAGATCTGTCACAAATTAATATTCTATACATACCAAGTGTCCATCTCAGGACTCTTCCATTCTACTGCCAATCAGTCCTTATACAAGTTCAATAAAATATTTATTTTTTCTTTTTAAATTATTTTTATATATCTAGGAGAATAAATTATTCTTTACTGTACCTCCTTTTCAAAATAGGCACAGCATTCATGTCTCTTTTATCTTTAAATAATCACTTTGGTGACAGTCCATATTATCTCTTGGGAAGCAATATTAACCTAAAACACCATGAAATTCCCAGATGCTATGTTTCTAGATATGAAAACATAATTCTACCCCCAGGATCAGTCTTTAAATCAAAAAGCCATCTGTGGGGGCGCCTGGGTGGCTCAGTGGGTTAAAGCCTCTGCCTTCGGCTCAGGTCATGATCTCAGGGTCCTAGGATCAAGCCGCGCATCGGGCTCTCTGCTCGGCGGGGAGCCTGCTTCCTCCTCTCTCTCTGCCTGTCTCTCTGCCTACTTGTGCTCTCCGTCTGTCAAATAAATAAATAACATCTTTAAAAAAAAAAAAGCCATGTGTCTGGTATGGAGGGCTGTTTAAAGATACTGTATGAATAATGTCTGAGGCTGCAGGAAGGGAAATGGAGTGATTTTAAAAACTTTTTTTATCAGGTATGGAGTTAATGTCTATTGAAGTGCCTCCTATAATAATAAAATAAGAGATGAAAGATAAAGTTCCTAAGACAGCAAAATCCTAAGGACCAATAAAGAAACAGTATGCAAGGTTTAGTATCAACCTTGGATTGATAGGATTCAGTGGAATCCTTTAAGAGCTGACTTTACTAGAGAAAGGAAAGACTGGACTCTTCAAAACCAAAACATATAAAGGGCTTAAACTATCAACCTTACTCATTCACTAAGCAAGGTTCTACTTTCTGAGATAAGACTAACCTTCTTGGAGAAAGCAGAGGAAAGAGTTATAAATTCTGCAGACTTACACAAGTATGACAATTGTTCACCTCCCAAGGTTAAAGGCATTCTAGCCTGAAGCTCAGACGTTGACAACTGGATTGAACGTCAATCACATTTTATTTTTCTTTTTTTAGAAAAATTCTGCTGAGATGAACTATAAAAATAAACACAAATGGGATTTATGATAGTTTTTAGGAGATGCCTTAGGCCAACTTTCAGGATCAATGCATTTGTTTCTGACTTTAATGCTTAGAATTACTCCTTTATATACCTTGAAGTAAACAGCTTTCTAACGTTAGCCTTTTGGAAGATAAAATAGGTGGAATTTTCTTCATTAAAATAAAGTATTCATTATTAGAATCAAGTTAAAGTTATTGATTCTTCTCCACAAAGTTGTTATAAATCCTAAGATAGTACTGAATTGAGTAGGTCACAAAGGACTTATTTTTTGAAATATCATATATCCATTTCTCTACTGGAGCCTAATTTCTAGAAATAATCCTTAAGTTGTCAGGAAGCAATAACCACAACCCAACAAAGCAATGGTAAATGGAAGTGGTTTAGAAGCACCCAAAGGAGAACAAAACACAAATGCCACAATCCATTTTCACTTGATAAAAGATTCCTAAAGTCACCTTCTATTAAATAAAAAGAGCATACTTAAAAAGATACTTTCAGGGGGACTGAATTAAAATTAACATTCCTTCATATATACGATCGCTAATGCACATACATACAACCCACACATACTTTTCAGTTGGTGTATATTAATACCAAATAATAATAATTAATATAATTATTAATAAATAATAATAAAATACCTTATTCTAAGTATCTTGTATACATGTATTTGATGGAGAGTGAATTTGATACTGTTTACTTAATAATGAATCACAGCCAAAACGTATCAGTGATTCATTCATAAATTTATTCACTTATTTAGAGAAAATTACTAATAACTCTTAATAGAAAACTGGGAAGATCCAGAATTTGAAATATACCTATTTATTCACTCTTTCATTTAATAAGCATGCATTATGTACCCACTACGTTCTCAGGAACTGAGCTGGTTCTATGAATAAAAATGTGTATGAAACAGTTTTGGATTTTTTTTTAAAAAAACAGTTGTTTACGGGGCGCCTGGGTGGCTCAGTGGTTTAAGCCTCTGCCTTCGGCTCAGGTCATGATCTCAGGGTCCTGGGATCGAGCCCCGCATCGGGCTCTCTGCTTGGCAGGAGCCTGCTTCCCCCTCTCTCTGTCTGCCTCTCTGCCTATCTCTGATTTCTCTCTGTCAAATAAATTAAAAAAAAAAAAAATTCATAGCCCAGGTTAGTCTCAGTGAAGCTTACACTACTGAGAACTAAGATTCTATTTTTTTTAAACACTGGGAATTTTTTTTTAAATACTGGGAAAATTTATTTTCTTACAAAAGTAAAGTAATTCTTGAAAAACTTCATATTGTGCTATTAAAAACTGGTAGTGACACCAAGGGTCACTTTATAGAGGAAGAAATTGAGTGCTTATTTGATGAACTAAAGGTCACGAAACGAGAATGTAACCAAGTTAGGTCTATGGTTATATCCTTTCAACTATTCTTTGTGCTGGTTCTTATGACCCAGTCAATACAATATGCTCCACTGTTTTCAACCAGTGTTAAGGTACACTCATGAAACTTTTAGAGGTACGGTGCTAAACTTTTATCAACATTTAGAATTTAATTTTACTAATATTGAAGAAATATAATGATACACAGTAAAACAGTAAGAATAATAAACAAATCATTACTTAACATAGAAAAATATGTTAAATGTGGAAGGGGATACAAATTTACATGAATAAAAAAAGTAAATGACGGGTGTAGGGAAATCATTTTCAGTCTCCTGTTAGCGGACTTTATCCTATAAACTAAATAACAAAATTCTGAGTGGAACATTTTATGCCATCACATTATTTCTGCAAAGAACAAAAACTGAGGGCAGAAAGTACAAGGTACCTGCATATTCTAAAGAGAATGACAAGACACTTCCACCAAGATTTTTTTAAAATGACTAAAACAGTCCTGCATCCTGCAACACCATCCATAACCTACCTCCAACTTACATAAAAAGATAATTTAAAATTTACAAAGTAAATGAAGGAATTCACAGTAGCAAGATTACCAACCCAAAAAGAGCATGCTGGTATTTGTCTTCTCCTACATGAAGAGAATTATTCCCCACCAAATGAAAGCTGGGAGACTCCAAGAAAATCACTCAGACATTGGGGCCCCTTAAATATAAATGTGGTACTTTCTTCATACCTCGAAATATAAAAAAGAAGATAGCAGACCAAAACATTCTACAATGGAAAAAAAAGGCATCATTATGGTAGACTGAATTTACACCATCTGCTTGACATTAATTTCCTGTGATATATTAATTTCCTGTGAAGCAAGTTAACAATATGGATAACAGCAATGCTGGATGATCACCTAGAAGGTAACCAACTCAAAATTGTCCTATTAAGGACAGAGAAGTGGTAAGAAACACAAATGTGGAAAGCTAGAAGAATTGTAAATCAGTCCCTAAAATTAAGGATTGTGCACTGTCTATGCTGACACTGTACAGTGCAAAGTTCCCTATGGGGACCCTAGGAAAAAATCACTTATGCTTCACAGAAGGATTCACATTTAGACATCTATTAGGCTGATGATTGCAGCAGATACCAACTTAACAGTGAGATCTTTACCCCTTTCTGCTAATTTCCATTCTCCAAAACTAAAGGGGAAATGGAGAAATACACTGCACTGCACAAGACTGATGTTCTGAAACAGACTGGACTAGAAATTTTAACAGCTAGAAGTATGTCATAATTATTAAAATAATTATAAGTTATTCTTATAATCCAAAGTCACCAAAACCTACAGAATCAAAACCAAATTTATGTCTTATTATATTTAACCAAAATCAAAACTTCCAATTAACTAAATATATGTAAGTAACATCTTTACACAGAAATCAAGATTTTCCTGACATTTTTTTTAAAGATTTTTATTTATTTATTTGACAGAAAGAGATCACAATCAGGAGAGAGGCAGGCAGAGAGAGAGAGAGGAGGAAGCAGGCTCCCTGCCGAGCAGAGAGCCCAATGCGGGGCTTGATCCCAGGATCCTGGGATCATGACCTGAGCCGAAGGCAGAGGCTTTAACCCACTGAGCCACCCAGCTGCCCCTTTCCTGACATTTTTAAACAGGAAATTTTCTATTATTTGTACAATATAAAACATGCATATGAATAAGATTATATAAGCTCTCTGGGAGATTCAGAAAGTTTTCCATTTTCATTTCAAAACAAGCAGATAACTATTTTTTATTTTTTTTAAAGAGGAATTATCTTTTTTTTTTTTAAGATTTTATTTATTTGATAGAGAGAGAGAGATCACAAGTAGGCAGAGAGGCAGGCGGAGACAGAGGGGGAAGCAGGCTCCCTACTGAGCAGAAAGCCCGATGTGGGGCTCGATCCCAGGACCCTGAGATCATGACCTGAGCCGAAGGCAGAGGCTTAACCCACTGAGCCACCCAGGCGCCCCAAGCAGATAACAATTTAAATGAGTGGCTAGAGCCCAATGTATATAGGACAAATGGACAACTACATAGTAACCCCGGCTTCACCAAAATGTCACCTGTAGGCTGCTGAAATTTTCATTGAAATCCAGTTCACATTATTGTTGCATTTAGGTTTTCGTTTCTAAAACTACTCTTGAAAATGTATAAAAAATAATATATTTAGCAAACTCTTTGTATCTTAAGATACAAAAAGACAGGGATGCCTGGGTGTCTTAGTCAGTTAAGCAACTGCCTTCAGCTAAGGTCATGATCCCACGGTCCTGGGATAGAGTCCTGCATTGGGCTCCTTGCTCAGCAGGGAGTCTTGCCTCTCCCACTCCCTGCTGCTCCCCCTGCTTGTGCTCTCTCTCTCTCCTTCTCTCTCTGACAAATAAATAAAATATTTTTTTAAAAAGGTACAAAAAGATAATTGTATTTATAAACACTAGAACAAAAATTTAATTACTTACAAGCTAAGTAATTATTTATCAAGTCTTTAAGTACTTACAAAACATGGGAAAGACCTCTACACCAATAAAGTAGATTTTATTTTCCTAAATGAATGCAACAATATATCTGACACTACAAGTGTTTCTTACAATGTGATTTTGACCACCCCTTCCACTAAGAGATTTGTGCTTCCTTCCTACAGGCAGTGAGTTAGAATTGCTCTAACAGACTTTGATAAAAATGATGCTATATGACTTTCAAAGCTAGGTCATAAAAAGGATTAACCTTTGACCTAGATGTCTCTTGAAACCCAGCCACAAGTTAGTGAAGAATCCCATAGTACATAGACAAGACATGTGCCAGTATTTGGCGGACAGCCACAGATGACATCAAGGTGACCGCCAGTACAACTGCAAGATCTAGAGTGATCAGCCTTCAAATGATTCCACCCTCCTGCCTTTAAGACACTACAACTCATATTGAGTAGAATGTTGATAAACTATCCCCTCTAAGCTTTGCTCAAATGCACATTCATGAACAAAATAAATGCTTCTTTGAAACTTTAAACATTGAAGTGATATGTTATGTAGCATTAGAACAGTGAACAACCTGAAAAACTGAAAACTATAAAACATTGATAAGAAAAATTAAAGAGGTTCTGAATCATTAGAAAGACACAATATTCATGAAATTGTGCAGTTTCAGTTGTGGCTAACATATTAATTCTTCTGAAAATCCATATATTGATTTAATGTAATCCCAACCAAAATTTCAGCATTTTTAAAAGAAATTGACAAGACTCTAAAATTATATGCAAATAAACATTGGCTAAAAAGCCAAAATAATTTTGAAACAGAACAGAGTTGGATTTACAGTACCTAATTTTAACAATTTAAAATTTATAATAGTAAAAACACTTCATGTGAGGGTAAGAATAGACATCCACATAAAAAAGAACATTAATGAGTCCAAAAATAGATGGACACATAAACTTTTTATTCATTTTGGACAAAGATGTCAACATAAGGGAAAAGAAGATTCATTTCAAAAAGTAGCGCTAATCCCTATCAAAATCCCATCCATTTTTTTCAAAGAAATGGAACAAATAACCCTAAAATTTATATGGAACCAGAAAAGACCTCGAATAGCCAAAGGAATATTGAAAAAGAAAACCAAAGTTGGTGGCATCACAATTCCGGACTTAAAGCTCTATTACAAAGCTGTCATCATCAAGACAGTATGGTACTGGCACAAAAACAGACACATAGATCAATGGAACAGAATAGAGAGCCCAGAAATAGACCCTCAACTCTATGGTCAACTAATCTTCGACAAAGCAGGAAAGAATGTCCAATGGAAAAAAGACAGCCTCTTCAAAAAAAGGTTTTGGGAAAATTGAACAGCCACATGCAGAAAAATGAAATTTGGCCATTTCCTCACACCACACACGAAAATAGACTCAAAATGGATGAAGGACCTCAATGTGAGAAAGGAATCCATCAAAATCCTTGAGAAGAACGCAGGCAGCAACCTCTTCTACCTCAGCCGTAGCAACTTCTTCCTAGGAACATCGCCAAAGGCAAGGGAAGCAAGGGCAAAAATGAACTATTGGGACTTCATCAAGATCAAAAGCTTTTGCACAGCATAGGAAACAGTTAACAAAACCAAAAGACAACTGACAGAATGGGAGAAGATATTTGCAAACGACATATCAGATAAAGGGCTAGTATCCAAAATCTATAAAGAGCTTAGCAAACTCAATACCCGAAGAACAAATAATCCAATCAAGAAATGGGCAGAGGACGTGAACAGACATTTCTGCAAAGAAGACATCCAGATGGCCAACAGACACATGAAAAAATGCTCCACATCACTCGGCATCAGGGAAATACAAATCAAAACCACAATGAGATACCACCTCACACCAGTCAGAATGGCTAAAATTAATAAGTAAGGAAATGACAGATGCTGGCGAGGATGCAAAGAAAGGGGAACCTTCCTACACTGCCGGCGGGAAGGCAAGCTGGTGCAGCCACTCTGGAAAACAGTCTGGAGGTTCCTCAAAAAGTTGAAAATAGAGCTACCTTAGGACCCAGCAATCACACTACTGGGTATTTACCCTAAAGGTACAAACGTAGTGATCCAAAGGGGCACGTGCATCCAAACATTTATAGCAGCAATGTTCACAATAGCCAAACTATGGAAAGAACCTAGATGTCCATCAACAGATGAATGGATAAAGAAGATTTGGTATATATATACAATGGAATACTATGCAGCCATCAAAAGAAATGAAATCTTGCCATTTGCGACGATGTGGATGGAACTAGAGGGTATTATGCTTAGCAAAATAAGTCAATCAGAGAAAGACAACTATCATATGATCTCCCTGATATGAGGAAGTGGAGATGCAACATGAGGGGTTTGGAGGGTAGGAAAAGAATAAATGAAACAAGATGGGATCGGGAGGGAGACAAACCATAAGAAACTCTTAATATCACAAAACAAACTGAGGGTGACCGGAGGGAATGGGGTAGGGAGAGGGTGGTGGGGTTATGGACATTGGGGAGGTTATGTGCTATGGTGAGTGCTGTAAAGTGTGTAAACCTGGCGATTCACAGACCTGTACCCTTGGGGCTAATAATATATTATATGTTTATATAAAAAAATTAAAATTTTTTTTTAAAAAGTAGTGCTAAAAGTAGGCTGGGTAAACATAAGAAAACACCAAACTGAAAAATCATAGTTAAACAGAACACAGACCTAAATATAAAAGCTAAATCACCTAAACATCTAGAAGAAAATACAAGAAACCACCTTCACAACCTTACGTTAGAGAAAATGTACTAAGCATAAAAGAAAGAAAAGTTGATAAATTGGATATTCTCAAATTAAAACACTTCTGCTTTTCAAAAGATACCACTGTAAGAATGTAAAAGAAAGTCACAGAGTAAGAGAAATTATCTTATTGTTTGTGAGAAGGTTACAATCAACTCTAAGAATTTCTTTCTTATAAATGTAAACATATACTTACTATGTATGACCCAGTAGTTCTATCCCTACATACTTGTCCAAGAGAAAGAAAAGTATATGTACATACAAAAACTTGTATATGGGGGCACCTGGATGGCTCAGTCACTTAAGTGTCTACCTTCGGCTCAGGTTTTGATTCCAGGGTCCTGGGTTTGAGTTCCTCCTTCTCTCTCTACTCCTTGCTTGTGCTCTCTCTCACTCCCTCTCTCAAATAAATAAACACAATCTTAAAAAAAAAAAAACTTTTAAATTAATATTCTCAGCAGCTTTATTCATAAACAGCTACAAACTGGAAACAACTCAAATCCAAATGGTGAGTGGATAAACTGGTCTATTTATGCACAGAGAGACTATAGAACAACAATAACAACAGAATGGAATATTAATGCACATAAAAACATAGATGAATCTCAGAAACACTGTTGAGTATAAGAAGTCAGACACTATATGAATCTATTTATATGTAATTCCATATATATATATACACACACATATATATATACACACACACACACATACGTGTGTGTGTGTGTGTGTGTCACTATAATAATAGTGACAAAAAACGGATCAGTGGTTGCTTGAGACTGGGGGTAAAGTAAGATGACAAAAAGCAGGGGGGCTTCTAGGGATGATGGAAAGGTATTGTGTAACATCTTGTTTGCAGGGGTCACATAATGTTGTATAATGTGTCAAAATTCATTCATCTTTATCTATAAAATCTATGCATTTCATTCTATGTAAATTGCACCTCAGTAGAGTCTGATGAGGAAAAAAAATACACCTGGTGGTGATATTAAACTATTAACACCTTGAAGTGAGACTTTACAAAATGCCTGGAGAAGTCACATGGTAATACTCTGAGTAGAGCTTTCTATAACAAACAGTGAATGACATTATCTCCTTGTTCTAGAATATCCTACTATCCTTCGGCCTACTTTTAGCTCTATGGATGTGATTAGTTAGTTTCACTACCAATGAAGAGGTTTTAAGCAAGCAAACTGCTACATACTAATTTCTGATTTCTAAATGAGGTTCACCTGCTTGTCCACAGAATGTCTAAAGGAGATGAAAACTGTATAAAGAATTCTACGACTTTTTTTCGTGTGTGCATGTGTCTACAAGTCACATAGCTTGCTTGATGAACTAAGAAACTGAACTTTTTGGGAGGCTTTTACCTAATCAGGATATTTACTTTTTCGTTATAATCAAATTAAGTTGTAGTGTGTTGTAGCTTTGTTGTGTGAATCATTGTTTCTAAAAAATATATAAAATAGTAATACCACCTCACATATACTTCAGAACTATTGATAATTCATTATATAAAGAAATAAGAGCATGCAAAAAAAATAACAACAATAAACATTACTTCTGTGGCTTGCTCTATATCAGGAACAATTTTAAGACTACACTTATTCACTTATTTTATCATCGTAATGACACTATGAAAAAATTATCATTATAATTATTATTTACCAATTGTGTGAATGAGAAAATAAATGCTGATGATGTTCATAAGTCCATGCACAGTTTTTTTAGTGATTAAGAACCACTATAGTTATTAAGTTTTGACTCCTTAAATGTTAAGTATGTATTTTTATTTTTATTTTTTATTATTTTTTTAAGATTTTATTCATTTATCAGATAGAGATCACAAGTAGGCAGAGAGGCAGGCAGAGAGAGGAAGGGAAGCAGGCTCCCCACTGAGCAGAGAGCCCGACGCGGGGCTTGATCGCAGGACCCTGAGATCATGACCTGAGCCAACGGCAGAGGCTTTAATCCACTGAGCCACCCAGGTGCCCCTAAGTATGTATTTTTAAAAATAATCCTCTGAGACTAGAAACTGATAACTGTTAATTCTGCAAGAAGATTAAAAAAAAGATGTTTATGTCATATTTGCCTGGGTTAGTTAGCCATGTAGCTTATCAGATTTAAAAGCGGAACCCTCAACATGGCACTTTTATGATATTTCTCCTAAAATTCCACTCCCTGCAGCTTTATCCCTTAGGAAACGTGGAGTTTATTAGTTCTTTCCTTCTGGTGACATGGGAAACAACACTCACCTGGGGAACTTTCCCAGTAGGGAAAAGAAACTACAGCTAATGCTTTCATTTCTACAATAGTTCAGGGGGACTGAATTCCATATAGTTTTAGTATAACCCCTGCACCAAGAATAAGAAAAGTAGACTAAATATATGCCAAATAAAAATATGTAAATGCCAGATTGAAACATTTCAGACTGCAATGTAGCCTTTAATATTTTGGCATATTTACTATGATTTGGATAGCATCAGTGAAATACTGAGAAACTATTTTGAAAATATTTGGCAACTTTTACTTCAGAATAATATTGAAAAAAAAATCCAAGGTGTTATAACATGTAAAATAAGAATGTTACATCAAATTATGCTGTGGATATATATGGTCTTGCTTATTTTTTTTTTTTTTTACTTTTCCTAATAGCATAATCACTTGTGTCAACAACTGTAATGTAAGCTGATATAATACTGACAGAATAAACTTGAAAGTGATCTTATAAAAAAATTGCTGTTCCCAATTCAGAACAAACTTGTGAGTAATAACTGTGCCAAATATAGTTTTAGGTGATTTGTTCATATGTTCATATATTTATCATCTATTTTTTTTTATTTCTTTTAAGTACTTAAAGCCCCAGTTTATGGTCTATTTCCAAAAGGATCACTAGTCAGCAAGCCCACTCTAAAATAATGGCTAAAGAAAGTTTTTAAGACAGAAGGTAAATGATACCAAAAGAAGTAAACAAACAAAAACAAAAACAAAATAAAAACAGTCTTGGAAAATCAGGAATTAAGAAAGTATAATAGAATTGGTAAAACTATAGATGAATATATCTTCTTGGGCTCTTTAAAATACATTGAATTGTTGAAGGCAAAAATAAGAAAAGTGCACAATGCGGTTTTCAATATACGCATATGTAATATAAAAAAACTAAAGAACTATACGGTCATAAGTATATGTAATACAAAAGACTAAAGAGCCTATATGGTGGTAAGATTTCTGCACACAAATTAAGGTGGTAAAATATTAGTTCAAAATAGACTGTGTGTAGTAAAATATGAATTTTGTTATTACTAGAGAAAATACTAAAAGTTACAGAGATACAGTCACAATCATTGTAGGTAAATTAAAATGAAGCAAAAAAAAAGGAAATAGAAAGAGGGATGGAAAACAGAGGGAATAAATAGAAAACAAGTAATAAAACAACTCTAATTCAAGCATATCTGTAATTATTTTTTTTAAAGATTTTATTTATTTATTTGACAGAGAGAGAGATCACAAGTGGGCAGAGAGGCAGGCAGAGAGAGAGAAGGAAGCAGGCTCCCCACTGAGCAGAGAGCCCAATACGGGGGGCTCAATCCCAGGACCCTGAGATCATGACCTGAGCCAAAGGCAGAGACTTTAACCCACTGAGCCACCCAGGCGCCCCACATATCTGTAATTATAACAAAATGTCTAAAAAAGAAATCAATTAAATAACAGACATTATGCGAACAGATTAGAAATACAACCTATATGCTATCCACAAGAAAGTCACTTAAAGTAAAACCATTCGGGTAAATAAAAGAATGAAAAAAAGATATATCATCCTAACACAAATCAAAAGAAAGGAGTGGTAGTACTACAGTCAGCAATACTATATATGCACTTACGATTTTATTAGGAGGGTAGATCTTGTATTAATGTTCTTACCACAAACATACACACAAAAAGACATAAGGAAACTTTTGAAGGTGATGAATATCTCTATTACCTGGCTTCTGGTGGTGGGTTTTTGAGTGTTTGCATATATACAAACTCTTCAAATTATATACATAAAATATATGAAGTTTTCAAAATATCAATTACACATCAATAAACCTGCTCCTTTAAAAAAGACAGTAGTAGTGGTCATTATGTAAATATATGAGAGCTGAAAAAATGAAAATTGCAAAATAAATCATGTAAAATAATCATAACAAAAGAATGCATAGGTATAAATCTAATAAAATTTGTATAAAATGTATATGCTGAAAACTATAAAACACTGGTGAAATAATTTTTTAAAAAGATACACATAATTTAGGTACATACCATGTTCATGAGTTAGAAGACTTAAAACAGGAATCATAAACTATCCATGAACTGATCCATATGGTTTTTATAATATAAATAAAAAATAAGAGCTTTCTTTGCATAATTTGATTATAAAATCTATCGGGTTAAAAAAACTTCATGGGCAAGGATAATTAAGTCAAAAAAGGGGGGGGAAGTAAAGTAATTAAAGTAGCTAATGCATTTTAATAAAGAAACATTCATTTAAAAAACAGAATATAGAATCCAGAAATAGACACATATAAATATGGCCATTTGATGTTTGACCAATACACAAAAGAAATTCAATAGATAAAGGCAAGTCTTTTCAACAAATAATCTTGGACCAGTTGTACATCATTTGCAAAAAAATGTCCAACTAAACCTTATACTATATATTAAAATTAACTCAAAATGAATCATAGAGCTAACTCTAACAAAGAAAACTAAAACTTTTAGAGAAAATCATTTAAGAAATTCTTCATGATTTAGAATTAGGTGACGAGTTCTTACGTATAACATCATAAAAGTAAAAAGTAAAATGAATATTGATAAAGAAAATTTCATCAAACTTAAAACTTTAGCTCTGTGCAATACCCTGTTTAGAGGAAACATAAGCATCAGACTATGATGAACATATTTGCAAAGAACTAATATCCAGTGTATATAACAAGTGCTCAATATGCAACAATAAGAAAGTAAATAACAATAAGAAAGTAAACAACCAATTAAAAACTGTGAAAAGGGGGCGCCTGGGTGGCTCAGTGGGTTAAGCCTCTGCCTTCGGCTCAGGTCATGATCTCAGGGTCCTAGGATCAAGCCCTGCATCCGGCTCTCTGCTCTGCGGGGAGCCTGCTTCTCCCTCTCTCTCTGCCTGCCTCTCTGCCTACTTGTGATCTCTCTGTCAAATAAATAAATAAAATCTTTCAAAAAAAAAAAAAAAACCTGTGAAAAGGCCATGAATAAAAATTTCACCAAAGAAAATATAAAAATGGTAAATAAGCTGATAAAACTGTTTAACATGATTAGCCATTAGTACCATGCAAATTAAAACCACAATGAGATACTATTATATACCTATCAGAATGGTGTATAAACTGACATAACATATTGACAATATCAAGTGCTGGTGAAAATACAAAGCAAATTGAGATTCCATATATTATTGTTGGGGATGAAAAAAGGCAGTCTAGAAAATAATCTTTTTCTCATTCGGTTAGACATAGCCATAACCCAGAAATCCATCTCTTATATATTTACCCTAGAAAAATGAAATCTTGTTGTATTAGTCTGCTATGATTATCATAAAAACAAAGATTGGGGAGCTTAAACAACAGAAATTTATTTATCACAGTTTTGAAGGCTGGAAGTCTAAAGCAAGGTGTTAGCAGAGTTGGTTTCTTATGACATCTCCCTTCTTGCTTTTGCATACAACCCCCTTCTTGCTCTTTTCTCAAATGCTCTTTTCTCTGCATATGCATTTGGATAGAGTTCTGATGTATCTTCTTCTTCTCATAGAAACATTAGTCCAGTTGGATTAGGACACTAACCTTATAACCTCATTTAATCTTAATCACTTCCTTAAAGGGCCTATCTCCAAATACAGTCATATTGGGGGTTAAGTTTTAACATATAAATTTGGGGGACTCAATTCAGTCCATAACATTCTACCCTCTGACCCCCAAAATTCCTGCATCCAAAACACATTATTCCATACGAACAACTCCAAAAGACATAACCCAACCTAGCATCAATTCCTAGTCCAAAATGTCATCTAAATATCATCTAAATCAGATAAGGGTGAGACTCAGGTTATGATTCATCCTGAGGCAAAATTCTTCTCCACTCACAAATCTGTTGAATCAACAAGTTATGTACTTACAAAATACAATAGTAGGACAGGCATAGTATAGACATTCCCATTCCAAAAGGGAAAAATGGACAAGAAAGAGGTATTGAACACCAAGGAAATCTAAAACATTTATAGGGCTGGTGGGTTTAAAATGTTCACAAATTATTTTTTAAGATTTATTTATTTAGAGAGAGTGGGGAGGGGCAGAGGGAGAGAGAGAGAATCCCAGGCAGGCTCCCCACTGAGCATGGAGGCTTGCACAGGGCTTGATGCCAAGACCCTGTGATCATGACCTGAGCCGAAATCGAGAGTTGGATGCTTAACCAACTGAGCTACCCAGGTGTTCCAAATATTCACAAATTCTTTAATATCCCTCTCCTTTAGGAGTAGCAAGAACTAATTGTCTCCTCTTGAGTGTGGACTAGACTCAGGAACCCCTAATGGATAGAATAAAGTGGAAGTAATAGTGCATGACTTCAGAGATTAGGTGTAAAGGGGCTCTGGTTTTCAGCTCCCTCTTCCTCTCCTTTTCTCTGGCTCTCTCAGATCATTTGTTTTGGAAGAAGCCAGGGTGCCATGTCATATAGTTATTCACTTGGCTTTCCTCTAAGAGTCAACACAGAACTGAATCTTCTTGCCAACAGACACATGTAATTGTAATTATAGCCAATCTCTTGACTGCAACCTAATGAGAAAACTTAGCCACAACTACCCAGCTAAACAGTTCGAGAGTTCTGATCCTCAGATATTTATTGAGATAATAAATATTTGTTGTTGCAGCCATTAAATTTTGTTATGGCTTATTACATAGCAATAGAAAACTATTACAGATATTGGTACATGGAAATGGGGTGCTTTCGAATAAGGTAGTAAGTAGCTTTGAGACTGGGGAGGAGGGGGTGGCTGGAGAACTTTGAGGCAAGTTCTTCTAAAAACAGATCAACAAGAATGCTGGAAATTTTCATTGAAAGGGTCAGAGACAATACAAAATGAAAGGAACCTACAGAACTCTAAAATTCTACTGGTAAGAAGCTGGCTTAGAGTAGCCAAAATATGGAAGCAACCTAAATGTCAATCGATAGATGGAAGTTTAAGGATGATGTCGTATATCCATGCTGCGCTCCACTTGGGGTCCCATGTTCATCTTTACATCACCCTTTTTCTACAGAAATCCTATCAAATACCCATCTTCCACATCTGGTCAAATTGTTCATGCCTAACCTTCCCCAGGTAATACCTTACCACCCTGCCTTGCCTTCACAAAAAATCTTGTTAGAACAGCCCCAGCTCCTTGGTTATAAATCCTCACTTTCTCTTGTTGTATTTGGAGTTAAGCCCAATCTCTTCCCTCCTTCAAACCCTCCAAGATACAGTCCCCTAAATAAAAGTATTTCTAACAGTTTAAAACAAAACAGAACTCCTCTGGGACTTCTCAAAAATCTAGGGAAGGGTTTTGAATTCCACTGGCCAAGGAATGGGGAAGGTGGTATTTTCAGGCAATTTCATCTGTGTTCCAAATGGCAGGAAGGGAGACACCAAGTCAGTTACAGAAATAACCATATTTTCTGTAACATGACAACTGCTATTTAAATTATGGCTCACTTGTAGCACATATGTGGTTCATTAGCTCTATATTTTAAATCCAATTTTTGGTTCCACTTTAATCACCATTATAGATTTTCCTTCTGCTAATGTGCTACTCTTTACTATAACTACTTTTAAACCATGCTCATCCACCTGAAATTGTGATTCCAAGATGACTGGAAGGAAAGAAACAAGAGAAACAGAGAAGAAGGGAGGAAAGGAGGAAGAAAACAGGTTTCAAAAGATTTTGGCTTTATTTTCTCTTAGATCTCTCAGTTATCTTACTGTTCTTCATCAGTTTGCCACCAAGAGCTCTTTCCCATCTCTATACCCCTTTCAACAAGGGGTACAGTATACTTTTTAAAAAAAAGGGTATATCATATTTAAAATTCTTAGAATAAGTGAATTGACATCCATTCATCTTAAAGATTATATAACTGGTCTTCGATGTAAGTAGAATGGATTTTACTGATCTTTGAACACTCTACAGCCTTTCTTACAAACAAAAACACATACTGATGATGATTTTCTATGATCTGGAGTTCACTTTTTAGTTAAGAACCAAAGTGCTTCTGACCAGAATAAGAATAAAGTGTAATCAGTAATAACACAATCTTATCAAGGAAAGTCATTATTCTTACATTGTTCAGAGAAATACAAAGTAAACTTTATTTTTATTGCTTTCTGTCATTTCCTTTTGAAAATCTGTTTAACCTACTGGTGTCCTAATGATTGTTTACACCGTTCTAGGGTTTTTCATCTCCGAATAACTAGTTGTCTAGTGAATCCAGATATGTAGCTCCTTGCCTTGGTCCTTTATTTCAGACCTCATCTCCACTGGACTTACCCTGTCTCCTTTCCCACTGACAATATATGTCTATTTTTCGAAGTTTGAAGACCTCAATTCCATTCTTCTCATTCTGAAAGAGAGGAGTGGAAGGAAAGGAATCTTCACAGAGGGCCAGCATTAGAATTACAGCAGCCTAAGTGCCTCATTTCCTTCATAAAGGAAGAAATTATCTAGCACTCTAAGAAATGCAAGGATAAAAGAGCCTGAAATTCACATCCTTTGACCCTATCAGGACCTAAACCATCAGGCTTTGGCAGCCAGGGTGTAGCTAGTCCTCAGAGTTGTCAAGGGAAATGTAATAGCATTTTATAATCCGAAGGCACCTGACTGCCATGACTTAAAATTCTCTTTATTCAGTAGAATTTACATCATCTTTAACAAAGATTCTTTGCCTTGATTTCTTTTCACTCAGTAATATAACATCTGCATTACTCTCCTCTGACATCCTAAGAAGGTCTCCATAAATATGCATTTTCCATTGAATTTATGATACAACCACACTGAGTGCATTCTTGACATCATGTCACTTCCTTAGTCGTGCACTGACATTATAATGTTATTTACTACAAAGCCACATTGACAGCATCTTGGGAACACTGTGACAGCATTTTCGTTGCCATGAAAATGAATACCAAAAGCACATTTGGACAAAAATCACTTGCAGGGGAAAAGTATATATATATCAAAGAGGACCTAAATATATTTATCACAGATTTTTAAAACAATTTAACCATCTGAACACTCACTAGAAGTTTGTTCTAGTTCAGTGGCATATTAGAGGCTAAATGCTGCTCCTTTTCAAAATACTGAAAGGCATTCTGTCTGAAGAAAAATAGAATCTAGAACTTGGTGACAGTTTTTTATATGCATGATACTTTTATTATCCACCTATTGTTTTTTATCAAATGATTGCATCAGTACAATGTCAATCTACATTAAAATGGACATCTTACAAGTGTATATTTAAAGATATATTTTAGTATAAGCACTATAGACTATCTTTAACCCAGTGGTTCATTTTAGATGAAGTTTTCATGCATCAGCTATAAGTATTAGCTATTCCATGCATTTTTAATTGCCTTGATAGACTATAATAGATGCCTCTAGGTAATTGTAGGAAAGGGAAAGAAGAAAAAATAAAACAATAACTAACATTTAACAGTTCCCACTCAGTGCCAAATACTGCTAACCAAACATTTCTTTGTACCTAGGCTCATTCAGACATGACAAGAACCCCAAAGGATATATATAATTATAATTTTCTACCAATAAGAAATAGCCTCCAAGAGGTGAACCATTTTTTGAGGGCATAGAGCTGCCAAGTAGGCAGTTAGAATTTGAACATGTCTGACTGAGTGACCATGTTACAAGGCTTCCTGAAAGAAAAGAAATGGAAAAAATGTATCCAAAAGTCTGCAAATGGTGGCAGTGTGCCTGAGCATATATATAATGTTTTTAGTTCATTAAGACAGTGTTTCCATTTGTCATTCCTGCAGGGAGGCTGGTAGGAGACAAGTGTTTCTGACATAGAACAATGACTGATAAACCCAGAGCAAGATGTCCAGTAGGATCATGTCTGATAAGAACTGCTGAGGGTTATCACCTCAGAAGTATGAATGGGCTTCTCTAGAACCATACATAGTAGCACCAAATCCTTTGAGTTTTAGGCTGCTGCTACTACTACTCTAGTAATTAATAGTAAATAATTCTATTTTATAAATTATTTAGGTTTAGGAGTCAACATACTGGAATATCTAATCCCAGCTTGGGTGTTAGCTATCATGCATTCAGAAATATTAAAGTCATTTTCATACTGAATTATTACTTTATCTACAGCTATTTATGGCTTAGTCAAAATTTAACTTTATATTTTGATTCCCTTAAACACACTTTTTGCTAAATGTTATTCACTTGCATTAATCATATTATCAAAGTGGCAGACAAAAATTTTAGCAACCCTTAAATATAATGCTTCAAAACATATCATTAGAGCAAGGGAGCATATAACACCTATCAAAAACCTCATGCGTGATTTGAGAGGCAGAAAAATGTGGACATCTGGACAGAGATTCCCCCTGGATAAATACCAGAGACAGCAGCAGCTGGACTTCTCAGTTAGGTAATTTGTGCAAATTCATTTAATGCTCAATACAATTTTAATGTTATTTTATTTTAGTTGATTTTTTTTTAATCATTAGCCAATATATTTGTCAGGATGTACTTCCACAATGAAATCTTATCAAACAAACTTCATGTTCAGTTTAGGACGTCAATGAGTATTTTTCCTAAAATGTCATTCTGTCCCTGCCTAATCCTGCGAGCATGATTAGGGACTAGTGCAAATCCAAAGTGACTCCTGCCTTGGGGAAAGGAAAAGACAACCACACATATACCAGTTTGGCTGCAGCCCCAGCAGCAGAACCCTGTAACTGTCAGCAAGAGAGAGTGCCATCTGCAGCCCCAGCAGATGAACTAGGGGCATACATCTGCTCTGACGACCAGCCCTGCCCACTAAATAAAGCCTCTCAGGGAACAAGGCAGGGATAATACCCTGAAGAACAGTGCTACTACAACCAAACAGAGAAACTAAAGTCTGGCATCTAGTTTCTCTGCAGGCTCCGTCTACCAACAAAAGGCCCTCAAGGGGCAAGGCAGGGAGAATACCCTGTAGTTCAGTGCCACTACAGCCCTGGCAAAAAGGCTGAAGGCTAGCATCTGATCTGACAGTTGACACTGCCCAACTGTAAGCCCATGGCAGTCCCAGACTGGCCCTTAATGGCATAGAAACCAAAGTGGGTGTTACATACAACTGATGAGTCACTGAAATCTACCTCTGAAATTAATAATACTGTATATATTAATTAGGTAAACTTAGGTAAATAAAAATTTTTAAAAAGCAATAAAATTAATTCTATCTATAAAAACCAAAGTATTCACAAAAGGATGTAAAACATGACATCATACACATAAAATGTGGAGGGGGGGAGAGTAAAATTTTAGTGTTATAGAATGAACTCAAACTTAAGCAACCATCAACTTAATATAGACTGTTATATGCATAACATGTTATATATGAACCTAAAGGTAACAATGAATCAAAAGCCTGCAAGAGATATACCAAAAAATAAAGAGAAAGGAATGGACGCCTATTTCAAAAGAAAGTCATTGAACTATGAAGGAAGAGAGCAAGAGTAGAAAATGACAGAGAAAACTACAAAACAACCATAAAACGAGTAACAAAATGGCAGTAAGTACATACCTATCAATAATTACTTCAAATGTAAATGGAGTAAATGCCACACATTCTGTAAATGTTACACAAGGTAATTGAAACCGAAGAGTGTAATAAGAGACAAAGAAGGACACTACAAAATGACAAAGAGAACAAGCCAACAAGGGGATATAACAACTATAAATAAGTACTCAACATGGGAGCACCAAAATACACAAAGTAACTATTAATAGACATAAAGGAAGAAACCATCAATAATACATTAATAGTAGGGGACTTTAACACCCCACTTACATCAATGGATACACCACCCAGACAGAAAATCAACAAGGAAACAGTGGCTTTGAATGACACATTGGACCAGATGGACCTAACAGATACATTCAGAATATCCTATCCAAAGGCAGTGAAATACACATTCTTTCTAACTGCACATGGACCATTCTCCAGAATAGAGGACATTAGGCTACAAAACAAGTCTCAAAAAATTCAAAAAGACTGAAATTATATCATGTATCTTTTCTGACCACAATGGAATAAAACTAGAAATCAATCATAAGAAAAAATCTGGAAAGAACACAAACACATGGAAGCTAAATAACACACTACAAAACAACAAATGTGTCAATCAATAAATCAAAGAGGAAATAAAAATATACATGTAGATAAATGAAAATGAAAACACAATGGTTCAAAATCTTTGGGATGTAGCAAAAGCAGTTCTAAGAGGGAAGATTATAGCAATACAGACTAACCTTAAGAAGCAAAAAAAAAAACCTCAAATAGACAACCTTACACCTAAAAGAGCTAGAAAAAAACAAAAACAAAAACAAAGTCCAAAGCCAGTAGAAGGAAGTAAACAATAAAGATTAGAACAAAAAAGTATAAAAAAGGTCATCGTATAGACAGAGCCACTATGTAACACTGGAATTTTTTTTATATATAACCTCAAGTTTTTCAAGTCAACAATTAAATAAGTTTCTTTCTGACTCCTTTATTTGGCTCTATGATGTGAATCAATTCATTTAACTATTCAAACCATGGAATTAGCTCAGTGATGTCTTCTTTTTTTTTAAGATTTTATTTATTTATTTATTCATTTATTTATTTGAGAGAGAGAGAGAGATTGCACGAACAGTGGGGAGAGTGAGAAATAGGCTCCCTGCTGAGCAGGGAGCCCAATGTGGAGCTCAGTTTCATGACTTAGGATCATGATCTGAGCCAAAGGCAGACGCTCAAATGACTGAGCCACCCAGACACCCCAGTGATGTCTGTTTTTGTTTTTGTTTTTTAAGATGTTATTTATTGAGAGAGAGACAGAGAGCACGAGCAAGGGCAAGAGTAGAGGGAGCCCAATGCGGGGCCTGATCCCAGGACCCTGGGAAGGTAGAGGCTCAATTGACTTGAGCCACCTGGCGCCCCCTAGTGATGTCTTAAAAGTTTAAAGAGAGAATATTTCTATACATACGTATATATAAAATCATATTCTGAGTATGACATAGTTCTGACGTCAAACTGCCCCCAAACATTAAATACCATATAGCTATTCCTGAAAAAAAAATTCAACTAAACTTTTTTTTCAATTAGCACTCAAAGTTTCAATAAAGTGTGTTTCCCAAGAAGTTTTAAATGAATGGATTTGCCTGGTTATGTTCAAATGATTCCTACACACAGAAGCTGGGTGATATTCAACATAATCAAATATACTATCAGTTTTTTGCCTTCAGTTCAGAAAAATATTTTCCTTAAATAATTAGCTTGAAAGTGAGTGCTACCTGAATCCCAAAATCCATTGTTTTTTTCTCATTTAATATATAATGTGAGAAGTTCATAACACTTGATTGTTTTGTTTTTATAGTAGATTCATGCCTCAAACAGGTTACTAACTATACTAGAAGACTTGACCAAAATATAACAAATACACATAGATCCAGACAGACACACACACATTTCTAGCAATTAATTATCCTCTCAAAATGAGCTGCATCATTCATTTCTTTAAAAGTTAAAGTAATATATTCCATAGGTGGTTATGAGATAGTCAAACACAGAAATATTTACAATGAAGGGTGACAAATTCCCATCAAAATCTTCCTCTTTTCACCCCCAACCCAATTCAATTTCCTCTCCCTTTAGAGTTAACTTCTTTCACCTTTTGTTTTTTAGTTAATTTGTTGATTACCTCCACATCTTGAAATAATATCATTATACAACTATGGTTTGTCAACTTCAGGTATTTCCTACTGACTTCCTTATAAACAAGGTAAGGGATCCCTGCCTTATACCATTAATATTTTCTCCCTCTGATAATATTGTTTTATCACTAATTTAACTGCTTAACTCTTTAAATTCAAAAGGCGTATTTAAAACTATATTTCTCTTACTATTACACAGTCAGTATATCTTGACTCACCATTCTGAATAGAAAATTCCTGTCAGGGCAAGATGGAGGTTTATTATATTTTTATACTCTATTCTAAATCATGGATAGGGTGATTTTGAAATTTCAAAATCAATATAGAATATTTATATTACTCTTGTTATATTTTTACAGAATTTAATCTGTAAAGACTTCCTTCTCTAGATTCATAGCAAATCTAAGTGGAAGGTATAATGGTATTAAGAGCTGGTGCTTAACCAAGTGAGCCATTAAGGCATGCCAGAAAGGTTACACTGTTTTTGATAGTAAAAGAAAGGAGGTAAGGAATAGCACAAAAGCCTAGTCAGAAACGGAGAATAATGCATTTGTTGTGTACTTCCTATTTACACAAAACTCTGAAACCACCCAAACGAGTCAGTATTTCTTAGGTAGTATCTTTGGCAGGGAGGAACTAAGATTAGTATAGTCTTTGTCTCAAAAGGAACTGAAAACACACCAGCCACAGAATCTGGAGGAAGACATTCAGGCCACAAACTACCTTGCTTTTGGTAAAGGATAAAAGAATATGGGCAAGCAGATGGTTAGTCCCAAGTTTTTCCTCTGTCTACAACACTCAATAAATATATCCCTTTCCTTTCTTTTTTTTATCCAGACACACATAAATGAGATAAGGTAGGTTAAAATAAGATCTTCCCAGAAACCTAAAAATTTACATCCAATGATTAAGGATTCCTTACAGTCATAACTTCTGGAACACTACTCAAAACCATCCCTAAATTAACTTGCCAAGGTAATTCTCTAGGTAAAAAGCAATACCAGGAGGTATGGAACCCATGGCAGCTTAAATCAAAAGTTCATACCCTAATATTCCCTGATAAACCTCAACAGAACAGAAAAATTATAACAACATTATTTAGATAAGCAGCAAATGCCATCCCACTGAGTATCTCATGAAATGCTCCTTTTCACATTCACTTGATGTTATATCCTGCAGTGCTACACACATCTTCCTTTAAAATATGTATCATGCACTCAAATTATTAACTATGGTTAAATTCTCCAAGGGAGCACTTCCTCTGTATCCATGGCTCCTTTTAAACTCACTGTAAGTCTTAAGCAGAAGAAAGGGCAGAGAGGAATTTCCCTAAGGGACTGAACTGAAATGTCAAGACACATGCATGGAAAAGATACAGAAATGTTAGAATCAAGATAACAAGATGATAAATATCTTTATTTTTTGATAAGTATCTTTTCTAATAACTTCAAAGTACTAAAACTTCTATACATTAGATGTTATTATAGAAGAATGGCAAATCCTTTAAAATTAATCACTCATAGCTTTATGAAAAATGAAATACTGTAGATATGCATCATAAAGTTATGTATTCTACTATTATATGCTGAATGCTCACTGCAAAGAAAATGGAAAACAAAGGAAATATAAAGCTGTACAAAAATGGCTAGAAAAGGCATGGCATTATTAAAAATACCTAATGATATTTTATTCTCCTAGATTCTGGGATAATAGAATTTTATAGTAAATCTTTATCTATATCTAGTATACTTAATTCAGATTTTAAATTTAAATCCTGGCACTGACAAGTCTCATTGCCATTCAGCACCACTTCCATCTTCACTACAAAAACATGGTATTATTAAAGAAAAGATGCAAAAGTAATATTCAAGAAAATTGATTTACTCTGAGCAGCACTGACTTTGGATAAATGAAAAATGCATAAACCTTGAGATCTTTGAATGTGAATTTTTTTTCTAATTGCTTATTTTGCCTTTTGTATAGAATTAAATATTCAAAAGTGATCACAGTCACTTAATTGACTGCTAAAAGTATCGTGGTGCTATTTCTCTTCCAAAACTTACAAATGGCTGAGAGAAGTGGAAGATTACTCATTAGAGATTACCCTAGAAAGTAGTAGGAGAAGCTATCCTTCTATCGTCCCTAAGAAGAAAAGTTCATTATACTGCCATTCTACAGTAGAATGAGCATGATATTAATTTAAAAACATACTAATTATTTTCTTATTATATTTTAAAGCTGATAAATCTGGTAAAATATCTAACATGTGTTGACTTCACATTATGAACCAGAACGGTGCACAGGGCAATCAGAAATAAGCTAAGAGGATCCCTGCCTTATAAGAGAAAGCAATCTAGTAGGAGACAGATACTGTAATAATGATAATAATAATGGTGTTACTATTATATGCTTAAGTTGTGTAATGAATTATGCCAAAGCACTTTTTGGTTTTTTGTTTTTTTTAATTAATTTATTTTTTAGAGGGATACAGAGAGCACGAGCAAGTGGGGAGGGGCAGAGGAAGAGAGACGAAATCTTAAGCAGGCTCCATGCTCAAAGCAAAGCCTGACATGGGGCTTGATCTCAAGACCCTGAGATGATGATCTCAGTCAAAATCAAGAGTCAGAGGCTTAACTGACTGAGAGCACCCCTAAGCCAAAGTACTTTACATGTATTAACTCACTGAATCTTCTATACAATAAGTACTATTATTATTATAAATACCCCCTGTCTACAGATGAAGGAGAAGCTTGTAGAGAGGAAAAGGTTATCCAGATAGTAAAGGGCAGATTGTAAAATCAAACCCAGACCAGTCTGAGGCCAAGACTATCAGTTAGGCCTGTTGCCCAGCCAACCAGAGAAATGCTAAGAGTCCTGTGTAAGCAGAGATTGGGGTTCTTATTCCAACTGGGATTCAGGAAAGGTTTTCTGAAGGTGCGGTGAAAACAAATTAAGCCAGAAGAAGGAAGAACAAAGATTTTTCAAAAGTAAGGAAAGAAAGAGCAAGAGGGTAGAAGTGTGACATAATCCCAGTGGTCTCTCGTTACTGCATCATAAATGATGAGGTTACTAGTGAGCAATGGGGTAGGTGAGGGAGTGTTAGTGTCCTGTGCTAAATAGCTTGACCTATGGTCTGAAAGCTTTCAAAAGATTTCCAGTTTAAAATAAGCAACGGATTCAGATTTTCATTAAGAGATAGATCAACTAGGTAGCCGTGTCAGTAGCAACATGAAGTGAGTGGAACTAAAAAGGTGAGGGATAATCAGCACAAAATTGGGATAGCTATAGAAGACAATGTTAACTTTCATGTTTATAGCCATACACATGGTAAACACTAAAAATGTGTTCAATTACTCCCCTTAAATAGCTCAACACTTAATAATTCATTAATTTAAACATAGAACATTTGAAAGAAGCTAAGTTTTTGCACATATAATTGTTTTCTTTCAATCTATGACAGCAATATTGTTATTAGCTACCTAAAAATGCAAAATATCAACTGAATTCTAATTATTTCATTCTTTTGAGGGTAGGCAATGGGCGAAGGAGGGAGAGAACATTCAGCGGGCTCCAAACCTAGCGTGGAGTCCAAAACGGGGCTTAATCTCACCACCCTAAGATCAAGACCTCAGCCAAAATCAAGAGTCAGACAATGTCTGCACCAACTGAGTCACAAACTGAGTCACCTAGGCACCCCAAATTATTTTATTTTGAAATCACCAGCTCAGCTTGGTTAATATAGGATATCTTCTTTTGGACTCTTTTTTAATATTAGTGAAAATTTAAATTATTATAAACTACTTAATTTAGAAAATATAATTGACTTAAAAGAGGATATGAACAAACTATGAGCTACTTTACTTAAGCTCAAATTCCTTTTAATATAAAAATGAATTTGTGTGGAGCCCAACATAGGGCTTGAACTCACTGCCCTTAGATTAAGACCTAAGTTGAGATCAAGAGTTGGATGATTAACTGGCTGAGCCACCCAGGTGCCCCTAGATAAATAGATGATTTTTAAATGTATATCTTTATGTACATATTGAATTGTTTCTATTACATATATGTGATATATATATAGATATATGATATATAGATCTATACAGATCTATATATCATATAATCTGTCAGGAGTTGGCTGGGCCAGGACAGAAAGAGTTGAGCTGTCAGGTGGAGGAGGAGCCTATTAAAAAAACAAACCATAAGTGAGTGAAGACTTTAATCACTGCAATGAGTAAATAAGAGTCTAACACTATATCCTAAAAACACTGATCACCCTGTCCTATTTCTCCCCACAGATCAGTCACACTGTTCAAGGATCAGGTGGATCAGCATAGATGTGGAGGTCACCTCACTACTGAGGGAGCCCCAAATAAAAAGGAAAGGCAATCAGATGGGCTGGAAGTAGGGTAGGAGGAAGGAAGAGTGGGAAAATACTGGGTACTGAGTCAGAATGGGGAAAGGTGTGTTTAAGGTTCCTCTCCTGCCCCTTCAGGAAACCTCAGGAGGTGCCTGACGTGGATCCCCTCCCCAGGGTCTCAGATAAAAAGACCTATGAATGAGGCATCTGTTCTAGCAACAAAATTATGTGAAAGAGCATGACCAGCCAGCGGGGCCTGAGACATTCACTACAATTCCCTTCAGAGATCGCAATGACTATGCACCAAATGTGATGTCTGGAAGGCAGTTTTTCTCTGAGGCCTGTGAGGTAAAGACTTTACAACTGCTATGGTCAGGCTTAAAAATTATACAAATCTTTCTACTAAAATTTGGTGTGGAAAGTAGCCACATCAAATAAAACATCTGCTAGTTTAATACTTCCACATGGCTAACAAAATGGGTCATTTCTACAACCTGACTTTAAAACACCAGTATTTAGTAACCCCATGGATGTATGGCATATAAGAAAAAAACTGTCTAACTGATGAACTGATTTCTTTTATTCTGAAAATAGGATGCTATCATCTTGTATACAGAAATTACCTCTTCCATGCTCCATTTGCAATATTCTCACTACCCAAATTCAGGCACAGAGTGAATAATCATAATGAAAGAGAGGGACACCTAGCTGTATCAATCAGTGGAGCATAGCGCTCTTGATTTCAGGGTTGTGGATTCAAGCTCCATGTTAGATGCAAATATTACTGAAAAATAAAATCTTAAAAAAGGAAAAGAAAGCGAAGGGAGGGGTGGGGGGATGGGGTAACTGGGTGATGGAAATTAAGGAAGGCACATGATGTAATATGCGCCAGTTATTACATGAGACTGATGAATCAGTGAACTCTACCTCTGAAACTAAATATACACTGCATGTTAATTAATTGAATTTAAATTTAAAAAATGAAAACAAAACAAAAAAAAAACCAGAAAAATGTCGAATTAATAAGAAGGAAAAGATAAGCTTTGTTACTGGTACACTTCAGTGTCATTTGAGTTTAAAATGAGCATGCAGCATTTCATTAAAAAAATTTAAAAAAAAGAGAAAAATGGAAAGAGACTTGGGATATCAGTGAGAATCCACTTATCAGAAATAGATACTCATCTCTTGTGCCCTTTTCTTTCACTACGGGTATATTAATAACATAAATAAATGCAACCATGAAATTCCCAAAGTTGCCATATAAAAAAGCAAGAATCAAGAACTTGGAGAGTCATAAAATCAAAACAATAATTTTTTGAACAAATACCTCATAGAGAGTTCTGTGCATAGAAGTTGGTGGATGGAAACAAATTTCATAGTCCAAAATTCACTAAAGATTAGGAGTAAATCTGCATCAGAAAAAAACAAGCAGATAACATTTTCAACTATTGAAAGGTGAATTGGATTTAGTGACAGAAGCAAAAGGGAGATCAGGGTAAGTAATTAAATATACAAGTAAAATATAATTTTACATATATATACATGAATTTATACAAATATATCTAAAATTACTTTTTGACCCATATATTCATATGTACAATACGAATAAGGGTATGTAAAGAAATCCAAGTAGTAAGGTCAGGAAGAAACAAATGTTTCTGTGACACACCATGAAAGGAAATGCTAATTTCAAGTCATAATTTGTTCAGTGGGTAGTACTTTATACCCTGCCTTCTAAAAGTCACACCATTCCCAGGAAACGCACATTCAGTTTTTCTGTTCCAACCATTTCAGAAATTCTTGCATTTATATTTGTTAAACAAATACAAACCAAAATCCAAATGTCACCTATAACTGTGCCAAAAATGAAAAAATACTCAGTACAGAGCTCTCATTAATTAACACCAAGGAGACAGTACAACCAATTAATTTAGAAAAGTTGTTCATTAAAAATGCTAAAAATAAAAATACCCTGGAAAAGTTATATAAGGTTTGTATAATTATTTGACTTTTCCACAGTTCTAATACAAAGCTTTATTACAGTTAACTGTTTAAAAATTGTGTAAGCAATGGTGATGAAAACCTAATGTTTATTTTTCCCTTACTAAATACCAGAAACTGCAAGGTGTATTACTATGTCAGCATATTTAAGAGTATTTACTTGAAAACTATGAGGAGACTACATTTATCACTCCACTGAAACAGAGAAGATACTGTATGGAATATGATTCAAGAGAAACTTGAGGTCATAACTGCTATAAATAATTTTCTTTGGTGATAAGTGATTATATTTATAACCAGTTTAAATCACAGCTTATTCTCTTCACTGTGTTTACTGAATTACTCCCTATGGTTTTAGCAAGATGATGCAATACTAAGTAATTTAATTATCCTCAATTCATGACCAGTTAGTTCAATCCAAACTAATTTATTGTTTACATATCCTTGACTATTTTCTATTTGGCTGCTAAGAAATTATGTTCTAAATGCATCCAAAATAAGAGTAGAGATTTAGTGAGTAAGAAATGAACAGTTTGCCATACTGGGAGCAATATGTAAATACAGAGTTTTTAATTTGTTTGTTTTGATTCTATTTTATTTTTTCAGTGTTCCAAGATTCATTGTTTATACACCACACCCAATGCTCCATGCAATACCTGTTCTCCTTAATACCTACCATCAGGCTTACCTAACCCTCCACCCCCCTCCCCTCCAAAATCCTCAGTTTGTTTCTGAGTCCACAGTCTCTTATGGTTCTTCTCCCCCTCCAATTTCCTCCAGTTAACTTTTTCTTGCCTTCTCTTAATGTCCTCCATGTTATTCCTTATGCTCCACAAGTAAGTGAAACCATATGATAATTGACTCTCTCTGCTTGACTTATTTCACTCAGCATAATCTCCTCCAGCCCCATCCATGTTGATACAAAAGGTGGGTATTCATCCTTCCTAATGGAGGCATAATACTCCATTGTTTATATAGACCATATCTTCTTTATCCATTTGTCTATTGAAGGGCATTTTGGTTCTTTCCACAGTTTGGCGATTGTGGCCATTGCTGCTATGAACATTGGGGTACAGATGGCCCTTCTTTTCACTACATCTGTGTCTTTGGGGTAAATGCCCAGTAGTGCAATTGCAGGGTCCTAGGGTAGCTCTATTTTTAATTTCTTAAGGAATATCCACACTGTTTTCCAAAGTGGCTGCACCAACTTGCATTCCCACCAACAGTGTAAGAGGGTTCCCCTTTCTCCACATCTTCTCCAACACTTGTTTACTGTCTTGTTAGTTTTGGCCATTCTAACTTGTGTAAGGTGGTATCTCATTGTGGTTTTGATTTGAATCTCCCTGATGGCTAATGATGAACATTTTTTAATGTGCCCATTAGCCATTTGCATGTCTTCTTTGGAGAAGTGTCTATTCATGTCTTTTGCCCCCTTTTTTGACGTGATTATCTGTTTTTCGAGTGCTGAGTTTGAGGGGTTCTTCATGAAAGAAATTGAAGAAGACACAAAAAGATGGAAAAGCATTCCATGCTCATGGATTAGAAGAATAAACATTGTTAAAATGTCTATACTGCCCAGAGCAATCTATACTTTCAGTGCCATCCCGATCAAAATTCCACTGGCATCTTTCAAAGTGCTAGAACAAACAATCCTAAAATTTGTATGGAGCCAGAAGAGCCCTGGAATTGCTAAGGAAGTGTTGAAAAAAGAAAAACAAAACTGGGGGCATCACTTTGCCTGATTTCAAGCTTTACTACAAAGCTGTGATACCAACACAGCATGGTACTAGCACAAAAACAGACACATAGACCAGTGGAACAGAGTAGAGAGCCCAGATATGGACTCTCAACTCTATGGTCAAATAATCTTCAACAAAGCAGGAAAAAATATCCAGGGGAAAAAAGAAAGTCTCTTCAGTAAATGGTGCTGGGAAAATTGGACAGCTATGTATAGAAGAGTGAACCTTGACCATTCTCTTACATCATAACACAAAGATAAACCTGAAATGGATAAAAGACCTCAATGTGAGGCAGTAATCTATGAAAATCCTAGACAGTACATAGGCAGTAACCTCTTCAACATCGGCCACGGCAACTTCTTTTAAGACATGTCTCCAAAGGCAAAGGAAACAAAAATGAAAATGAACTTTTGGGACTTCATCAAGATCAAAAGCTTCTGGACAGCAAAGGAAACAGTCAACAAAACAAAGAGGCAACCCATGGAATGGGAGAAGATATTCACAAATGACACTACCAACAAAGGGCTGATACCCAAGATCCGTAAATAGAGAGGTTTTTTTACCCACCATTTAACCGATGCACAAAACTTGTTTATGAAGTTTAAAGACACTTACCCTGAGCCATTTGAATTTAATTTTTCACTTGTGTATGTTTTAACTGTAGTTTGCAAACCAGATTCATTTTCCCTTATTTCCTCAATTCTTAGTTGGAAAAAAAAAAGTCTGTCATTATTTTATTTGCCTTTTGGAAGAAATAAACCTTACCTGATGATGAGAAAAGTAAATCAGAAACTATAACTTATTAATCTTACTTTCAACTGAGCCACTTACATGATATGTGTATTAAAAGTCAATTTCTCTTTTACCTATTTACTTGAATATGGATAACAGTGCCTTACAATAATGTTGGGTAACATAACTTTCTTTTGTAATTTTACCAAGGATTTTTTTTTCTAAATAAATTCCACCTAAACTGTTTATCAAGCAAGAGAAAAAAAAATATTTCTTGGACCCACATAATAAAAGAAAATGGCTCCCAAGATAGGGAACATGTAAGAACCAAAATTAACTATATGATTCACATTATTCAAGAGACAGGTCATTTCTATCTCCCAGGTTCCACATTATAACATCAAAGGTCTATTTTATACTAATAGTTTATAATGTAAATTTCCTTCCCTCAATTAAAAGGATCAAAAAAGTATAGGATATGTCTCACAACAGCCCCTTAAAGCTAAAGTTTAGAAGAACCCTTTGTCCTCAGTTGCCTAAAATGATTTGTCAGTACAAAGAGGGGTCTGAGGGTTAGTTCAAGGTTCACTGAATGTAGTGCTTTTCCCTTTTAAAATAATTTCAATAGGAATTTGAGGTGGTACCTTCTATTTCTTTTTGTTTCCTTTTGTCTTATTTTTGGGGGTACTTTTGTTTGTTTTTAGAAATTAGTTGATAAACCTCTCTGAGTGTGGTAGGTTACTGCTCCATCAGTACCTTCATTATGGCCCAGGCTGTGGTTTGAAAGAGGGTAAAACAAAGGGAAAGCTGAAATGCTCTGTGGAATTAAAAGGAGAAATTCTGAATTTCTGGAAATAACCCAAGAAGGAGGATATACAGAACCAAGCAGAGCAAAAACAAGTCCCCATGAAAATGGTAAGATGAGAGAAGTATTCAAAGGACATGACAAAAGGACATGGTGGGTAAATAAATTGCTAATAACAGTGGATGAAGATTGACTTTAAAACTGTTTTCTAGCTCCCTTTTATCATTCAAACTTCAATAAAAGGCTGCCAGATATGACATCATTGGGGAATATACTGCGGAAGGCAAAAGTCCATTGGGATACAATTATCCATTGGTGCAGGATACTAATAACCTTTTGTTCTGGACAACTTTTCAAGGGTATTTGTATAATGCACAGCCTTGAAATATGAACTAATAACTCCCTGCATAGGAGAGAGCTGCTTTATTTGCTATCTAATGTAATAAAAATAGTGTTACCCTCTGGGACAAATATTGCACATGTTTTCTTAGAGCCCTCTGGGTAAGACTGGGATTTCCTAAACTCAGGGTTACTTTCTTTTAATGCACCGTACTCATCATGTCACCATGAGAGTAACTGGGGCTTAAGAACTGACATAAGAAAATGGTGTTATTCTGGTCATTGATATTACTGTGAATAATAAACTAGCATGTGTCTCTGATCCAGGAGTCCCGTATATTCTACCAGTACCCATGAAACTGTGGCAAAATGACTTGTTAGCTTACAAGTTGAGTAAAATCTAAGACTCTTCATAACCTTACAAAAAGGGTGATGTCCAGCATGAGTTGAAGTTGGCCAGGCCAATGAAAAATGAGAGCAAGTGGCAAGTGCTCAGAATAGTAGTAAGAGAGGGAGGCAAACATTGGTTGATATCCGTTAAATGTAACCTCTATTCTATGTTACCCCAAAACAAAAGATATTAGGGAAAACACCAAAGAACATTTCCAAGTAAGGTGTATGAATGCTAATACACTGCATCTGGAATTTTTTTTTTTTTTTTAATGAGTGGCCTGAATAAACCGGAGGACTAGGAGATACTGGAAAACAAATTTTGTATCTTTTAACTCATCCTGATGGTTTATTTTTCTAGAAGCAACGACTGTTTCAAAACTACATGGCTGCAAAAATACTTTGGAAGAAAACCTTTTTTGGGGCAGTGTATATTGCCTTAGACAAATTATAGTCATATACTGTTTAGTTGAAGATAACCTTTCTGAATATTGATACACATATTCTATTTGTCATATTCCATTGTTTAGTAGTAGATTATTATTCTCTAAAATAAGTACTGGGACATTATTGTAGATGACATATTAGTGAATACTAAGAACAATTATAGTATAATAACTGATCTTTTTTTGTATTTTAGAAATTTGAAATTTGTGATGAATTTAAAAAGGGAGTGAACTAAAACTTACTTTTGCCACATCAGTCATAAAGAGTAACTAAGAAATTAGCAAAGAAATAGGAAATAACAAATCACCTTCATTACAAAAAAGTACCAAACATTAAGGGAATATTATGGGTGTTGTAAATTCAAAATTGCACATGCTGTGGAAGCTGAAACTTGATTGCATAGGTTGGTGGACAAATATACTGCTTCACGAATCACTACTATCTAGTAATAAATACGGGTATTTTATTTTATTAAGTCAACCTAAGTAATTATATGCCTTTAAAATGAACAAATTGCCTTTTCTTTTTTTTTTTTTTTTTTGCAATTCAGTATATTCATTCATCCAGACCAAAGTTATAACAAATTAGAGGCATTTTTCTTTTTAGTGAAATGATAAATGTCAATTCTTACCTCCTGACTTTAAAATGAACTCCCAGGTAATAGAAGAGCTGGAAGTCAAGAAAATAGCAGACTACCAACTATTTAGCTCTTTCAGAAGATTTCATTTCTAGTTTAGTCAATCAAAAAATTCACCCATTAATACCCTCCTTTGTTACCCAATGAGTCTCAGTATATCAGCTTCTCTCTATGTTGCTCAGGGCATCTACTTATCATATATAACTTCAGGTGATGGAAGCAGAGGAGTTGTCCCTGACAATGTTCAGTCACCTTTTCGAACACAAACCTTTTTCTGTGAACTTCAATAAAACAGAATACAAAAATGTTACTAAGAAGCTCTTTGGCGGGCGGGGGGGGGGGGGAGGGGGGTTGGGTGGCTCAGTGGTTAAGCCTCTGCCTTCAGCTCAGGTCATGATCTCAGGGTCCTGGGATCGAGTCCCGCATCCGGCTCTCTGCTCAGCAGGGGGCTTGTATCCCCCACCCCCCCGCCTGCCTCTCTGCCTACTTGTGATCTCACTCTCTGTGTCAAATAAATAAATAATCTTAAAAAAAAAAAAAAAAGAAAAGAAAAAGAAAGAAACTCTTTTTTTTATGGTTGCTTGGGTGGCTCAGTCGGTCAAGCATTAGACTCTTGATTTCTGCTCAGGTCATGATCTCATGGTCCCGGGATATGTCCAATATCAGGCTCTATACTGGTCATGGAGCCCACTTAAGATTCTCTCTCTCTGTCCCTCTGCCTCTACCCCCTCACTAACTCATTTTCTCAAAAAATAAAATTTTAAAAATTTAAAAACTTTTTTAAAAAGCCGCTCTTTTTCATTCTCTTCAGGAAATCAAAGGGGTAAATGGTTCATGGATCTGTAGTCTTTCAGTGACTTTTCCTAGGAGTTATCAGAATGAAAGAGGTGATCATCTAATCCTTGAAACCTGAAGCAAAATTATTTCTTATCATTAGTGCCAATTAGCCAGTGTCTCCCGTGTCCCTCCCATCATGTCACATATAGAATATAATCATATTCTTAATGTACACTGGGATAACCAAACAAGTTTGTTCTCAGCACAAGAGTGTATACTCAATCACCTCATGGGTGGGAAACTCTGAGGAGGCCATGCTATACAAAGTATTAGGGAACACACTGCTTTTGATATATACATTTACTGGATATTTCCTTAAATCTCTTAAAGAAAATAAAAGAAAAGTGCATACTATTCCTTCTTCAAATTTCAGCATTTACATAATGAGTGGCATGTATTACCTGAAAAATCATAAACTGTATGCAAAAATAATATGAATACTTTTCTATATGTTCTTTACTTAAGTATGCATTTTCTCCACTCTTTTAGCTTGCTTTCTCCTATCACACTAGGTAAATATTGGCTGTACACACACACATAAGCACTATGAAAGTTAATCATACATTATGCATTAATGTATAAGATCTCTTTTTTTAAAGTTTTTTTTTATTAACATAAAATGTATTATTAGCCGCAGGGGTACAGGTCTGTGAATCACCAGGTTTACACACTTCATAGCACTCACCATAGCACATACCTTCCCCAATATCCATAACCCCACCACCCCTCCCCCCAGCAACCCTCAGTTTGTTTTGTGAGATTAAGAGTCTCTTATGGTTTGTCTCCCTCCCGATCCCATCTTGTTTCATTTATTCTTTTCCTACTCCCCAACCCCCCACGTTGCATAAGATCTCTTTTCTCAATGAGGGGTGAACTGTCAAATCCATGGCAGTATTACAAATTTTGCATAATAGTAATAAAAACTCTAAATTAATCTTGCATTAAAATCATGAATCCTGATGAATACATCGCCAATATAGGCATGACCCCAAAAGGGTTATAAAATGTTATTCCAAGCCAATAGCCAGGTAATTTAATTCATTCTGTTCTTATTAAAAGCTTAGTTCCAAACTTCTTTAGATTTTCTTTAGACAACAGAAGAAACAGAAAAAAGCTTCCTTCAACCAGTGTGAGATTCCACAGAAGCTAGCCAATATGTAACTCACCAAATTCACCTGTTTCTTCTAACATTCTAATTATAATATACATATATAATTATAACATGCAAATACCATTCTATATACACATAGAGAACTGTAATATCTTCTCATTTTCTCTTCATTGCAGCTTTTTAAGAAGCAGAACATTGAAAGGAAGGAAGAGGTGGAACTGTGGTTGAGAGAGAGAAATGGAGAAGGACATGCAAGTATTGAGGGACATAACAACAAAATTAGAATGAGCCATATGAAATTTATATTCTAAAATATTCATAAGATAGTATTAATACATGTGAACATACTATTTAGTGACATAAAGTTCTAAATATTTTTACAATGATCTATTCTCTAACAGATCAATTCTGCTTAGTATAAAATAATGCTTTGTTTTAGATAAATATATATGAGGAATATATTAATAAAGAATAAAAATGTATTTAATATATTCACAAAGATGATACTGGTAAGAATTACCTATATCCAAAAATATGCTCCTCTCCCCTTCAATCACCCTCTTTGTTTGTCCCTAGGTTTCCAGCTACTTCCACATGGCTGGGAGGAACACATTAAATATTACTTTAAAAGATTTTATGAAGTCAAAGGAAAACTGGTCAACTGAAACTAATATATTCACAAGCAACAAGTAAAGTGGTCATTGGGCAAACTGGCTTTTGCTTAAGTGACTTAAAAAACAATTCTGTTTAAGATTGGCTCTTCTAAAGGAATACTGACCAAATTTCATTTGGAGAGGTATGAAACTCAGCCATGCTCAGTCTACACAGAAAACAGTACTTCTATCAATTCTCCATTACAGTGTCTTAAACAAAATCCTCCTTGGTGTCAGTTTAATTTTTCAATGTTCTCTTCTGGCATTTCTCATTTATCACCAACACTGCCAAAACTTGCAGGGACACTATGTATCTCTAGCAAGCGAACAGAGCCCACCCATTAGGCATACAGATCCTTATTTAAAGATTCAAAATTTGTTTTGGTTTTATAACAAACTTGCCTCATAATTCACTTCCTAGACCCAGTGCGCTGAATATTTGCTCCTTAAAAGACCACTTATTCAGCAGAAATTCTGCTGAATCTTCATTGCACATAAATTATCGTCATTCCCACCTTGAGATATATCCATCTTCATTCCCTCATCTCTGACATTCATGAGAGATATGCTATACCCCACAGCCCTAAAAGAATTGCTTGTTGGATGCCATAAAGGCAGCTGCGTATAAGCTTACATATACTATATTAATAAAAACCTATTACTTTGATTCTCCAACTAATTTTCATTTGCATAATTATAGTTTCCCCAAGGTTTTCAGTGTCACATATGGAAACCAAAGTTTTAAAGGTATAATAATAGTTCAATATCCATAAAAAAATTAAATTCCAAAATGCAGATAAGGGCTTTTAGCATCACAACCACGACTCTATAATAGTGAAAAAATTAACATTGCCTTTCCATTTAAAATTAACTTTTTCATTTTCACCTAAAATATATTTTACACACTATATACATTAAATTGATATATTGAAATATTTCTAGTATTCTAATAGAGTGAGATTTCAAAGCACTACTTGATATGTAACAATTTTAATACTATGCATTATGAAGTAGTCGAAATGCCCATGTATTACCTAAGTGATATAATAACATCTTCATGAAATCAGAGTAACTAGAGCAAATATTTGCATAAAAACATTACAGAACTTCTCAGAATTATTATCAAACTGGACTGGCATTCTCATGATTCATTTTTAGCAGACTTAAGAGGCAGTGCTTTACAAAATATCCTACATTGATAAAACTGTATGTTCAAGTTAAATAAAATGTTTTATTCATAAGTATTTTATAGTTTCTATATTAAAATAAGGCACTGAATGTCCTTTGAATTGTTCTTTAAGTGCACGACTTCCATCCTCTTTTCAATATGATAAGTTGCCAGCTTGTTTTAGAAACAACATAAGTGGAACAGTACAAGGAGAGAGAAAGCAAGATGCAAACAGTAGACATTTTTATGTTAACTTTATAAAACTTCCGGAATTTTCACAAAGAGATATCTTTATACCTAAGGAACTTTTGTTGGATCATTTCTCCATCAAGGTATGGTAGAAATCTTCCCTCACAATAACAGAAAATCAAGAACAGAAATCAGAACAAGACATGGTCCAAGTGAGGTGTTTACTGAAGGCAGGTTTGAACCTAACAAATGTGAGATTCTGGGCAGGTTTCCCTCCAAACCAATGTTCTTTAAATATTTCATTCAATCTTATTTAAAGTAGAAAACTGATCACCCACTTACTAAAAATCTTTCTTTATATGAAAAATAATGATTATATATGGTCAAATGTAATATTCCATTTTAACTTACTACATATTTGGATTTATGTCTGTATCACTGTTTTTCTACCAATCATGAAATGAAAGCTTAGTCACTCAGGTTCAGGGTTTGGATTAGTAGAAATTCATTTGCTTTCACCCCCTAGAGTTGCCAGATCTATCAACAACAAGAAAAACAGGATGTCCAGTTACATTTAAATTTCTGATAAACAGAAAATAATGTTTAGTACCAACATAACCAAAATACTGTACATTCTATATTTTAGTATAAGTATGCCCCAATATTTTGAGACAAACTAAAAATGTATTCATTGTTTATCTAAATTCCAGATTTAACTGAATGTCCTATATTTTATCTGGTAACCATGTAACCCACAATTAAAATAAAATAGCAAGAAATGCTTCTTCATGGGATACACATTTGTAAAAGGATGAGATGCACGCTAAGTATCTTGGGCAAAGAATTCTCCTGGATAGGAGATGCAGCTGGAGAATTTAGGCTATTCTCTATTCCAGACAGGTGATTAAGGAAGACGTCACTCATAAGAACAGTGGAAGAGCTGAAGATAGAATTACAGGATATGAAAGTGGTAAAATCAACAGGGAAGGCAATTTGTCTAAACTAAAGGAAGCTAAAGCTTTAGGGTGCCAATGTAACAAGGATCTTTTCTGGGGAAACTGGACAGCCTCTAACTAGCCCACCTGCATCATTTCAGCTCCCCTGTAATCTGTCATCACACAGCAGCCAGAGCAAACTTTTCAAAAAAAGCAAACATGAAAAAAAACTTTGCTAGAACTGATACATGAATTCAGCAAAGTCACAGGATAAAAAAATCAACATACAGAAATCTGTGGCACTTCTATACACCAGTAATGTAATAGTAGAAAGAGAAATCAAGGAATTGATTCCATCTACAATTATACCAAAAACTATAAGATACCTAGGAAAAAAATCTAACCAAAGAGGTAAAAGATCTGTGCTCTGAAAACTACAGAACACTTGTGAAAGAAATTGAAGAAGACATAAAGAAATGGAAAAACATTCCATGCTGGATTGGAAGAACAAATATTTTTTAAATGTCTATACCACCCAAAGCAATCAACACATTTAATGCAATCCCTACCAAAATACCACCAGCCTTTTTCACAGAGCTAGAACAGTCCTAAAATTTGTATGGAACCACAGAGGACCTCAAAGAGCCTAACAGTCTTGAAAAACAAAAGCAAAGCTAGAGGCATAACAATTCCAGAATTCAAGCTCTATTGCAAAACTGTAGTAATCAAGACAGTATGGTACTGGCACAAAAACAGATACATAGATTAATGGAACAGAAGAGAAAACCCAGAAATGAACTCACAATTCTATGCTCAACTAATCTTCAACAAAGCAGGAAAGAATATCCAGTGTAAAAAAGACAGTCTCTTCAATAAATAAATGGTGTTAGGAAAACTGGACAGCAATATGCAAAAGAATGAAATTGGATTACTTTCTTACACCATACACAAAAATAAATTCAAAATGGATGAAAGACATCAAGGTGAGACAGGAAACCATCAAAATCCTAGGGGAGAATATAGGCAGCAACCTCTTACTAAACACGTCTCCAATGACAAGGGAAACAAAAGCAAAAATGAAGTATTGGGACTTCATCAAGATAACAAGCTTCCGCATAGCAAAGGAAACAATCAATAAACTAAAAGCGACCTTCAGAACAGGAGAAGAAATCTGCAAATGACACAACAGATAAAGGATTAGTATCCAAATCTATAATGAAAACTCAACACCCCCAAAACAAATAATCCAGTTAAAAAATGGGCAGAAGACATGAACAGACATTTTTCCAAAGAAGACATCCAGATGACTAACAAACACATGAAAAGATGTTCATCACTCAACAGCCGGGAAATACAAATCAAAACTATGAGGGGATATCACCTCACACCTGTCAGAATGGCTAAAATTAACAACACAGGAAAAGCAGATGTCAAGGAGGTGGAGAAAGGGGAACCTTCTTGCACTGTTGGGCAGGAATGCAAACTTGTACAGCCACTCTGGAGAACAGTGTGGCGGTTCCTCAAAAAGTTGAAAATAGAACTACCCTACAATACAGCAGTTGCACTACTAGGTATTTTACCCAAGGATACAAACATTGTGATTCGCATTTAACCTGATGTTTATAGCAGCATTATTAACAATAGCCAAGGGGCACCTGGGTGGCTCAGTGGGTTAAGCCTCTGCCTTCGGCTCAGGTCATGATCCCAGGGTCCTGGGATCGAGCCCCACATCGGGCTCTCTGCTCAGCAGGGAGCCTGCTTCTCCCTTCCTATCTGCCTGCCTCTCTGCCTACTTGTGATTTCTCTCTCTGTCAAATAAAAAATTAAATAATTAAAAAAAAAAAACCAATAGCCAAAATATGGAAAGAGCCCAAATGCCCATCAACTGATAAAGAGGTAAAGATGATGGGGTATGTAATATTCCATTTCATATATATATATATATATATATATACATACATACATACATACACACATACACACACATACATACATATATATACACACACACATATATATATAAATACACACACACATACACACACACATATATATACAAACACACACATACATACATATGTGTATGTGTGTGTGTTTTCCATTTTTATATATGGGTGTTTCATATATATAAATATTTACATATATTTATAATATATCATATATTTGCTTTATATAAATGGATGTATTTATAAAATATATACTTATATGTACTATTCATTTCTTATATATTTATTTATATATTATATATTTATTATATATTTATTAATACATGAGGCTTATATCACACTGTACATAAACTGGAATTTAAACAAAAACTTCAAACTACAAACAAAAAAACACAGTGACCTTGCTGCCTCACCTCCAGTCACATCTTCTGCCATTCCTGTTGGGTTATCAGTGGCATCACCATTTTGGCAACCTCCTTTTGAATATCTGGCTTTATACATCCACTCTAAGTACATTGTTCAGACAAAACCCTACTACAGTTCTGGTCAGGATTAGAGAGCAGACCAGGGCCGTCACCTCTGTTGTTCTATTGCCTGCAATTCTGTTAATGTTGTCCAAGATTTAAATGATTTTTGTAGCAGTTAGAGCTTACAGTTCACTCATTCATTTACTTTTGCATTCGTCTAGTATTTAATGAGTATCTACTGAGTATAAGGGTGTGTTGTAGGCAAATAAACTGAACAGTGAGCTTATACATTTTAGTGAAGTACAATTAATGAAATCCCTTTTTTCTTTTTCATAAGAGCCCTCATTAAACCATGGTCTCCACTTAGAAATTATGAAGTTTTTTTTTTTTTAAACACATATAGGACTTCACAATTTTTCTTGTTAAATTTCATTTTGTTGGATTTTATTTCTTTTTTTTTTAAAGATTTTATTTATTTATTTGACAGAGAGAGAGAGAGACCGAGAGAAAGGGAACACAAGCACAGGGAGTGGGAGAGGGAGAAGCATGCCTCCCATAGAGCAGGGAACCTCATGCAAGGCTTGATCGCAGGACCCTGGAATCATGACCTAAGTCAAAGGCAGAACCTTAACAACTGAGCCACCCAGGCACACCTAGGTTTTATTTCTTTAAAATATCCACTTCACAAATTTTGTATGCTGTATAAGCATTTGCAGAAGCTTTCTGCCTGATTCCACTGCATTTGAGGGCTGTTGTGTTAGGCATTCATCCTTCAAGCTTTCCTTGAGGGAAATCTTTAGGTTCAGTTGAATCAGGATTAGTAAATTCATTTGGCACACTTATTAACCCTCTGAGCTTCTGACTGATGCTATCTTCTGGTAGCAATTCCTGTTCTAGTTATAAAATATAGTAAAATTGAGAACAATATAAATAAAAAATGTAGGCTAAAAAGGGTAACATAAAATGAAAAAATATTTCAATTAACATCTATTTATAGGTCACAGAAACTGCTCTATGCTCAAAATTATATTAGATACTGTGGTATGATGAATGTTGAAAACAGATATAGTTCCTATCCTCTTGAAATTTATAGTCCAGTCCAGTTTATGTTTTCTAAAAAGAGTATCATTTAGAGATACTTATTATTTGAGAGGAACTGGGAATTGTCTGAAAATAATATGACTGCTGTCTGAATGAGGTCACAGTGAAATGAGACTGCCATGAATTGTTGCTTGCTGGATCTGAGTAATGTGAACATGAGGCTTGATTATCTTATTCTTTCTACTTGTGTATATTTTTAATATTTTCTATAATAAAAAATAGTAAACATTAAAAAGTTCAATTCTGACAAGTAGTCTGGAAGAGAGATATTCAGTTTGATGAGAGCTTATAGAAAGGAATCTGATATAGCTAAGGAAGTCTAGAATGGCTTCTGATAGAAAGTGACACTTCAGACTAGAAGGCTGAATAGGAGTTAGGGCATCAAGAATCAAGGACAAAAGATTCAAAGACCTATTGCAGAGGGAGCAATACCAAGTCAGAGATAAAGAGAGTGCTTGTGATGGCCAGGGGGAACGGGGTGTATATGCCTTGGAGAATGAGGCAAGGGCCAGATGCAAAACCACCTTTGCTCTAAGAGCAACAGGAAGACTTTGAAGGATCTTAGCAGGAGAAATACCAAAATCATATGTGTGTGTGTGTGTATATATATATATATATATATATATATATATTCTAACCATGTGTATGTATCAATTTTTATTTAATTGTGGCTAGTTAACATACAGTGTACTATTAGCTTCAGGTTTAAAATTTAGTGATTCATCACCAAATATAACATATAATGCCCAATGCTCATCACAAGGGCACTCCTTAATCCCCAACACCCATTTAGCCCATCCTTGCCCACCTCCCTCCATCAACCTTCAGTTTGTTCTCTATAGTTAAGAGTCTGCTTTGTGGTTTGCCTCTCTCCTTTTCCCCCATGTTCATCTGTTTTCTTAAATTCCACATATGAGTAAAATCATATAATATTTGTCTTTCTATGACTGACTTATTCTACTTAGCATAGTACACTCTAGCTGCATCTAACTCGTTCTTTTTGATGACTATGTAATATTCCATTATACACCCACACCCACCCACCCGGACACACACACACATGCCACATCTTCTTTACCCATTCAACAGCTGATGGACATTTGGGCTCTTTCCATATTTTGGCTATTGTTAATAATGCTGCTATAAACATCAGGGTTTATGTGAATCACAATGTTTGTATCCTAGGGTAAAATACCAATAATGCAACTGCTGTATTGTAGGGTAGTTCTATTTTCCACTCCACACTGTTCTGCAGAGTGGCTGTACAAGTTTGTATTCCTGCCCAACAGTGCAAGAAGGTTCCCCTTTCTCCACCTCGACAACATCTGCTTTTCCTGTGTTGTTAATTTTAGCCATTCTGACAGGTGTGAGGTAATATCCCCTCATAGTTTTGATTTGTATTTCCCTGATGAGTGATGTTGAGTATCTTTTCATATGTATGTTAGCCACTGGATGGCTCCTTTGGAAAAAATGTCTGTTCATGTCTTCTGCCTATTTTTAACTGGATTATTTGTTTTGGGGGTGTTGAGTTTTATAAGTTCAGTATAGATTTTGGATACTAGTTCTTCATTGGATATGTCATTTGCAAATATCTTCTCCCATTCTGAAGGTTGCCTTTTAGTTTTGTTTAAATGTAAAAAGAGCCATTTATTTGGAAAGGGGGTTAGATTTGTTCTAGGTGGCCAGTTAATAAGTTAAACAAAGTGACTAGAAGAAAAAAATTAGCTCAAAATAAAGAAAAGGCATGCTAAAAGACCTATCCCCAAATGCCAGGAAATGTTATAAACTGTTTATTATTTTGAGTGTTTGCATATTTTACCTTTTAGGGTGTTTAAGCATAAGGCAGGCAAGCACTGGTCATAGATATTATAAGATTAAGAACATGAAATAAATTTTCAGACTACAAATTTATAAGATACCTCCAACCCTTAATCTTTTAAAGAGTCCCTTTAAGGTAATACCAAAGGTGGAAAATGTTTTTGTGAACTTCATAAAAAGACAAAGGAAAGAAACATTAATTCTTTTTTCAATAACATAAAAAATATTTCAAGAATATGGAAACTTACAGCTCCAAGCTTTATCTAGGGAAATGGGATAAACTAGAACACTGTAACGATACAAATGTATTAGATTTTCACCTGTACTTTTCTAGAAATAAACTCAGATATTTATGAATAGTTAGCTGAATATTACCATAATTTATTATAAAAATAAATAACCATAAATGTATATAAAAAGATTTTATCATTCAAGAGGTAATCTAGGCTAATCTCTTATAAAAGTTCATCAGTGTCTCTCTAGTCTTTCATTAAACACACCAGCTTGAGGAATCTACTCTCTTAAGAAGTTGCTAGTTCCATTATGACATGCGCTTCAACTGTTGGAAATTATGTATTATATTAACTATGTGTTATATTAAATTTTCCCTCCCCATAATTTCCACCTTTCTTCCTAGGTCTATTCCCCAGAACATCACAAAATCAATCTAAAGGTTCCTATGCAAGTCCCTGGAATAATCGAAAAGAGCAATCTAGATCCTAAGCCTTTCCTTCTTTGAATGAAACATTCTTAGCTCTTCTGTTGCCTCTTTTTGTCATGATTTCCATACAGTGAACCAGAAATGTGCACAATGCTTGCCCCTAAACATTCTTTGATTTGATTAAAAGACCTCCAAAAGTGAGCTTTCCAGAAGAAAACACATACCTTGGTGAGGTCTGGACAGCACAGAGTAAATAAACCCTAGTCCCTCCCACACTTCTGTTAATGCAAGATCACAGAGTATCACGGACTTACACTGAGCTTGATAGCTAGCAACTAAAGCCCAAGTTCTTTCAAAACTTGGAATCAACTGCCATGTTAACTAGCAGTGGCACTGATTAACACATAATCAACATTTTTAAATAGTATCCTAAAGTTCTCATGTATTCTTATTTAGAAATAAATGGGTTTTACTCAGAAAATAATGAGCTGAAAGTGTTATTGTTCCCATTTTATAAATGAGAAAATTAATACAGATTAAATGATACGTTTAGGCCCATAACCAAAAAGCAACAAAAATTATTCCAAGACCTGTGCATTGCACATTTTGCAACACTATGCTACCCTCTCATAAGTGCTTTCCATGAGAGCACTATTTATAACAAGTAAAAGTCCTCATAAAGCAACATGCAGAGTAATGAATAAGGGGAAACATACTCTTCACTGTTTTTTTTTTTATCCTTCTGTGTACTTGTTCTAAATATGTGAACAAAAGCTTTGTGATTTTAAACAAGAGAGGCTTGTTCAAAAATATTTTTAAAAGAAACTACCTTTAATTCAACCTAGCAGGTAATTTTTCTTAAGGGTCTAGAATGATGAAAGTAGCATTTTATGCTAAGACTCTTGAGATGGTAAACAAAATAAGAATTATGTGCTTAAACCAAAACTTATGATCTATGGATTCAAAATTTATTAGCATGGTCATAAAAGCCATTTTAAAAAAGTTGAAAATGACAGTTTTCATCAGCTTTTCAGCTTCTTTCCAGCAGTGAACTGAACAAATCCATTAAAGCTAAAAGCATATTTCAGCAGAGAGAGTTCAGTTAGAATCCTGCTGGACAGACAGTGGTTGATGTCCAGGAAGCAGCAGGGAGGTCTTGAAATGGAACACCTGAAAAAACTTGATATGCGTAATGTATACATCACTCAGTAGTTTTGGGAAAGTCTTACTTTCTTATATCTTCAGAGACATGTAGGGGTAGCTATGTCTTCAATTAATTATTTCTATAAATTACTGTGATATATCACAGGACAATACCATAAGGGCTATGTAACTAAGAACCACATTTTCTCTGAATTCACTAGAAGTTCTGCACATCATTCTGGTGCATGTTGAGGAAACAAGATTAAAGTCTGCCATCTGCAACTACTAATTATCTCCCGTGTGTGGGGATACCCTGGTTGGGCTATATCAGGGCAATAGTCAAGACTTGATAAATGATGCTCATTTTGTATAGTACAGCCAGCTCTAACATCTCAACCTCTCAGCGCCCCCCTCCAAAGATGACAGTCTCCATGGTCATCTAAGGTTTGCCACTTTACCTTGTTATGTTTTACTGCTTTCTCTTCCCCCATGCTTTCAGGAGCCTCATTTGGCCCTATTTGGCTTGATTCACACTTCACAGCCTAAAAAGATTTTCTCTATAAAATATTCATTAGGTCATGGGACAAAATTTTTCCTGATTGTTTAATTCTCTCTTTCAATACAACCAAGAGAAAACTCTCTTCTCCCCCTGGGAAATAAAATCATTTACCCTTCCTCTAAAGATAAGAGGCTCATAATACATGCAGTAATTTTTTCAATTTATTACAGATTATTATAAAATCATTGAAAAAGCCCTGGACTTGAAGATCTGCCAATGAATCCAAACAATGCCATGCATTAGAGTAATAGAGTTACCTCTCTGAGTTTGGATTTCTCCAACAGGAATTAACACAATATTTATCTCCAAAAGATATGCGATGATAAAAATCAGGCAAAACAGGTGACAACAACAGCCCAGTTCCTGACATGTAGTGGTTTTCCTAAATGTTTGTTGAATCATAAGCAAATATTCAATTAGTATGATAACTTGATTATTTTTTCTCAGCTGGATACATGATTCTTTTGACAAAAACTGGTTGTTTTCAAAGCCCCAACCATATTGTAGGAGTTCATCAAACAAATAACAATCATTAACCAGGGTGCAAGACATATTATGGTAACAGAAGGCAGTAAGATCTCTGCAGAGTAAATTAAGTACATACTACTAACTACACTTTATATATTGGCAGCATCATTAAAAAGTAACCCAATAATATTATTAACGCACAGATTTTACTTTGAAAACAGCCCAGAGCCTAATTTCCAAAGTGATTCCTTTGTTTTCTAATTTCATTCCTTGCTTTCTAATTTCGTATCAGAAATAAAGACTGAAAAAGACTTACGTAAAGAGTAACATATGTAGGTCACAGAAATCTGAAATCTGGGTGCACCTGAGTGGCTCCGTGAGCTAAGTAAGCATCTGCATTCAGCTCAGGTCATGATCCCACGGTCCTGGGACAGAGCCCCGCATCAGGCTCCCCACTTAGTGGGAACCCTGCTTCTCCCTCACCTTCTGCCTGCCTCTCCCCCACTTGTACTCTCTCTCTCTGTGTCAAACAAATAAAATCTTTAAAGAAATGTGAAATTTTATTTATAAAAATAACCTTTCTTAGCTCTTTCTCCTACACCCCATCATTTTCTTATTGATAACCCTTGATATAATACATTCTTTTTTTTTTTTTTTTTTTTTTAAAGATATAATACATTCTTGATGGATATAAGGGGCATAATCAGATTCCTTTTTTTTATGATAAACTGGCCACAAATTTCCTATACATTATTATTATATTATATATATTTCTATATTTCTACTGCAACAGAAAAGTGACTACTTACAAGTAATGTGATCACAGAATTTATATTAGTAGATATACAGGTGTATTTTGATATTTCTGCAACATAGGAAAAACTAATTTCCAGAAGTTGATACCAACTTTACTTTTTATGGAAAAATATGGATGGAGATAATTCCTGATTTCAAATCTGTTAAGTTATTAGAAAGGTCTGAAAATTATACCTATTGAGAATATAGTATTTAATGTAAGAACATTTAATGTAAGAATAACACATTTTTTGTGTGTGTTCACTTACATAACAGAAGACTAAACAGTAGGCACATATGGACAAAATTGTAGGGCATTTTTCATTATTTCTATAAACTGTCTTTAAGGTAAATTATCATCTTCTAAAGAAATAAGCAATAAAACCACTGAAAATATTCAATATTCTCTAAAAGGACATACATCAAGTTGAATACCTGCTTGGAGTCCAGGCTGAAGCTCCCAAACACAACTTCTGGCACTGGTAAAGGTGACCCAGAGACAGATGCTAAAGAAACCCAGAATGGGATTAGCTCTGAGGATACTCTCCCAATACAGACCTTGTTACCTCATTACTAGGGTTTTTCCAGCCACAGGCCTGGAAACCAAATTATCACTGATCACCTTCAAATATAAAAGTAATTGTTTATTTTCCTTCCCAAATATCTTGTTACCTTTTTTACTGTATACTATCTGCAGAGACATATAACTTACTTATCAAATAGCACAAAGAAGACTTTACACGCTATTGATATCTGACTTTGACAGCTATTCAAAATACATGGTAACATTACTTTGGCTACAACTCACCATGAACAATTCCCTCCTCCTCTTATTTAATTTTATAATACAGTTATATGTGGATCAACTTTCCTTTCTTTCTTTGTAACCCATACTTTGTATCTCATTCTTATATGTAACTTAATTCAATTATTTGTTGTCTATATTTCCTCACTGTATTATGCTTTTTAAATTTAGCACATATTTTCTTTTTTTCTATCAAACACTAGCAAAATATCCATAGGGAGGAATAAAATCACAGTTCACTTATATTCAAGAGAAATGAGCTGATGGATATGATTTATTGAAACATGCTGGGTTTGGATACAATTTTTATTACTTCTATTCACATAACATTTTAGCTTTATATTTTATTCACTATTACAAGCTTTATCATGAGAATTAATTTGGAACAATTTTCTGTTGCAATGAAAGGATTTGATAGTAAAATTGATGAATTGTGTTCTATGTCTGTTCAAATGTTTCAAAGAGGAATAGGACCCATGTAAGGTCTTTCTTAGAAAAATCAGTATTATTTCTACTGATACCATGATTTTCAGGACATTAGAATTTTTTCTTCACTCCCTATATAGTCTCAGGTTTCAGAAACCTGTTATATCTGCAATCTTCCATTCATACGACAAAATGTAGTCTGTTATAGAAAATCTTGGTCACATGTAACTAGAAAATTTGAAAGAGAGAAATAAAAATCAGCATTTGACAATAACATCATGAAGATATTTTTTCTACTTATTTCTATTTATTTTTTTGAAAGAGAGCACATTTGTGCACATGCCCTTGAGTATGCAAAGTTGGGGGGAGAGGGAGAAAGAGAGAGAGAATCTTTAGCAGTCTCCATGCTAGTGCAGAGCCCAATGTAGGGCTCAATCTCACAACCCTGAAACCATGACCTGAGCCCAAATCAAGAGTCAGACAATTAACCAACTGAGTCATCCAGGCACCCCCAAGATATTTCCTTTTAAATATTTTTGATGTCATCTTTGTGTTTTATATGCATACATTTGCAACCACCAATCTTTTTGAAATAAAAATGATTAGAAAATGAGCTAATTAACAAATACAAATGAGGGCCAACCTGTTGTTTAGAGTAGTAAAAATGACTCCAACTGTCGTCGAGACTTGAGACTCTCAAAATCACCAGATTTCCTGGAGAAAACTGTTCTTTTCTCCCCTCAATGAAAGGCACAGAACGATTAGATAAACTAGGGGTCAGTAAACATTCTCTTTATTATAAAGGCACAGACAGTAAACATTTAAGGATCTGTATGTCACATACATTGTCACATATTCTTGAGGGTTTTTTGTTTTATCTTAAAATATGTGATTTACCATCCCTGCTGACAACTGTTCTAATATAGAACAGGCATTGTGCCTACTTTGTCCAGTAAGCAGTGTGTTGAAAAACACTGAGGACAGTGCTAAGGTAATTTGGGAGGCTGCTTTGTTCTCATTCCAGGCTGCCATACACTGACATGACATCAACTTTCAAGAAGCCAGGTCTTTAAGACTAAGCTTTTCTCTGCAGTTCTAATGGGGGCCTCATCTACAATTCCCAGGACCTCCTTTCTGAAACACTCTGAGCAGCAGTCAGTAAACTATGGTCATAAAATCTACTGAGCTTTGGAGTTGTACAAACCTGTTCCAGATTCAAGCTGTATAAAATCCTGGCACTGCAGCCTTGTTTAAGTTAAAGGGCAAGATGTTATATTTCCTCCCCAGTAAAATGGAAACACAAAATCAGTGCTACACAGATGAGCTTAAATGAGATAACATTTGAGAAAGTGACTTCCTGGAGCCTAGAACGCTATACTGGCTCAGATCTTCCCATGTTCTTTCTCATTCCCCCTGATTGCTGCCCAGGAGCAGATACTGACATCTTACAAAGCCAGTGCCACAGGGCCTAGACTATTCCTTTCTCTCAACAGCAGGCCAGCCTGGCATTACTCTTTTGGAATCCTTTCTTTGCACTTAATTATCAGCAAACATTTATCAAGGCACAACTATTTGTTAAGACACCAAGTCAAAATGCCAGAGCACTGAACTAAGAAAATCTATCTATGAAAGTGTGTTCTAGAAGTTGCACACTCATCTGCCCTGGGACTACCTCTTCCACAGCCTAACTCCAGGAAAGCTTGGTATGACTATATAAATTTAGTAAGATAATATTAAAATTGCACTCAATATTTTACGTAAAGAGCTGACCATTTACATCTTTGCAAGAAACAGTATTATACCATTACATTTATATAAGTCATTGAAGTTGTATTTAATTTCAATATTAAGTCTTTGATAAGGTTTTGTACCTTCTTAGATTACTCTCTTGGAGCATTGTTATCAAATGTTACATGGAAGGGCACACACTGTGCAGATCAGTGGGATAGCTCCTAGATCTAAAAAACAATTAATTCTTTTGAAATTTAACTTCCCTTATTTTGTTATAAAACATCCTTTCCACCACTGACTATTAGTTACCAAGCCTACAAGGGAAACTTTCATGCTGAAACACCCTGTGGCTAGTCCACAATAGTACTAATAACAGGTGCTAATGACTTTAAAAAATATCAGATTCTTCCTTCACAGTCATTATCCAAGACACAATGTGCTGCACAAGTCTATTCAGTTATGTGATATCTCTGTGTGCAAAATTCCTCATCATAGTTCTTTATTCATTACTATATAATCAATTAACTAACAATTCATTTAATGAGCCCTCAGCATTGCTGGGCCAGGAGTATTTAACCCTGACTCTGCAAATAAATCTCCTATGAGAATCTTTCAATATTATATAGATGCCAGGGCCTTGTGCCAGACTGAGTCAGGGTATAACTTTGTTGTAGGCTTTTTATTAAAACAATTGCAAGTAATTCTGGTATGTAGCTAGGATTAAGAACTCCTGTGCTCAGCTTTGTGGGGACAAAGAAGGGCAAATGAAAGAGGCTAATTAGGAATAGCCTAATAAGTGCTATGACAAGTTATTAATTTATATTTTAATTTAATCCTCATCACTATTCTATCAAGGATTTCATTTTCCCTTAGTATCAGAAATTGTACTCCAAAAATGAAAGAGCTTTCAAGATGAAGTCAGACCTCCTACCCAAAAGCCCATGACATTTCTTTTAGATAAAGGAGCCACGGCCTAGTTGTGGCAGTGAAGCAGTCAGTGACCACCAGGATCCATGTGTCCTGACTGTGCCCACATCTTGGAGGGATCTAGTGTCTCAGTTCCTATGTTGGCTCCACTCAGCTACAGGTCCTTATGGCCAAGAAATTGAAGATTTAAGTCCAACAAAGGCTTAAGCAGACTATGCCTGAATAAACCTCAAATGATTCAAGAAAGTCTCATTCTCTAAATGAGGTTTCAAATGTATTCTCCTCCCCCAAACTTGGTATATCTAGAGGAAGGCTCACAGCAACTTTGATTATAAAGGTCAAGTAAGATACGCTATGTAAAATTTCCAGCAAAGGGCTTGATGTGGGATAAGTACCCTAACAGGCATAGTCTTTCCTTTCTTGTCTCACTCTTCTTGGAGTAGGGCAATACTAAACACAAACAAAACAACAAACAACAATAACAACAACAACAAAAAAAAAACCTGGACCCCCTGGTAAATGCTAGCCCACCTGGCTAGAACACCAATGCCTTACTTATTCCTACAGGCTGGCTTTCTTTTCTGTATGTCTGACCATCACCACAACCTCTGTCTTGAAACTCCTACTGCCATATCACAGGCCAGGATCAGCTTCCCCATGGATTAGTAACAACTATAATTGAGTCTCATTTGCCACTCACCCTTTGTATGATGATTAAAATTTCTGGTCACTTATTTGCTAGGCTATCCTGTAGGATTAGCCCTAACCACAACTTTTTATTAATTATCCCTTCTCCTTGCTGAGTTACCACACACTTCAATTTAGGGTAATTTATGAATTATGAAGGGAAAATCCTGATTTGTTTATATTTCCTACCACAGTCTTTCAGTGATCTAGAGAAAATGTCCTTTTCAGAGGACACCGGCATGGACGAGGAAAGGAATTGTTACATAGCACTACTCAATGTCAAACAGTCCTTGTGCTTTATGTACAAGAAGATACACTGTAGGAAAACATTACTGAAATCCCTTTTCCCCTTTAATTTCCTTCTATCCCTAGGTGATTCTCTTAGCAATATAGGCAGAATTCTGATTGTTTGTTTGTTTATTTATTTATTTATTTATTTTGGTGTTGAGTCATGTGAGTGCTTTATACAGGGCAAAACAGATAAAGGAGATTGAGAGGTACGAACTTCCAGTTCGGAAATAAATAAATCACAGGGATTCCAAGTATAGCAACAGAATATTGTCAATAGTATTGTGATAACTTTGTATGATGACAAATAGTAAGCACACCAATCACAGTGAGAATTTTGTAATGTCTATCAATGTGGAATCACTACGTTATGTACTTGAAACTAATGTAATATTGAACATCAATATACTTTGATTAAAAATTAATTAATTTCTAAAATACCCAGAATTCTGGGGAAAAGATGATACAAAAGAAAACAAACATTGGTGTTTGCCTTTTTACAAGCTCTAGTTTCTGATAGAAAAGAAAGGAGTTGTATATGGACAAATCTGTAGTAAAATGTTTGATGAGTAAAAGTGAGTCTTCCCACTCCAGAGAACAGAAAAGACTTCACAAAGCGAGAAACAAAGATCACAGAACTGTCCTGACAAGGGTTTGGAGAGCTAGGATGACAGATTCAGACGTGGAAGCACTGTGCTGTGGCAGGCAGTGGAGAGAGGGTGTGTAGTCCACCTCCCTCCACTCCAGGGAGCACATTCTGTAGCCAGGAGTATACTTGCACTACAAGTGATGTTAAAGGAGGTCCTCTGAAGACAGAAGAAAAATGAAACTAAATGAAAAAACAGATCTGCACAAAGGAATGAAGAACGTGAGAAGTGATGTCTCATAGGTAACTATACAAAATTTTTACTTTGTAAAGAATATTTAAAATATAAAAATAAATAAGTAAATAAAATGTAATTCACTGTTTATAAGCAAAAATGTAGTGCGGACTCCTAACATAAATAAAAGCAAAAGGTCAGGCAGGAAAAATATTAGTGTCTTATTATAAGGTCCTCGGAGTGAGACTGTAGTAAGTTAGATAAACATAAATACAGAAACAACAACTAAAATTTTAAAAAGAAGCAATAATCCAATAAAAGATAAAACTGGACAACAATACATATTTAATAAATCCAAAAAAGGGAGAGAAAGAAAGAAGGGAACAAAGAACACATGGAACAAATAAGGGAAAAAACCCTAAGCATACAAATAAATCACATTAAGTATAAGTAGTGTCTATACACCAATTAAAGTGGAGGGGGTGTCAGATTCAATAAAAACAGCAAGTCCCAACTACAGGTTGCCTACAAGAAATGTATTTCAAATACAAAGAGACAGAATAAAGAGGGCAGAAGTTGTACTAACACTACTCAGAAGAAAGCTTGAGAGGCTGTACTAATATCAAATAGACCCCAAAACAAAGAATATTACCATGGACAAAAACAAAACAAAACTAAACTAAAACTAAAAGAATCAACTTAAAAAGAGAATGTAGCAATCCTCAATGTTTACAAGGACTTCAAAATACATAAAGAAAAACTGATAAAACTTCAAGGAGAAATGGACAAATCTAAAATTATAGTTGGATATTCCAATACCATTGCTCAATAGTTTACAGAATACACAGAAAATCAGGAGATAATGAGGAATATTATCAACCAAGTTGACTTAAATTGACATTTTTTTGGACACTCTACCATAGACAGCAGGATACATATTCTTTACAAGGACAGAAAAATTTACCATGACAGTCTTTATTATGAGTCATAAATAAGATTCAGTAGGGTGAAATAATTCAAGTGATACAAAGAATGCACTCTGACCACAGTGGAATTAAACTAGATATAACAAAAAAAAGATCAGGAAAAGCTACAAGTATTCTGAAACTAAATAACAGACTTATAAAAAATGTATAGGTTGAAGACAAAATCAAAAGGTAAATTAGAATGCATTTTGAAATGAATAAAATTTAAAATACACCATAAAATTTTGTGGAATGCCATTAAAGCCTTATTAAAGTATATATAATGATAAATGCTTATATTAGAAAAGTCTCAAATCAATGATCTTCGCTTTCACCTTCAGAAAAGAACAAATAAGAGCCAAAGTTAGTCGAAAAGCAGGAATAATGTTTAGAGAATAAATCAATAAAACTGAAAAAAAAATAAAGAAAATTAATGATACCTATTAGAGAAAACCAACAAAATTGTTAAACCTCTAGCCAGTCTCCTCTGTAAAAATTTAAAAAGAGAAAAAAAAACATGACTTACTAATATCAGGAATGAGAGACTTAACCTCAATATAGTTTCCAGTAGTACTAAAAGCATAATGGGGGATACTAAGAACATTTTTATTTTAATAAACTTGATGACAAATGAAATAGATAAAATTACTTAAAATATCAACTAATAAAGCTCATTCATCAAGAAAGAGATTACCTGAAAAGCCTTATATCTATGGAAAAACTGAGTTTTTAGATAAAAACTATCCTAGAGAGAAAACTTGAGAAAGAGGACTTCCACAGTGAATTCTACCATTTAAGGAAGAAACACCACCAATTAAAAAACATGTTGCAGTAAACTAAAAAGTAGAAACTACTTCCAAATTATTATAAGACCAGGATACATTTTCTCTTAAAATGTAAACATGTACCTCCAAAGGTAAGACCATCTGGAGTTTTCTCACTATATAAAGTCATAAATTCATCTCCCAAGGCTCTCCTTTAGCCCAGAATATCAAGATTTCAGCAAAATTCACTCAGAAAGACTCCCCACTGAAAATACACAAAAATATTTTCTCTATACCCCATAATACATATATTATAATACTACTCAGCAATAAACATGGATGATCTATTCATACATGCTACAGTATGGATAATCTCAAATTAATTATACTGCATGAAAGAAACCAGACAAAAATAATATAAACTTTATAATTCTAGTTATATAAAATTCTACAAAATGCAAATAACCCTTAGTGACAGAAGGCAAATCACTGATTACTCAGGGAAATGGAAGGCTGGGCTGAGATGTACAAGGAAGATTTTCCTTGATGTGCAAGGAAGATTTTCACACTGATGCATATTCACTGTTTGATTGTAATATTTCCTGGGGGTGTGTATGTGTAAAAATCTATCAAATTTTATACTCTACACACATATAAATCAGTCCATGTCAATTATAATTCAATTAAAAAATACAAAGTAAAGACACACACACACACACACATAGATGCAAATACAGAGAACAAAGTTAGATTTTTTTTTTTAATGTGATCTGTGAAAACTAAGGTACAAAATAAAAATATTTCAGGCCTCTGCTTTTTTCTGACCTGAAGATTCTGTGAAAGATATTATCACATTTTTAATGACTATAGGAGTTTATAAAAGACAGTCTCATGTCATCTCTTAATTATTTTTTAAATATTGTCTACTACCTCTCATTACTTTTGCTTTCTATTAATACATCTGTCATTTATATAACTGATTACATATCACTAATGATAATAGGGATCCTTCATGGGAGAATGTTGCCATCTTTAGGATATCCTACTTCACATCATGGTCCTCAGAATGTGAAAAGGCAGGAACTGATTATATTTAGTTTCATAAAAAATTTTGAAATAAAATATGATATCCAGATTTGATGTAATATTTGAGACAAATTTCCTTCTCAAAGCATATATACCACTGTCCTTCCAAGAACCCTTAGAAGTAAGACTGTCATCCTTAGGAGCACCAATCCACCATTCACTTTTCTTTTCTAACCACCTAGTTGTCCTCTCTTTCCAGTATCCTTTACGAATGCCTCTTCATGCTCTTTTCTTTGACTTTTATTTTTTTCTCTACTGCTTTAAAATTAACCTTCAGCCTAACTTTCAAAAGCCTTTAACATCATCTCTCACTATGAGCTCCAGGAGATACATACTTTAATTCCTTTCGAATTCTGATTCTCTTTGCAAGTACCCATTAGTATGTTCAGCACTAAGACAAGCAGGAAAACATGTGTCCCTCCTTCCCATATATTTTGTGAATAATGGCATTTTGGTTGATCACTTCTGTGACCTGGTTGCCAACATCTAAAGCTCTCCAAATGCCATGACTCATGCTCAGATGTTTTCATATTTTAAACGCGTTCAGCTTTCCTATAAATACAATGACCTCTTTCTTTCCCTGTTAAAATTATGCATTAAAATCTCTTACTCCTTTTTCATTTTTTTCACAGATCTACATCTACCATAATCTAGTTTGCTCACATTTAGGCACCTTTCCAGGTTCCATTATTACGTTACCATTCTAGCCATATTATAACATTCTACATTATTATTTCATTTCATAACAAAATGTAGCCCTAGCAGGTTTCACAATATTATCATTTAATTTTTCTAACATTCTCTTTCTTGTTACAGGGAAAAGCATTTCTAGCATAATTCATAAGTCAATTTTCTATGAGGTACAAGTAATACTATCTCATCATAAGAATGTACATAATTGCAAATATTGCCATTCTGTATTTTAAAAAATGGCATATAGCCATAAAATGAAATTGAGCTGGTTTCCAATTCTGAGGATACAACAAAATAACAAGACTGTTCCTAAGATATATTAAGTCCCCCCAAAAATCACTATTCTATGCAAATTGGGCTCGTTTTGATTCTTTAAATCAGAAAGAGATCAAAGTTTCAGCAACTAACCAAAATGGTTTAACTATCTCCTTATTCTCCCTAAGTAAAATGACAAACAATATTTACTCTATTGAAGTGAGAGTCCTGAATGGTTATTTTTAGATCTCAAGCTGACAGATCATAACTTGGTTGTTTACAGTGGGTGCATATAAATACAGAGAGTTTCTGCCTGCAGTTTAGAGTAAATCAGTTGCATTTGACTATGTGAGAGCTACAGGGGAAAAAAAAAAAAAAAAGAACTGTTCTGTTAGCCTTTTTATGTATCCTCTGGGCAGAAATTGTGGGCTCTTATCGGAATCCCGCCTTAATGTTCTTGACTCTCTCAGAACACCGAGAACCAACTTTCTTCCTATTCATTAACAGATGCATATAATATTTGATAATATAATTATAAACAAAGGGTTTTCTTTTTAAAATATTTTAAAGATTTATTTATTTATTTATTTGATAGAGAGAGATCACAAGTAGGCAGAGAGGCAGGCAGAGAGAGAGGGAGGAAGCAGGCTCCCTGCTGAGCAGAGAGCCTGATGCGGGGGCTTGATCCCAGGACCCTGGGATCATGACCTGAGCCGAAGGCAGAGACTTAACCCACTGAACCACCCAGGAGCCCCTCTTTTTAAAATATTTTAACAGGATCTGTCCTCCCTATCTTCTGGAAAGAGTATATTAGTTTTCTACTGTTACATAACAAATTATCACAAATTTAGCAGCTTAAAATAATACCCATTTATTATCTCACAGATCTATGGTCAGAGGTCTAAGTGGGCTCAGGTAGGTTCTTTGTTTAAGGTCTCACAAGCTGAAAATATTTTAGCCTGTATGGGCTTTTACCCAGAGGCTCTGAAGAAGAAGTCACTTCTAAGCTCATTCAGATTACTGACAGAATTCAGTTTCTTACAAGGGTAGAACTGTTTCTTTTCTGGTTATCAACCAGTGGCAACTCAGCTTCTAAAGATTACCCAACTTCCCTTGCCACATATCAGAGGAAACCTGCTGCTTTAAAGGATGCATGTGATGCAGATGACATGATCGTATACACTAACCCTAAAGATGCCACCAAAATCTGTTAGAAAGAATGAATTCAATAAAGTTGCAGAAAACAAAATCAACATCAAAAATTGTGTATCTACATACTAATAATAAACTATCAGAAAAATAAATAGAAAAATCCCATGTATTTTAGCATCAAAAAGAACAAAATATGTAGTAATAAATTTATTCAAGGAGGGGAAAGATTTATACACTGAAAACTATCAAACATGGATGAAAAAATCAAAGAAGATAAACTAAAAAAATTTTTAGAAAATAAAGAAGATAAAACTAATGCTCATGGATTTGAAGAATTATTGTTATTAAAATGTCTTTAATATCCAAAGCAATTCACAGATTCAATGCAACCTGTAGTAAAACTCAATGGCATTTTCCACAGAAATACAAACAACTACAACAAAATCATATGGAATCACAAAGACCTTGAATATCCGAAGAAGTCTGTCTCTCTCTCCATCTCTATTTCTTATCATATTTAATTATATATAATTATATATAATTAAATTAATTATATTAATTATATTTTACAGAATTATAAGGTTAAAATAAAAACAAAACAAACAAAATTAACCCTTTAAATTAAGCTTTCTGTTGATAAAACACCACAGAATAAGAAAGCAATAAATGCTGATATATGAACATATGAAGAAATGTCCTAACCAACAGAGATACACAGTATAAGATGACAGTAACATGGCAGTTCTTTACAATTTACACAGCAATCCTGTGTACATAATTTCATTTGACTCTTATCACCATCTAAAAAGTTATTATTATTATTTCCCCATTTAAGGTTTAGATTATATGTGGCTTCAATTCAAAAATATTCTAAGTGCAGTAGGTAAATAACTATTTTAGCATCTTGCTATTATAACCCTAATAATAAATCCCAGCTATTGGTAAAAGAAAGTAATTGTAAAATAATATTTTTGAAACTAGCATTAAATTATAATAATATCATCAGAGCTCTCTAAACTTGTGATTTTCAAAAGGCAGTAATATGGTGGCTTCTTCCTACTGATGTGTTTCATTATATTTTTGGCATTATAATTTGGAAGTATGCTATCTAAAATGTGAATGCAAGTTCACACTGAGAGAATAAATTATAACAGAGTGAGAGGGGAAAAAACAACACACAGGGGTCAATGACCAAAACAGGTTAAGAATCACATCACTATAGGTAAATCAAATAAAACAGAGAAAAGTCACAGCTATAAAATGTCTAGAAGCTCTACTCATAGAGACACCTGGGTAGCTCAGTAGGTTAAACATCCAACTATTGATTTCAGCTCAGGTTATGGCCTCAGGGTTCTGGCGGGAGCCCCATGTATGGCTCCACGCTCAGTGGGGAGTCTGCCTGAGTATTCTCTCTCTCCCTCTCCCTCTGCTCCTCCCCTCAATTTGCTCATACTCTCTGTAAAACAAATAAATAAATCTTAAAAAAAAAAAAATTTCTACTCATAGTAGACTACTTTAAGTACCGTAACTACTATAAGATGTTTTGTTTGTTTAAGAATGAGTTTATTCAATTCTGGGTGGAAAAGAAAGACTTTTATAGTACCATTACTGTCTTGAAAATTTAGAGAATTTAATTTTTTATTATCATTACTTTCTTTAAAATCAACTGAAATTTTACTAGATCTAATAAAAGACCACGGAAAGTACCTAAAAATAAATAAGGAAAAATAGATTTCAATGAATTCTTATGGCCACAGTAGAGTTACCAAAGTCAAATTTACCTTCCCATCCAAAACAATCAAGACACTTGATATAAGGCAATGAACAGTGATCTTTGAGAGATGAAGAACTAATAAGGAATACACACATGTTTTTCCTTTCATATCTGAGATCTTTCCCCAGAGGGGATTCTGGTCCTCCTAAAAATGTGAGTTAGAAAGTCTCTGTTTTCTTGGCTATATGTTTTTTTTTTCTTGCATGTAGACACATAAATCTAATAATTATTTCCCAGACATCTCACAAACTTTAATGCTTTTAAGTTCCTTTTCCATAAGAGGAAGAATTATCACATAAAATTAGAGCAGTTAACATTTATTTATAGGCTTTTATTCCTCAAATGTCAAATGGGACATACAGGCATCCAGGAATTGACTAAAATTAACGATAGTAAATTAGTAGATTGTTTTAGTCCTAGCCATAAATTTCCACTTCACTTTGCTGTGTTTACAATCTTGCCCAGTATCCATCCCTCCACTACTATAAAACCCCATTTCAGGAGACCCTTTGAATAAAGTCTGCCTTGCTGTTTAATAGGGGTCTTATTTTATATATATATATATATATAATATATATATCTTGATATATATATATGTATCTATATATATCAAGATATATATATAATATATATGAGACACGTAATTTATATTATTACATGTAATTTATATTATTACATTAATTTATATACATGAATATTGTTCCTCAAAGTGAAGCTATGACTAAAATTTAAAAATTGCTTTCATTGGGAATTCAGTGGAACAAATTTTGGTTAATTAATAACTATATTATTAATACTAAAACTGATTTTTTAAAAATGTGTATTATTTCATGACTAAAAATCTTAAAATCTTAAAAATATTAAAAGACAGCATCACGTCTTCAAATGAAAAAACTCAAATGATGTCAAAACTCTTATAATCCCTTAATGAGATTCTAATGAAAAATGCCTTTTTTTCATAATAAAGTAATGATAAATGCTAAAGGGTGAATAGTGTAAAACTTTATTTTTGCTAAAAAAATTTGTTACTCTTAATTATTCTTAAATATAACTAAATTCTGTTCCTTTTATATAGATTGTTTTCCCACCTCAGGAATTAAATATGAAAAAATATAGGAACACTTAAATAAATTGGATTCTTCCCATGTTTGAATCTTGAATAAAACATCATAATGTCTGATATTTAGTAAATCAACTTGAGTTATATTGAAATTCATATTCACTGAACTGAAATGTACCCACTTTCTATAAAAAATGTGTTTGCTAAACAAATTAATCAAGAATCTCCTTACTCCAACTGTCAAGTGATTTCCAAAGATGTTTTTAGCTCTAAAACTGTTAAGTGTGGTTCAGTCCTTTTAAGAAAATTAAATTGTTTTTACCTAAAAATGCTTAATATATAAACTAAAGTGGATGCAGTTATTTATAAGTGTATTTTAATCTGTTCATTAAAGCAAATACAGTAAGATTTATACCTAGAAACATGTTCATAATTGATGTTATTGAGTTTAAAAGCAATGAAAATTCATTTGTTTGAAAAGGTTCCCTAATTCATAATTGTTATTCTATTAAAAAAAAAACCTGAAACAAATATCACATTATATGTTAATAAAATTAAAAAATAACAATAAAAAACACAAAAGCTTTAGACCTAAAATAACATATTTTGCTATAGTATCATAAAATAAGTTTAAATATTATGTATTTTGTATATTATCTACATGAACAGTATAGGTTTTATTTTTTTCAGATATGACAAGATGCAGAGTTCTCAGTTGGCTTCTTCTTTAAAAAAATTTTTCCCCAAATCTGGGTCTTGACAGAGCTATACTATTCCTGTCTAGAATGATGATCATAGCCAGAGGGAATAAAGTTTCAGAATATGATTTTGGAAAAAGACTGCCAGACTTTGACATTTTGAAATTAAGAAAAAAAAAAAAAAAAAGGAATAACTGATTTTAAAAGCAGAAGAGGGATAGTGACAATGAGGTCATATAATTATGTTTCTCTTTATCAAGATATATCTCAAATAACATAACTTCACAAAGGTTTACTGCCTTAGTAATTTACCTGATATTATTTCTGTTAACTCTGAGTAATTATTTTAAAAACTTATGTTATATACAATATGACATTTCTTATAGAAATAATTTAACTATCCATTATGCACAGGTATTTTGCATTTTCATTTGTTTGAATTCCTATAGAATATATATCTTTAATCAATGTTTCATAGGCCCTAGAATCACAATAGTATGTTTTTATTGTTCTTATTTATTTACTATCTTCAGCGTTATTCATAATTACAAGGTTGGTTAAATCTACTCAAAAAAATAAAAGCTTTATGTAGTACTAAGTTCAATAAACTCCCAGGACCACACTGTTTCTTCCCATAGGCTCTAAAGTTTCTCATCATTTTGATTTTGTTGCATTTGGAGTCCTCGCAAATAAAGCTTTACTATAAATATTAAGTCTCCTCAACAATTCTAAGGCATACAGTTCCCACTAGTGGTTCAAGAGCTTCTGCCACTACAAAGGTCAGACAGTATCATCTAGATTTAACACTTGTACTTAAGATCATGTCTCTGGGAGGCCCTGAAATTGATTCCGTTTAAACATTAAAAAAAATTATAATAAAAAATAAAAAAAATTCTCTGCACATAATCAGTTACAGTAGGTGCTGAATGAAGGAATGATTTAATAAAAATATTAATGACAGAATTAACTAATTCACATTTAAGGTTGACATCACTCAGGATGCTAAACCACCCTATAAACAATGAAAATATTTACTGCTATTCAATCATGGAGGTCCATTCTAAAGTAGGAATACAATGATCTCCAAAACTTATTTTAAAATTACTCCTTTCTAAAGCATACTGCACTTTGGTATTCCCCTGCTCCAAAACCTTTAGCAATTCTCTATTTCATATTAAATAAAGTAAAAACTCCTTAGTATGCACAGAGGATAAAAAAAATTCATTTGAAGTTATGCAGAAGGTGCAGGTTACACATCAAGAGAAAAAGACCAGAAATGGAAGGCATTCAAGATATTCCACCATTTGGTCACAACATACCTTCCTAAGTATTTTTCATTACTTTCTACCCTATGCTGTAGTTAAAGTCAACTACTCTCCCTCCTTAACATCTTCTATGACTATGCTTTGAGCATCCTCTTTCTTACTTTACTTACTAGGCCTTATCTGTTCAGCTGCAAAAAGAAATAACAATGTTCTTCTCAATAGGTTATTTTGAAGATTAAATTAGATAATATATGTAAAACGCTGAGGAGAGTGACTTAGGAGATGCCCATACAGGATAGGATGCTAGCTCTTAAAATTACTTTTGTTAGCAAGTTTTTTTTACCGTTATAATGTTTTTCCGCCTCCCAGGCAGAAACAATGTCTCGTTTCTGTTCTCCCTTTGCCAACTCTGGTAAAGGTCCAAGTATTTTAATCCTTCCAAGTGCATGCCATACTCCCTTTTCTAGAATATAAGTGTCTTGAAAAAGGAGCCATAAATTATACTTTTCTTTTTTACTTCCTTATAACCTTTACCACAGTAGGCATCCTAGAGGCTCATAAATGATTATCTAAGCACCTCTTTTCTACTTAAAAAGTGCTTATCTTCTCCTCAGAAAGAAGCAAGCAAGAAAAGAACAGAGTGAAATATTTAAAGTACTAAAAGAAAAAAAATTGCCTACCTAGTATTCTGTACTCTGTGAAATTAATCTTCAAAAAGAAAGGAGACATAGACTCTCAAATAGAAATCAAGGGAATTGGTTGCCAGTATACCTGTTTTGTTGAAGCAGTTCTTTATAGAGAGAAGGGAAATTATATAGGTCAAAATTCAGACTTATGTAACGAAGAGCATGAAAGAAAGAAAAAGTTAAAGGTAAAATAAAAACTTGTACTTATTTTTGGGGCACCTGGGTGGCTCAGTGGGTTAAAGCCTCTGCCTTCGGCTCAGGTCATGATCCCAGGGTCCTGGGATCGAGCCCCGCATCTGGCTCTGTGCTCAGCAGGAAGCCTGCTTCCTCTTCTCTCTCTGTCTGCCTCTCTGCCTACTTGTGATCTCTGTCTGTCAAATAAATAAATTTTAAAAACAATCTTAAAAAAAAAACTTGTACTTATTTTTAATTGATCTAATATGTAACAGTGCATTCAAAAATAATAACACCAATAATGTATTCAACTATTTATGCTATTTATATCTTTATGCTATTTACACACACACGTATATATGCTTATGTAAACATGAAACAAGTGATAGCAATAATATAAGAGACAGCAGGAAGGAATTAGGATTATTATAAAATACACTACATATGAAGTTGCAAAGTGTTATTTGAAAGTGTACATAAATGTATATTGCAAACTTTAGGGCAAACAGTAAAAAAGCTAAAAGAAAAAAAAAGGAAGAAGTATAAGCAATATGCTAATACAGGAGAGAAAATCCAACCATATGAAATGCTTAGTTAAGACGACAAAAGGTAGAAAAAGAGTGGAACACAAAAAATAGGAACAAAGAACAAGGGCAACATATAGAAAACAGTAATGAATATGCCAGATATTAACCCAACTGTATCAATAGTCATTTTGAATGTCAATGGTTTAAATGTACCAATTAAAAGAGATTGTCAAAGTGGATTAAAAAAACAAATCCCAACTTTAGGTTGTCTACAAGAAACCCAATTTAAATTTAAATTTAAAGTAAATTAATGGCGAAAAATATCCCATATTAACACTAATGAAAAGAAGGCACAAGCAGCTACATTAATTTCAGATGGAGTATACTTTAAAACAAGGTATTTTATCAAGGTTAAAAAAGAGCAATACATAATGAAACAGGGGACAATTCTCTAAGAAGGGAGAAAAACTTTAATGTATGTATGCATAACAACAGAGCATCAGATTATGTGAGGGAAAGACTAACAGAACTGCCAAGAGAAATGGATGAATCCAATATCATAAAGACTTCAAAACCCCTCCATCAGGAATGGATAGATCCAATAGGCAGAAAATCAGCAAAGACATAGTTAAATTTAATCCCATCAATCATGAGGTAGGGTGGCTTGGTCAGCTGAGTGTCCTGACTCTTGATTTTGGCTCATGTCATGATCTCATGGGTCATGGGATTGAGCTCTGTGTCAGGCTCCATGGTCAGCGGGGAGTCTGCTAGAAGATTCTCTCCCTCTGTCACTCCCTGCTCCTGCTTTCTCTCTCTCAAAAGTAAATAAATCTTTAAAAAAATACCATCAGTCAAGTAGATATAACTGACATCTACATACTACATCACCCAACAATAGCAGAATACACATTCTTCTCAAGCTCACATGGAATGTTCCCCAAGACAGATCACATTTTGAGCCATAAAATACAATGTAACTTAACAAATTTAGAAGAATGGTAAGTATACAATGACTGCTCTCCAACTACAGTAAATTAAACTAAAAATCAATAACAGAAAGAAACTATTAAAATCCCAAAATACATAGAGATTAAACACCATACTTCAGAAAAGAATACTAAAATAGTAAAAGAATATATTAACAACTCTATGCCCCAAAATTTGATAAACTAGTTGAAATCGACCAATTTCTTTTAAGACACAACTTGCAAAACTCACAGGTTAAATATACAAACTGAATAGGCCTTTATCTATTAAAAGAAATTAAATCAATAATTAATTATCTTCCAAAAAAAAAAAAAAAAAAAGGACCAGGCCCAGAAAGATTTAGTGATGAATTTTACCAAATATTTAAGGAAAAAAATTATAACAATTTTTAAAAATCTCCTTCAGAAAATAAAAACAGATGGAATACTTCCTAATGGATTTCATAATGCCAGCATTACCCTAATGCCAAAACCAGACAAAGAGATTACAAGAAAGAAATTATAAACCAGCATATCTCATGAGCATAGATTAAAAAATCCTCAATAAAGTATTAGCTAATCAAATCCAACAATACATACAAATAATTATACTCTATGACCAAGTGAGATTTATTCCAGGCATGTAAGTCTAGTTCAACATTTGAAAATTAATTAATATAACCCATCACAACAATAAGCTAAAGGCAAAAAAATCATGTGATCATACCAACAGATGCAGAAAAAGCATTTGACAAAATCCAACACTCATTCATTGGAAAGCTCTCAGCAAACTAGGAATGTAAGTAGACTTTAGCAACTTTATGAAGAACATCTACAAAAAACCTTCAGATAAGTTCATTCTTAATAGTGAGAAACTCAAGGCTTTACCACTAAAATCAGGTACAAGACAAGAATGCCCCCTCTCACCACCTTTTTCAACACTATACTGGAAATTCTAGCTAATTCAGTAAGATAACAAAATAAAATAAAGGGTATACAGATTGCAAAGGAAGACGTGAAACAGCCTTTATTCACAGACAATATGATCATCTATGCAGAATATCCCAAAGAATTGGGAAAAAAAAAGAAACTAACAAAAGATTATAGCAATATTGTAAGATACAAACTCCATATACAAAAGCAAACTGATTCCCTATATACCAGCAATAAACAAGTTAAATTGAAATTAAAAACAAAATACAATTTGCACTGTCTCCCAAATAAGTAAAATATTTAGGTATAAATCTAACAAAATATGTACAAAATGTATATGAGAAAAGTTATAGAACTCTAATGAAAGCGAAAAATTAATAAATGGAAAGATATTCCATGTTCATCAAGAGGAAGACAATATTGTCAAAATGTTGGCTTTTCCCAACATGATCTATATATTCAATGCAATCCCAATCAAAATTCCAGCAAGTCATTTTGTGAATATTTACAGGCTGATTCTAAAGTTTATACAGAAAGGCAAAAGAAACATAATAGCTGTCACAATACTGGGAAGGAAGAACCAAACTGGAGGACTGACAACACCTAACTTCAAAGCTTATTATAAAGCTACAGTAACCAAGACAGTGATAAAAGAGTAAACAAATAGATCAACATAACAGAATAGAGAACTTGGAAAAAGACTGACATAGTTAGCTGCTCCCTGACAAGGAATTAAAGGCAAAACGGTAACAAAGATTTTGCAACAAATGCTGCTGAAACAACTAGACATCCACAAATGAAAATGAATCTGGACCCAGACCTTAAATCCATCATAAAAATTAACTCAAAATAGATCACAAACCAAAACAGAAAACACAAAATTATAAAATTCCTAAGACCATAACATAGGAGAAAACCCAGTTGACCTCAGATATGGTTTGATGATTTGTGGATACAACACGAGAGGCATGATCCATGAAAGAAATAATGGCTAACCTGGACTTCATTAAAAGTTAAAAGCTCAGTTCTGTGAAAAAAAAAACCAATGCCAAGAGAATGAGAAGAGAAGCCACCAATTGGGAGAAAATACCTGCAAGACATATCTGATAAAGGACTGTTACCCAAAATATACAAAGAACTCTTAGTACTCAAACATAAGAAAGCTGAGAGTCCAATTTTTTTTTCAAGTTTTTACTTAAATTCTGGATAGTTGACATATAGTGTAATACTGATTTCAGGAGTAGAATTTAGTGATTCGTCACTTACATATGACACCTGTGCTCATCACAAGTGCCCTCTTAGTATCCATCACCCATTTAACCCATCACCCTGCCCACCTCCCCTACAACAACCCTCAGTTTGTTTTCTATAGTTTAAGAATCTCTTACCATCTGCCTCCCTCTCTTTTTTTTTCTCTTCCCCTGTGTTCATCTGATTTGTTTCTTAATTCCGCATATGAATGAAATCATATGGTACTTGTCTGACTGACTTATTCAACTTAGCATAATACACTCTAGCTCCATCCACATCATGGCAAATGGCAAAATTTAATTATTTTTGATGGATGAGTAAGATTCCACTGAGTAATATTCCATTTACACACACACTCCAAATATAGATAGATAGTTATATATGTTATATATACATAAACACACACATTTTTTCATTGATTCATTCATCAGTCAATGAATATGTGGGCTCTTTCTGTAATTTGGCTATTGTTGATAATTCTGTTATAAATATCAGGGTGCAGGTACCCCTTCAAATAAGTATTTTAGTATCTTTTAGGAAAACATCAAGTAATGCAATTGCTGGGTTATAGGGTGGTTCTATTTTTAACTTTTTGAGGAACCACCACATTGTTTTCCAGAGTAGCTGCTCCAGTATGAATTCCCAATAACAGTGTAAGAGGGTTCCTCTTTCTCTGCATACTCACCAACCTCTGTTATTTTCTGTGTTAATTTTAGCCATTCTGATAGGTGTGAGGTTGTATCTCATCATAGTTGTGACCAGCATTTCCCTGTGATGAGTGATGTTGAGCCTGTTTTCATGTGTCTGTTGTTCATGTGCATATCTTCTTTGTACAAATGTCTGTTCATGTCTTCTGCCCATTTCTTAACAGGATTACTTGGTTTTGGGGTGTTGCACTTTATAAATTCTTCATATATTTTGGATACTCTTTATCAGATATGTCATTGCAAATTATCTTCTCTCAGTAGATTGTATTTCAGTTTTGTTGATTGCTTCCTTCACTGTGCAAAAGCTTTTTATCTTGATGAAATTCCAATAGTTCATTTTTTATTTTGTTTCTATTGCTTCCAGAGATATGTTTAGTAAGAAGCTTCTATAGACAGTGTCAAAGAGGTTGCTATCTGTGTTCTCCTCTAGGGTTTCTATGGTTTCCTGTCTCACATGTAGGAGCCCAATTTTAAAAATGGATCAAAGGCCTAATAGACACCTTACTAAAAAAGATATACAGATTGCAAACAAGCATATGAAAAGATATCTACATCATTTATCATCACATAAATGTAAACTAAAAACAAGATACCACCACATACTTACTAACATGGCCAAAATCCAGGACACTGACAACACCAAATTCTAGCAAGGATATGAATAAATAGGAACTCTCCTTCTCTGCAGATGAGGATGCAAAGTGGTATAGGCACTTTGGAAGACAGTTTGGCGTTTTTACAAAACTAAATATACTCCTACCCTACAATCCAGAAATTGCGCTCCTTGGTATTTACCCAATGGAGTTTAAAACTTATGTCTACAAAACCCGAATACAGATGTTTATAGCACATTTATTTATACCTGGCAAACCCAGGAGCAACAAATATGTCTTTCAACAGGTGAATGGATAAACTGTGATACATCCAGACAATGAACTATTATTCAATGCTAAAAAGAAATGAGCTACAGAACCATGCAAGGATATGGATGAACCTTAAATGTGTATTACTAGGTGAAAGAGGCCAATCTGGAAGGTTACAAAGAGATGAGTACAACTATATGAAATTCTGGTAAGGGTAAAACTATGAGCAGTAGAAAGATCAGTGGTTGCAAGAGCTGTGGGAGGAAATGGGAAAGAAAAACCAGGGCACAGAAGATTTTTATGGCAGGAAAAATACTTTCTCTGATACTATAATGATAGAACAACAATGTCATTATATGTTTGTCCAAACCCATATAATGTATAACACCAAAAACGAACCAGGGAAGTTATTCCTTTCTGACAGCAGGGATATGGGAAATCTCTGCACCTCCCCTTCCGTTTTGTTGTGAAACTTAAACTGCTCTAATTTGTTTTGCTTAAATATACACAATTGACCAATTAGAAAGAAAATGGTGAGAGCACAGGGATCTTAGAATGAGTTTCTCAACTATTAGCAGTGTTCTCTCCTGGAGAACTTTCATTAGGGATCACTAGTTAATTCCATATAGAAGTAGGGCCCTTTCTATTTCTCCTCTTTTGAACCAAGAAATAAAACTTATTCCAGCAAGCTTTCCATTAAAAAAGGAGAGGCATGAGCACATAAATAATACTATTAGATTGCTGTAAGAACTTCATCTTTCTAATGATAGAATAGTACATATTTGCATCTGCAAAACCTCTTTCTCAAGTACAACACAGAAAAATGACTCAGGTCTTTGGGTTATTTAAATGCACAACCTTAACTTGGGAAGAAAATACTTATGATTTCACTGGACAGTATTTAGCATGCCAAAAAAATGGATAGTCACCCCGAACCTTCTGAAGTGAGCTGCATTCTACTTGACAGAACCTTAATTACCAGATTTGATTCAGACAGTTGCTTACTTTAAAATATTTGCCCATACTTTTATGTATTCTTTCCTGTAGTTAATAACACATAGTGATTAAAAAAGGGAAACTGTGGCCAAGAGAAAAATTTTAGCAAAATAATCCTAATGTTTCCTTCTAGTTCTGAAGACAATTTGTTCTTATATGATTGATGATGCTTTATTTGGTTCCACGCCCAGAAATGTTTAAGTTTTTTCACAGAGGAAGACCAGAAATGTCTCTTAAGGTAGAAAAAAATTCTATAGAAAGGGTATTAATGTAACATTCTGGTTTCGGAATCATATTCTTTCAAAGAACTAATTAATCTTTAATTAGTGAGGTATATTATTTCCATAATGAACTATGCAAGAAACACACTGGTGACTCAACCTACTAATAAGGAAGAAAGTATCTGCAAATGCAAACTTTAGTTGATTGTTTTAATTGCCAGACTCCATGATCTGTTCCAAGGCATACTGTTTTATCCAATGCTTTGTAAGAAGAGGATTTTTCCATCTCCTGTCCTCAGAAATTTCAGACATATTTAGAGAAAATAATACTGACAATGATAAAGGTCTATAAAATCCAAAAGAATCCAAACATCATCAAGCAGACCATCAAAATCTTAAGAAGGAGTGAGGAAGAAATCCTATTAAAGGAAAAGAAATCCCTACTACCATACCCAGATCTCCAGAGGGCACTGATAGCTGTGGCCAGCCAGAAGGACTGCCAGGAGATTAGGAGCAAGTCCACATTAGAAAAACAAACAAAAAACCAACTCTTTTTATAGTATAGTAAACTAGAGGAGGCAGCTATTTTATAGAAAGGTAAATAATGAGGTGCCTGGGTGGCTCAGTCATGAAGGGGTCTGCCTTCAGCTCAGATTATGATCTGGGATCAAGCCCCACATCGGACTCCCTGCTCAGCGGGGATCGTGCTTCTCCCTCTCCCACTCCCACTGCTTGTGTCCCCTCTCTTGCTATGTCTCGCTCTGTCAAATAAATAAATAAAATCTTTTTATAAAAAAGTAAATAATATTTTAGGAGAAAAATATAAAATTGATTTTTAAATGTATACTGTGAGAGAAAAAAATGTATTTCCATGGAATCTTACACATTTCAGGATTTTGCTCTGAATATGTTCCCTTTCCCTCCAGTATGATATCACAAGCTCTCTTTCAGAGGCTTTCATAGTAGCCTTACAGTTATTTCTGGTTCCATTTTCTCTATCCTTCATACCATATTCTTCATTACTGCCAGGTGGACCTATTAAAAACTCAGATCATGTTGTTGCACTGCCACTACTCAGTGTAATAACTATTTGTGATTCTCCCTTAAGCCACACAGTTGTAATTCCTCTGCACAGCAGCTGTGACCCTCTGTGCCCTAGTCTTGCCTCATCTCTCACTGCCGCCTCCCACTGTATAATTTACCCTGCTCGGAAACACTAAACACACCTGTGGTTTCAAAGTTCCTTCCTTTGCCATGTTATGGCCCCTCTCCGTAGAACATCCTTCTCAAGACTCCCTCATATGATGGTATCTATGAACTTCTATTTTTACCTTTTAAAGGAACTCATTTGAACTCAAGCATTTAAGACTAAAATTAAAATACAAGTTTTAATATAATGTCTGGAATATTGGCATGTTGAATCTAAGTCTTTGGATTATTAACAGCATTCAGAAGGAATACATGTGACAGAAGCAGCAACTTAACCTCTCTGGGCCTTTGCTTACTCAGTACAGTTATAGGAGTAAATTATATAATATCTTAAAATACCATCCCACTTGTAAGAATTGTGTTCTATAACATCAACAAATAGTACATTATATCGTTACTGCATGTAATATTAATTTGTTAAATGAACAGGCAATCTCTAGAGAAATAACATACATTGTGTGTGTTGGCAAGTCAAGAAAAGGAAATGTGTCAAAAACTTTGCAGAAAAAAACAATTTTCCCAAAGGAAAAAAAAATGGTTTTTCTTGATTAGTTCATGTGGTTAGAACATTATTATAATAAATCATAGTTTCTGATAATATCACCCTGCGAATCAGTTAACCTCTTTACTGATCCATGGTCACAGGCAGCACAACTATCATAAAATGGACAAAACAGGATCATAGATATATCCAACTTACCCACTTTATCTTGAAACAATTTGCTGGTAAAAATCACAATATAATGGTAGAATCACAGCATCATCATTTTACATGAGGACTAGCAAATGAGACCACTACTATACTCTTCAAACTGACATTTTTGAACAATCATAACCTCCTCAACCTTCCATTTTTAACATTACTCCTGACGCCTACTCAATATACTATCTCTTAGGGCCAATTTAATCTCTTCATCATTCATTCATATTTCTGTCAGCATGATTCAGCAAATATTTGAGAGAAAATAGGCCAAATTTTGTTGTATATCTTACATAGTAATATACATAATATTATATAATAATTACCTGTTCTTGTGCCCACCCCCTCCACAAAAGTAAGTAAGAAATGTTCCCTCCCTTCAGGAAATATATGTGTCATTCTTTTTACAAATAAAAGAGTCCCCTATTGAATCCATCAAAATCCTTGAGGAGAACACAGGCAGCAACCTCTGTGACCTCAGCCGCAGCAACTTCTTCCTAAGAACATCGCCAAAGGCAAGGGAAGCAAGGGCAACAATGAACTATTGGGACTTCATCAAGATCAAAAGCTTTTGCACAGCATAGGAAACAGTTAACAAAACCAAAAGACAACTGACAGAATGGGAGAAGATATTTGTAAATGAGGTATCAGATAAAGGGCTAGTATCCAAAATCTATAAAGAGCGTATCAAACTCGGGATGCCTGGGTGGCTCAGTTGGTTAAGCAGCTGCCTTTGGCTCAGGTCATGATCCCAGCATTCTAGGATCGAGTCCCACATGGGGCTCCTTGCCCGGCAGGGAGCCTGCTTCTCCCTCTGCCTCCGTCTGCCAGTGCTCTCTCTCTCTCTCTCTGACAAATAAATAAATAAAATCTTAAAAAAAAAAAAAAAAGAGCTTATCAAACTCAACACTCAAAGAACAAATAATCCAATCAAGAAATGGGCAGAGGACATGAATAGACATTTCTGCAAAGAAGACATCCAGATCTGCAAAGAAGACATCCAGATGGCCAACAGACACATGAAAAAGTGCTCCACATCACTTGGCATCAGGGAAATACAAATCAAAACCACAATGAGATACCACTTCACACCAGTCAGAATGGCTAAAATTAACAAGTCAGGAAATGACAGACGCTGGCGAGGATGCGGAGAAAGGGGAACCTTCTTACACTGCTGGTGGAAATGCAAGCTGGTGCAACCACTCTGGAAAACAGCATGGAGTTTCCTCAGAAATTTGAACATAGAGCTACCCTATGACCCAGCAATTACACTACTGGGTATTTACCCTAAAGATACAAACGTAGTGATCCAAAGGGGCACGTGCACCTGAACGTTTATAGCAACAATGTCCACAATAGCCAAACTATGGAAAGAACCTAGATGTTCATCACCAGATGAATGGATAAAGAAGATGTGATACACACACACACACACACACACACACATACATACACACACACAATGGAATACTATGCAGCCATCAAAAGAAATCTTGCCATTTGTGAAAATGTGGATGGAACTAGAGGGTATTATGCTTAGCGAAATAAGTCAATCAGAGAAAGACAACTATTATATGATCTCCCTGATATGAGGAAGCGGAGAGGCAACATGGGGGCTTTGGGGGGTAGGAAAAGAATAAATGAAACAAGATGGGATTAGGAGGGAGACAAACCATAAGAGACTCTTAATGTCACGAAACAAACTGAGGGTGGCTGGGGGGAGGGGGATAGGGAGAGGGTGGTTGGGTTATAGACATTGGGGAGGGTATGTGCTATGGTGAGTGCTGTGAAATGTGTAAACCTGGTGATTCATAGACCTGTACCCCTGGGGCTAATAATACATTATATGTTTATAAAAAAATAAAAAAAATTAAAACAAAACAAAACAACAACAACAAAAAAGAGTCCCCTATCATATTTCCCAACAGTCCATGTACATTGCTCCCATAAGACTTCAATTCAAGTTTCAGTGTTACACCCAGTATCATAGACTTAAAAAAAAAAAAAAAAAAAAAAAAGTTTTTTAAAAAAAAATCAGGTCTTAAGGATGACAGACATTTCCTTACCTATTCTTCCACTCCCATTGCTGTGGAAAGCTTTGGAATAAATAGTAGTATTGTCTGTGTTAAAAGAACTCCCCTTAAAAAGCCTCTGAAATATTTTTTTTTTTCCAAAATGACTCTAGGCAGGTCTAGTAATGTGTAGTAATTTCCACATTTCTAAGCTGTACTGTCATAAAATGGAAAATGAAGACAGTTCACAATTGCTGTTCTCTTTTCCCTTTCTAAATCTACTGCATATAAGGTGACTATGAGCCAGTAATAAATATTTAGATAAATAAATAAGAAACACTCATAGCAAAAATAAAAGAAGGGAATATTTAAAATTTTATTGAGAGGGGAACTAAAATTGCAAAAATGATTCTGATTGAATGAGTACTTCATTTTGTTTTGTTTGAAAGAAGGTGTGTGCCAGCACTGAACATGAGAACTACCATAACAAAAAACTGATGAGTAAAAAGGTAAATGAAATAATAAACAACTGCACAGATGAAGGAGATGGCAATCTCAATGGAGATTGGCTGACAATAAATATCTGTCCATGAGCTATTCACCTAGAAGAAAAAAGTTACATTTTTTCCCTAAGAGTTTAGGAAGAGAAATGTGGAGTTTAGGAAGGAAATGGTGGAGGCAGAAGCTGTACTGCAATATCCTCACACCTTCTCAGCTTAGGAAGGGGAAGGAGGCCAAGCAGAGAACGTGCTTATCACAGCTGACCATCAAATCCATCCAGAGATGGTAAACACTAGGTAGTATAACATGTAGAGTACATTGCTCATCATATACTGGAGAGAAACCACCCTCCATCAAACTATTTCCTCCAATGTCCTAAAATCCCTCCATCAGAAAATTAATATTTTAAATTGAAGAATCTCCAGCACACACATAAATTATATTTTAATCTGGCATGTTACAGAGGGGTGTTATGTCTTTGTTACGGGACCTGATTATCAGTTCCCTATAGGAACTAAATGCTTTTGTGAGTGCTGATTTCACTTCATATTGTTTTAACCATATTGTTGCAAATAGTGTCTAGTAGTAACTCAAAGTACCAGGCCTTTCCTCTGCGTTCAGGGAACCTAGTGCTACATCAGACATAATGGCTATTTAAATAGTTACATTTTACTAAGAAATTAATTACTAATTAAGAACTAATTTAAGAAAAATTTACAGTCCTGCCTTAGAAGTGCTAAGTCCAAGGATTCTTTTCCAAAGTTTACTCCTCACCCAATTCTGTATAGCCTATATTAACCACTGCCAAGTACAGAAATGAGTAAAAGAAAATATCAACTAATTGTCCTTTCCCTCCTAGTATTCCCTCTGAGAAAAACCTAGAGTAGGAGGATTCCAGGTTACTAAATCTGTTTTCAAGTCCATTTCCATTTAGGATGATCCATATTTTATCACACACCAATATTCTTTTTAAGGAATACGTCTGGAACCTCTCTTCCCAAAATTACACTTTAAGTCTCTATAGATTGCCAGGGCAACCCAATTCTTTTTCAATAAAATCCTATGAAGGACAAGGATGTGTTATACGTCAAACTAAGCACCAAAAATAGCCCAGTAAATCCCCATGGGTTATATACATTAAAAAAAGGGGGGGGGGAGAAAAAGAAGAAACAGAATTTGAATTTGAAAGAACACAGAATTAAGAGTCAAGGCACCTGATTCATAATCTCAATTCTGCTGTAACTAGCTATGTGACTTGGACAAAACCTTCTACATTTCCTATATTCTGTGATTTTAACAAACTTACTTGAATTTTATAAAAATATAACTTAAAAACCATTAAAGTTAAACTTCTGCAAAATTCTTTTTCTTTCCTAGCTAGTTGAGTCACGTTAAAAGATAAAGTGAAGCACATTAAAACTTCAAATAGGGCAGCACCAAAATGAAAGTCATTATGGTTAACAAGTGCTCCACCAATAGGAGCTAATGAAGAGCTTTTCACAGAAAAGATGAGGAGGCAAAGCAAGGAAATTATTTGATGGGCTACAGCATAAGCAGTCACTTTACTTAGGAAAGCTCAGTTGGCTGTTTGTGATTGGTTGTTCTTAAGTCTCATTTTCTTGGATTCAAGTATATTGACTCTGGCTCAGCTTCTGGTTTGCCAGACTACTACCAGGGCATTAAAGTCGCCTCATCCAATAGCCTCCAAGTTTAATTATTTAACAGTCATAATAAAATCAGCTTTGTTTTGGGTTTTGGGGTGTGTGTGTATGTATGTGTGTAAGCATTACAGTTCTTCCTCAAAGGTCACGGGTTAATTAACGGCAAGCAGTGTTTAAAAAAATAAAAATCTATATATTTTTTAAAATAATATGTTTAAAAGTTAAGTGACATAATTTCACATTTGAAAATTTATTACTTAAGAATTCAAAAAAGTAAAACCAAAAGAGGCTTTCTACTTGTACCCTGGTGAGAAATGTGGCTGTATCTCTTTATAGTGAAGTTCCTTTGCTTGCTAGTAATGTTAACAGAAGAATTCATTTTAGGCAACAGTATAGGGGCACTTGGTGGCTCAGTCGGTTAAGTTTCTGCCTTCGGCTCAGGTCATGATCTCAGGGTCCTGGGATCAAGCCCCATGTCCCCCCCAAACCTGCTCAGCAGGGAGCCTGTTACTCCATCTCCCCCCTACTCATTCTCCCTCTCAAATAAATAAACTATTAAAAACAAAAAAGACAACAGTATTTTCAAGAAAATTTCATATTAAAATCTTTAACACATACATTACTGAATACACTACTAAAAGGTCTTACCCTGAATTTGAAAAATCCAGATTTAGTAATAATAATTATAAAGCCAAAAATAAACATGAACGAATATTATTTTAAGGTACTTGTTTTTCTTGCTTTAGTCATAGCTACAAATAATAGCCACAATTAAATGAGTTCTAATGAGATACAGAACTAGCATGTGCAAAAATATGTATATACTTATATAACTATACAGGTACAAGTACACACACAGAACACAAGCATATATAATTCCATTTTCTATGTGTAGGAAAAAATAGAAATATCTGACAAAAAAGGAAAAAATTAAAACTGATCAAATTCTCGGGGCGCCTGGGTGGCTCAGTGGGTTAAGCCTCTGCCTTCGGCTCAGGTCATGATCTCGGGGTCCTGGGATTGAGTCCTGCATCGGGCTCTCTGCTTGGCGGGGAGCCTGCTTCCTCCTCTCTCTCTGCCTGCTTCTCTGTCTACCTGTGATCTCTATCAAATAAATAAATAAAATCTTTTAAAAAAAAAAACTGATCAAATTCTCTATAAAGAGTGATAATTTTTATAAGATGTTATAAAGGAAACATGAAAATTTGACATTAGGGTAAGTGCTGAGTGTCCGTATTTTTTACAATGCAATATTTTGGTGTCACTTATTATACAGTAAAAATCAACCGGTAAATGTACTGCTACTCCCTCTCAGTGACTTTCTGAAAAATGTAATGAATGCTTAAGATGAGAGCTTAAAAATTCTGGTTGCAGTTGGCCTATGGAAATGTTACAAACACTTGACTTTGGCTTTCAATTTTCCACAGCCTATAAAAAGTGGCCTTATATCTCTGATTGCTACTCTATATTATTTGAGAATTAAGAATCATTTTGAAAAGTCATAGGAAGCTAGAAGTGCTAAGCTTACTGAATTATATACTTACTGTATGGTTGACATGGGAACAAGGCAGTGAAGTCTGAATCTGATGAGAGTGTCAGTCATAGGACACCTTGTTCCTATTCTAAAATTAGTCTTCATTTCCTAAACTCTTCATTTATTTATGACCATCTTAAAAAATTACCAAATTAACTTCCTGAATCATTTTACAATCCTTTTCCTGAACTGTGTTTTCTATTGTCACAATTAGAAGAAACTATGCTTTGATCTGATTACAATTGCTAAATAGTTTGTTCAGACTTTATTCTCATTAAATTACATTTGCTATTTTCTTCCATTGAATTGATTCTTCAATTCAGAGTATCCTTTCCTAGTGACACTCAGTTCCAAATCAAATGATACATGACTACCAAACTGGGTCCATGAAAAAAATAACTTTTTCCTATGTAAAGCTAAAAAAAAAGTATTGAGCACATATAAATTTATTATAATTATAAGATGGATAAAATATATTCTAAGCTATGGACATGGAGAAGTGTTCTAAGGACACTAATTCTCTGAATATATTGAAAGTGATCACATGAATTATGATTTTTTTTATATAATCATCTTAAACTTAGTAACATCTCAAAAATAAGAGAGTAAGACTTTCGCTTCCAGCTATGAAGGAAGTGACTTTTATCAGACTAAATATATGCCCAAGAATAAATACAAAAGCTGAATAAAACAGAAAGATAGATATAAAATTTGTACCAAAAGTAAGATTTTTAAGACATTAAAGAGCAATCCAAGATGCCAGAATTTGGAAGGCCAAGACACTAGAGAGAAGCAAAGCGTTGAGAAATACTCTGAAGATGTGGCATGCAAAGCACAGATTTAATTTTCACTGCTTTATATCAGATGGTGTTTTTACAGCAGAAAATAGCATAGTAGATGTACTTAAGACAGTTATAAAGAAGGTTTTAAAAATGCCTATTTTTTCAAATAAAGCCATTTGGAAAATAATACTTTTTTCATAGAATGCTTTATAGGAATTTTAAGAATGTATTATTTACTGTGGGGAGAAAACAACATGAAATCTACAGATTAGATTGAATTAATTTTTACAATTAGAAAGTTCATGGTCTTAAATCCAGGGAAAATCCTATTTGGGTAAAACTTTAAATTTTTACTTTTTGGAGAAATCTGATTTCCTGTATCAAATATGAACTAATCTAAGAATTTGACATTTTGAGTTTCCGCACAATTGTACCAATTTTATGAGACTGGAAAACTGGGATGCTATCTCTCTAGTATTTTTCCTTAAGCTAAACTGCCCTGATTTATTTTGTGTTCTCATATATAATAGCACAGTATATTTATACATGAACATATTCACACAGAAAATGTATGAGCTACATTTGTATGCATTTCTCTCTAAAGAGTTCCCCCTTTAAAAGATCATCCCCCAAGATTTATATGTGCAAAGAAGAAATAAATTGTTGTAATACAGAAAACTACCAATGCACTTTTCCAAAGTTAAATGATTTCTCATACAAATGAGAGAAACTACAATATGTAAAAGAACAAAAGAAAGTTCTAAACATACACTATACATATTAAAATAGATCTAAAAAGAAAGTTTACTGTTAGTTATATGTCAGCTTCTTCTGGAGTAAGAAGAAAGGTCAAATTCTGAAGCCCACAGAATCCATTAAGTATAGACAATAAAATAAATGATGAAGATGGTAATATACATCATAAATTTGCAGAGTGTAATTGTAATATTAACTGTTCTACACACACACACACACATACACACACATATATATATACACACACACACATATACATATATATATATGTTTTCTTTTTACTTTTTGATCTCCTTTATCCATTTCTCCCACCCACCACCACACGCTTCTGTTTCTGTTCAGTTAGGTGTGAGTTTTTTATTGTTGTTTTTGGTTTTTTTTTGTCTTTTTTTGTTTTTTAAGGTCCACATATAAGAGAGATCATATGATATTTATCTTTCTCTGTCTGACTTAGCTCACTTAGCATAATGCCTTCAAGGTCCATCCATGTTGTCACAAATGCCAAGATTTCATTCTTTTTAATAGCTGAATAGCATTCCAGTGTGTGTGTGTGTGTGTGTGTGTGACAATTTCTTCATCCATTCATCCACTCATGGACATTTAGGTTATTTCCATAGCTTGGCTATTGTAAATAGAGCTTCAATGAACACAGGGGTGCATACATCTTTTGGCTTAGTGTTTTCATTTTCTTAAGATAAATACCCAGAAGTAGAATTGCTGGATCATATGGACTTTAATTTTCAATTTTTTGAGGGATCTCCATATTGTCTTCCATACTGGATGTTACAGTCTTTCCTAGCCTCTCATCAGTTTGTGGGCTTCTCAAACAGACACAACAGGGAGTTGTGAAACATTCATAACGAAAATGTCAGTACTCCTTCCCTGTATGATTAAGACAGAACATTACTGAACTGGACACCATAAAAACAAAGATAAGCAGAGAAGCTTGTGAGCTACTGCTCAGACCCCAATCAGGATTTGACTTTCTCACTGGAGGAAGTAGGGCATCGGGCTGCTTCACAGAACTGTGGAATTTGCACACTGTACAAAAGCAACCTGCTAATGGAGTATGGAGAGCAAAAACTCAGCTTGGTTCCATCTGACAAGCAGTACAGCTTACTGCAGAACTGGGTCCAAAAAGAACAAAGACCATCATGTGAGGTCATATTTATCTTTCTGAGTCACCAGCCCACAGGCTCCTTGGAGCCTAACAGGTGGCCATGGCAAGATGGATATTCACTGTCACAAAGAGAGCACACTGAATGAGGCAGACAATAAAAATATTAGAAAGCACTCAAATTCATTAGACATCACCAACAATTCAAAAGGCAATCCAATTGTACAATCCCTCTCTGGATACAGCCAGAGGATGGTGTGGTAGCAGAGAAAGGAATGGCACCATTAGCCTGTGCTCTGTCAGAGGGCACAGTATTAAACTGCTAAAATTGCAGAAGAATGCTTGACACTTTCCCAAAGTCTGTGAGGCAACCAGTGTAAAGTACCTAGCTGTACTGGGGAGAAGAGAACTGTAGGATAAGCACAATGGCAGGCCATGAGAATGTGCTGTGCTCATCTCCAACTAACAGGAGTTATTTGACCAAGGCCTCCAGCTGCTACACTCTGAGATCCATTGCTACATTTATGCCAAAATCATGCTTCTTAAGTGCTGCTCCCAGCAGGCAGTGAGCACAGCAGTGACAATAAGGCAGAGCTGCCCCAAAGACATGGGGTTCCTCTGATGACTGGCTTTTAGCTTGAGGCTTTCTAATCTTTGTGGTGAACCTTCCTTAAACTTCACAGCAGTTTGGAAAATCTCCACCCAATTTCATTTTCCTTCTCCCTCTCTCTGGGTTAGACAGGTATCCAAGTCTGATGGCACCTCCAGCCTTGCCCACTGCCATCCTCATTTTCATTCATGGGCATTTCCCTTAAAAACCCTTGCAAGTTTAATCCCATTTTACTGTCTGCTTCTTAGGATATCCAGACTAATGCACATCTTCAAAGTAATATTTTAATAGACTACACTTTTATACATGGTTTGTGATATATCTTCAGTGTGTGAACTCTGCCAGTTGATAAATGTAGATATAGTCACATGCATATATAATTCTCATTGCTCCAACTACAAACTTGCATGGCTATTGGAAATTTGGCCTTTGTTACAAAACACAATATATTTGTGTGACTGTGTTAACAAGTCAGAATTGATTTCACTGTCCCAAACAGTAGTGACGGGGCTCTTGAATGATTTTTCAAATCTGGAAATGTAGTTCCATCCCCTTTGCTGTCACTGTCATGGAAATGATTGTTGGTGAAGCTGGAAATCCATTACACTCAAATTTGATTAAAGTGGCACTTACAACATTACCACCACTACTGTGGCTGTAGCTGATAAAGCTGGAAATTATTCCTGTTAAAAATTAAGGACAGTGACTTCTGGGTATCTACCCCCAAATAATTCAAAGCAGAAATTCAAACATATATTTGTATGTCCAGTGTTCCTAATAGCAATAATCATAATGGCTAAAAAGTAGACACAACTCAAGTGTCTTTCAAGGGATGACCTGATAAAATTTAATAGAAAGTACATACAATGGAACATTATTCAGCCTTAAAAAGGAAGGAAATTGACACATGCTTTAGCATGGATGAATCTCAAAGACATTATGCAAAAATCAAATAAGCCAGTCACAAAGAGACAATTTTTATATGGCTTCACTTACATAAGGTATTTAGAATGGTCAAATTCACAGAGATAGAAAGTAAAGTGGTGGCTGCCAAGGTCTGGAGGGAAGAGGAATGGGGGAGAGGGGAGCAGGGTTAGTGTTTAAAGAGTATAAAGTTTGGAGAAAATGAAAAAGTTCTGGAGACGGATAGCAGTAATTGCACAACAGTATGAATATATTTAATGCCACTGAACTGTCCCACTTAAAAATAAAGTGTTAAATTTTTTATGTATATTTTACCACAGTTAAAAAAAATATATAGGGGTGCCTGGGTGGCTCAGTGGGTTAAAGCCTCTGCCTTCGGCTCAGGTCATGATCTCAGGGTCCTAGGATTGAGCCCCGCATCGGGCTCTCTGCTCAGCGGGGAGCCTGCCCTTCCTCTCTCTCTGCCTGCCTCTCTGCCTACTTGTGGTCCCTGTCAAATAAATCCTTAAAAATATATGTGTGTGTGTGTGTGTGTGTGTGTGTGTGTGTGTGTGTGTATATATATATATATATATATAGAACATGCTTTCTGTGTTATGTTCAAAAGATTTAAAGAGGGAGTCCCTGTTGCTTGAGATCCAAGTGACTTTGGTGTTTGGTGACACAGTACTAGTTGGCCCAGGCTGGAAACAGAGCCCAGGCTGTAATAATCCTGTGGAAAGGGGCAGCTGCTGCAGAGAAGTCTGTTTTCTTTGACTACAGTATCTCAATCACTAAAGCACCACAGTCTTGGCAAAGACCTCCCATGCTTCTAAGAACTACAGCGTTGCTTTTCTTTTCTTTCTTTCCTTTTTTTTTTTTTTTTCTTCCTACACTCAGCAGTGTAGCTGAGTCAGGACAAGTCCAGCATCAGTCACTCAACTCTATGTACAAATTACATTTCCCCGAAAACAAAGCCCCATGGCTAGATCTAGGCTCATTTCACCAGACTCCATCCATTTTTCTTTTTTAGTGGGGAGCAGTCAGGTATGTAGGCCATAATATTGTTTAAATCCTAGGATAGATGGAATCAATCTTTTTTTTTTCCCTCAGAGTACCATATCTTCTACGCACATTAGGAAATACAAATGGATACTGAGATTGGAGGATTACCCAAGTCCACTTGCTAGAAATACCTGTTCCTCACTGTAAAGCTTCATACCAGAGCCCTCTGATTCCTAACTCACTGAGTTTTAAAGTAAAAGAACTCCCCAAGTATTCCTTAATCAGAATGCTGTGTAATTAAAGCTATAGTAAGTGCCCAAAGTAGAGAAATTCAGGTACACAATATTTGTTACAGAAAACTATTTAACAAGATTTATTTTTGTGTATTTTCTGGTTTCACACCTTTTACCTATTCTTCTTTATCCTTCCTATCCATTCAACCACTGGCCAATGAAGTAGCTTCATACTCCCCCTATAAGAAGCATTCTAGTATCTCTCAATCTTTCAGGGTAAGAATTAACATCCATACTACTAAGATTAATAGAGAATATAAACAACATTAACTTGATCTCCTAGATATTTTCAAATATAGATTGTCTACTAAAAACCAATAAAATTATATCAATTATTTTTTAAAAGATTTTTATTTATTTATTTGACAGAGAGAGAGATCACAAGTAGGCATAGAGGCAGGCAGGGGCGTGGGAAGCAGGCTCCCTGCTGAGCAGAGAGCCTGATGTGGGGCTCCATTCCAGGAACCTGAGACCATGACCTGAGCCGAAGGCAGAGGCTTAACCCACTGAGCCATTCAGGTGCCCCAAAATTATATCTATTCTTACACTGAATCATTTCAGATGCACACATATACCACTGCTGATGTATTTGCTATATAACCACTATTCTCAATACATAGCAGGCCTGGAGATTTATTAGACAATTCCCAGTGCTGATAGGATATGCTGAGTTCGGCAGTGAGGCTAAACAAAAGTAATATAATACAGGGGCAGTAGTTTTTCTATACAAAACATATTTTCCTTACATATTTTCCTCTCCTATAATATGCTTCTAAAAATTATTTTCCTTAGACAAAGAATGTTTCTACGGTATGCTACTAAAGTCCCTTTAAGTGTGTAAGAATGAAAAGCATGTTTTCGTTAATAAAAAGCAGCACACCATGACATTACTCTCTTCTGGCTTTAACTCGTGTGTGTGTGTGTGTGTGTGTGTAGGGGTTCCTATTTCACAAAGTTGAAAACTGAATATACACGGGATTTGCTGAATGTGGGTAAACTATTTCAGAGCAAAACACAAAGAGCAGGTCCACTCTAAATTCAAGTTTCCTTTGATTTGGCCAGTTAATTATTCACACAGCAGCTATATTAATGATTACATCTAAGAAAGAACCATATTAGTAGAAATCCACATCTAGGTAAAATGCCAAATACAATTTCTCAACCATGTCCTCTTAGGTGCTAGAGCTTGTGCTAGAAGCTATGGCGGACCAAGAGAATTTAATTCCTTTGGTGTGTAACTCATACTTTAAAGTGACATAATAGAGCTTTTTTTTTTAAAAATCTAAATATTATTAAATCATTTGCAAAATGTACTTCATTAAAATTTATAGATAATATTAAAATAAAAGCATATGTCAAAGTACCTGGATTTTACAAGCCACGTATAATTTATCCCACATTTCCTACATAAATCAAATTCAGAGTAAATGCTTAAGAGGCTGTTTAAATGAGTGATTACTCTACCTCCCCTACACAAAGATCCTAAAATCTAATTGCCTGTAAGTCCTGGGCAAAGCATTTCTCTCAATTAGCTAGAACTGGCATCTACAAATCTATCTTAAAGATATTAGCCATCCTAAGTGAAAAAGATCCAGAAACAACCCAAATTCCCCTATCTTTCAATTACAATACATTGTGGTTTTGCAGAGAATATAACTTCTGATTAAAGAAATTTATATACAGTAAGTTTCTTCAACAGCATAAAAATAAAAAAAACAAACAAAACATATAGCCTACATATTTTACATTTAAATAAAAACTATTTTATAACCTAGATGCAAAATTTATCTAAAGATTTATATTTACAAATGGAAAGCCTAATTCATTATTTTGGTAAATCTATTTTATATTTAGATCATGCTACAAACATGAAGGAGCACGTGTGTGTGTGTGCGTGCACTTATACATAAATATATATACGCAAACGTTTACATATATATATATGTCGCTATCATTCAAATGAACAGAAACAGAGATACAATAAATTTCCATAAAACTATTAAATACTTGACAGTGTAAGACTGTGATATGACAATATGTGCTGGGAAGCTACACTGTCTTACTTTTTAGGTTTGCAAATTGGGCGTTCACTTTCTTGTTTCACCACTGACACCTCTGTCCACGCTCCCCTAGGTTTCAAAACTCTTCTCACAAAGTCCATTTCTTCTGAAAGGTTATCTCCACCTTCTCTAGTGAAAAGTTCTCTTCATCATAGCTTCTTATTCATCTGAGCATCTGCCTGTCCAAATATCCAGCTCAAAGATCTTGTATTAATTTTCTGGTCAAACATGACAAAACTGTGACTGTGTAGACTCTTTCCATCCAAGAAGCACAGGCTTCTTTATGATTAAGATTTCACAAGGTGGGAAGAGAAACTTCTCTCTTGGAACCAACACAAAGAAAAACACTTTTTTTTTTCTTTTGCATTTTTGTTTTTTCTGGTTTGTTTTTGTTTCCTATATCTGACAACTCCAAGCTAGGTATTACAGGTAATTTACATAATACTTTTTTAACAATAGCTTAAATTTACTGATTAAGTTTCTCCATGTCAATAAGAAAAAAACAATTTAGGTTTGAACAATGAAGTAGCTGCTCAAGGCTCAACTGCTACTATTTTTGGCTTGCCCAAAGTCTAAGCTTTAGGAACTCCTGGACCCCTGCCTTGAGGAGAGAAAAAACAAACACAACCTTTGTACAGCTTCTGGCCAAGATAGCCTTAATATTCCCTGAAACTTCACTAAATTTTAGACTGGTTTCTTTTCTAAGGATAGACCCCAGACCTTCCTTTTCTTAGAGCATTTACTTCAGAAAACTTCTAATTATCAATTCTTTTTTTGCCTATTTGTGATGTAAATATTCTCTCAGCTTCTTACCAGTTTCACAACCCAGAAATGTCTTTCTCAAGGATCTGGGAGCCAACACTTTGAAATGTAACCATCATGTAAAAAGGCCTCTATCCTGGTATCTAAGAGGGCAGGAGTCTTACTTCAGTAAACTTCAATCAGCAAACACATATGGCCTAAAACATTCATCAATCCTCCACTAATTTCCTCCTATACTCTTCCAATAGCTCACCCCAGTGCTTAAAATCTCTCCTATTTTTTGTTTTAATGAAATCCAAGTTCTCCCCTTTATTGTAACAGTCTTGAATAATGTCATCCTTGCCTGTTTAACTCCATCTGGTACAAATTTTCTTTGACATTATAAACTAGCTTCTTTTTAAAAAGTCTTTTATTTTCAAAGGAATGATGGAATATGGATAGAGCACCTATTATATATAGTTCTCATACATATTATTTAATCCAAATAAATTATATAACAACAGATCATGTTACAGATAAAAGAAGTAAGACTCACATTTAGAGACAGTTATTCAAAGCTGTAAGATAGTATTACTGGAATACAAACACAGTCACTGAAGGTAAATAAAACCTAGATTTGCTCTTATCCTGCATTTAAACATAGTTGGGTCTTTTATCTGGGTGAGCGGGGGAAGCTGAAGGCTAAAGGCCTGGACAGGAATACTCCAGGCAAGGCAGGCAGGTAATTTTATGACTTTCCCCTAAGCTTTAGGGAGCCTGCAGACATCATAAAACAATGGCACTATAAAACATAAATCCAGTATGGCCTAGTGGTTCTATGGCAAAAACAGTCAAAAACTTCTGATGATGAATAATTTTAAAGACTTAAAACCACAGTATCAACACAGTGCTAAATTTTATTTCTTCCTTCCATCTTAACCTGATTAGGTTTAGCCAAAAAACAAAAACAAAACAAAAACCACTGAACACCAGGAGACAATGGAAATCAAATGGTCTTACCAAGTGTGGTTGGAGACTTCTATTTAATAGTACCAAGGATGCCCAAAGAATAAGTTTAAATATAATCTTGCAAATAACTTTAATAGCAAGAGGACAAGATAGTGAGGGCAAAGATCATAGAATTGAAAAGTTAGGAGTTTTCAGCACAAAATCACAGACTTCTTAATGCTACATAAGGCATTTTCTGACAGACTGTTTTTGAAATAGATTATTCTGACAGTTATTATGGTTGTTTCCAACCAGGAATAAAATAAGTTAAATATTTATCTAGCAATACAAATAAAAACCTTTTGTGAAGCAATGCTTACTTAATACGATATAAGACATACGCTAAACAGAAATTTGGAAGTATCATTTTAAATTGAAGGCTATTTTTTATCATTTTTAAAAAGAGTTTTTAAATTTTTTGTATACCCTAATGAGATTATATTCCAGGTATTAAAAAACTGCAGGAGTCATCCAGGACAGACACTTCATTTTAAATAAACTAAGGCTCAGATGCATCATCTAAGCCACAGACCAAGTTAATAACAGAATACACCTCTACACTTCTGACATGAGCATCCTGATTCCCACACTGGTATTTTTTTTCCACCATCCTATATTGCATCCTACCCATGTGCTAATATAAGTAGGATTTATCTTGTGAATATTGTTACAAAGCAATATTATGTATTATTTATAAATTGCATGGTGTATTAGAGTATTCTACAATACTGAATAATAACTGAAATTAGGACAACTAACATCAAATATACTAGGAAGTACTACCCTTACATAGCAAAGATTTGAAAGAAAAATATACTCATGTGTTTTACAAATTATAATACATTCTAAGGGATAAACTGTATCACAAAATCCACAGATTATTTGGATCTTTGAATAAAATGTTATCTGCATGTATTATCTTTCCAAAAAGTAAAATCCTTGAAGTTAATTTTTGAAAATCATGACATTTCTTTATTAATCGACAGCTGAAAACCTCTTGTGTACTATATTATGTTCTGTGTGAATATGTAAATTAAATTTTAAATTAATCTGAAAAACAAATATTTCCAAATACCATGAATCAACAAATTTGTGAAACACAGATGCCATCTGTTATGCAGAATATTAAACATGCATTCATTTTTTAAAATTACTTTGTTGCTAACAAACTGCATGTCTACAGAAAAGTATGTATCTTGGTCTGACTCCTGAACTCCAGTTTTCATAAAAGTTTCAGGGATAAAAATCACTACGAAAGCTCTTAGAGACTTACATTAGTCTAGAAGAAGTAAACCTTTCCTAAATAGAGCTTCTAGAAGCTTACTAGAAGTAAGTAAACCTTTCCTAAATAGAGCTTCAGGGAGAAAATTCAGTATAATTTTTTTATTGACTTTTGAAATTAGTTTGCTGCCCTTATCAGGCTTACAATCCAGCTAAATTAGCATTATTTAGATAAGGCAGATTGAAAGCAAAATATATTAATGAAATTCAGTAAAGCAAGGATTCTTTAAATTTGCATTGTTAAATTCAATTTTCAACCAAAATTATGAGATAAAATTTTGTAGAGAGGATTAAAAACCTTGAAAAGACTAGAAAACTCTAAAAAAACAGTAAGCTGGTCAATAAATGTTTGCATGACAGCTGCTCTAAAAATATCTTAACTGAAACAGAAAAGTGAATTTGAATGAAACAATAAGGGGAACATACAGACCCACAGCAATGTTTTCATCTGATTCAAGCTTTTATCAAGAGATAACAGTCCTTGCTTTTGAAGAACAAATGGATTTTTAAAGACTTTTCAGAATTGAAACTTACATATGCTATAAAATTTGAGGGAGACTAGTCACATAAACTTGGTAGAAATTTTGTCTAGTTTGGAAACACTATCAAAATTCTTAATATGACCATCCTATTCAAGTTAGCACTTCTACTTATAGTGATATACATAAATATATGAAAGAAAATATTTGGAGGATTAAAAAGTCAGGTGTACACAAAGCTTATGAAAATGTTACTTTTGTGGTGAAAATTTTAAATAACCTAAACGTCTTATAACATGAGACTATTATAATTATGACACATCCATTCATACAGTATAATATTAAAAATTTATACTGTACAAAAATACATCATGACATGGAACTGCTTCATAGCAGATTGTACAATGAAAAATCAAGTTTTAAAACACTTACAGAACACAGCCGGATATTATACACATACACACACAGGCTAAAAGAATATATACAAGTATCTCAACAAATGCATGTCAAGGTTATACTATTAAAGATGATCTTTTTCATTTCTTTCTCCATTTCTTTATGGTGGTTAGACACACATTACATGAGGTTTACTATTTGTTAAGTACACAGTTTTCAGTGTACAGTTCAGTTGTATTATATTTATATTGTTGTGTAACCATCACCACTATCCATCTCCAGAGATCTTTTCATTTTGCAAAACTGAAACTTTGTACCCATTAAACAATAAATACCCATTACTCCATCCCTACAGGCCCTGGCAACCATCACTCTATTTTTCTTTTATTTTTCTTAACTTTCCCTTGCCCAATTTTTCAAAAGAAAAGGGGCAGAAACAATGCAGTGAAGAATAATACTGCATAAATCATGAGCCACTGAGATATAAGACTGGCCAGCAAGCAGCAGTGCACAGACTTATTTTCATATTAAAAATGTTAACATTCAGGATGAAAGGAGAAGATGATCTCACCTTGAAATATTGAGATATTATTAATGCTCGTTTAATGTTTTCTAATATTATACCATTACAATGAAATCTGTAATGAACATTTTTGTATATTAATGTTTGCTTTCTTTGAGCTTATTTTCTTAGAAACTACTCTAGAATGTGGAATATCCAGATCAAAGACTAGATAGATGATTTTAATGACACAGTTGTTGATATAAATAAGCTTTATTAGTTGAAAAATAAGCTCATCTCCCTAAAAACTGATTGTACCACATACATTTCATTAGAAAATTGATAGCAAAGATTTCTTAAAAGTCTAATTCAAGGAACACCTGGATGGCTTAGTCAGTTAGGCATCTGACTCTCAGTGTCAGTTGAGGTACTGATCTCAGGGCAGTGAGTTCAAGCTCCGTGTTGGGTTCCACACTGGCCATGGAAACTTCTATAAATTTATAAATAAATAAACAAATAAATCTATCTAAATCAAAATTAAACTGGGTTCTCCTATGCTGTCATAACTAAAGCGGATATCCTATGCATCCTTTAAAATATCTAGCTTTCAAAATGTTTCCCATATGCAAAAATATTAAATATAAAGCATAAATGTAAAATTTGAGTCAGAGGATTTATTTTGAAGAATATTATCCCCCACATTTTCTTCTTCTCAATGTTATTTTTAGAATATCAGGCATTCCTATAAAGAACATAGTGTTTTAACTGCTTCTTAGTGATGTTTACAGTTTCATCAAGAAAGAGACAATTGCCCATCTTTATATATCTTTATATATTGCCCAACTTTATATATATATATATATATGCCTATATATAAGCAGTTCCAATGATTTCATTTTAATCAGTTTCCTTATTTTTACAGCAGAAGATCATACTGCTTATGATTACCTGCAAATACACAAAATACAAAGTAAGAAGCACAGACAATTTTCTAATAAAAATAGGACAGTCTTTAAAAATTCACTCATTATCTGCTGATTTAAATATAGTAAGACTCTACTCATTCAAAAACTTCTGATTTCATCAGGTCTGAGATTGTAGTGTGATTAGTCAACACACTCGATTTACATGATTAAGTGTTCTGTGCATTTTCTCACCTGTTATAACTTCTTAAACAGAATATTTTTCCCCTAAAGTGTTCAAGATATAAATTAAATAATAGGCCTAAAGAGACTCATGTTAATCACATCACATCTGGGGCACCTGGGTGGCTCAGTGGGTTAAAGCCTCTGCCTTCGGCTCAGGTCATGGTCTCAGGGTTCTGGGGTTGAGCCCCACATCGGGCTCTTTGCTCTTTGCTCTTTCCTCTCTCTCTGCCTGCCTCTCTGCCTGCTTGTGATTTCTGTCTGCCAAATAAATAAATAAAATCTTTAAAAAAAAAAACACATCTAACACATTTAATTTTTTAAAAATCAATGACTTCAGTACTTTTATTATTTCTATATGGATAGATTGCAGTTATTTCTGAATAGTTCTGACAATACTTTCTGGAAATTATTAGATCTTTGCTTCAGATATTACATGTAACTAAAATATTTCTTTCTTGCAGATAAATTTTAAGAAATAAAGAGTTGTAGTTTGAAATATATTTCAATACTTTTAAGCAAAGCTATAATCAAATATTTTAAAGAAATGGTTACCATTTCATTATTTTTCAAAATATTATACATATAATTCTGTGTAAAATATGAAATAAAAATCTGAAGATACTAACCAATTACACAAAAAACTTATCAAAAGAAAAATATTTTAATTTTGCTATCACACAAATAGTTATACGTATTCTAGAATTTATTCTTAGTATATAACAAAAGTAAAAATTAAAGGCAGGAAAGGTAAGTTTTATCCACACTTCTTTGATACAGAAGACTAAAGAGAAGGGCTAATTAAAGCTGCCCAAGTGCACAAACAAAATGAAAATAAATCACATGGCACCTGTAAAATCATACTTATTCTCATATTCTGCTATTTTTTCTTTAAAAAAGGAAGTTATGGAGAAACAAAAGGATAAAAGGATTTAACATGCTAGATTTGGACTAAGAATGCAATTTGGAAGGCAAATAACCACAGAAACTGATTCATTTGAAGTATACATATGTTAACAAGACCAAGGATTCTACAAAACAATTTTTCAAAAATAGGACTAAAAATATTAGAATGAGATTTAAAAAAAAAGGGGGGGGATGGCTAAGGTAAAGAAAGCACTGGTGGTCTAAAATAATACCATCAGAGAAAATAAACTAGACATGTTAGAAGACAGATCTTGTTGAAATAATGTGCAGAAAAAGTGAAAATAGAAAGAAATTAGAGAGATAAGAAATACAGAAGTCAACGAAATGTGATTAGTAGAGATAATTAGTGTCCCTGAAGAAGAAAATCTTACAATAAAGGAAATTTTATAAGAATGAAAAATCTAATACAGGACAATTGCATGTCATTTAAGGAAAAATTGAATCTGCAGATTGAAAGGGTCCTACTCCACCCAGAAATATTAATACAGAGTATCATCAAGGTATTTCTTGGTTAAGTTTTCAACCTTAAATATAAAAGGAGACTATTTCAGGTAACAAGAGAGAAAAAACAAATCATCTAAAACAAAGGAAGTGACGAGACTGGCTTCGACTTCTCAGTAAAACTCAATGACAGACTGCAAAAAAACGAAGTCAACATTTTAAGGGAAAAAAAGCATGAAACAAGAGTACTATAACCAGTCAAGTTATTGTTCAACATAAAAACAAAAGGCAATTCAGTCCTTCCTATAAAAAACTACCTGACCACAAATACCAACAAAACAGAGATTAGTAAGTTACAAAATGAATCTTCATGTAAGAAACTATGAAAAAATCAAAATGTTGGTAACAAAACCTATGATGTGGGGAGATGCGTAAAAGAGAATATGTGTTAATTACTTCTTAATGACTTTCATAATCTTTTAATTAGCACAATATTTTTGGGTTTAGTAACTGTTGTGGGAAAAGGAAATTCTCTGAACTCTAGCAATCTCTGCAATTCCCCTTTATTTTCTCTAAATTAATTAAAATACTTTAATTTTAAAATACCACCTGCAGTGTAATTTCATTCCAAAAGAGTTATTTCTACCTATTTAGTCATCCTTCTCTTTAGCTACCCATCATCCATTATTAGATCTGCATGTATGCCTAAAAGGTCTTGATAATGTTTGTCAATCATTAATGCTGGTTATTTACAGGTGGATGATGATATTTCCTGTATCTTATTTTTTAATTGCATGTTTCCATATTCCTTGCATTATTTAAATACATTTAATAATATTTTCAAGACTGAAAACAATTCTTTATGTCATAACTAGAACTAACATAACCAGTAACTACTAAAATGGTAAAACACATCGATATGTATGATCCTATCTGTGTTCACACAAAATAAAAATGGGCATGATGACTGACTGGAGAGATTTCCAAGAAACTGGCTGCCTTAGAGAATGGAATAGGAAAAAGAAAAAAAAAATTAGCAGCCTTTTTTTTAGAGTGGTTTTATGTTCACAAAGACTATCTGTACTCTACCAGATTGCCTTTACCCCCTTGTCAAATCAGTTGACGATATTTGTGTGGGTCTATTTTCAGGCTCTCTATTCCTTCTATAGAAGACGAAGGTTTTTAAGTTTCCACTTTGTATACTTCTGTATGTTACTTTTCTAAATAAAATAATCTTCTTTCACTGGAAGGAATTTCACCTAATTTTTTAAAGTATTTATCCGTGGGTGATAGAATTACAGATATGTTTTTCTATGTGCTTGTCTGTTTTAATGCATTAGGTATATATTATTTGGTCATCAGAATAATAATTAAAAACTTCATAATGATTATCTTTTAAGGAAGCAAAAGATTTTTTTAAAAAAGGAAAATGAAAGATCCTTTTTGAAAAATTTTAAAAGATTTTCTTTATTTATTTGAGAAAGTTCACATGCCCACATATAGAATTGGTGTTGTGGGTGGGCAGTGCCCGATGATGTGGGACTCATTCCCAGGACCCTGGGATCATGACCTGAGCTGAAGGCAGATGCTTAGCCAACTGAGTCATCCAGGTACCCCAAAAATGAAAAGATTTTTTAAAAGATTTAATTTATTTATTTGACAAACAGAGATCACAAGTAGGCAGAGAGGCAGGCAGAGAGAGAGAGGGAGGGAAGCAGGCTCCCTGCTGAGCAGAGAGCCAAATGCAGGGTTTGATCCCAGGACCCTGAGATCACAACCTGACCTGAAGGCAAAGGCTTAACCCACTGAGCCACCCAGGCACCCCAAAATGAAAGATCTTTTTTTTTTTTTTTTAAAGATGTTATTTATTTGACAGGCAGAGATTACAAGTAGGCAGAGAGGCAGGCAGAGAGAGAGAGGAGGAAGCAGGCTCCCTGATGAGCAGAGAGCCCGATACGGGGCTCGATCCCAGGACCCTGGGATCATGACCTGAGCCGAAGGCAGAGGCTTTAACCCACTGAGCCACCCAGGCGCCCCAAAATGAAAGATCTTTAAAGGAGAATAAGTAGTCTAAATTATCTCCACTTGTATAAAAAACCCTAGCAGTGTTAGAAAGGTGTCCATGTAATGGAAAATGATTTAGAGTATGAGGAGTCAGAGTAAAAGCAAGATGAAGATGGGAGTCCATGGAAGGGTGACACTGGGCAAGCTCTCTCAGAGCTCAAACAGGGTGAAAGGTATGTCCATGATGGAGGTCACCTAACATGGATCCACATGGAAGACTGCCCAGTATACTATATCAGAGTTCCCACAGGGTAAGAAGAGCTCCATACAGGAGTATGGCCTGAGGGAAAGCCTAAACAGGCTAAGACATGCATCTCCATCATGAGGGATGCCTGACTCAGTGACAGAGCCACAGAAGGGTAAAGAGGGCATCTGTGATCCCATGGGGTGGAGTGACCCAGCACAAAGTAAGAACACAAGTGGAAGAAGGGGTTACTCACATGAGGAAGTTTTCAATCTGGCATGTAATGGCAGAACATGAGCCTAATAGTGAACATTTTACATGTGGACTGACACAGAATGTCAGAACTCAAGCAGGTGTGTGAGGTTACCATGTGGGGAGGTGCCTGGATGAGCAGACTGAAGAAGGAGGACCTCTGTGGGGTAAAGGTATGTAACACATGATACAGAATCTGGAGTCTTTAGATAGCTAAGTAGGGCATCTACATGGAGAGTTGCCAGGCATGAGTTTCAGAGCCTGAGCAGTTGATGGAGGGTAACAACATGGGGAAAGATAAGTATGAGAAGCCTGGCTTGGGAAATTGGAGCCTGAATGGGGTGTGGAGGGCTGGATGCCAAAGATAAAACAAAGTAATAAGGAAGTTACATGGAGGGCAGTCTGATATTGGGAGTGTAAGGGTGGGGGAAAAGATAGGGCCCATAACCAGAGATGGATGAAAAGAATAACCACATAAGAGGAAGGTATCCCAACGTGAAATGACAGAACCCAATTTGGGTAAGAAAGGCATCTACTGATGTGCATTTAAATGCCCTATGTGAGGGGCGCCTAGGTGGCTCAGTGGGTTAAAGCCTCTGCCTTCAGCTCAGGTCATGATCCCAGGGACCTGGGATCGAGCCCCACATCGGGCTCTCTGCTCAGTGGGGAGCCTGCTTCCTCCTCTCTCTCTCTCTCTCTGCCTGCCTCTCTGCCTACTTGTCTGTCAAATAAATAAATAAAATCTTAAAAAAAAAAAAATAAATGCCCTATATGGGCAGGTCTTCCCTATGTGGATTGGTGGGTGGTTCTAATCAGACTATTTAAATCAATGAGGTAGGGAGGGTGCCCATATAGGGAGTAACCAGACATGGGGTGTCAGGCAATGTGGGTGAGGTGTGTAATCACTTGAAGGCAAATTGTGAGAGGCACACTGCAGAAATAAAACCTGAGTTTCACTAGCAGGAAGAAAACAACTCCACGTAATATAGGAAGCCAATGAGAAGGTGCAAAACTGAGCTGCTGTGGGATAATCGGAGAAGAGGAGAGATCTGGAAGCCAGGAAGGGAGGAAAGAACTACAGCTCCAGGAACTGTGAATGGAATGCCATGTGCTATATGATATCCCCCCGTCCCTTACTTTAAAAATTATTATTCAATAAATAATCCAAAATTCTCAGTGGTTTACAAAAGCAAATATTCATTTCTTCCTCCTGAGTCTACAGATGTTGAGTGTGGCCGAGCTGAGCCTGGCTGGGTTCCTAGGGTCCGCTGGGCTTACATTCACATATGTCACAGCTGTGTCTCATAATGGGATGCAGTCTGAAGACGACATGCTACCTGAGGATGCTCTTTAGATGGTAAATGGCATGAGTATAAGAAGACAACTGGCCTTTGCAAGTTATTTGGCTAAACCAAGTCAGTGGGATAGGGAAGTAAACTCTACCAAACAGGGACAGGATGGCAGAAATAAATATTGGCTAAACAAATAATCCCACCACACAAACTTTCAGTAAAACTGGAAACGTAATGCTTACTAATTTGGTGAATCGAAAAAATACACTGAGTTTTGCAATAATATCTGTATAGAACTGAAAGTACAAGGCTAATTGAATGAGAACAACAAAAACCTGAATAATACATTCATTTCTCCCACATAAAGAGGAAAGAAAATGAGCTCACATTTTGTTAATCAACACCTGTTTATTAGATTCTGTTCTAAGTAATTTAATTTAAATGTCTCTTTTTTTTTCACACCAGTCAAGAGGCTAAGTACAACTATCCTCATTTTTAGTGGGGGTTATAAACATAGAAAGGTTAAGATTCTTTCTCATATTCCTGTAGTTCATGTGTTAAAATTTTATTTATTTTTTTTAAGATTTTTTTTAAATTAAATTTTTTATTTCTTTTCAGCATAACAGTATTCATTGTTTTTTCACCACACCCAATGCTCCATGCAATCTGTGCCCTCCCTAATACCCACCACCTGGTTCCCCCAACCTCCCATCCCCCGCCCCTTCAAAACCCTCAGGTTGTTTTTCAGAGTCCATAGTCTCTCATGGTTCACCTCCCCTTCCAATTTCCCTCAACTCCCTTCTCCTCTCCATTAAGATTTTATTTATTTATTTGACACAGAGAGAGAGATCACAAGTAGGCAGAGAGGCAGGCAGAGATAGAGGGGGAAGCAAGCTCCCTGCTGAGCAGAGAGCCCGATGCGGGGCTTGATCACAGGACCCTGAGATCATGACCTGAGCCGAAGGCAGAGGCTTTAACCCACCGAGCCACCCGGCACCCCACATGTGTTAAAATTTTAATTCAGGAAGAACATATCATTGAGGAAATTAGAAGGACCAAGTCTTCTCGTTCTGTTTCCTTAAATTCTATATTTGTTTATTGGCATCCATTAAATCACAGGGCTGAACTAACTGCCAAATAAAGTTGTTCACATCTTTCCTATGATCCAGCTTTCACAAGTGCATGAAAATCATGCTACAAACCTTCCAGTCACAAACTCCAACTTCTGTGTTCCACTTGTTGCCTAATAGGTGATATCACCACCTAAGAACTTCCAGTTACTATAGTAATAAAAACTCTGGCATAGGCTTTTCCCTCAGTCCTGTCTGCTTGCTGACCAACTCTGGTATTCTCCCAGGATGTGACTACATGATGTGACTTGCCGCCTTCTCAGGGGAAATGTAAGTAATAAAATCTTTCAGTGGTATTAACTTCTCCATGTTGGCATGCATTCACCTCTATAAATTAAAAATCCCTGGGTTCACTTTAACATATTAAGGGCATTAAGACCCCTATAAGTCTTTTTTGTGCTCTCTTTCTGGGATGCCTAAGAGGTCCCCATGGTTTACATTCTCTCATAGTGCAATGAATAACAAGCCCAACTTGTTCATCTACAAATGTGTTCCTGGTGGTCTTTAGCTGGAGGGCACTGATACTGCCAAAAGATAAAGAATCAAGGCTTGAAGGGATAAGTGTTTCATCAAGGTCACACAATTAGTCTGTAACAGAAAGTGATAAGAATCTAGCCTTCCTGACACCCATCAATATATATTTTATTGTACTTTGTGGATTAGGATTGAAATCTACCACAGTTCTCAAAATTATACACTTATTATTCAAAATTAGATCTCATGTTTTAACTCTTTCAAACTGAAATTTACTTTCCCTAGAACAATCAGTCTCCTCCAGCAACTTTGCTCTGCAACTTAACTCAGCATCTCACCTTCGTGGTCAAATGCCGCAATCTGTCATAAACAATAACTGCACTCTCTCCCCAATCTCATCTGAACCCCAACTCCCACATGTCCAGGGTACTTTGTCTAGTCACAAAACACCAAAAATCCTTCCAAACAATCCCCACCTGCCTTTCATAAAGCCTAGTATTTTTTCACATACCTTTACCCATACCCTACCCATACCATCACCTCCCTACTTTCTTGGTTAAAGTCTATGGTCAATTCTTAATATTTTACCCTCCTCCTTTTCTTATTTGCTGGCTAAACCACAGCCTTATTTAAAACTACCCACTTGAGACACTAATGTGACTGAAGAAAAAGACACGCTGTCTGTTCTCACTTTCAGTTCACAGAAGACACTTCAAGTAAGTTCTTAATATTGAACAGCAATGATAAACTAGTTCTTTGGTCCATTCCCACTCTCATTCTCCTTAACCATTTCATGTTTTCCTTCTCCTCAAAACCTCCTCAACCTCGCTTGCAGCTGGTGTCCTTGTTTTCTGATTCATTGAGAAAAAAGACACAATAAAATTCCACAGGCTACCAGGACATCTACCCACTTATTTATACCTTGCCAAAAATGTTTTGCTTTCTTTCCAGTTATTGTAGATGAAATTTTCATCTTTTTAGCAAAGGCTTAGCCTCTCCTCTTGTGCATTAAAGCCCATTCTCTCCAGCTAATTCATAGCATAGATCCAGCAATCCCCTCTACCTCAACTCACAGATCATCAATTTTCTTTTTCTGCTGCATAATAGAAATTAGCATAAATCCATACTAATGTTTTCTCATCAGAACAGCATTGTGACATACTCCCTCCAGTAACTACCACCTTATTTCTTTTATTTGCTTTTATTTTCTTTTATTTGCTTTACCACCTTATTTCTTTTATTTCTTTTATTTGCTTTAACATTTTTTTGAATTATTGCCTATAATATCTGCCTCCAGTTTCTTCCTCTCCATTCTCAATGCAATTGCCCTCACCCTTTTGCACTTGACTGACATCATTCTATTCTCCAGCAAGATCTGCATTTTGTGAAATCCAATAATCATTTATCAATCTTAGTATTAATATAGCAATATTTGTTACAAGTGATCATTTCATGATCCTTGAAACACTTTCCTTCACTAGTGTTCCAAGACGCTGCAACTGTCCTACTGATCTGGTTACACCTTCTCAGTCAACTTTGCTAGTTCCACATCATTTCCAACGCTAAAGTGTTCCAGATCACTCCATTTATACTTTCACTTTTCTTTTTCAAAATTGGAGTCATTTTTGAATCCTAGCATAGTACACATTCAAAGTAAAAGCAAATCCTGGCATATTAACTTTTAAAAATTACTTAGACTATTGTGCCTAGAATTTTTTTAAATCTATATTCATTTCTGGGTGATTTCATTCAATCTCACAAAATTTACATATTACGTATATATTACTGAATTCCAAGTAGAGAGTTTCAGACTGGTCCCCTCTTCTGACCCCCAAGCTGAATCAGGAATCTAGCTGCCTATTTGATACTTACCTTTGATTGTCTACATGCATCTCACCTTCAGCATGTCCAAATCGACCTCCCGATACTCAAACACAGACTGGCTCTCTACACTGCCTTCTTGATCTTAGTACAGGTTAGCCCATTCTTATACTCAGTTCAAAACACTTGTGTTCTTTAATTCTTTCTCAAAGGCCTATAATAAATTACTATTCATTTTACTACTTCCAACTATATCCAAACTTTGATCATTGCTATGAGCTTATTCCAGGCCACTATTATCTCCAATCTACATTATTTTATTATAATATCTTACATTATATTTTGAGTAGTTTTTCTGATTCTTCCTTTCACCTTAACCTTAGATATATGAAAGGGTCATTTCCTCCTAAAATTTATGAGCTGCCTCACTTATACCGTAATCTCTTTCAGCATTATATAATGTTATTTTGGGTTCTTATTTCTTATCTAAATTACAACTATGTCCCTTCAATTGTCTCCATGGCTCCAATATAATTATCCTCTAATCCATTCCACCACATTACTGCCAGCATAACCTTTGTAAACCAATAGTCGTTTTATTGCTTAAAACTATCCAATGGATTTCTACTTCTTACAAATTAGATCCTTAGAACCTCAGAGTCCCAAGTAGAGATTTCCAGCACTGTCCACGATGAAGTATCAGACTTGTATCAGACCAAATCTTTTGCCAAAAACAACTATAAAAGCTGATCAGTATAACTGAGTGACCATCTTCAGACACTGCAGCACAAGCAACTCAGGTAAGACTTGAGGTGCTAATATCACTGAAGCTAGGCAATTTCAGAAGAGTCCCATATTCAACCCAGCAGAAAAGGGAAGTGCAATTTAAGCATAAAGCAGAAGTCTCACTAGACAGAGGAGAGAGAAGTTGGACTTCAACTCTACTAAAGGTGATAGAATTTGAAAAACAACATCTTGGTGATGAGAAAGCCATAGAAACCTGAATTCTCAAATTCTACATGGAATTTTCCCTTATGTATCAACTGACTCCTAAGCTCACATGTACAGGATGAGACATAAAGACAATACAGATCAGTATGAACTGGCAAAACACATCAGTGGAGAGGATAAATAGATGAGCAACAATTAAATAGATGAACAACAACTTCACAACAACTTCACATGCTATTCTTTCTGACTGAAATATAATTCAACCTGATACTTAAGGGCTATAGGCTGTGTTCAAACCATACCAAAATGGATAAGTAAAGAACTAAAACTCTCATTAGAGCATTTAGAAGGACATTGCCCAGGAATAAGAGCAACACCTTAAGGATATGTGCTAATAGATCAGCCCTTACAAAGTCAAACATCAAAACCCAACCATAACAAAGTGATCGGTTGGTTCTCCCTGTGTCTTCCAATAGAAAAAGTAATTCTACTCGGAAGAACATTATTCGTAACCTCATCCAGAACCTCTGTAATTGTTATATACACGACTTGTGAAACTCCATAAAAATTTTCACTACAAAGAGGAAGGCAGAGAGGGAGGAGGAAAGAGAGGGTAGAGGGAAAGGGGAGAATGGGGAAGGGAAGAGGCAAAGGGGAAGGCAAGGGAAGGGAGAGAACTTAGCACTCCCCACCCCGCCGCTACACACATACAAATAGAAACAGAATCTTGTTATTGACCAGAGGAATGTTATTGTAGGTGGGGGGGAAGGACGCCACGGTAATGCTTTTTTATTTCTGTTTGGCTAGACAGTAGTATACTTCACTGCCACCTCATAGGTTACCGTTTGGGAGTACCAGCTGCCACACTTTCTGAAACCAAGGCATGCACCCGAATCCTGCTAATTTCCGGAAACAAAGACTAGGGTTTTAGAACAGTATGCTCCAGGACTCAGGCTTCTGCCATTAAGTGAGGCAAGAAGTATATCAAAACAATGAAAACAAATTCATGAGGTACCTTAAGTTCTCCGCAGAACGAGGCTACATGGCCCTGGGTCCCTGGGTTGATGCAGATCCTATCTTGAAAAAAGTCGGCTTTTTCACGGGCGATAGTGTTTCCTGGCATGCTTCACTAACTGTTCCTGGAATGAGATGAACACACAGCTGTGCGAGGGATAATTCTGAAGTTGGGAGTGGGATACGGTGGGTGAAAAGCGTGGAGCACACGCCTGGGTTCCCACAGCCAATGAGCTACAGTGCGCATGCCCAAAACAAAGGTGTCCGCGATGCGCATGTGCAGTGGAATTTCACCAGCTGCTTGACGGCAATTACCTCTGCGTTGGGAAGTGTGAGGCAGAGGAGCGTTAGGCTCGAGGCCTGCCGGGGTGGCCTAGCGCGGGAGTGCAGTAGGGAGCAACGAGAAGAAGGGAAAGAGGTCGGAGCCTGTGGATTCATCCAAAGATGCTCAGTCCCCTCCCCAGGACGATGAAAACGGTCTTTTTTCCTATAGAAGGAAAGGTGAGTGGCGCTGTGGCTCTTCCTCAGGTCAGAGGGGAGGCCTCGCGGGTGGGGGTACGAATAGTGACAGCCCCGTATTCTGGGAACAGAACTCGGAAAAAACGCGCCGGTGCCCTGTGGGGAACGTGACGAAAGTGATGGACGTAGTCTTTTGACAGGGATCCATCCTCTCAACAAAAAAGTCATAAAGAAGGTAATAGGGTCCAGGTGACCGGACACTGATAAGCGATGGCTTCAGACAGGTGGGGACAGATTCTGAGAATGGTGTGTGTTTCTGCCTCCATTTCACTTCTGCCTGGAGCTGGACATGGTTTTCTGCCTCCCCTTTGAAGCCTGGTGTTCCTCCCTTCTAAGGCTCTTCAGCAACCAGCTGGACAGCCCTTTGTTACATTGTCCTCAGAGAAAATAGCTTTTTGTTGCCAGTTTTAAATAAATCAGAAAATAGAAACGAGTTATCCAACAACAATAAAACTCCATCAAGAAAATCAGTTAGCTATAACCGTTATATGATAGTTTAGTCACATCTTTAATGTGGCCTCGCTGAAATTAGAATTTAATTAGAATAAAAATAAAATTAACTACTTAATGCTTAAAAGAATGCTTAAAATGCATCCTTTTAAATTTGCCCAACAGCTTTAATATTGGAACATTACTGAGGAAAAACAGGCTATACAAGAACATATCTGTAATATTTCAACTTCAATGTCTGGGAAGGCTTTTTAATAAAATTCAAATGACATGCACACATGTATGCTCACAGCATAGCAAAGGACTAGAACATATTTCCTTTTATGCTATCTCAGACTAAGAATCAGTGTCATCTAGTGATCACAATTAGTGATACTTTTCCATCATCACTACGGTTCCATTATAGCCAGGGATAGGAAATCACTGTTTATAAAATCTTTACTCAATAGAAGTAAAATTTTAGTGAAATCTCTATATATAACCTTAGAAATATGTAGATGTACTTGAAATAGCAAAACATTCCTAAGAATCATTAAAAAGGAAAACAATAAGTGAAATATTTCACTGTGATTCCCCAGTGGAATCACTCATTCTCAAAATGTGATCTCTTCCCACACTAACCTTCAACTGACTTAAAGTCTATGAGACTATCAACCTAATTTTTATTTTAATGAAATTACATAAAGTGACCATCGGGAATAACATAGTTGTAATGATAGAACATTTTAGGGAAAAAAACTGATAGAATTTCCCTTATGAATAATAAGATATTTCCTAGAATTTCATTAATTAAAATACAGTCTAATTGTGATAAGAACCACAAATATTAATGAAATAGAATAAAAAAATTACTTTAGCGGGCTTTAATGTTACCTGGTTATTATCATGGTTATTTCATACTCCCAGCCTTGATGAACTTTTTTAGCCAGCTTACCCTATTGTACTCAGAATAGCTACAATGTATTTAATACAAACTCTGTCCTGGAAGTATAATAATCCTTTTTTTAAAGATTTTATTTATTTATTTATTTGAGAGAGAGAGCATGAGAAGGAGAGGAGGAGCAGAGGAAGAGGGAGAGGGACAAGCAGACTGTGCACTGAGCATGGAGCCCAACATGCACAGCTTGATCCCAAGAATCTGAGATCATGGTGTGAGCCAAAACCAAGAGTCAACTGAGTCTCAACTGCCTGAGCTCAACTGACTGAACCCCTCAGGTGTCTCTGGAAATGTAATAATTCTATAATGTATAAATGTATACTTAACTAATCTGTAAGGCATTATAGATTGTAAGATATTCCATTACTTAGAGTACTAATATGAAATTTTAAAACATTGGTAATTATAAGAGGGAACCTGGGTGGCTCAGTGGGTTAAAGCCTCTGCTTTCGGCTCAGGTCATGATCCCAGGGTCCTGGGATCGAGTCCCGCATCGGGCTCTCTGCTCAGCAGGGAACCTGCTTCCTCCTCTCTCTCTGCCTGCTCTCTGCCTACTTGTGATCTCTGTCTGTCAAATAAATAAATAAAATCTTTAGAAAAAAAAAATTGGTAATTATAAGAAATCATCAATTATATGTTACATCTCAACACTAGAGATAGTAAAATGAAAAAAAAAGTGCCTAGAATTATTACAGTATTATGTCTAATCCCTAAACAACTATATTAAGTAGGAGTAATTGTCTTTGCTTTATTTAACTTAACAGTTTTGTTAAATAGCAGTAATAGTACTCAAATGCTGATGGTAATGTTATTAGTTAATATTTATTGAGCACTTAATTTAACAAGAAGCTATTCAAAGCTGTTTTCATGGATTCTTTTTTTTTTTTTTTTTTTTTTTTTTTTTTTTTTTTTTTTAGTTTATTTATTTGAGAGAGAGAGAGAGCAGGAGAGAACACAAGAAGTGGGAGGGGCAAAGAGAGAGGGAGAAAAAGGCTCCCCGCTGAGCAGGTCACCAGACTCAGAGTTGGATCCTAGGACCCTGGGATCATGACCTGAGCCAAAGTCAGATGCCTAACCAACTGAGCCACCCAGGCACCCCAGAGCAGTTTTCACAAATTCTTATTTAGTCTTCATACCTGGGTCCTTTGAGGTAGTTATTAGCATCATCTTCATTATACTGATAAGGAAACCAAAGTACTGAAAGGAGAAAGAATATCTTCTAATTGGTAGTTAAACTAGAATCTAAACCCAGCTGGGTGTTACTCACACATTGTTCTGTTGTCATAATGAATGCATTAGTTTGCTAGAGCTGCCATGAGAAAATACTACAAAGTTACACAAAACAGATTGTCTCATACTTCTGGAGGCTAGATTCTGAGGTCAAGGAGTTGGCAGGGTGGGTTATTTCTGACGGCTGTGAAAAAGAATGTGTTCATGCCTCATGTCTAGCTTCTGATGGTTTGCTGGCAATCTTTGGTGTTTGTTGGCTTCTCCTTCCTTCATCACACCAATCTCTACCTTTATGTACATGTTGTGTTCTCCCTCTATGTGTATATATCTGTCCATATTTCCCCTTTCTATAAGGATAACAGTTATACTGTATTAGATGCTTATCCTACTCCAGTAAACTTCATTTTGATTTACTATATTTGCAAAGACCACCTTTCCAAATAAGATCACAATCTAAAGTAAGAGGGTAAGGACTTCAACATACAAATTTTGAGGAGACATCAATTAGTGCTAACAGATATTTAAATTTCATCAGATAAAAATAATTGTTACCTTAAGGTTTAAGAGTATATTGCTTTGATGACCTAAGAGTAAGACAGTGTTTGAGGTTTACAATCAATTGATTAATTGTTTCTTTTAAGTTGTGAAGTAATGCACTAGAAGACCCTCAAAAGTCCCCTCCCTTCATGAGTTTTGTTTGTCCTATGCCAGTAGCCATCTAGCTGTGGTGATGCTCCTAGCAGAGAAAAACGCTGCTAACTGGACTTAGGCACAGTGATAATAAGACAGGTAGTAAGCCACCTGTGCACCATTGTAAAATGAACTTGATTTATTTCCTGGAATAAAAGTGAATTTATCCCATTTAAATATCACCAGTTGATGAAAACTTTGGAATAGGTACTCTTTATTTCCAGAATTTACTATCTAGTTTTATATAATACATTCACAGGCAGTACAGTGCCAGGAAGAAAAATGTACAGCTCTCCTGCTAGAACATGGTGCAGACCAAAATTTTTGTTATAACAAAAGAAACATTTCCCTTCATTTTGCTACCTATAACCAAAATATATAAATATCTATAAACAATCATATGCTAACAAATTAGACAACCTAGAAGAAATGGATAAACTCCTAGATACATATGACCTTCCATGACTGAATCATGAAGAAATAGAAAATGTAAACAGAACAATTGCTAGTAATTAAATTAAATCAGTAATCAAAAAACTTCCCAAAAACAAAAAGTCCAGGTCCAGATAGCTTCATAGGTGAATTCTACCAAACACTTAAATAGGAATTATTACATATTCTTCTCAAATTATTCCCAAAAATTTGAAGAGAAAGAGCACTGCCAAACTCATTTTATGAAGCCAACATTACCCTGATACCAAATCCACACAAAGACACTATGAAAAAGGAAAATTACAGACTAATATCCCTGATGAACATAAATCCAAAAGTCCCCAACAAAATTTTAGCAAATCAAATTCAACAGTACATTCAAAGGGTCATACACTGTGACCCAGTAGGATTCATTCCAGAGATGCAAGCATGATTTAATATCTTTAAATCATCAGAGTGATATACAATAACAAATGAAAGATAGAAATTATATAGTCATCTCAATAGATGCAGAAAAACCATTTGACAAAATTCAGCATCCATGTATAATAAAATCTCTCAACAAAATGGATACAGAGGGAATGCACCTCAACATAATAAAGGCCATATATGACAAACCCACAACTAATATCATACTCAGTCCTGAAAACCTGAAAGCTTTTCTTCTAAGATCAAGAACGGAACAAGGATACCCATTCTTGCCATTTTTATTTCACATAATATTGAAGTGCTGGCCACAACAATTGCACAAGAAAAAGAAGTAAAAAGCATTCAAATTGGAAAGGAAAGTAAAACTGTCACTATTTGCAGATGACATGATGATATATATGGAAAACCCTAAAGACTCCACAAAAAATGTTAGAACTAATAAATGAGTTCTGTAAAATTGCAGGATACAAAATTAATATACAGAAATCTGTTGTGTGTTTCTATATACTACTAACAAATTATCAGAAGGAGAAATTAGGAAAACAGTCCCATTTGTAATTGTATCAATAAGAATAAAATAGGATTAAATTTAACCAAGGAGGTGAAAGATCTGTACTCTGATATTATAAGACATTCTGATGAAAACAGTTGAAGATGATACAACTAAACTGAAAGATATACTGCACTCCTGGATTGGAAGAATTAATATTGTTAAAATGTCTGTACTATTAGCAATCTACAGATTCAGTGCAATCTCTATCAAAATACTAATGGCGTTTTTCACAAAACTGAAAGAAATAATCTTAAAATTTGTCTGGAACCACAAAACACCTTTAACTGTCAAAGAAGTCCTGAAAAAGAACAAAGCTTAAAGAAATCACACTCTCTGATTTCAAGCTGTACAACAAATCTGTAGTAATCAAAACAGTATGTTACTGGCACCCCCCCAAAAAAAATGTAGATTAAGGAAACAGAATAGAGAGTGCATAAGTAAACCCATGCTTATATAGTCAATCTACAGCAAAGAAGACAAGTACATATGACGGGACAGTCTCTTCAATAAATGGTGTTGGAAAAGTGGACAGATACATGCAAAAGAATGAAACTAGGCTTTATTTTAACACCATATTAAAATATAGGCTCAAAAAAGACTTAAATGTAAGACAGAATATAACACTCCTAGAGGAAAAGACAGGCATTGACATTGACACTGGTCTTAGCAATACTTTTTTAGATGTCCCCTCAGGCAAGGACAAAAATAGCAAAATAAATGAAACTGCATCAAACTGAAAAGCTTTTGCACAGTGAAGGAAATCATCAACAAAATGAAAATGCAACCTACTGAGTGGGATAAGATACTTGCAAATGGTATATCTCATAATGGGTTGATATCCAAAATATATAAAGAACTTATACAATTCACAACAACAACAAGCAAAAAAAAACCCAATTAAAAAATGAGTAGTGGACCTGAGTAGACATTTATCCAGAGAAGACATACAGATGGCTGACAGGCTTCTGAAAAGATGTTCAACATCACTAACCATCAAGGAAATGAAAATGAAAACCGCAATGAGACGACTTCACACCTGTCAGAATGGCTATTATCAAAAAGACAAGAAATAATGTGTTGACGAGGGTATGGAGAAAAGGGAAACCTCGTGTACTGTTGGTGGGAATGAAATTTGATATGGCCATTATGGAAAACAATATGGAGGTTCTTCAAAATGTCAAAAATAGAACTACTATATGATCCAGCAGTTTCACCTCTGAAGATTTAAAGAAAACGAAAACACTAATTTGAAAAATATAAGTACCCCTATGATACAGAAGCAATGTAAGTGTCAACTGATGTATGAATGGATAAAGATGATGTGGGGTGTGTATGTATTTGCATATGTGTGTGTATGCATGTATAAATGTGTGTATGCATGTATGTATGTATATATGTGTGCGTGTGTGTGTGTGTACACACACACACACACGCACATATATAACAATATTACTCAGCTATAATGAAGAATGCAAGCTTGCCATTTGCAACAACATAGATGGACTTAATAGAATATTATCCTAAGTGAAATAAGTCAGAGAATCTGAAAACAAATCTAAAGAGAATCTTAAAAAACAGAAACAAGATTCGTAGACACAGAACAAACTTGGTTGCCAGAGGGGAAGTTGGTTGAGGTATGAATGAAATAAAGGGCATTAAGGGGTACATACTTCCAGTTATAAAATAAGTCAAAGAGATGAAAAGTAAACGACAGGGAGTATAGTCAATAATATTGTTATAACATTGTATGGTGACAGATAGTGGCTACACTTGTCATGGTGAGCATTGAGAAATGTATAGAATTGTTGAATTATTATGCTATACACCTGAAACTAATATAATGTTATATATTGTACTTTAATTAAAAATTAAAAAATCATATTACAAACTAAGTCAGTATCACAAAGTACCAATTATTTTATGAGTTCAAATAGAGGTCCACCAAAAGTGGCACTTATCCACATGACACTGTTTTCACAGATTGGGATTTAAATGAAGGACAAAATCTCAGTTATGGATTCTAATTCTTTGGTAGTCATAATCATTCTTCCTGTTTCATATTATATGGAGATACTGACAAAGGTTACAAATTGTCCTTATCTTTAAGTAATGCCTAACCTCTCCTCGACCAATAAAATCCAATTTTAATAGGCCTCCAATCCCAACCAATAATTTCACAACTAATTTTTTTTTTATTTATGGTGTCTTAGAAGTTAGAAAGCATCAATACAGATTACATTTCCTATTTATGAGTTCCTATAAATTAGGAAGCCACTAGTTTCCCACAAGTTCATTCCTTGAACTTCTACTGCCAAGATTCCAGCCCACAGTTTTTTCTATTTTCTATCTCAAGAAGCATAATAAATGACATTAATTTTTCAGCAGGTATACTGTTTCCCATCTTAATTTCTGTGTATGATATCTAATTATCTGTTCAGTTTGCTTCATCTAGTTTTCTACAACTGTGCTATTGAAGTGATTTGCCATTCTTTCTTTTCTTCCTGAGATGTTATCCCACATATGCATCCAGTAGAGACCAAGTATTTTGACTCAATATGTCTGTCTTTATTAAAGACAAATTCAGCTGGACCTAGTACTATTAATGATACTATTTAAGGTTTTGGCCAGTGTAGTTTATATACCAAAAATGAAGTTGTCCCAGGGTGCTTGTTTAATGCTTGGAAATTGAGTGTATATTTTAGATTTGAAATACTGAGTTCCTCAGAATTATGTAATATGGATAGTAGAGACCCCAAATATACTCAGGTTTGAGAATGCCAAAGACTTTTCCAAATCAGTGGGTGTTGTCATTTTTAGCAGTGGTATTGAGACACAAAGGGTCACTCCAAAGCTGATATTTGTTTTATTTTATCAGTGTTCTTTACCTCTCCATCCACAAACACATGGTCTGTAGACATTAAGATACATGGAACTTTGACAGCTTGGACACTGTACAGGTACCATTGAATCCAGCACCTTTCTCAACTGATCATCACCTAAACGAATAGATACATAGTGACCCCTGGTCTTCTGTGTGCGTTCAGAAGACAACAGCTCCTGCACAACACCTTCTAAAGTCTGTTGTAATGGATCAACCTATAAAATGAAAATCAAAATGCCATTAGAATTATTCCAAGTCTTTTAGTATACTATTAGTATCACTGAGACACATAATAGAGATATTCCAGATTGAATGCTTCTTAAATTATCCAGAGTCAGTATGAACATCAGGTTCACCCAAAGGAGATTGCAAAGACAGATGGCTTCACCTTTATATACATCTGTAAATATAGCTAATAGCTATTACTCCTTTTCCTCAGATTCTCACAATGTACCAAGGAAATGTTAAAATTTCCTTATTGCAGGGCACCTGGGTTGCTCAGTGGGTTAAGCCTCTGCCTTTAGCTCAGGTCATGATCTTGGGGTCCTGGGATCAAGCCCCATATCGGGCTCTCTGCTCAGCAGGGAGCCTGCTTCCCCCCTCTCTCTCTGCCTGCTTCTCTGCCTACTTGGGATCTCTGTCTGTCAAATAAATAAATAAAATCTTTTTTAAAAAAATTTCCTTATTGCATTTTTTATTTTTTTTTAAACTTTCCTTGAAGTAATCACTTTTCATTCTTACATTTCTCATTTTTAACTTGGACTTTCCCCTTCCTCCAGTTTAGGATTGCCAGATTAAGCCAGAAGACTGCAGAAATACAAGGCTGACCAAAAATCTTTCCCCTCTCGCTCATTTCTAGGCTAATGAAATAAGTATATGACTATGGAATAAAAATACAAATAAATTAAGAACAGGAATCTTTTCTTGACCCGCCATTTCATATTCTTCCTGTTTGCCCTTTAGAAATACTACTGGTAATGCACTCTCTTGTTTGATTGGTTCTGTCTCCCTTTGAGACTGCAGTCATTTTCATTGAAGTGATCATGTTTTATTTATTTTTGCAAACCAGAACTTAATCCTGTTTCAGTATTGATAAGTGATCGAATTAATGAATAAATAAATAAGGCTAGGTAATGTGGAATGTAGATTCCACGTTCCTAGTGGAACGTAGGAAATTTGCATAAAAGTGGACATAGGATTGATAAGATCTTAGGAAGCTACTTGTAAGATCAATTGTAATTTATAGAGGAGGTGATAAGAAAATAAAGAATGAATGTTAGGGTTTATTCTCCTATGTTGAACACTTGTACAAAGGGTGTATCTTTTCTGTTTGCCATATCGTATTTTAAAGGTTTCTTTTTTTAATCATTAAATAGCAGCTTACTGATTGCTCCTTAATGTATCTGGTTTCTGAATGTGCAATTCTCCATCCAATGGTAAGAAAATTGTTTAGTGTTAGGGGGTAATGGCTAAAAGGAAGACAAAAGGTACCATTTTCTACCTTCAACTGCATCATTAACTCAACTTGTGAGTTGCACACATTATTTAATTCCTCCTGCCTCAGTCAGCTCAGCTGTAAAATTAGGTAGAAATCTGTAACTAATGGTCCATATGAGTGATTTGATTAAAGATGTCCAAGAAAATTAAATGAAATTGAATTTAAAAGTACCTTCTGAGACTGAAATAAACTAAACATTTTATAAATTTTTTTAGGTCTCTATCATTACCAGAAAAGTATTCTATTTCTTTTTTAAGTTCCATGATATTTTAGTAGGATAAAGCCAACTTAATAGGTTTTTGTTTTTGTTTTTTTTTAGGGAAGATGCTGCCTCCATTGTTCTCTAGGAAGCCTCAGATAACATGAACTTAAATATTGCAAATCTAGTAATATTTGCAAATTCACATTAAATTCCCCTGTGATTAGAGTCTCTTCTCCTTATCCCCCTCAGCCAACCTCTCCTCTCTTCCCCCTCCTCCTTAGCATCATTGTGTCTGCATCTGGAATGGTTTAATGGGTCTAGGTTGCCCATTTTTTTAAAAGTACCATTTGGACACTTTTACTGATACGGACATTGAGGCACAAAATAGGTGGAAGGTCTTAGAATGAATTAGTAGCAAGGAAAGGAAAGAAAACTTGAACAGGTTAAGTTTTGTATTACTTTCAAAATCTTGGAAAGATAATGATGGTTTAGATTTAGAAGAATGACAAATTGTAAAACTTGAATTTTTGTATGAAGCATATTGTCTGCACCATAACTGACCTTAGAGGGATGACATGAAAACAAATTTCAGCTATTAAAGTGTTTTGAAATCATAAAATGACATATAATGAGATAGAAGACCCAGAAGATACAGATAAAAATAGTTCATAAATTTAAAAAATAGACAATAATGTAAGGTCATATATATTGATTTTATTAAGAAACTAAGAAAGCACTTAATTTTAGCAAGTAGACATTTAAATAAGCCTTTGTACTTAGATTTATCATTTCAGGTGGAAATGTAAATCTAGAGAGTTGTAGTTATAAGCAATTCATAGTTCACTGTAGTCATCAAAGTGAATTTAAAAAAATTGACTGTTTAAAATTAAACTTTGACAACATCTTAATATTTGAAAAGTTTACCTGAACTTTATCTGGTCTTTATGCTGATCACACATTGAAGGACACAAAACTATTAAAATAACATTAATTTTAAATGAGGTTTTTGTTCTAATTGACATTTGTTATCATACAGCCTGTCTGAATTTTTTTTCTAGCTTGCATTTTTAAGCCTCAGGTATCAGTGTATTTCATGACACAGATGGATAGCCATCTGTATAATTTTAACACACATATGAATTTCAATGAAATTTGTCTAGACTGATATAATTGTAGTGAATGTGCAACACTTATTTTATGGTTCCCATGAAAGGGTTATGTAAGCCTTTAGTCCTTTAAAATACTATAATGTGATTTAGGGAATATCAAGCTGTGGTGTGATAGCTTAAGAAATAACTGACACCAGAAATAATCACTCTGGATTCTACTCTCAGACCAGGAGCTAATGAAGTCAAAATTGATAATAAAGTGGAAGCAAAAGAGTCAATCCATGAAAAATGTTCTCTTAATTTTATAACTTTCCCATTGGACTGACACAGACATTTCATGTATTATTTGGGGCGTAAAAACTTAAGTTCATCTTTAAGAGGAAATATTTTAGAAATGTACTTTTTATAAATTCTAGTACACCATTCGACATCCCCTTATAATTCTTAGTAGCCTACTGAATTGTTTTGAACTAAACTTTTTTTTGAGGGAGTAAGCAATCATTTCTGTATTAATAGCTAAAAATGCTCACGGCCTTCTATACAGCTGACCACAGCTTCCATCTTGAAACCCCCAGATCTCAGCTTGCAAGAAAATATAATGAAATTTTCCTCCTACTTTATCAGTCTCCTTCTCTCCATTCTTAGATAGTCTTCTAAATACATCTTTTGTGTTTAGAATTTTGCAATCTTTTCTGCTGTCCCGTCTACATGTTTGTAACTATCATACTATGATTGTTCACATGGAATATACACCAAATGTTATTTCATTAATCCAGACTCCTCTTACCATAATCAGTTGTCTACTTGCCAGTTTTCAACTTCTTACTCTTCTGAAAACAACCAAATTCAGATAGCTCTGGATATTCATTTCCTTTCCCCTGTTAGGAATTTAGCAAAATTAAAAGAGAAGAAGAGGAAAAAGGAGAAGGAGAAGGAGAAGGAGAAGGAGAAGGAGAAGGAGAAGGAGAAGGCGAGGCAGAGGCAGAGGCAGAGGGAGAGGGAGGACCAGATAGCAAGAAGAAAATCTAGAGAATTACCCATAGCTGAGCTCCAGAGGTACCTAGTCACCCATTATGATGCCCTTCCTTTATTAGGAAACTTCAATTATTTGCTGGTAAAGAAAATATTGTTTATATCCCCTTCCTTACAAATATGTACAACAATGGGGAAAATGGTCCCTTGGTTGGAGAATGTTGCTTGGTAAGTTGAGCTATACCAAATCTAAGCACACTACACAAAGGATGGTGAGAGGACAAGGACTCATGCAGTGAGTAAATTTCTCCAGTAAACCTTACTTTATTCTTATCATGTGTCCCCTTTATATGATATCCTCCTCCCCAAATGTATTCCACTTTTGCAAATGGCACCATTAATTACTAAATGGTTTAAGCCATGAACCAGGAATTATCATATATTCCTCCCTCTCACTCATCTTCGTATTCTATCAACTAACTTGTCCAATCTGCCTACAAGATATATCTTACATGTATCCTTTATTTCCATTTCCACTGCCATTCCCCTGTCCACAGCCTATCATCATCTTTAACATTAACTATTGCGACAGTCTCCTGGTTTTTTTAAGTTTGTTTTTTTATTCATCTTTTTATTTTATTTGTTAGTTTTATTTATCTTAGTCTACTAAGAATTGTAAGGGGATATTGTCTCTGCCCATGCCCTCTCTAATCTATTTCCCCATGTAAGAAGCAGCAAAAGTGATGAGCCTAAATGTAAATTGAATCACTCCACTTCTCAGTTTAAAATTAATGGCTTTCAGTGTACTTAAAAATAGTATTCAGACTTCTTAGCAAGATGTGTTAGACCTTAATATGAACCCTAATTTTCTCTCTAACCTTAATTATCATACTCTTCTAGTGACCATTTGGTTTCTTTCTTTTTCTGTTAAAGGCTGTACCCTTTTCTGCCCCAACACCTTTTTCTATCCACTCCCAGTAATGGAAAAGTTGCCTCACCAAAAAAAAAAAGTTGCCTCACCAAAAAGCTGCCGGCCACCTATCTAGCCAGTTGCCTGTTTCAAACACAAAGCTCTTTTTTAATCTTCAAAAAGACCTTTTCATAACAATCCTGTAGAAATTAGGCAATCTTACACTTACTGCTTTGATATAATATTTTTGTCAAATCATTACTTTTACTTTTTAATTGATTATAAAATGTATTTTTCATAGTTACTATTTATCAATGTGTAATATCTTCCCTATTCCTTCATGGAAATGTGGTCTCCATGATCCCTGACACCTTGTCCAATGTTGACCAGTTATACGCTTATAAGTATTTGCTAAATGAGTTACTATGATTTGGACTTTTAAAATTTTGAGTGAGTTTACTTTTTCCAGCTTATTGAGGATAGTTAACAAAAATACACACACACACACATATATATATATATGTGTGTATATATATATTTAGAGCATATAACATGGTTATTTTATATACATGCAAACATTGTGAAATGATTATGACAAGTTAGTACCTTTATCTTCTCACATAGGTACCTTTGTTTTTTCAGTGAGAACATTTAAGATCTACTTTTTCTTAGCAAATTTCAAGTATATAATACAATATTATTAACTGTAGTCACCATAGTGTACATAGGTCTCCAGAACTTATTTATCTTATAATTGAAAGTTTTAACTTTACCACTTTACCACCAGAATTTTAACCACCATTCTTCTATGGTTGTATGAGCTTGACATTTTTAAAATTCTACATGTGAGTGAGATCTATCTACAGTGTTTGTCTTTCTGTGTCTGGCTTATTTCATTAGAATTATGTCCTCTAGTTTTATCCATGTTACTATAAATGGCAAAATTTACTTACTTTTTGTGCCTGAATAATACTCCTCTGTGTATGTATGTGTGTATCACATTTTTAAAAGAAGTGATATGTGGATGGACATTTTTTTGTATTGTTTCCCTATCTTGGCTCTTGTGAATAGTGCTGCAATGAACATGGTAGTGCAGCGATCTCTTCAAGATCCTCATTTCATTTCTTTGGATATATACCCAGAAGTGGGAATGCTAGGTCATATGGTAGTTCTGTTAATTTTTTGAGGGTTTCCATGATGACTATACCAATTTGCGTTCCCACCAGTGGTGTACCAGGTTTCCCTTTTCTCTACAACTTCACTAATACTTGTTATCTCTCGTCTTTTTAATAATCTAACATGTGTAAGATAAGGTTTTGATTTGCATTTCACTGATTATTAGTGATTTTGAGCACTTTTTCATACTATTGGACATTTTTATGTCTTCAGGAAAATGTTTATTCGAGACATTTTTCCACTTTTAAGTTGGGTTATTTGAATTTTGTACTATTGAGTTCTATGAGTTCATTATTTTTTTATATTAACCCTGATCATACATGTTATTTGCAAATACTTTCTTCCATTCCGTAGGTTGACTTTTTGTTAGTTTTGTTAGTTTCCTCTGTTGTGTAGAAGCTTTTAGTTTAATGTGGTCCCACTTGTTAATTTTTGCTTTTGGTGTCATATCCAAAAAAAATTATCGCTAAGACTAATTTCAGTGAACTTTACAAAGAAGGATGAACTGTGTAAACTTAAGCTAAGATTTAAAAGTCATAAAGGTAGGGGGTCACCTGGGTGGCTCAGTGGGTTAAAGCCTCTGCCTTCGGCTCAGGTCATCATCCCAGGATCCTGGGATTGAGCCCAGCATTGGGCTCTCTGCCCAGCAGGGAGCCTGCTTCCCTTCCTCTCTTTCTGCCTGCCTCTCTGCCTACTTGTGGTCTCTGTCTGTCAAATAAATAAATAAAATCTTTAAAAAAAATAAAAGTCATAAAGGTAATTCCTACTATGTATTGAGAAGCATAACTTACAGGTAATATTCAAAGCTCTAAAAGAGAATTCTTAAACATCAATAACCCTAATAATATATAAACATTTTTAAAGGGGTATTAGGTCTTAGGAAACTGAAATTTTCTATTTTTCTATTACATATTAAATAATCTGGTTTGAGTACACTGTTAGTAGGGAGAGAAGTAGTTTCTGTGCTAAGCTCTTTATCATTCCACCATTTTCCTACTAATTTCAGTGTTTATGATCCTAACTCTCTGTTGATTCACAAAGTGACTTTTTTCTTTTCAAATTAATGCTGTTCCTGTATCTTTCCTTTTGTTTCACTAGAAACTGTATTGTGTTCTTGTTATGTGTTTCCAATTAAACAATCATCATTGTCTGGGTGTTCTCAAGCATTTTTCTGCTATTGTCTTCTGAAGGTAATTCAGTTGCTTCTTGGCCAACTTCATGGTTAAAAGAAATAGAGAGCACATTTACAGCCTAAAATTAAAATTTGCTTTGTTATTTCCAATTTACCATCCTTCCAGGCTCTTTCTCTCTTTTAGAACTAATAGCAGTTTAGAGGTACCCAGATTAATATTCCATTGAAAATAATACATATTGATAAGAATGATTTCATTCATCTTTAATGAAATAGAACTGTACTGTTGCCTATGATTCAGAAAAGTTATATGTCTTTTTATTTGGTTTCATTCTCCCATCATCTATCCATTCATTTGTTCTTTGGAGTTTGTCCAGAAGTCTTTTCTTTATCCCCCTGAAGTGTGTATTTATTTAATAGTCTTCTGATCATAATGCTTTTGCAGCCTGATTTTCATTGATATTTTCAACTCGATAAGTTTTGGCAAGATAATATGTTTCAGGAAAAAATTATAACAAATAAATACAATGGCTGTAGGTGCTGAGGCTTGTTATCAAGATCATTGCACATATGAAGATGAGACTCAATCGTTAAAGAGAAACACTGATGAAGTCCTTCGCCAAGGCATGTTTATTGGTATACACAGAATATCATAGCAGCCAACATTGTGTTCATTGGAAGAACATGTTTTCAGCCCATATCACAAGCAGGAAATTGCTCCTCTAATAAAGGAGCCAGTGAGACAATATCATTTATCCCTTTCATTTTTACAGTGTAAACTTATCACAAAGGAGCAAATGACTCATGTTCAGAACCCAGCAAACTGGATTTAAGAGCAGCATTGTCACAAAGGGTAAACATGGAGACCTTTAGAGACAATTGGAACTAACCTCCTCAGGAGTTGATGAAGACTGTGTACTTCAAATTAACATTGCACAAATTCCGATATGGAGATTGAATTGTTCTGTAAATAGTGATATGTTTCTGGAAGAAAGAGAGTAATATAGGACAGGAAGAGTTTCATATAACAAATCAGTCTCAGTAGGATAAGACAGGATGAGAAGAATCACAGTGAGCTCCAGTAAAATCCATTGTCTAGCCACATTACCTAGCAAATGCATCCTTGATGCAAAGGATTATTAAATATATATTTGTTCAGTAGAACAATTAGTCCAGAATATACATTGTAAGTCACATTGGATTTTATTCCTAGTGAAGAAAAAATTGGAAATTAATTCAGAATATCCATATTTAGTATTTCTTTATGGATATAATGTGGTTATACTATCTGAGCAGGATAATGTATTTGATATTTGTTCTCTAGGGATAGTTCAACCATTCTTAACCTATTGTTTCTTGATTTAAAAAAAAAAACAGACATATTTGTATATCAATACCTGGTTTTGATGGATTGCTATAAAGGTTTTGTAGGCAGAATTAATAAAGCATAGTAAACTAAATTTCCTATAGGGTGCGGCCTCAGGTAAGCTGACACCATGTAGGGAAGGTCATGAAGTCCTGTACTAAGAAAGGAGGGTTGTCTTAACCACCATTAGAGAAAATGTTTCTGGTCACAGTATGTTCAATATGAGCTAAAACTAAAAACTTATTATGAAAATATAAGTCCTGAGATAAGAGTTGATGGCAAGCTGTACTTAGGTTTTTCTGAATTTTATTTTATTCATGTTTCTGTTTCCTTCAAAGGCTTGTCTGAATCTGAAACATTTGAATATTTTATTTAGGGTTTGTTTTGCTTCAGGAAAATTTCAGGGTTTCTTTCATTATTTTTTCAGAAGGGACTTCAGAAGATCTTATAGCATGAATTTTTAAAGCCATCTTTGGCTTTTTGAGACTTCTTCATAAAGGGTATTGTTTATTTTATGCTATAACAATGGGCTGAAAAATGTTTTTATCTCTACTAAAAGTACTTCTTTGGAGAATGCCTCAGGAGCAATTTGAATGGTAATACTGTACCCATCATTTAGCTACATATGCTACACCTTCTATAAGGAGGAACTCAACAGGTTTAGATACAGTGTTTCAGATAACACTGGAATCAGGGAACCTGAGGGAGAAGGTGTCCAGGATTGGTTATGGAGAGCGGTGTGAGCAGAGACAGCTGAGTGCTGTAGCTGGGGTCAAAACTAGTGAGACCTAATGTGTGAGGGAAAGTAGTTATAAGAGCAATGTGATAGATTTGACTGATTGCTGGCTTTGAGTTATTTTTAAGTGGTCTTCATGTAACATTTATTTTACAGTATTTTTAAGGCACTTATATGCTTGTTTTATGTAGAATAGTGACATGTCTGGTATAGATACCACATCTGAATAATTTTCAAATAAATTCTGAGAAGTTATATTCACAGATAAGATTACATATGGTAACAGATTCTATAAGGGACCTGGAAAATACAGGTGGTTTATTAATATACATATGTCATGTGGATGAGTATAATATAAAGTGAATATAAAATACATTTTAATTTCACTGGTGGAGATAACAAATTTGAAAATACTACCATTATTGCTACATCAAGATACATATATATAAAGCCTTGACCTGAGATAAGCTACTTAAGGGAAAGAAAGTAACTTATCTTTGTATGCGAAACATGTGAATCTCCTTTTCATGATTTAAAACAAACAAAACTTCTTTGCTTTAGCTACATTTAAACAATCTCTCACATTTTTGTTGTTTCCAATTGCCCAAGGAGCCTTAATACCTCCTTAAGATGGCTTTAAGAGGTATAGTCCGATTCATTTTGAGATGCTTAAGTTTGTAGAGTAAATTCATTTTTCTCATTAGAGATTATGTTGCCATCATGCTATAGTACCCTAAGAATGATTATAGTGGCCTTTTTGTATTTTTTTTTCATTTTTTTCTAAACATATTTCCCAAATAATACCATTCTATTCCTGTTTTTTCCATCTCTTTTTTCCTCAACAGATCATTTCAACTAGCCTGTACTTTAAAAAGCCTGTTAATAAAAACATTTAGTGAAATAACTCACAATGAGATACCACTTCACAACCATTTGGATGGCTACTATTTAAAAAATAATAACAGGGGTCAGTACAGTTGTGGAGAAATTGGAACCCTTGTACAATCTTTTTGGGAATTTAAAATGGTGTAGCTGCTATAGGAAATTTGTATAGATTGCAGTTCCTGAAAAATTAAAAATAAAATCTCTATGTGAAACAGCAATTCCACGTTTGGGTATATATGCAAAGTAATTGAAAACTGAGTCTTGAATAGATATTTATACACCCATGTTCACAGCAGCATTATTCACAATAGCAAAAAGATGGAGGCAGCCAAAATGTCTGTTGACAGATGAATGGATAAACAAAATATGGCATAAACATACATTGGGATATTAGCCTTAAAAATTAAGTTTAGACACATGCTATACCATAGAAGAATGTTGCAGACATTATGCTAAGTGAAGTAAGGCAAACACAAAAGAACAAATGCTGTGTGATTCCACTTATATGAAGTGCCAAGAGTAGTCAAACTTACAGAGACAGAAAACTGAATAATGGTTGTCAGGGAACTAGGGCGGGGAGAAAGAGGAGTTGTTTAGTGGATTTAGAGTTCCAATTTTGAAAAATGAGGAGTTCTGAGAGTTACTTGCACAACAGTATGAATATACTTAGAATTACTGGACTGTATACTTAAAAATAATTAAGGTGATAAATTTTATGCTTTGTATATTTTACCATAATTTAAAAGAAAAAAATAAATTAGTGAGATTAAAAAAAATGAACTTCAAATAATCCTGAGAATTACCTAGAATATCTAATTGTTTATATGTCATCACTATATCAGTATGCCAAATTTTATGTTTTTTATTACATAATATTTTCAATAAGACCGGTACTATGCTTTTGTATTAATATATGGTGACTAGCTATCAGCCAAGTTAAAGGTTTCATTTCAAGTTTTTCATTTCTCAGTATTATAATTATTCATCAATGTATAGAATCATTTGCCATTTATGTCCAATAAACATATGTATATATGCAGACACTTTATAGTTAACACAATATAACATAGTGATTGCAACTGAACTTTTTTTTAAAGATTTTATTTATTTGACAGAGAGAGCGCAAGCAGGGCAAGTGGCAGGCAGAGAGAGAAGGGAAAGCAGGCTCTCCGCTGAGCGGGGAGCCCGACATGAGGCTCAATCCCAGAACTCTGGGATCATGACCTGGGCCGAAGGCAGATATTTAACTGAGCCACCAAGGTGACCCTGCAACTGAACTATTAAGACTGGTAAAAATACATATATTGATAAACACGCATATAATTTTGGGGGCATTTTTTGGAAGACAAACATTAATGTAAATTTATTGGCTAATTTTGATTTCACAAAAAAAATGGTTATTGTATGCATTTGTTCAACTACATTCTCTGTGCAATGTCTACATAACACTGTTGTGTAGTACGTGCATGATGTTCTTTATAGAAGTTTCTCAAGAATCAAGAAGGGGAAAGCAGAATGTCAAGTTCTGAAATAAATTACTTAAACCTCAAAGGAGATTATGCTGGCCAAGTATATAATCATGCATAGACTCTAAGAAGGGTTGACTGCCTTGAAAGTTGATTTTATTATTGAATAAAGCTTATTGAAACAGAAGTCATTTCAGATAGTACAGTTGCTTGGAATATTTCAAAGAAAATGATTTTGTAGTCATTATACAGCAATATTTTTTAGGGGTCATCAGATAAGTACTATTCTATCTCTCTTATCTGAATTTTCCTGAAATATTCATATTATTCTTCAGAGAGAGAGATATATATATGTGTTTACTAATAAAACACAGCATGTTACAAAAGCAGAAGGAAAGATACTTCCTTTAAAATATGTATAATTTGCTATAATCAATAATTAATTTGTGGCCACAGCTGGATTATAAAATTATTTACAAAAGAGTCTTATTCTATATGCTTTCAGAATGCTAGTTAAACAGAGTACACTGAATATATTATATTTTACATGTAGTGAGAAAGGGGACCTCACATTTGTCATTTAAATTATCAAAATGACTATAATTTTCAAAGCAAATTGTGGGATAATGTGTGTGGTTTTGGAATTTGATTATGGAGAAAAATATTAACTTCAGAATTACGTAAATTGTCCTGTGTGGACAGTATTTGCAGCTAATATTTGTAGAACCAGAGCTCCCCTATATAAAGAAGTGAATTTATTTTTCTGGAAAATGATCATTAAGGTAACTGTCAGTAATCTGTTTATATTGGTACCATTGTTATGCTCTAAGAAACTGAAGGATGAAATGTCATTAAGGCTGTGAAGATATCATCATCCTATAACTGCACTTTCATTTTTCTCATAATAGATATTTGTTGAATGCCCATAGTGTGTCAAGCACTGTTTTACATTGTGGGAATGTCAACATGAGTAAGGAGAACAAAGAGTGGATGCAGAGAGGACAGCTACATGCTTAGTAACTGGGAAGACTGCTGAAATGCTATTTAAACAGACTTATTTGAGTAAGTGATGTAGGATCCACTTGAGCACCTTTAGTGCAGGTGTTGCAGACAGAACAAAACCCCTGAGGTAGAGGTAACCTTGTCATGTTTGAGAGATAGTAAGGGAACTAGGAGGGCTAGAGCTGCATGAAAAATTAACACATAATGCATGGCCATGTAAACCATGGCAAAGTCTTTGAATTTTACTCTAAGTGAAAGGGAAAGTCATTGAGATGTTTTGAGAAGAGCAGTGAAATAATGTGAATTAATGTTGTAACAAGATTATTCTGCTTTGTGTCTTGATAACATTTTATGTGTTAAGGGCAGAAGAGGAGAAATGAGAGTTTTATAATAGTCTCCTTTCTAGTTCAGAATGGTGACCTGGATTCATGTGTTCAGTGAGAAATTAACTTTAGGAGTTGATCAAAAGTGAAGTCAACAGTGTTTGCTAATAGATTAGATGTATGAAAAGAGGAGGCAAGGTTTGGCCTGAGAAAATGGAAAACTTCAGTTGCCAATTACTGAGATGAGAAAGAGAGAAGAGGAGATTTCGGGAGGAAAATCCAGGAATTGGCTTTAGGTATAAAATATTTCTGATATAGTATTATATCATCTAATCAGGATGTTAAGTGGGCAGTTGCATGTACAATTTTAGATATCATGAAAAATATTGGTCCAACCTGAAGATATGCATTTTTTAGCTATCAACATACAAATGGTATATAGGTTATGAGACCAGATAAGATTACCTAGAGAATTAGCATAAACAGAAAAGAGAAAACATCTAAAACTTGAGCCCTGGTATCATTCTGAACTTCAGAGATTAGGAAAGTGAAACTTCAATATGCAACTAGGTAAAGGAGAACTAAGACAGAGTTTTGTTTTCAGGGCTGCCTGGTACAGTCTGGCACATTGAGTCTTGTAAAAGGATGACTGCCTAGAAGCTAGGTGGCAAATGGAGGCTGAAATCTAACAGGTATCTGACTTGCCAAGCCCTAAGTTCTTGCTCAGAGCTACATCTATCATAAGAAAAGGTGTCTTACAATAATTCAAATATAGTTGTCCTATAAGCTACTAGAATGCCTAGTTGTTATAAAAGTTAGGTGAAGAGAGTACTTTAAAGCAGACTTAGCACCACTGTCAAATGCTGTGTATCATTAAGTAAAATGATGTTTAGCAATTGACCACTGCACTTGAATACATGTAGGTCAATCATGGAAGCCTTATTTGGGGAAATGAGAAAATTAAAAGAGGAAACGGGAAAAATTAATACTTGCAAATGTTTTGGGAAAATTTTTTGCTATTTAAAGGGGAGCAAAGAAAATCACATGATGCCTGAAGGCAGATATGGTGTTCAGTAAAGAACAGAATACAATTGTGTATGCTAATGGACAAGGAAAATGTAATATAAATTAGAAGATAGGAATGTAATTACTGTCCTTTTGTGCTCAGGAGGAGATGGGACCTGTAAAAAAATGGGGCAATTGGCTTTAGAAACAAAGTCAAACATGACACCAAGAATAGCTTAAGGAAGGCAGAGTTTATGGCTGCAGCTGCAGAAAGGGTAATGTATATGGTTTGGAGAACCTGTGGATATTATCTTTTGAATGCTTTTATTTTCTCAGAGAGGTAGAAAGGAAGAATCATGAGCTTAGTAAAAGGAATTAGGATTTTATAGAGGTTCGATTAGAGAGTAAAACTTGTAAAAATATTTTCCTGGGGAAGTAGAAAGTGAATACTATAGGTATATTTATGGATCTATATAAAGTTACTGACCATGAATATAAAATGATACCTATATTCATGGTTTATTTCTTCTTCAAAGCTATATTCATCTGGCTTGATTCAGACAGAGTAGGTGGACTGGGATTTAGCCAGGTGAATATAGTGAAGGGTATATGCAGTGGAGTGAGTTTAATGATGAACCATTGCATCTAAGCACCTGGGTGGGGGAAAGAGTGAACATCTGTTGGAGGAAGGACAATGAAAAGATTGAAAATCTCATTGCGGTCAAAGACTTTGGAGTTTGAGGTATGAGAAGGAGTAATGCTTGAAATCTAGATGGTGGTGTACAAAGACCTGAATGCTGGGAATTGAGATTGCCTTAAGGATGCAGTTCTCACCCTTTTAATTCTGTGCTTATTGAATATGAAGTCACTGTGGAATACACATGTGGAGAACAGAAGAGAGCAATATGACAGGAGGCAGATATTTGTGAGTGCCAGTGTTTAGATGGGCAATGGAGCAAATGTAACCAAGATCACATTAGGAAGTACAATTACAAGGAACACCCTATCTTGAGATTTCTTTAGAAGGAGAACACTGGGTGGACCTAGAGGGTATATTTGAGATTTATGAAGAAACTGGTACAGGAGTCATGGAGGCCATTTTTTACCAAATGCTTTTACATGAAAAATCAGGCAGAAAATTATCCGTTAGATTAAGATACAAGGAAGTTTGGAGAAACAGTGAAGTGGCTGGGATGAAAATTAGTTTATAGAGTAAAAGAGAAATGGGAAAGAAGAGACTGGAAATGAAAACAACTCAAAAAGTTTGGCTGTGATGGGACAGAAATAGATGACAAAGTAAATGGCATGAGTTGAGGCCAGGCAGGGCTTTTCTTTAGAGATGAAGAAGATGAACATTTAAAATACTGAAATGATGTAATAAGTAAGAAAGGATTTTAAAAAGAGAATAAGGAGAAAAATCCCCAAAGAAAAGGAATAGAATCACATGGCAGTCGTTCTACATGGCTGAGTGGAATTAGGCAACAGTGCTCTGTGCTCTTAACTAACTACATGACATAACCCTAAACAGGAAATAGAGACCATTAAGGCATTTAAGGCAGAGAAGTCATATGTGACTTTATCCATTGTGTAGATATGAGTTTAGAATCAAATGAGAAACTTTCAGAGAAATTTAAAAACAACAAACAACTTGTTTTGTTGTTGTTAAAATGATTACCCAAATGCACACCAACAAATATTGAACAGACACAGACATTGCTCAAGGTAATACACTTTTGTTTTATGTCTTCACTAGCAATAATTTGTATTTATTCCTAAAGGGGAGAAAATAATAAATCATAGATCCTGGAGCTTGTGTCAGAATGATATGTATATTATCCCTATCTTCCTAAATCTTACAAGTTTTATTCCAGTATGCACAGCTGCTAAATCATTATTCTTGCATGAGTAATTGTTGCAGATGTTCATACTGATTAATGGGGAACAGCTATATTTATGGTGGTTTCAGTGTGGCAACTATACAACTATGACTGCTCTTAAGACAAAGGGCACTGTGGTGTGCTAGTAGAATATGGGGTTTCTTGTTGACTGTCATTCTTTACTACTTTTGACTTAAACTGTTTTTTCTCAGTCCTGCTCTCTCCCACCCACTGGCATGACTCTATCCTCATTATACACAGGGGATTTTTTTTCTGAAGAGGTTGTTTTCACATTAGACTTAGGCATACCAATATTACAGTTAAATTTTGCTCTCTCTCAACGTCAAATTCAACAGCACCAACAAAAGTGATCACCAACAAGTGATTCTTTGAGGGCCTATTTTTCTCTTCTTCCATTTGCCAACTATATCCTGTTTGGTTGTTAATATTTTTTTTAATTGACTAGGAAATAGGCCTTTAGAAAAAAATTGAACAAATAAATAAGCTTGGTCAAGGAAGCAGCATAAAATGTCTCACAGAGTAGATTATTTTTTATTTGTCAGGTTTTTTGTTTAATCTGAATCCAGTTCTGACTCTTTACCAGTTGTAGGAGACCACCAGACTCTGGGATCATGACCTGAGCTGAGGAGAGATGCTTAAACAACTGAGCCACCCAGGTGCCCAGAGCCACAAACTGTTGTAATACTGAAAACTCTTTGCTCACTTCTACAAGAACCAGTTGTGCCCCTCTGGGAATGATAGCACATTTATTGAGTAAAATAACATAGGTCTCTTGAAACTAAATTTTATGTTCCTTAAATTCCAGGGATGAGTTTTTCAACTGTATGATAATATTTTAAGAATGATAGGATGGGTTATCCTGGTGATGGGTGTTAAGGAGGGCATGTATTATAATGAGCACTGAGTGTTAAATACAAATAAGGAATCATGAAACACTACATCAATAACTAATAATATACTGTATGGTGACTAACAAAGCATAATAAAAAAATGATAATTCAGATACTCTATTAAAGATTATTGATCACATAGTACATCTTGCTGAAATAAATGCTAGAGTGAGATGCAAACCCCTGTAACTTACATTTTTGGGAGGGAGACACTGTGAACACACAAAAAAATTAGGGGCAAAAGAAAGTGGGAACAAATATTGTGGTATGGACACCAGTTTTAGGGGCCTCAGAATGACTCTGTTATTAACTGTGTGCTCTTCAAGTCTATTAGCCTCTTGAGCCTCCTTTCCTAATCTTTACAGTGGGACTAACAGCCACTCTCCAATTTACAGCAGATTTGAATTCAAAGCAGAAATGAGACTATATAGGTGATAACACTTTGAAAGCTGCCAAGGTCTGTACAAGCATATGCTGATGTACAGGCCAGAAATACAGGCCTGCTGTAAAGCAGAGAAAGAGCAGCAGGAGATGGAACTGTCAGAGCAATGAAACTTTGGAAAGATAAGAGGAACATAAGCTATGATGTTCCTTGCTCTTCCAGAAGGCCCCAGAATTGGAGAGCTATGAGCAAAGGTGCTTGTTTTTATGCCAGTCAGAAGGGCCCTGGGAACTGGAGGAGAGCCCAGAGTACAGCCTGAACTGCTTTGTGAATAAGGGGCCTGGAAGGAACTGGATTCATCTCTTCTCCACATGGGAGAGGGAGGGAGGTTGTTGAGAGTATCATGTTGAGAAGTACTTAAGAATATCTAAAGTGATACTTATAGACAAGGAAGAAATAATTTAGTCCAACTATGTTTTGATGAAACAGTAAAAAAAAAAAAAGTAATGAGTTTCACAGTGTTAATTAGGAAGCTGAGGAAATAGAAGTGAATTTAGGCTGTGAGTTGTTGGCATCAAAGTTTATAGCAATAACAGCAGCTGCTTCAATCTGTGGGGATCCCTCTTGGGCACAGGATTTTAGCTGGTGTCCCAGTGAGTATTTCCAGCCCAGCAGTTTAATCATTTAATCCAAAGCTGATCCTGAGAGCCTGGCCCATTGCCTTTGATCAACCAACCATTGCTTGGCAGCCCTCATTTGACTTTGTTGCCTGTTGGGCACCTTCCTGTGTTATTTACTTTCTGTGTCATGGGCTTGATTTGTTGGCATACTCTCTCTGCTCAACATAATCTCTGGACATGATGTCCTTGCCTCAAATAAGGATATCTATAAATTTGGCTGACAACATTTTCAGTTTAGAGTTCAAGTGTCTTATGAAAGAGGAGGAGACAGGTAATTGTCATCACTAGGTAGCAATTGAACACTTTTAGACAAAGCTAACAGTTCCTTTGGCACCATGTAAAAGTACTGAGAAAAGCTGGCCAGGTAATAATGCAATTCACTGCACCTGAGTAGTTAAGAATTTGATGGCTTGTGAAATATTCCATATTTTTCCCTGAAACATTAGTCTGTGTCCATAGCCCTTGCTTCTTTATAATTATCTTTTTAAGAAAGAGAAGAAAGTGTTTATTGATGGATGCAGACACTTGTCTTACAAAGCCAAGATTAAAAGAACAGAAAAAAAGAAAACACTTTGAGCATAATAAACAATCTTTCCTAAAAATTTCAATAAGTGAATAGAATAGAGATTAAGAGCAGGATTCTGGAGCTACACTCTAGGTTTGAATCCAGCTCTGCAACTTACTAGCTATGTGAGCTTGCTTAATTACTCAACCTCTGCAACTCTTTTTCTTCCTCTGTAAAATAGAGACCATAATAGTACCTATCTCACATAGGCTGTTGTAAAGAGAGTTTCTGTTTAATATGAGGATATGAGGATTAAATTGGTTGATATACATAAAGCTCTCTGAGAAGTACATAATACGGAGTAATTAAGTATTGATTTTTTCTAATATAAATAAATTATACCTTTTAGGTGGATAGATATTCTGACACTTTGAACTATGTCAAACTAGTCAAGAAATACCATTTTAAGGATAAGCAAGAATATTCCTCTCACAATATCCTGGAATTTTTTTTTTTAAATTCTGTTGAGATGTTATATGGCATTTTATTTTTGTTTAGGTATAAGGAACATCCCTCTTATTGGAATTACCATATTTTCTGAAGGACTGAGTTGTTGCCAATAGTATTACCATAGCTTTTGTAAATTTAATTTTAAGTGGCATTTACACCTACTGCTGAATATGTTAAATATTATTCTGTATTAGTCACAGGTCTCCAAAGGTATATGTATGTATCGATAGACATACACATGTACATCCTATATATTTTTATAGAAAGACCAAAATTTATTTTATGGAAATGGCTCACCTGAGTATAGAGAATGGCAAGTACAAAAGCAAAATCTGCAAGGTAGGCCAGCAGGCTGGAGATGCCAGGAAAGCATTACAGTTTGAGTCTGAAGGAAGTCTACTGGTAGAATTCCCTTTTGCTTGGAGGAGGTCTGTCTTTTCCTTAAGTCCGTCAACTGATTGAATGAGGCTCCCCCACTTATAGAGAGCAGTCCACCTTACTCACTTGGCTTAAATGTTTGTTAATCCCATCCAAACAAATCCTTTCACAAAAACAATTGTGAAATTTGCCCAAATATTTGGTACCATGGCCTAGCCAAGTTGACACATAAAATTGACTATCACACTCCATATACTTCATAAGGAAGTATATTGTAAAAAAACAAAGGATAAGTAACTTTTAATCTTCTTTGAAAAGTATGATTTATACATGCAAACTAATTAGAAAAAATATACAGCGATATAAAATAAAATGCTGAAATATATTGAGCCATAAGGACAATAAGCATTAATAGAAGACACATTTCTATTTCTATCTTATATGATTTTGGAGAAATTGCTTAAATGTATGGAAAATTCTACTACTGAAATAACATGTATATTTTAGTAATACAATTTAGTTTTAGTCCCTATAATATAAAAAATGTTTAAGCCATGTTACAGAGTGGTAGAATTTGGGGGGCACGCTATCACCTATAGATTCAGATACTGGACCCACCATTTACTAGAGAAGTAGCATAGGCAAATTTAATCAATCTCTCAGTTTTTCAGTTTCATTATCTGTAAAATAATAATGCATTTGCCACAGGATTTCCATGAAAGTTAACAGAGATAATGCATATAACATACTTAGAGTCTAGCCAGTAATATTGTGATGGTGATAATCTTAGTCATTGTATTGCTTTTAAAAATGGAAAGCGAAAATTGAAGTAATGTTTGACTGCCAAAAAAAAGTGCAATATACTTATTTGTAAGATTCAATTGTAATCATTCAAATGGAGTATAAATAATTTCACTCTTTTAATTGATATAAAAGAAAGGAATTCTTTGTAATTACCTCCCAGCACAAGCTATCAAAGTTATCTAAGGGCATATTCTGTTTTAGGAAAGAAAAACTGAAATAACCAGTGTTCAAAGGAGCCAGATGATTCTTCTTATTCCTCTAAACTTGTCCACAAAATCAGTGGAAAATGTGACATATGGTGGTCATTACTGATTGATGGGATTTTTCCTGAAGTTTAGAATACTCAGAGAGAAAGGAAGAAAACCTTTATTGTATGGAAAAAGTGCCCCTCAACATCATTATTTTATCAGTATAATACTCATTATAGAAAAACACAGTATATTTCATGAATCACTCTCAAGTTTTCAAACTTGGAATTGAGTTTGTAATTGTAAAATAAATCATATAACACTTTCCACTGATTGAACCTTTCCAGTTCTTGGTTATGACTTGTATTTATAACTTGACAAATCATATCAAACAAAATCAGTTGGACACAGTGTATCTACTTTGTTTCGTTTCTGTGTGTATATCTACTTTATTACAGGTGTTCTTTTATTTCATCCAGAAGTTTTTTCAGATGAGCACAATTATACTCTTACTACCTTTGTTCCTCCTATAGTCTGACCATTTATCTTCTTCCTACTTGTTTATTTATTTTTACTTTTAAAAAGTTGTCTTCAGGGACGCCTGGGTGGCTCAGTTGGTTAAGCGGCTGCCTTCGGCTCAGGTCATGATCCCAGCGTCCTGGGATCAAGTCCCACATCGGGCTCCTTGCTCAGCGGGGAGCCTGCTTCTCCCTCTGCCTCTGCCTGTCTCTCTGTCTGCCTGTGCTCACTCTCTCTGACAAGTAAATAAATAAAATCTTTAAAAAAAAAAAAAGTTGTCTTCATTGACTGATAAAAATTTATGTTTTCTAAAATCTTCCACATAGTCTTTATTATAGTAGGATTTATTTTCCCTGTAAGAACTGGGCTTAATGTTTAAAAAGTCCGTTGACAAGATTAGATTTGTGTTAAAAGGTACTTATTTTGAATGGAAATAATGTTCATGTCATTGCATTAATATCCACATGACTGAACAATAATGTTTTGAGACACTGTGGTTGTGACTAGGGAATCTGCATCTAAACAAATAGTTTAAAATTCCATTCCTCTGAATGGTTGTGAACTTCTAGCACAGTGCATGCTAGAGTATGGCAAAAAGTATGTTTTAAAAATAGAAATGAGCTTTTTAATTCTCAAATTAGCATTTAAAAATAAGTGTTCCATTTTGAATTGTACAAGTTTATAGATTATTATAGGAGAAAGAGGGAAGAAAAGCATAATGCTTGATAAAGATTAAGAGAATTGGAATTTGACATCGTTTGGCAACAATTAAAATATAAAAATTGTATAGTATTAGAAATATTAGATGTTGTTAAATAATTAACTTTCTCCAAAGAGAGGTCTGGTCTTTGCCTGTATCCTGGAATATGATCTCTAAGCCCTTGGAATACCTAAGGAGAATATCTTTACCTGGCATCTTTGTGCCACATTAGATAGTCTAACAATATGATTTAGGGTGAGGGCTGGAGACTGAGGTCAAACATGAGGCTGGCCAGCCAAGTTTAAGAGAACAAGTCCAAATAAAACTGGACTCCAAGATTCTGATGTAATTGATGAGTTGGAAGTATTCTATATGCATTGTCACACAGCAATGATGAGAAATTAGCATTGCCAATTACCCTAATGAGAAAGGACAATTGGAAACTCCACATGTGAAACTTTCCTGGATTCTTCCCCATTCATCTCTTCCACTGGCTTATTTTAGTCTGTATTCTTTTGCTGTAATAAATCCTAATCATGAGTACAATAGCTCTCAGTGATCTCTGTGAATTCTTAATTATCAAAACTGAGGGTAGTCTTGGGGAAGCCCAGACCGGCAGAAGTGAGGGTAGTCTTGGGGACTGTTGTCTAATTTAACAGATTTTTTGTGTGTGATTTTCTCTTTGTCACTGTTTAGAACCGTGGGGCAGCCGTGAAGTTCAAAACATAATATGCTTTTTTTATTTCCTACTATTACAGATATAGATATTTATTGATGGTCTGTTATCTTGATAAGCTCTATTTATTATGCTGCAATATGTTACCAAACATTATACTGAAAGTTGTTTGGTTTCGTTTATCTCTCATAAAAGAAATTTAAAATTAAAGGCTTGATTGGAATTGACTGAATCGTATTTACAAAATTTAAGTGGTAAATAAGCGTGAAGACCTCCTTTTTCACAGTGTGTTTAGTTTTCTTGATGATTTTTAACAACAAAATATCCTTCTCCATATATTTGATTCAAGAAAACTTTTTATTTAGTTTTCTGTGTTGACTATTTTCATATTTCATAGCAATTATTTAGAAATAAAAGCGCATTGTTTTCTTCCCAGGTTTTTCCCATTTTTTCTTCTCAGACAGATTTTCCTTTCATCGGCACGTAACAGGGCTTAAAAATAAAAGCTCCTCATCGTAAAAAGGACCGACTTCATGCTAAGTAGATTTTATTCCCTCACATTAGGCTTTTGGCAACTAAAACAAACACTTCATTGATTTTATGTAATCTTTTCTCAGACAAGAAAACAATGAGCAAATAACAATGGAAATAGTCTTAAAGTTAGTTTTCTAATAAGAAATAAAAGTAGTAAAACAAGTGGGTTTCTTTTTTATGAACTAATCTATTTCTAGACTTAGATAGTTTTCTTGAATATTAAAAATTAGATAATTTAAAAGTTATACATTTAAAAAATAGAGTTTTTGATATTGTGTTCCTCTGAATTTAGTATCTAAAATAGAGCAGACATTTATGCTTCAGTTTTGTGTGTGCACTCATGCTTTGTGTTTGTGTGTGTGTGTGTGTGTGTGTGTGTGTGTGTGTGTTAGTTTTCTATGGCTGTTACAAATTACCACGAATGTGGGGCACCTGGGTGGTTCAGTCAGTTAAGTACCCAACTTTGGCTCAGGTCATGATCTCAGGGGATGAAGCCCTACCATCAAGCCCCACCCTCAAGCCCAGGACACTGAGCCCCACATCCACCCTCACCTCTAGTTGAGACTGGTTCTGTGCTCAGTAGGGGGTTTGCTTCTCTCTCTCTCTCTCTCTCTCTCTCATTTGCCCCTCCCCCTACTCCTGCAAGCACTTGCACATTCTCTCTGTCTCTCTCAAATAAATAAAATCTTTAAAAACAAGCAAATTGCCACCCATGTGGTGGCTTAAACAAATTATTATCTTACCATTCCAAAGGCCAAGAGTCTGAAATGCCACACTCCTTCCAAAGATACAAGGGGAGAATCCATTCCTCATCTTAACAGTTTCTGATGGTTGTATCACTCTAATCTTTGCCTCAGTGGATAAATACAGTGCCTTCTCTTTGTATATGTAAAATCTCTCTTTGCCTCCCTCTTATAAAAGTATATATGATTGCATAGAGTTCACCCAAGTAATCCAGGCCATTTTACCTACCTCAAGATCCTTAAATTCACCATATTTATAAAGATCCTTTTTTTCCATAAGGTAGCATTCACTGGTTTCAGGGAATAGGACCTGATTTTTATGTGGGGGAGAGGGGTGCATTTTCAGCATACTGTGGTATATATCCTTATAGCTTTTTGTGCTATTTGGAACTCCAAATTTATATTTAACTAACAGTATTAAGCCTTTTCTCTGTGTTTATTAGGTGATAACATTCTTTTAAATTATGGCTCTGCTTTGTACTTATCCTATTGTTATATGTTCTATATGAACAAAAATATTTCAAGTATAAAATAAATAAAATATGTTTTATTAAGAATTTTTTTAGAAGAGATCTATTTATAGAGATAGATGGATAGATCCCCATTATTCAAGGAAGGAAAAACGAAGACCTAGCTAACTAACATTTTCCCTAAAAATCCTAAGTAACACTTAGAAGAAATAATAGCTTTCATTACAAAAAAAAAAAAAGAAAGAAAGAAAAAATCTGAATTTTTTTTTTAATTTTTTATTTATTTTCAGCGTAACAGTATTCATTGTTTTTTCACCACACCCAGTGCTCCATGCAATCTGTGCCCTCCCTAATACCCACCACCTGGTTCCCCCACCCTCCCACCCCGCCCCTTCAAAACCCTCAGGTTGTTTTTCAGAGTCCATAGTCTCTCATGGTTCACCTCCCCTTCCAATTTCCCTCAACTCCCTTCTCCTCTCCATCTACCCTTGTCCTCTATATTATTTGTTATGCTCCACCAATAAGTGAAACCATATGATACTTGACTTTCTCTGTTTGACTTATTTCACTCAGCATAATCTCTTCCAGTCCTGTCCATGTTGCTACAAAAGTTGGGTTTTCGTCCTTTCTGATGGAGGCATAATACTCCATAGTGTATATGGACCACATCTTCCTTATCCATTCATCCGTTGAAGGGCATCTTGGTTCTTTCCACAGTTTGGCGACCGTGGCCATTGCTGCTATAAACATTGGGGTACAGATGGCCCTTCTTTTCACTACATCTGTATCTTTGGGGTAAATACCCAGCAGTGCAATTGCAGGGTCATAGGGAAGATCTATTTTTAATTTCCTGAGGAATCTCCACACTGTTCTCCAAAGTGGCTGCACCAGTTTGCATTCCCACCAACAGTGTAAGAGGGTTCCCCTTTCTCCACATCCTCTCCAACACACGTTGTTTCCTGTCTTGCTAATTTTGGCCATTCTAACTGGTGTAAGGTGGTATCTCAATGTGGTTTTGATTTGAATCTCCCTGATGGCTAGTGATGATGAACATTTTTTCATGTGTCTGGTAGCCATTTGTATGTCTTCCTTGGAGAAGTGTCTGTTCATATCTTCTGCCCATTTTTTAATATGATTATCTGTTTTGTGTGTGTTGAGTTTGAGGAGTTCTTTATAGATCCTGGATATCAACCTTTTATCTGTACTGTCATTTGCAAATATCTTCTCCCATTCCGTGGGTTGCCTCTTTGTTTTGATGACTGTTTCTTTTGCTGTGCAGAAGCTTTTTATCTTGATGAAGTCCCAGAAGTTCATCTTTGCCTTTGTTTCCTTCGCCTTTGGAGACATAAACCTAACCGGAATAAAAAATCTGAATTTTATCGAATATTCTTTTTTTATTTAACTTTTTCAAATATTCTTTTATCTCAATAAAGTTTCTTTCTCCCTGTCCCAAGACTTACTTTAGAAATATTAAAATTAAGTTAACTTTTGATACTTCCATTTACCTTTTGAGAATTAATGATCAAATCTAACACCTAAAAATCTTAATTGTCTGCTAATGTTTTACTTCAAAAACATTACTAGAACATCCATATTAGTCTATTCTTACATTTCTACCTACAGAGAGACCTCTACTTGTCATATATAAAAGTCAAAATGTACCCAAACAGAATACATTTTACATAAGAGAAAAGAGATTTATTTTCTATCAGTAGGGACTGGGCATTTATTGTTGGGAGATTATATCCTTGTGGTTGAAAATGAAAATGATTTTTGCTTCTAGAACTGATGGGGTATGAGACTAAAAAAATGATAGCTGTGCATTAATGAGAACAATTAATAACATGATATGGACTGCTCTTCGTCAGTTTACTTCTCTGTATGGCTGATTAGAATGCTGGCTAGGTTTTCATATGAAGATATTGTAAATATTTATAAATTTGTAATGGTAACTGGCATGAGTACTTATGTGGGAAAATGTCTCCTCCCTGAGTGTGCTGATTTAGTTGTTGGTGTGCCTTAGAGGGTAGCTGTGCCTCTTAGTACTCATCTGAAATACTAAGCAGAAAAAGTGACACTTCAACCTTTCTTTGCCAGCCATCATGCGGGTTTATAAAGAAATTTTATGTGTCTAGTTATGTGGGGAATGCTTACTCTGGTGGTCATTTTGAATGATTTGCTAAGGAAAACCTAACTTAAGATCTAGATACTTTTGTTCATCAAATCTTCTTATGCAAAAATATGTCAGGCTAGAGTAGAGTTATTTTAAAAAAAATCAAAATTCAAGTGAAGCATTAGAAGCACTATCTAAATGAAATTATAATGGAAAAAGAAAGAAAGAACCAAAAGAAATAATTGGACAAGTTTCTAAGGAGAAATCATTTATATCCATGTTGTTGTAAATGCTAGAATATGTAATGTGGATAGAACTAGAGTGTGTTTTGCTCAGCAAAATCAGTCAGAGAAAGACAAATAACATATGATTTCACTTATATGTGGAATTTAAGAAACAAAACAGATGAACATAGGGGAAGGGAAGAGAAAATAAACTAAGATAAAAACAGGGAGAGAGACAAACCGTAAGAGACTCTTAACTATATGGAACAAACTGAAGATTGCTGGAGGGCAGGTAGGTGGGCAGATGGGGTAAAAGGGTGATGTTCATTAAGGGGAGCACTTATAGTGAGCACTGGGTGTTATATGCAAGTGATGAATCATGAAATTCTACTCCTCAAACTAATACTACACTGTATTTTAACTAACTTGAATTTTATAAAATCTTGAAAGAAAAAAAAATTATTGTACTGGATTTGTTTTGAAGTGCTATTTATTAGATACTGGATTTTAAATAAATGATCTTATTTTATTAATGCCTTTTAAAAGAAGTAATCTTTAAAAAAAAGTAATCTTATTCTGGGAGAGTTTTGTTCTCTAAAACAGCAGTTGCAGTTAGTAGAAATGAGTTCAAATCAGAATTTTCAGCTTAAGTCTTACATTCAAAATGTAAATATATTTTAAATACTTGACATAGGGAAACTTGTTTTAAATCTATTTCACCTTTTATTTTTTCAATATATATGCTCTTCTTTTTTAAATTGAGTAAGTCTACCAAAATGAAATAAAACTATCCCTAAAATTAATATATCAGATTAATCTTTATCTATAGGTATTTATATTAGAGATTTGCATTCGTAATTTAAAATAGTTACCATACATACCACTATTTACTAAGCACCTAATATGTGAAAGGCATTGTGACAAATGCTTTACGTATATTATGTCAAGCAAAGTAGGCAACACTCTGAGACAAATACTGATGCAAGAGCTCTGTTTTACACTTGAGGAAACTAAGGTTTAAAGTTTTTAGGGGGGGGGCGCCTGGGTGGCTCAGTGGTTTAAAGCCTCTGCCTTCAGCTCAGGTCATGATCCTAGGACCCTGGGATCAAGACCCGCATCAGGCTCTCTGCTCAGCGGGGAGCCTGCTTCCTCCTCTTTCTCTGCCTGCCTCTCTGCCTACTTGTGATCTCTGTCTATCAAAAAATTAAATAAAATATTTTTAAAAAAATAAGTAAATAAATAAATAAAGTCTTTAGGGGTCAGAGATCTATCACATACAGCAACTAGCATTTCATAGAACATTTCCAACTGGTAAGCAACAAAACATTACCATTTCTTCTTTTCAATTTATTTCCACATTTCAACCCATAAAATAAGAATATTTTTTTATTGCAAGTAAAACAATCAGATTTTAAATGCCTTGAGATCAGAGATTGTGTTTATATTCATTCATTTTGCCTTAGTTGCTATCACAGTTCTGCCACATAGTAAGGGATGGTAATTCTAATCTTAAAAATTTTCAGGCACCTGGGTGGCTCAGTGGGTTAAGCCTCTGCCTTTGGCTGAGGTCATGATCTCAGGGTCTTGGGATTGAGGCCCTCATCAGGCTCTCTGCTCTGCGGGGAGCCTGCTTCTCCCTGCCTGCCTCTCTGCCTACTTGTGATCTCTCTTTCTCTCTTCCTGCCTCTCTCTGCCTGCTTCTGATCTCTCTTTCTCTGTGTCAAATAAATAAATAAATGAAATCTTTAAAAAAATTTTTTTTAATAAATGAAATCTTTAAAAAAAATTTTTTTTAAAGATTTTATTTATTTATTTGACAGAGACAGATCACAAGCGGGCAGAGAGGCAGGCAGAGAGAGAGGAGGAAGCAGGCTCCCTGCCGAGTAGAGAGCCTGATGCGGGGCTCCATCCCAGGACCCTGGGATCACGACCCAAGCTGAAGGCAGAGGCTTTAACCCACTGAGCCACCCAGGCGTCCCTAAAAAAAATTTTTTTTCAGTATATGGGGGTGCCTGTGTGGCTCAGTCATTAAGTGTCTGCTTCAGCTCAGGTCATGATCCCAGGGTCCTGGGATCGAGCCCCACATCAGGCTTCTTACTCAGCGGAAAGCCTACTTCTCCCTCTCCCACCCCCCTGCTTGTATTTCCTCTCTCGCTGTCTCTCTGCCAAATAAATAAATAAAATCTTTAAAAAAAAATCTTCAGTATATGCTAGTGATTCCATGTATGTTGTGTACTGGCCAAAGGCTGGTAATAACTCTAAGGTGCGTAATTATCCATTTAAAACTAATTCTATTGGGGCACCTGGGTGGCTCAGTGGGTTAAGCCTCCCTCTGCCTTTGGCTCAGGTCATGATCTCAGGGTCCTGGGATTGAGCCCCACATCTGGCTCTCTGCTCAGCAGGGAGCCTGCTTCCTCCTCTCTCTCTCTGTCAAATAAATAAATAAAATCTTTAAAAATAAATAAATGAATCTAATTATATTATAAGACATTCTATTCAATGGGCTACTTTAAAGTAAAACTGCAATTTTCAACTATAATTGTAAACAGATTAAAACATCTGCAAAATAAATTTATGTAGCTTCTTATAAGTGTCAGAAGTATTCAAAGCAGCATTCTGTGATTGTGTTTACTTGAGAGTACTTTCCACTGGCAACACTATATTTTTTTCTGGGCAAAGGATCAGAACATTCTAATAAAAAATTTTGAAGTGAAAGAGGTAGAGACCTAAGCTGATTTACCTATCTCCCTCAAATCTAGAAGATTTAAGTATTTTTTGAAATGAAGAAATACTTCCTTTGAATTTGAAACACAAGTTTTCTTATTTGCCTTTTGAATGGAATATGTAGTTCTTTGTGAAGTTTTGAAATTTCACAACTGTAAGTTGGAGAATGAATATTTCCTGTGCATTTAAACATATAATTATTGCTAGAGGGAGAATAATATTGTCTTCCTTCTTTGCCCTTATTTTGTCGTTGATGTTGTTATTGTTGTTGTTGTTGTTGTTACTGTCTCTATTCCTATCCTTCTAATTTTTTTTTAATGGTCTTCCTTTCTGTAATCACAGGTCACACCTTCTTTTGGTGTTTGTGTATCTATGTGTTCATTCTTCCCATGGCTCATCTATTATTTGCCTTACTCTTATTATTTGCTCTTTTTTTCCTCCTTGGGTTTTCTTGGTATATTAGTTTCTTGTTGCTGCTTTCCTAGCACAAAACTGGCAAAAATTTAATTGTTCTTCTCTCACTCTCCAAAGTCTGTTTTATTCATATGCACAAATAGCCCAAGTTAAAGTATAATGTATAAATACCTTGTCTTCAAGGAAAATGTAAAAGTCTCAACTGTATTCCTTCTACCTATTATTTTTCTCATATTGTAAATGTAATAATATAATATTACAGGACTGACCATTTGGTTTATGGAAAGGTTTGAATAATGTTTGAAAGTAATATTTCATTGGCCCACATGTTCTGCTGATTTAAATCTGTCTCCATGGGCAGAAGTACTACTACACCTTTTCTCATGTCTACAACTTACAGCCCAGTGGTTTCTGTGGAATATTTACTACCATTTTTGGTTGTTTACAGCTGTGCTAAGAACAGGCACCATTTTGAAATGAAGAGATGTCCTCTTTCCTTTTCTTCAGGGAATGTCCCAAAGAAAGATTTAAAATTTCACACTATTTCTCTCAATTCTTTTGGGAAGACCACAACCGGTTTAATAAGCAGTCTTTCTTTATGTTGAATAGAATTGTCAAGTCTTTGTGCACAATTCATTTTTCCTAAAGAACCAATTTTATTTTGCAATAATGAATGGATATAATATCCCCCAAACAAGATTAAGATCTCTTTGTGCCAAACTAAGGATCAGGGGATTTTTATTTGGCTTGTATTCTATCTTATATCTTTTTCCCTTTTCCTCCATCAGTAAATGTGGCAATTTTCAAATGTAGAAACAGCAGTGTCTCTTAAAGATGTGTGTTGTACTGCTTCCATTTTTTAGAAAAAAGCAAAGATGCTTTTGATATAGTCTATTCATCTAGAGCTTTGGGTTAAGTTTGCATAAATATGAAAAGCCTGATAAATTCCAAAAAAGAGCTACTGCCTTAACATTTTGATCTAGATATTTCCACTGAAGTTTTATAATTCCCTTTTATGTGGTTTTTAAATAAAATCATTTTTATGCAAAATAACAAAGATGGGCTAGAATTAAATTTAGTGCTTTCAGCATCTATAGCACTTTGGATAGGGTTAGTTCATTTAATGCAGACAATTAGGGGAAATCTCTAAATAATTTCCAAACTTGTCTTTTTAGTTTACAGTTTAGAAGTTCCTAACTTCATCTAGAAGGAAAATGACTTTCGTTCACCTCTGTTCTTATAGATAATAGTCAAGTGGCCAGAATACTGGCTAGATCAAATAGAAAAGTGATACTCCTAGATAATCCTTGGTTATACAAACAGAATCTTGAGAAGACAGTTTGATTGTGTTAGCCACATAGTGTGTCTGAATTTGGGAATATCCTGTGTGCTAATTTACACCAGATAATTTTGAAAAGAGATTTGGAAAGAGCCTGGCCTTACTAGGCAGACAAATTTAAAATTAATTCCCAGTTTTGCTGCTTAATAACTGTGTGAAAATCACTGGTCTTTGATGTCTCTCAGTTCATAAAATGTTGACTTATGCAGGAGAATGATATCATCAAATGAGCTTTCCACCATCTTTCTCTCAAAGAAAACCAATTCTGACAATCAGCCATGGATAAGAGTGTGCTTGTAGAAATCTGGGAGTCTAGTAGAGAAGTTCCAGCACAACACTGGAGCTAAGACAAAAAGAAAGAAAGAAAGAAAGATCGATCCAAGATTGGAGGCATTGAAGATGGTAAGAGAAACAGTTTCACTTTATCAGCATCACCCCTCCCCCAAGACATCAGAGTTCAGTGCCAAGAGAGATCCCTGGCAATGATTTCTCCCACAGGATAGTGAGAGCATATAAGTGGGTGTTTAGCTTCCTTAACCATGCTGCATGATGCCAAAAAGACCCACTTCTTTTTCACACCATACAAAACACTGAGAGATGCTGTACAAATGAGGGATGGTAAAGGTTTGGGAAAATAGCAGCCAGGGCTTTTAGAGGGCATCAAAAAGACTTGAACCCTCTTAATTGCTTTGTGGACTCCCATTAGAAGGCCTTTTCAGGAACCACTGAGAAGCTTGCTTATGGATTCCCCCACCTGGCCATGGACACCTTCAACATTTTGTGTCTCTCACTCACATACTGCCCTCCTCACCTAATGACTATCTCCCCGTGCATACCTCCAAAGATAGTGAAAGCAAGCCTTTACAAATGACTAGTGAGCATGAGCAGAAGGTCAGTCTGACTGTACTTAGGACAAACCACACAAACTTGAGCATTCAGTAACACTCTAGGGAAAACAAACAGGAGGCTTTCGGCAACAGCATGATTTTGCAGGACTGACATAAGTCACACAGTCTTAAGAATTCTTCCCTAATTGGTAATAAAAAACATGGAGCAGGCATATCCATAGCAAATTTCTGAGAAGGCCTTAAGAACCTAACAGGACTGATAGAAGGTATTATCTCCCCAAGCCAGTCATTAAGACTGGAGGTGACTGATTCTTCAGATGGGAAGACAGCAGTGCAAAACTTCAGGGAATAAGGAAAATCAAGAGCGTATAACACCACTAAAGAAACACAGTAATTTTCCAGTAACTGACCCTAAAGAAATGGAGATCTGTGATTTTCCTGATAATGAATTAAAATTGTTTTAGGAAGCTCAGTGAGCTACAAGAAAACACATTAAAAAAAATCTGACAAAATTATCTGTACATGAACAGAACAGAAGGTAGAACACAGAGACAAGTCATAAAAAAGAACTAAAAAAATTCTAGAGGTAAAGAATACAATGGATGAAATGAAAAAAATACAATAGAGCACATTGACAACAACTCTGATAAGTTAGAAGGAAGAATCTGTGAAGTAGAAGACATTTGAAGGTGATTTGAAATTATCCAGTCTGAGGAGAGCAGAGGGGGAAAAAAAGAAACAAGAGTGACAAAGCCTTTGTGAATTATGGGATGCCTTTAAGAATTACAACCTACACATTATTGGAGTCACAGAAGGAGAGGAAGAGAAGGCAAAAAGCTTACTTAAAGAAATAATGTGGGGGCACCTGACTGGCTCAGTGGGTTAAGCCTCTGCCTTTGGCTTAGGTCATAGTGTCAGGGTCCTGGGATTGAGCCCCCTCACTGGGCTCTCTGCTCAGCAGGGAGCCTGCTTCCCCCTCTCCCTCTGCCTGCCTCTCTGCCTACTTGTGATCTCTCTCTCTCTGTCAAAAAAAAAAAAAAAAAATCTTAAAAAAAAAAAACCACAGTGGCTGAGAAATTCTCAAATTTAGGAAGACCTCTGAATATTCAAGTTTATAAAGCTTTCAAGTCCACCGACATTTTCAACCCAAAAAGGTCATCTCCAAGGCACATTATAATAAAAATATCTAAAATCAAAGTCAGAAAGAATTTTAAAATCAGGGAGAGAAAAAAATTCTTCATGTGCAACAGAGCCCCAGTTGGTCCATCAGCAAATTTCTCATCAGAAACCTGCAGGCCAAGAGATAGTTGAATAGTATATTCAAAGTGCTAAAAGCAAAAAAACTGCCAACCAAATGTAATTTACCCTGCAAAGTTTTTTTTTGTTTTTTTTGTTTTTTTTTTTCCCAGAAATGAAGAAGAGATAAAGACTTTTCCTGACAAAAGATGAGGGAATTCATCACTGCTAGATCTGCCTTAAAAAAATGCTGAAAGGAGTTATTCAAAATGAAATGAGAAGACATTAATTAATAACATAAAACCTATTAAAATATAAAATAGTAAATGTCAGTATTTTTCAAATTCAGAATACTCTAGTCCTATAATGTAGTGGTGTATTAATCACTTAACTCTAGTGTAAAGGTAAAATGACAAAAGTATAACATAACTATAGCTAAAATTATTTGTTAATGTATGTACAGTATAAGAACATGTAAAGGCAGACATCAAAAACAAATTTTGGGGGGCACCTGGGTGGCTCAGTGGGTTAAGCCTCTGCCTTCGGCTCAGGTCATGATCCCAGGGCCCTGGGATCGAGCCCCGCATCGGGCTCTCTGCTCAGCAGGGAGCCTGCTTCTTCCTTCCTATCTGCCTGCCTCTCTGCCTACTACTTGTGATTTCTCTCTCTGTCAAATAAAGAAATAAATAATCTTAAAAAAAAACAACAACAACAAATTTTGGAAGGGGAGTAAAAAGGTTTTAAGAGGTTTTGTATGCAAAAGAATTTAAGTTGTTATCAGCTTAAAATCAACTATGATAAGATAAGAGAAATCAGATGTAGGTATTTATAATAATAAATACATAGTGACAAATACATTAAGAAAAAAGAAAGATCCCAAGTAAACAACCTCATTTTATATCAGAAGGAACTAAAAACAAACAAAGACCAAAGTTAGCAGAAAGAAGAAAATAACAAAAATCAGAGCAGAAATAAATGAAATAGAGATAAGAAAAATAATAGGAAAGATAAATGAAGAGTAGGGTTTTTTTTTAATACAAACAAAATTGACAAAATGTTGACCAGGAGACAGAGAAAATGCACAAAATCAGAAATGAGAGAGGAGATATATCAAGTGATGCTACAGAAATACAAAAGATCATAATGTATAGTTCTAAACAATCATATGCAAACAAATGAAAGTTGTTGAGAAATGCGTAAATTCCTAGAAACATACACCCTACCAAAACTGAATCATGAAAACTAGAAAATCTGAACAGACCGATGATGAATCGGGAGATTAAATCAGTACTCAAACACCTCCCAACAAAGAGAAGCTCAGGACTCTAGATGGCTCCATGAATGAATTCTACCAAATATTTAAAGAAAAATTACTTAAAAAAAAAAAATTGAAGAGGAGAGAACACTCCTAAAGTCATCCTATAAGGCCAACATTAACCTGACACATAAGCTAGATAAAGACCCTACAATGAAGGAAAACTGTGGGCCAATATTTTAATGAATATGGATGTAAAATTTTTCAACAAAATATCAGCAAATTGAACTCAACAAAAATCATACACCATTACTTAAGGGGATTCATCCCCGGGATGCAGGGATGTTTCAACATCTACAAATCAATAAATTTGATTCACCACATTAATAGAATGAAATGTAAATATCATATAGTCATCTCAATAAATGCAAAAAAATTTTTGACAAATTCAACATCCTTTCATGATAAATTCCCTTAATATATAGGGTATAAAAGGACCATATCTCAACATATTCAAGGTCATATATGACAAGCCCAACACCATACTCAGTGGTAAAAGGTTGAAAACCTTTCCTCTGAAAACAGGAACAAGACAATGGTGTTCACTCTTGCCACTTCAATCAACATCATAATGGAAGTCCTAGTCAGAGCAATTAGGAAAGAAAAAACTAATAGGCATCAAAATCAGAAAGGAAGAAGTAAAAATGTCTCTGTTTGCACACGATGTGGTCTTCTATATAGAAATCCTATATATCCCACCAAAAAGCTGTTATAACTAATACATTCAGTAAAGTCGTAGGATACATATTCAACTTGTAGAAATCATGTGTGTTTTTATATACTAACGAATACCCTAACAACAAAATATTTTGAAAAAAAAATCAGTCCTATTTACAGTAGCATCAAAAACAATAAAATACAAATGACAAGATCTCATTCTTTTTATGACTAAGTAATATTCCACTGTATATCAACAATATTTCAATAAAATAAAATTACCAAAAAAAAAACCCTAATAAGATAAATAGGAATAAATTTAACCAAGACAGTAAAAGATCTATATGCTGAAAACTATAAAACAGTGATGAAATTGAAGATACAAATAAATTAGTAATTAGTAATTAATTATCATGCTTCTGTAATAGCCGTATGTTCTAGTTCAACTTTATTTCTATCTTGCTAGCACCTATGTTCCCATATAATGGCTTGGGATCTTCTTCTACTAACTCATTTTCATGAACATAGTTCTGTCAATATCTAGCAGCCAGGATGATCTAGAATTTTTCCAGCAGTGGCAGCTCAAAAGGCATTGAAAGATGTTGTGACCCAATAGAAACCAAGGTGGCAAGCTAGCCTCTCTTCTGATAAGTTTTAGAAGCAAACTGTTTTTAAATGCAAATGGGAATAGATTAATCTTATTGCCAGTACTTCTTAAATGTAAGCATGCATTAGAAATACCTGAAGGGCTTATTAAAATTAAAGGAGATTGTTGGGCCCCCTTTCCTAAGTGCCTGATTCAGCAGGTAGGGGATGGGCTCCTCTCCCCTGCAAACTGGCATTTTTAACAAGTTCCCAGGGAATGCTAATGTTACTAGTCAAGAACCACATGTTGAGAAAACTTACCTTAGCCCTACCCTGCAACTTATTTTTGATGCTGACTGAGGTAATGGGAGTAAATAGACTCTCCAAGAACTGTATGCAGTATATGGTGACTAGATTCTCTCCTTGGGCAAACTCTAATCAGACCCTCCTGAACTTTTTTTCAACTAGGCTTAGACTTTTGAATTTCCACGTTCCTTTCTGCATTGTTCAGTTTTAACAAGAATATTGCTGAGTCAGTGTAGCCAGAATCTCTTCCATATCATCCTCCATGTCTGATCACCCTGAAAATGTAATCAGATTCCTCATCCTCCGCCATTTCTGCAGGTGATGTCTAATCACCCAGGTCTGCCTTCAGCAAAAATCCCATTACGTCAATTTAGTTACAATTCCCCCCTTCCTCTGATGTTTCCTCTTAGGAATTTTGCATCCAGTGATCCCCAACCTGTTTCCTGGCTATAAATTTCCACTTTTCCTGGTTTTATTCAGAGTTAACACACTCTCTCTCCCCTACTGCAAGACTCCATTGCACTCATCCCTGTAACTTTGCAATAGTCATCCCTTGAATAGACTTCTTTACTGTCTTGTTAGTGTCTTTGAGTGATTGTTTTTAAAACGGATTGAATGTTTTCTTGTTAACAATGGCCAGAGTCTGTTCTTCAATTCTTAAAGATAAGTCTGTTTTCCTAGTTGGTCTATTCCCCAGTACATACACTTTTGGAAATATACGCTTGATAGTATTCATCTCATAAATCACTTGCCAAGCAGCCAAATTTTAATTTGCACCAACCACCACACTTTATACCTGAACCATCTTCAACAGTTTTCAAAGTAACAGCTTTATTCAGCTTTCTAACAGGTTCTAAAAGTTGGCTACAACATGATCGTTTGGTTTCGTAAGAAATCCCAGCAGGGAATCATGATGAAGGGAGATTCAGAAATATTTGATCAAGCTGTTCAGACATTTCTTTTCTCAAAATCTATCTCCACATGTTTTCTATTACAACATGCTCATTTTCTATAGTAACTCCTTCTGCTGCTACAGAAATGGTATTCAACTGGGGCAGTTTTGCACCCCCACCCCGGAGACATTTGACTAAGTATGAAGACATTTTGGTTGTCACATTTGGGAAAGTATTACTGGAACCTGGAGGTTAGAAGCCAAGGATTCTGCTAAACATCCAAAAATGCACGCAATGGCCGCCCAAACAAAGAATTATCCATTTCAAGATGTCAATATTGCTGAACTTAAAAAATTTGACTGCAAAGAAGAAATTTGCAAACTATGGATTATGGGCCAAATTGAGCCTCACAACCTGTTTTTTTTTTTTTAAGTAATTGTGTGTTGGAACTCAGACATATTCATTTGTCTACATATTGTCCATGTCTACGTTTGAGCTACAGTGGCAGAGTTGAAAATTGGTAACAGATACATATGGCCCACAGGCCTAAACTGTTACTATCTTGTCTTACAGAAAAAGTTTGTTAACCAAAGGTGGGTTATTGGGCCAATATCATCATCATCATCATTGCCACTCGGGAACTTGTTAGAAATGATTGCAAATTCTGGGGGCCAACCTCAGATCTACTGATTGGAAATTTCTGGAAGTGGGAGCCAGCAATCTGTATTTAACAAGTCCTCCATGTGGTTTTTGCCAAACTTTGAGATTATTGCTGCAGAATATTATATTCTGTAAAATGTTATCCTGATTAGCCAATAGACTGTAATAGAATTGCTTCTTTTCTAATTGATACATTTAAGTATTTGATAATAAACATCATTAGTAGATTTTGTAATGGAGCAGGACTAAATTAATAAAACCTGAAACAGAAGGTCTGTAATGCTTTAAAATAGACTGAAGTCCCCATGTCATCTGTGGAATTTGTAATTGTTTTTCTTTCCAATCTTATTGCAATAAGATTTGTGTGTCCCCCCATGGATAATGAATTAGAATCTACATTTATATGATCTGGGCTACTAATAAGAAGCACTCCAGATAATTTTGGCAACCTGGTCTGGTTACACAAGAAACTTTTGACTTTTCAAGTCAAAAGGGGGAGAAATGGAAATGAAAGTTTTTGTTTATTTGGCTTGGGTCTTTTTATATATACGCAAATACAGGAATCTGAGAGAATAAACATGTAGATAATCAACTACTCTAGTAAATGGAGAAATTTGAATTTTCAAAGCAAAAGGATTTCACAATACATCATTGCATTAGTAAAGATGAAAATTCATTAACTTTGACTTACATCATTGAAAACATTTTTTGATGTGTTTTAAGTTGTACTTTAGAAGTAGATGACCCAGATTTGGTTATCAGTGTCATCAAGAATCTAGGCTCATTCAGCCCTTTCCCCTTTGCTATCCCCAGGATGATGGATGACTCCATTTCTATTTGATCCCAATATAGGTGCTACATCTTTAAGAATTTTACCTTCTTCATGGGACAGCAACATGCAAACTAAGGAGCAAAGGAGCTGGAAAGGGATTTTTTCCTTCCATACCTCTCTTGTCTTGGAACAGAAGACTTATTCCATTATGTCATATTGACTAAAACCAATTCCAAAATTATGTCCACTCTTAAAGCAGTTATTGACAGAATATTATGAGAAGGTTATGACTGGTTGAAACTGATTTAACCCCTTTAGACTGGGCACTACTATCCAAATCAAATCAGAGAATGGCTACTGGGCAGACACACACCAGTGGTGTCTGATGCCACCATAAACACTAGTAAGCTATTAAAAGTAAGTTTTAAGATACTACAGTTTTTCAGGTCACCTACATGAACACAATTTCCATTAGATTTCTTTCTGTCTTCAGGTAGAGATGTCTTCAGTCTTGTAAGAAAACCAGATTAAGGAAGTTAGGACATTTTGTTGAAGTCAATACACATATTTTATAACATGGAGATTCCAGGACTTCCTTAAAAGACACTCAGTTATATGAGACTATTTTCAAACATTTATTTAAAAATTTGAAACATTTTCATTCTTGAGGACAAGTGATTTTTTTGATACTAGGCTCTCTTGACTCTTTAATAATAATATCCTTTGATTGTAAAAATTGAAAAATTGTTATGGTCAAACAACATCAAAAATCCAGAAATTAATTAAGTTCATTTCACTTCACATTAAAACTTAAATTTCATTATTTTTTAAAGATTTTTTAAAATTTTATTTACTAGAGAGAGCACAAGCAGGGAAGGGACAAAAGGAAAGAGAGAAACAGACTCCCCACTGAATAGGAAGCCAGATGTAGAGCTCCATCCCAGGACACTAAGATCATAACTGAGCTGAAGGCAGGTGCTTAACCTACTAAGCCACCTAGGCACACCTTAAATTTCATTATAAATGACCAACTGCTAAGAACCTGAGTTTCAATATTTTTTCTTAACATGAAGATGAACTATAGGAAGTGACAAAGTCTTTGTTCTTTTATGACCAGTGTGGCATATGTGTGAAAAAGATGATCTGCAGTAAAGATCCAATGAAGAGGATTTGCAAAGAAGTAGAAAATGCTTTTTCTCTCTACAGAGCTTCATAGAGACATATTTGTATATCAGTTTTTAAATTCAAGTAAGATTAACATACAATGTTATATTAGTTTCAGGTGTACAATGTGTAATTCAACAGTGCTGTATATTTCTCAGTGCTCATCAAGATAATTATACTCTTAATTCTCTTTACTTCACCCATACTCCCACCTCCTTTCCTCTGGCAACCACCACTTTGATCTCTGAATTTAAGATAATGTTTTTCTGTTTATCTCATTTCGTTATTGTTCATTTATCTTAAATTCCACATCTGGGTGAAAACCTATGGAATCTGTCCTTCTCTGACTGCCTTATCTCATTTAGCATTCTGCTCTCTAGGTCTATCCATGTTGTCGCAAATGGCAAGATTTCATTCCTTTTTATGATTGAGTAATATTCTATTGTGTAAACACCATATCATCATTATTTTATATATATATAGTTTTTATATTTTAAATTTAAATTTATAAATATAGTGTATATTTATACTTGTGATCTCTGTCAAATAAATAAATATAAATTTAAATTTACATTTAAATTTATATTTATTTATTTATTTATTTGACAGAGATTACAAGTAGGCAGAGAGGCAGGCAGAGACAGAGAGAGGAGGAAGCAGGCTCTCTGCAGCAGAGAGCCTGATGCGGGGCTCGATGCGGGGCTCCATCCCAGGACCCTGGGACCGTAACCTGAGCCAAAGGCAGAGGCTTTAACCCACTGAGCCACCGAGGCACCCCTATATTTATATTTTATATCTATTTTTCTATATATAAAATTTTTTTATTTATTGAAACTTGAAATATTGGTGATAGATGTTTCCATTTAAAAGAAGTTAATCTTGGAGTGCCTGGGTGACTCAGTCATTAAGTGGCTGCCTTTGGCTCAGGTCATGATCCTAGGATCAAGCCTGGCATAGGGCTCCCTGCTCAGCAGGAAGCCTGCTTCTTCCTCTCTCACTCATCCTGCTTGTGTTCCCTCTCTCGCTGTGTCTCTCTCTTTCAGTTTAATAAATAAAATCTTAAATAAAAAGAGAAATTAATCTTTTAATCCATTCCTTTTTAAAAATTGATCCTTTAATCAAGAATTTGCTGCTTTCTCATTCCAGAATCTGATTGATAATTTAATTCCCCTAAGAATATAGTGATTTGACACTGTCCCTTAAACCCCTTAACTATGTTGTTGTCAATTGTAGATCATGTTTGTGAGTATTTCCACTCCATAAATTGATAAACATTAGATCTCTGTGTAGAATTTTATAGAAGTTGATAATTATCTTTATCTTTTTAGTTTTACTATTTCAACTTCTATGAAGTTGAAACAATATTAAATTACTAATATACCATTTGCTAATTATGAACTAGCTAATTACTTGAAATTACTATTTTTAATATTTTATTTCTTGGATTTCCTATTCCCTGGTTCCCTAATGACAAGAATTAATGGGTATGAACAACTAATCAAACATTATCTGTGTTAAAGTATGAAGCAGAACATAGTTTCTGCTGCCATAAATATTCCTGTCCATATGGTAAAGGTACAATATTGGCACTGAAGCTTGCAAGTCCATCTGGACAGAACCTAATTTTCCTGGATAAAGGCAAAGCTTTCTAAATCAAGCCATCTGTTTGTATGCCTTAAAAGAACCTGTAAATAAAATAAAGGCAATATGTGCTTGTGAAAAGAGAGATCAGAGTTAGCTTGACATTTATGTAGCACAATAGACAGCCAGTTTTGATCACCTATTGATTATTTTCAGATGTATTATTTCTGCTGCCTTGGACCAATCAATATATGTTGCCTATGGCCTGTAAAGAACAACTAATGCATGTGGCCTGTAAAGAACAACTAATGCATGTGTTAATCATCAATACTTAAAGCTCATTAAAGCTAGAAAGGACCCTAAATTTTTATCAGCCCAACTATTTCTTCTTGGCCATTGAAGAACTTCCCCTTGGTGCTTTTATCATTGCATTTTATAAACATTTTTCAGAAAATTTTAACAGAGTGCATCTTAAGAAAAGTATAAGAAATAGATATTGAATTACTCTGTAGAAAGATGTGTTCAAAAAAGTTAATACCTGCCTATTAGGAATATACAGCATAGTTTTTATACAAAAATCAAATCTTCATTTATACTGCAAGTATAAAAGATCTCTTCTGGACATGTTATGCTAAATTTTTCTCATTCAAACAAAAATTTAATAGAAAAGCAATAAAACATCAAAGTACATCGGGTCTAAGGAATCAAGCTGTCACAGCACTTGATACATCCTGGATAAAAGGTTTTCCACAAGAAGCACACTTACCAAAGGAAGAACTAGACAACTTGCAGAATTGAAGATTGGTAGGTGAATCCATATGAACAGTAATATAGGTTTCTTAAAACAGTGTAGTTACCTGTGGGAGCTTGGAAAAAGAACATATCAAAAGTCAAGCTAAATTAGTTAACAGATTTTGTTTAGGTGGAAGTAAAGGAGGTGAGATTTCATGGGACCAGAAGTATTCTTAGAAATATATTACTAAGATATCTTCAGAATAGTTTGCAAATCTAAACATTAAAAAAAAAAAAAATCACGGGTACTTCCTGTAAGAAGTTGAATGGAAATCTAAAGGAAAAAACAAACTGTCAACAAATCACTGATTGATATGCTAATATTGCTAACTGCTGTATTTGCTTTAATAAATTCTAAGATGGCTCCCATGACTTTGCCCTTAGGTATTAATCCTGTATTTATGTTACATGGGAAAGGTCATTTTGCTGATATAATTAAGGTTACTAACCAGTTGATCTTAAAACAGGGGGATAACCTGAATAGTTCTTTAAAAGCAGAGAGTTCTCATCAGCTAATAACAGAAAAGGAAGTCAGAGAGATGCGGTCAGTCTGGCCTGAAAGAGAGTTAATGTGCAGTTTTTAAATTGGGTATGTATACTACCACCCTGGAACTATAGTTGGAATCTAGGAGATGAAAGCTGTATCTGGCCAACAGCTCAGAAAAATGGGGACATCCGTCACCCAATTGCATCTAAATTCTGTCAACATTCATATGATGGCCACAAATTTTTAAGACGCTTTCTCCTTCTTTTGGTTCTGGTGGAGTATTTGGCTCTGTGGATGCTGAGTCCTCTAAAAGTGGCCTTCACGCAGAACACATTTTCTGTGTTGTTTATGTTTGTTGGGAGCAGGTAACTATACTCTAGGAACAGTCATTTGTTCTAGAATAGTAACTGTGATGTCACTAGGCACACATTTATGTATATAATTTATCATCACAGTGATGTGAAATAAATCAATCCTAGATGCATTTAATTATGTGCACAAAACTATTATATTTAGGTATAAGTAGTATTTCACTCTCGTAGAGCACTTTTTACAAATATAAAATGTGAATTTTTTCTTAATTTATTAGTTTCTGAATATACATTATTAGTTGGTATGGTAAATTTCCACAAAATATGTACAATTAATCATAATGATGAAAATACTCAAGTTCACAGACACATGGACACATACTTGTTCTAGATTGAATTCCTCAACATATGAGGTTCTCTCTCTCTTTTTTTTTTTTAATATTATTTATTTATTTGACAGACAGAAGTTCACAAGTAGGCAGAGAGGCAGGCAGAGAGACAGAGGGAAGCAGGTTCCCCCCTGAGCAGAGAGCCCAATGTGGGACTCCATCCCAGAACCCTGGGACCATGACCTGAGCCGAAGGCAGAGGCTTTAATGCACTGAGCCACCCAGGTGCCCCATATGGGGTTCTCTTGAATCTAAACTTTTCTTGCCAAGTTCTAGGTTCTGAGTTCACCTTTCCCAACTGTACATTTTTCTCCAGGCTTCTCCAATTCTTGAAATCCTGTGGTTATTCTCCACTTTCCCTTAGACTAGGACTTGGGGATCTTTAAGAACTAGAAATTCTAAGAGATAGGTTACTGTCAAAGCACTACCAGATGTGGTGGTGTAATGGGAAAGGCAGAGGAGAATCCCAGGACAGATCTTTGAGAAAGTAAATGAACAGGGAAGAGTTTTTTAAAAAGAGAGAGAGAAAAAAAGAGAGAGAGAGAGAGAAGAAAGAATCATTTCTTCTTATCTTTCTTCCAGTGGACTTCGGAGGCAGGAATAAGTGCATCATTGACTTTTTTAAAAGTTCTCTCTACTCAAAAAAAAAAAAAAAAAAAAAAAAAGTTCTCTCTACTCAAATAAATTTATACCTGTTTACCATTACCCCAACCTTTATATAGCAGTAAGGACTTCCACTTGATGATTAAAAGATAAAGTCTTTTAAAAAGCAAGCATATGAGAATTTTCATATTTTAATAAGTCTGTATAATCAGACTATCTAATATCATACCAGATCTGTTCCCTTTTTGATGTGGAGAAAATGCTGGAAGTTACCACAGTGTTGAATTAGGAAACGCACATTTCATTAAAGGTGGTAAAGGATTGGGAGCTTGCATGGCTCAGTCGGTTAAGCATCAGGACTCTTGGTTCAGCTCAAGTCATGATCTCAGGGTCATGAGATCAAGCCCCATGTCAGGCTCCATGCTCCAGAGTCTGCTGGAGTGCTGGGAATGGCCAGCAATCCCTGTAACCAACCGATGAAAAATTACTCCAAACTTTGCTGTGAAAGAGAGGAGAAGGCAAGGGGGTCAATGCTCAGAGGCGAAGACCCTTTGCTCCTCTTTGCTCCTGCTTTTATTAGTCCTTCGGGATAATCACAGATCCTTATCACTGTTTCTCAAGCATGTGATGTTTGACAAACTGTCTTACAGTAACTAGGAGGATCTGTTTACAGGAAAGATATAATATGCTAATCTGTGTGTTCTAAAAGTTCTGCTAAACATAGAAAGAGGGACAATGCATACATTTCTTAGATCGCAGGGTGTCTTTTTTTGGGCTAAGAAAGCTTTGGGTAAGGCAACTCCCCAAGGCATTCCAAGGACAGAGTGGTCGCACAGGCACAGGCATTCCAAAGGCCTACACTCTTCTCTGAAACCTTTCCTTGACTTCAGCCTCTTCCCTGTTACATTTTAGCAAGCTAGATATTATGGTTGATTTCATGCTCTACATTAACCCCAAAACTGGAGATTCTTTCTCTTTCCTCCTTCTCACTGCTCTTACATGTGCTCTCTCTCTCTCGAATAAGTAAAATCTTTTTTTAAAAAAAGGTGGTGAAGGATTAAAAAGTCAAGTCAGTGACTCAGAACAGATTTCTTTATAGCACTTGAGATAATTGCTGCTCTATTTATCTTAATTTCTGTGAAAGGAAAGTTGAGTACTGAGGGTGAATAGAGGTCATACCTTATAGACTTGGGCCCCAGGTACTCAAGGTATGCATCTGGATAGCTTAGAGGAAACTAAAGCTCATAACTAACCTATCTTCCACTAAAAAAGTGCCTTCAAACTAACCATGCACAATAGGGCACGGACAGGTTAACTTTTACTCTAACATCTTCTCAAATGATATTAGCAACGTGTAAGACCTACGTTTAATAGGAAAAGTAAAACATCATTTAGGCACCACAAGATTCAGTGTGAAAGATTGGGAGTATAACTGTTGTACATCTTTGGCAACACTCCTGTTAGTGCTATGTCAAATGAGTAGGAAAGGGGGACTGGAGAAGAGATGGCATGGTGTAGAAGGGGAGAGGTAGCTTTCCCCAGGTTCAGCACATCAAGGATGTGTGATCCTTCCATTGTAAATTAAGACACTTAGGGAAATTGGCTGGGCTGCTAATGCCTTATGGTTTAGAAGACCCCATCAACAAGTTCTTCTGGAGTTATGTTCTACTTGCTGGAACTAAAAAAAAAAAAAAAAAAAAAAGGGTGAAAAGATTGAGCTGAAAGTAGAATACTCTCATGGAGATCTGTAGAAATGAGAGTGCTTATAGGACACTTCAAAGAATTCACACAAGAGCCCCAAGACAGCAAGCTCACAAAGAAGGTACTGAGCATTAACAGAGTTGTCCAGCCAGATGATGACAACTGAGAAGAATTTAAGAACCAGCTAAGTATAGAGCTGTCTGTCCCTTTTCCCACCACTCTTCTCACCTCTTCACTCTAACACAGAAAAGAAAGTAGGCTTCAATAAAAAGGAGAAAGCAGGTATCTGAGAACAAAAATCATTCCCCATCCATCTTCACACAACCAGGCTATCTGCTCAAGACTTCCAAGAATATAAAAAGTACACAGAATGTAAATCTTTTGAGCTTGGACTATTCAATGGAATAGATTTAAAAATGACCAGAAAATTTTGTTGTCTGACTAAAATGACAGAAAAAAGTGATTCAACACTATGATTGAAGGTAGTGACAAGAGAAAAAATAATTTCGTATTCATTATAGCCCACTGAAATGAGTCTGATTAAAAACACAGCAAAACAAAACAAAAAAGTGTCACTTAAATGTATGTACCAGTTATATTTGTCAAAAACTTATAGATTAAAAAAAAAGGGACTTCTAGATGTAATTATCAAACTATGAAATAGTTTGGATGTCCAATTGCCAATAATCAATTTGTATTTATCCCACTAATATAGGAGAACATTTTGGGTCCTCTACTAATTCACAAAACAAATTTTAGACTTATCATGCTTTTTTCTTTAAGATTTTAAGTGATCCCTATACCCAGTATGGGGCTCAAACTTAAAACACTGAGATCAGGAGTCATGTGCTCTACTGACTGAGCCAGCCAGGTACCCCTATAAATACTTTAATGCTGAAATATTTTCTTATGAGGCCTCAACTAAGTAGAGAATAATTTCATAAATTTTCCTTTCTCCTATCATTCTGCTCATTTGAGGTTTGAGGAAACAAACATAGAAATATAGAAATATCATGATTCTTATGATTTTTCTCCAATGATTCAATTATAATAAAGGTAGATATTTGATTATAATGCTTAGTTTGAATGAAGTCTATTTTTTAAAAAGAAAAATTTAATATTAGTATAACTTTACTACCTAAATGAATTGCTTTAGTCATTTAAAAGGAGTATTTTGTGGGTTTTGTGTGTGTGTATATGCGTGTGTGTCAGTGAGTAACTTTATTGAGGTATAATTTACATGCCATAAAATCCACCTATTTTGAGTATACAAGTCAATGATTTTTAGCAAATCTATAAATATATACAATCATCATCACAATCCAGATTTAGAACATTCCTACCACTCCAGTAAACTTGTTCATGCCCATCATAGTTAACTAACTTGGTTCTATTTTGTTTGCTGTAATTTAAAAAAAAAATTGTTAAGTAGGTCTTATAATTTGAAAAGCCTGGAAATTTCATAATAAAGAGAATAATTCTTTTTTTAATTCAAATATAATTAACATGCAGTGTTATGTTGTTTTCAAGTGTACAATATAAGGATTCAACAATTCCATACATTTCTGAGTGCTCATCAAGATAAGTGTACTCCTTAAATCTTTCAATCTATTTCACCTATCTTTTCACCCACCTCCCCCTAAAAAGAATGTTTTTGAGGTAACTCCATTGATTGCATTAAATCAAGTGTGTGTATTAAAAATCATAAATATGTAAATATTTCAATAAGTTCATTGTCTCTTTGAGAATTTGATCTGTATTTTCTTACTGTGTATTTAATTATCCCTTAATTATCTTAATTATTCCTGCACACAAATGCATTTATTCCACTTTTCTGCATAATATCCTAATTTGAACTTATATGTCTTGATATGGAAACTTACAGTACCTTATTCTAAATTTCCCTCCTGTGGTAGTAGCACATCTGCTAATTCTAACAAAAAGTGATAACTTAAGTGACTGCTAAATGCATTTGTAGTACATGAAAGTGCAAAAACACCTTTATCTTAGTGACTTAAACCTTATCTATAATTGACAAAGTTGGACAAGCAAGCTCTCCAAAAGCTAAGCATTCCGAAAATCAAAACAGTTTTCAAGTAAAAAAGAAAAAAAATTATCAGATACACCAGATAGACAACAGAACATTAATCATAGGACAGAGGGGTTTTATTTTCTTATAGAAACAAATCATATCTGTTTTCCTATCTAGTCAGTGTCTATTTCATTTAATGAAATGAAGAAAAGTATTAGTGTTTTATAATCAGATAAAGGTAAATATTAGAGACTTTAAAAGATTTCAAATACTTTGGATGGCACATGCCTAATATTTTCAGGATAAAGTGATAATCTGTAAAAATGTTCATTATGTTACTGACACAACAAAATAAGTGGAACACACAACAAGTACTTCTCTGTTTTGTGAATGGTAAATTTGAGGGGCAAGGTTATAATGATTATAAGAATGACAGTAAAGAGGAAATACTTCTGACATGAGTCTTAACACTATCATAGATTCAGAAAGTTTCAAAAATATGTAAAAATTTTAGGCGATATGCTAAATATAATGCCAATATTATATAAATATGTCAATTTGTTATAACTATACAAATTTATTTTAGCAATAACAGTAATTGTGGATGTGTATATTTTGTTAAGTATAGCATGGTGAAAAGAGGGGAGCAGAAAAGCAGGGTTTGAATTTGGTTTTTGAAAATAATGATTTTGCATCACTTTTAATGTTAAGTATTTAATCTGCAAAATAGGCATAATGCTGACCTTGGTTTATTGGGAGGATTAAATTAAATGGAAAAATATTGAGGATAACAATTGATGTTTAAAATACAGAAAGATATAAAAAAATCAGAATCATACTGATTCTGTTAGTATGCTGACTGATTCAATCAGTATGCATATTGTAATATTTGCTTTATTTGCTAGACTCCAATTTTATTAGAGTTTAATAATTGTTGATATATACAATGTTTCTTAAATATCTAACCGCATTTTTTGTGATGGTAGAATACAAGTTATTCTAAAGGCAAGTTTGTAGTTTTGAGCTTAATCCCTGAATCAGATAAGAACAAAATTTCTTTGTTTTACTGAAAAGAGCTTAAATTAAGTCCAATTTATGCAAATACCAGTATATTTCTCTCATAACCAGTAATGCCGCTGTTTGAGAGTAACTTATCTTTGTCTACTGATTTTACATGAAAGGGCACAGAATGAGGCAACCTTCCCACCTCAAGGCTGGTCTAATTCAGTATAGATAGATGATAGATAGATAGATAGATAATAGATAGATATCTCCAATGAAAAGAAAAATCTTAGGGTCTACTAATTATCACCATTGCTCATATAGCCTACAAAAATGGTATGACTCATTCCAAAGTGAAGGTCATTATACCATATGTCCTAAATCTTTCTGACACAGAGTAAGTTTTCAAATTTAATTCTCTGAATATGTTTTGATCGTTTATTTAATCAGCACTCGTGACTATAGATGATTTAGATAAAGTACATAAGAAGACCTCCTGCCCTCAAGGGGCACACAAAAAAATGTAGTAGAAATTGATATTTGTTTTAAGCAAATAGATTAGGAAATCAGTGTTCTAGGCCATCGTAGAAAATAGAGACTAAGTTTGATTCCAGTAACCTCAGAAAACCTTCCTGGAAGAAGACTGATTAGAGTTCGATCTTAGAGAATGTCTACAATTAGATATGTGAAGAGGACTAGGAAGGCAATTTGAGGAAATGTGTGAGTGCAGTGAGAGACTGTTGTGTTGAGGGCTGAGTTCTGAATCGTGTAACGAAACATTCCAACTGATGTACAGACTATATTGGGTAGGAATAATGGTTGAATGAACTGGAGGAAAAGACTTGGATATAGGCAGAGCTTTGAAAATGTAACTTTACAGGCAATAAGAATGAATTATAGAATTTTGAAATGTAAAATTACTTGATGAAAGCAATGCTTAGAATGTTAGTCTAATGGCATAGTTTTGAGTAGAAGGATACTAGAGGGAATAATTTGGGAAGTTATTGCCATAATCGAGACACAACGAGATGAAAATATAACTAGAGTAAAAAAATGAAAGTTGCATGAAAAACAAAATATGAGATAAAGGAGGAGATTTACATTAAACATATGAAACAATAAAGAACAAGGTAAGAGAGTTTCAGTGATCTATTGACATGAGAGAATAAAAATGAAAGTTCCAATATACTATCTCCCAGAAGAGGATTTTTTTTTTCATTAAATAATAAAGTCTCTATGATGATATCATGGTGGTGGGAAAATCTCATTCAAATTCTTTATATTTGTTATTTGTTGTCATTAATACTACTTCTCTCTTCTTCATTCAATCTGTCTTATTTTTCATTCTGAAATGTTAAGAAAGCTTTACTAAATGTGCTACTGAGTCACAGGTGATTCTGATAATAATCAGAATTTTTTTAACAATCTCAATTCTTAGTAGATCTTCCCGATATAGGCCTGTCAGCCGAATCATTATATTTTGCTATCATTTCCTTTAACATTCTCTTGCTCTTCTCTCCTCCTGAAACATCCTTTCCCATTGAGCCCTTGGATCCCCCATGATACACTAACTCTTGCTTGTCCCTCAAGATTCAGTGATGATTCGTTTACTTTGTAGAAATTTTCCTGACCCCATTAGATTGAGCTACAGTCCCATTTTCCCATAGTATCCTCTTATCTGTCTTTAGTAACAAATATCATACTTATGCTTTTATGGACTAGATAGTCTAAATTCCACAAGGCAAGATTGTACATGTCTTATTTACCACTATTCCCAGCACCTGACATAATACCAGTATCCACAGGTATGAAGTAAGTATTTATTGAATGAAAAATGGCCTAACGGAATTGAGATGAAGTCTTGCTATTAGGTTGTCAGCATTCTCTACCTGATCTTTGATAATCAGGGCATTCTTTCTAAGTGCTCACAAGGCATACCTCCAGTGTATCTGCAGTGGAGTTAGTGGCTTTATCTTTTGTGCCCCACAGCAACTTGCTCTATTGCACCTACATTGCTAAGTACAGTGTTTGGTAATTCTTCATTTACATTATGTGTATAGAACACTTTCCATTCCTGAAAAATCAGCCTTTTGTCTAGTAATAATAGTTGGGGGCATCTGCCACTGACCAGCTGGTTAATTATGTTACCTCTCTAAACGTGGTTTCTCAAATGTAAAATGGGAATAATAATATACACTTCCTAGGATTTTAGTGGGGATTGTGTATTTCAAATGAAAGAGACATAGGATGTGAATATGTACAGTATATATCCTGCCAGGTAGTAAGTTTTTAATACATCTGTTTCTTTCTCTTTTTTCTTATTTCTTTCCATCTTGTTTTTCTCCTTCATATCATCCCTCTTTCCTTTTTCATTTGTTTTAAAAATATAAATTCAAGGACTGCTATTTAATTTTCTTTTGTGCCACTAACACTTAGAGAGGCATAGTAGTTGCAACATAGTAGTTTTTTGATAAAGATAATAGGATGAAAAAAATGAGTAAATGAAATGACAGATAAGCTATCAAGTTACTTATGCTCATTTTGAAAGTTAAAATCTGTATAGTGATGCTCTATTCAAAACAAAACTCTTAAATGTATGGGCAGTTGCCAGAAAAGGGGTGGGGAGAACCTGTTACCCTTAAATACCATACACCCTCTCATCTCTTTGAGTCTTAAGGATATAATAAATTCAATAATCACAGGACTGTAGAGAAAATATTTTCATGTTTCTGAAAAGGCAGGGCTTTCTCAGCAAAGGAATTTGGGATGTATGTTAAAAGGACAAGTCTCAGAAGTTAAAAGGTGATTAGATGGCCCTGAGAACTCCAGAAAGGTCTACCTTCCTGGAGGCATGTATTTACATTTCATTGGGGAAAAAACTGAACTGGGTAATATGTTAAGAGTTGTAAACTCAGAAATATTTGTCTTTTCTCTTCCCCAGAGATGTTTATTTATATTACATAGATTAAGGATCGAGGGGTTTTCTTTTCCCAAAGATAATTTGTTTAGATAGGTTCCTTTCTCTCTCTTAGGAGAGGAAGGTGGCAGTTGGACATCCAGTATATGAACTTCCAGTTTCTTAATTTCAGGGTTCCTCTCTCATTGTGTTAGAAAACCCCCTTTTGGCACATACAGGACTATCTATCTGACTTATCACATCATCCCAGAAGGGGGAAGAATTGGGGCATAGTTATTGCCTATTCAAAAATTTTGTGCTTGCATGCAGGATTATATATACAAATAATGATATTTAAAAATTATCATTTATTTGAATCAGACTACATGGCATTGAATATATATATAGAAAATAGCATAAAGCCATAGGAAGACATGATACCATAGTAGCAATGGGTTTCAAGTCCTTTCCTTGGGTAAGATTTATTTGTTTATTTATTTATTTTTTTTTTTGAGGCCAACAATGAGAACCTTGGGCCTGTAAATAAAGAAGAGGCACCCAAGAAGGAAGGTAGAGGGTGTAAGGACACAGAAAGGAAGTGGGGTAAACCTGGCTAACATCACAGGGATGAAGGTGCTGTGAACAAGAGTGACATATCATAGGAAAATGGTCCATGGAGTGGTCCAGGTCTGAAGAACAGGGTTCAGACTGCCAAGGAGCAGCTGTGGGAGGAGGGCAGACAGTCTCTCAGCTTCAGTTTTCTCATATGAAAGATGAGGGGCTTGGACTAGATGTTTTCAGAGTCATTTTCAAATTCCTGTCCACAAAGCAGTCATAAAATAAGGCTCCCTGGTCTCTGTTCTGAGATCTTGATTTTTACAAATCCTAAGATCTTTATTTTTCACCCAGCTCTCCGGGTGATTCTGATGTGAAGCTAAGATTTGGAATCACTGCTGTTGCTGGTAGTATGACTATTTAGGTTGCATGACTCTTCCTCTGGCTTTTTTTTTTTTTTTTTTTTTTTTTTCAGGAAAAGTAGTGAACATATCTTCTGTTTCTGCTCAATTATGCAACATCAGTTGTAGCAGTTTCTTGATGTGTGGTACTTCTCAGAACTAAGTAAAGTTTGTCTCCCCACTGCCTCTATTAATTATACTTGCTAGTTCAGTCACTGACATAGTTTATGTAGGTGGAACAGCTCAGCAAAAAGGAGATGCTTTATTAAAAGTCCTCGGAGCCCTCTCTTACAGGGGTGGATGATGGATGTCAGACTCAGAGATCTGGAAAATTCCTACATCAGACATTGTGATTTCTGCTTAAATCCCTTAAGCAAAAGTGTTTTTCTCTTTGGTCTGTCTTTGACCTCTTTCTCAAATTTTGTACCTTAAAAAAAAAAAGAGAGAGAGAGAGAGAATGTGGCAGAGCTTTCTGAGGATATATCAAAGTATACCAGTAAAAGAAACATGTGTTGGGGCGCCTGGGTGGCTCAATGGGTTAAAGCCTCTGCCTTCAGCTCAGGTCATGATCCCAGGGTCCTGGGATCGAGCCCCGCATCGGGCTCCCTGCTCAGCAGGGAGCCTGCCTCCCCTCCCTCTCTCTGCCTGCCTCTCTGCCTACTTGTGATCTCTGTCTGTCAAATAAATAAATAAAATCTTAAAAAAAAAAAAAGAAACATGTGTTGAAATACTAAGAAACCAAAATAAAATTCAGGAGAGTCTGAAAAGTAAACAGGTGCTTATAGACCAGGGGCTAAAATGTATGAGCCTCAATCCAAATCTGGGCCACTGCCTATTTTTATAAATATAGTTTTATGGGAACACTGCTGCACCAATATGTTTACATAGTTTCTATAGATGCTTTCATATTACAGCAGCAGAGCTGAGTAGTTAAAATAGAGCAATAGTAACAATGTGGCCTGCAAAACCTAAAACATGTACTATCTGACCCTTTATAGGAAAAGTTTCCCAGCCCCTGCTATAGACTTTTCTTTTTCTTCTAACGTATGTTTGTTTCACAGGAAATCTGTGAATAACATATATCCCATAGTTGTATCAGAACTATTCTTCCTTTCTTAATTTAGTAGCAGAGAGAGTAAGACTAAAGTGCAGATAAGAAAGGGTGCCATTAGTAAAAATACCTGAATTACAGGGCACCTGGGTGGCTCAGTGGGTTAAAGCCTCTGCCTTCGGCTCAGGTCATAATCCCAGGTCCTGGAATCAAACCCTGCATGGGGCTCTCTGCTCAGCAGGGAGCCTGCTTCCTCCTCTCTCTCTGCCTGCCTCTCTGCCTGCTTGTGATCTCTGTCAGTCAAATACATAAATTAAAAAAAATCTGGAAAAAAAAACCTGAATTACAAATAATAATCATAGACTAAATGGATATTTAATGAACAAAGTCACATAAAGAAATGGATTAGCTACAATGAAAACTCAGTATTCTTAGATATTTGCAGCTGTCAAAAATTATCCCCCAAAAGGCAGTTAATTGGAACTTCTTCCAAAGAATGAGAAGTATTCAAATATTTGCTGGATGATAGTCTCAGAAAATAAACAGAGACAAACCTCCTGGGAAGCTAGTAGATTGTTTATAACAAAATGCCAAATTATCAGGAAAGCAACACAGTGTCCTAAATCAATAGTAAATGTGTGTTTTTGTTATAGTTTTTCATTACTCAGTAGAATAGAAATGGTGATTTATTGGTAACACCAACATCATCCTGCATATTTTCTGATGAGATTTTCTACTGATTCCATGAGAGCTGTTTAGAAAGAAAGCCTTGTCAACATTTTGTTAAACATTTTTTATTAACCTGTACATTTCAAGGTATATTTGTACAATTCCTGGAAATGCTGGGTTTCATTCTTTTTTAGTTTCAAGAAGACATAAAGTATCTCTCCCTGATGTTGGATCCTAACAATCCCCAAACACACAATCTTTAAAATCAATCCCATTTCATTCATTTTTCATCAATATTAGAGCAAACAAGGGACACAGAATGTCTCACCTGCTTTGAGACTATAGATTATGATATAAAATGTGCTGATGTAATCAACTTAAATTCAAATTAACCACTGCATGAGAGATTTCCCCACATGCTGTGTACTTCAACTTGATGGTGCTGGTTTTATCCTGGGTGACTGCACAGTTCTGCTCAGACAAGTGAGCACAAAAAAAGAAAACACTGGGTAAAGGAAAACAATAGGAAACATAGAATTGAGTATGCCAAAATAATAAGCAAATTATAAGACTTAAATAAATTAATTAATGGGATTAAAATTGTGGAATGATTTTTGTTTAAAAATTGTGCAAACTTGTTTGGTTTCAAGAAGATCCAATTTATCCTTTTTACAGAGCCTATGGTTCCAGTTGGGTTTAGGCCAGCAGCCAATATTTATCCCAGCCTGGAGGCCTTGCCCATAGGCAGCTGCTACCTGAAGCAATTAGTAGCTTCAACTGGCAACACCCAGGCAAGATACACAGGATTGGCTTTGGCCTTACTGGAATTTATTGAAAAGTCTTTACATGACCCAAAGCACTCTTTAATGCTGTTTGGGTGGGGATCTTGTTGCTGGCTTCTGATGATCACTTTTCTCCTATGTCTTTCTTGGCTTTTATGTGATGCCTTGCCCTTTTGAGCCCTTATTGTGTGCCTTGCTCTCGGTTCTAATGATTGATCATTGGTAATACTGTCTATCATATAATCTATAACCTATTCCTTGTCTGAAGTTCTCTGTCAGTGGATGCCTTGAAGAAAACAAACAAACAAATACACAAATAAGAAAATACACAAGCTGCCATAAAAAATACTAATTCTATTATCATCATTACTCATTAGGGTCTCTGGTATGTCTGTGTGTACTACATGAACCACTTAAGCTCTTGAGCAGCTGTATTGACTAGTTCTTAAGGACTGAGAGGAAGTAGTAAAAGCAATTTTTCTGTGGTCCATTCACTTTTTGGTAAGGGAAAACAAGGAAGAATTGAAGATTACCTGAAATCTCTGTCAACTCAATTCCCAGTAATGATACTTCCCAAGAAGAAGAGGCCGTATTTCTAATGTATCCAGCAATATTTCCCTGATTAGAGATTACCTATAGTAAACAGAACCCAAAACTGTGAAGCATAGTGCCCTGGAAAAAGTCCTGTAGTTGATCATTTAAATGTTCCCACTGTACAAGATGCTTTTAGGAATCTCACCTAGAGGCACTTTCTGGAGCAAAATGTTTAGGTCCAATGAAGGGAAAATCGAGGGAGAAACCTTGGTCATCCCTCTGCTTCACTGGAGACTTTGATTGCCTATAGCTTTGATTTTATTTAGTAAAGCTTAGTATTATTTAGTAGACACTGGGTATTATCTCTAATTTGTTTGACAGTTCAACCCTGTGTGTTAGCTTAGAATTGTGGTTCTTATGTGAAACTGTATTTGAATCCCTGTTCTCTGAATTATTACCTGTGTCAGTTAGGGCACATTACCTAGTTTTAATCCTTCAGTCATTTAGTTCCTGTACCCTTAAAATGGTCATTATGAATATAATTTTCTATTTGAATTTTCTATTTTGAATTAATTGATGTAAACCTAAAACAGTGGTTGAGTCATAGCATTATTAAGACTTAACAAAGGAGGTTCTAATACTATCTGAGTTCTTCACGAATTATGTTCCAGACAGTCTTAAGCATTTTAAAAGAATTATTTCTTTTCTAATAACTCTCTGAGATGTAGAGAGCAGTATATGAGAATGGAAAGGGGGCTGAGACTGAAGTTTCCTTTCATATGTACTACCAACTCGTATATTTAATCTGTAATAAAATTTAATTGCATATAATTTCCCTCTTCCAAAGCAATCTCTAGAATTCTGCTCCTCAAAATAGTCTATAGCATCTGTGTCTTCTGAGTCCCACCAGAGACCTATTGTATCAAAGTATGCATTTTAACAAGATTTCTATGTAATATTAAAATGTAGATATTTTTAAATACTAGAGAAATCATTGATAATATTTTAAAAGAGGTATTAGTAATGATCTCATGATTGAAAAGCATAAATTATTAAAATAGTCAACCAATACAAAGCCAAGAAGAAAAGAAAGAAATATGAACAAAAACATTTGAAACAAGTAAATTATTAGAAATACAAATGATACTTCATTAAAAGAAAGTAAGACTCATCTATATGCTGTCTATAAATAACCATTTTAAAGATGAAGACAAAATGTAGTTTAATATAAATGCATAGAAAAAATAGCATGCATTCATCAATCAGCAGAAATTTGGAGGGTCAGGCCAAATTCTGAATAAGGGATATTACCAGATACTTTTTAGAAAGGAGCATAATAATGATAATAAGGTTGTTTTACTACAAAGACATAGCAATCCTAAATACTTATATTCCTAGCAAAGACTTGAAAATACAAAAAGGACAAACTGATAGTACTGAAATAAGTACAAAACTCTGTAAAGATAGTTGGAAACATTAACACTCCTCTCTCCATAAACAATAAAATGTAGTCATAAAATCAGTAAGATTAGGGGCTTCTGGGTCACACAGTTGAGTAAACATCTGACTCTTGGTTTCAGCTCGGATGGTGGTCTCACAGTCATGATCCAGCCCAGCATTGGGCTCTGACCTCAGCATGTAGTCTGCTTAAGACTTTCTCTACCTCTGCATCTACCCCTCCCCTGCTCTTGCTCACTCTCTTTGTCTGTCTCTCTCAAATAAATAAATAATTTTTTTTTTAAATCAGTAAGAAGAGGGAGTACCAAACAATCAATATTTTGACATTTTAGTGAAACTCCTCTCCAAAACAGAAAATATATTTTTTTCTAAAAGCATACAGAGAATTTTTACCAAAATAGATCATGTTCCGCTCACTAAGGCACACCTCAACAAATTTAAGACCTGAAATACAAAATGCCTGCTCTGAAAAAAATAAATTAAGCTAGTAACTAATAATTGAATTTCTGTCAGTAAATGAAATATATTTGCAAAGTACCCAAGTACCAAACAAAAAAGCAGTACACGTCTATATTCTACATAAACCTGTGTGTTAGAGATGTCGCAAAGGAAATTACAAAATAATTTAAATGGGATGAAAGTGAAAGTATAACACATCAAAATCTGTGGAGCACAATAAGTGCTCAGGTGGAAATGTAGAACATGAAATATATTAGAAAAGAAGAAATGACAAATCAGCTCAATATTTCTATCATAAAATACTAAAATATTAGTGAAAATTTAACACAAAGTACACAGGAGGAAAGAATAAGAGAGCAGAAAAAAGAAATTAAAAACAATAGCAAAAGAGAAAATGAAAGTAAATCTGATTCTTTGAAAGGATTAATGAAATGTATAAATCTCTGATCAGTCTGATCAAGAAAAGAAGAACGAAAACAAGTTGCAAATACCAAGACTCAAGAAGTAGACATCACTACAGATCCTACATTAATTAGTAGAATGACAAGAAAATAATGTTATCAACTTTGTTCCAATAAAATTGGCAATTGAAATAAGCAAATGCTTTGAAAAACAAATGATAAAATTCAATTAAGAACAAATAATCTTAAAATCATATATTTAATAAAGTTAATTTGTATTTAAAAGTTTTCCAATGAAGAATAATCCAGGTAGAGATGGGTTTTGGAAAGTTCTATGAAACACTGAAAGGAAAAAACACTGATCCAACATGAACTCCTCCAGAAGGTGAAGGAACAGGGAATATATTTCATTTTATTAGCCTAACATTACTTTGATTCCAAAATCAGACAAATACATTGCAATAAAAGAAATAATAGGTAAACATTCCTTTTGAAGTTAGATGTTAAAATTCATAATGAAATATTCAGAAATTGAATCCAACCATATTTCAACAAGATAATACATCCTAGTCATTTGAAGTTTTCCCCAGAAATGAAAGGCTGGTTCTAAATTTGAAAGCCAATTAATGCGTTTCACTGTATCTACAAACCAAGGAGGAGAAATCGTATGAACATTTTAATAGATACAGAAAAAAAAAAAACTTTTGACAAAATTCAAACTCATTTTCAAGAGAAGGAAAATTCAACCTGATAAGAACATTTCCAGTAAAACTATAGCTAACATCATTTTTATAATGAAATCCTATATAATTCACAAAAGTACTTTTATAACTAATAAATGAGTTTAGCAATGTTACAAGTTACGAAGTCAGCATATAAAAATTACGTTACTAAAGAATAACATTTAAAAATAGATCATTGTTGTTAAAACTGGCAATCCTCAATGGAATATTAGACATAAGAGAACTTGAGGAAGACAGAAGGTTCTGTGAACATCATTGCAAACCCTAGTTAAAATTTGTGTGACTTACTTGAGAAATGGAACATAAAAACTACCTTAATTAACACGAGCATTTACACTGTACCAACCACAGCATATGTGCTAATGACTAAAACAAATAATGATAATAGCAATAATAATAATAGTTCAGGCTTCATGTAGGTTTGACTAATAACTTTTTTCCCCAGATATAAAATTCCATCACTATTTCAGGAATATAGAATTTTATTTTGGGAATGCATTGTGGTACCAACATTTTTTTAAACTAACTGATGGGCCACAGTGCTACTATAAAGGGATTGACATCATGCCTTTTATTTATAATATATATCTTGTTTGCTTGTTAATATGAGTGTTAGGCATTTATATAAATGACCTCAGAAGCTTTTTCCCTTATCTTCAATACAGATTTTTAATTTCTTTATTCAATATATTTATTTTCAGTATTTTAATATATTAATTGAGCCTTTCTAATAATGCCATATTTGTAGTAGACTGCCAATGAAAGCATTCATAGTTAATTCAAACTGATTAAAAATAAGGTTTGGATACAATGATTATAGTTATCAGAAATTACATTTTATACATGATTTTAGTTATCCATGAAATTTTATAGAAGACATTAACATTTCATAAATTTTTGGAAACTATTTTAAGGTCTCCAGATTTTTCCAAGTCCCTATTTTGGAGTTCCAATAGCATTTTTCAAGTTCTTCTTTGGCAAATTCATATTAATTGTTGAAAATAAAAACAAAGATAGAATGAAAATTTTTTACAAAATAAGCAGTATTGTAGACTCTAGTAAAAACTCTAACTTGATTCACTCTCTAATTAATGTAAACATATTTGTAGCTTAAGATGTTCTATCTTTTTTTAAAATTTTAATTCCAGTTGGTTAACATACAGAAACATACTAGTTTCAGGTGTACAATATAGTGATTCAGCACTTCCATACATCACCAGTGCTCATCACAAGTGTACTCCTTATTCCCCATCACCTATTTCACCCACCCCCCACCCACCTCCTCTATGGTAACATCAGTGTGTTCTCTATAGTTAAGAGTCTGTTTCTTGGCTTCTCTCTCTCTCTCTCTCTTTTTCCTTTGTTTTCTTTCTTTAATATGAGTGAAATCTCTTTCTTTCTTTAATATGAGTGAAATCATATGGTATTTGTCTTTTCCTGACCTGTTTCACTTAGCATTATACTTTCTAGCTCCATCCATGTCATTGCAAATACCAGTATTTCATTCTTTTTGTAAGGTGTTCTCTTTTTTTTTTTAATTCCGGTAATACTGATGAGGCAACATGAAGGATGTAACATGAAGGATTTTGCTTTATATAAATATTTATCCAATTATAATCTGAGTAGTATATGAAAATGTTATTAAAAGCCCTTACTTTACAGAAATCTCATGTAAGTTATATGTCCACAGTGTCATAACATTCCAGGTATCTATTTTTTAAATTTTCTTTTTGTGAAGCAAGTTACTAGAGGTTCTCAAGCTGGGTATATTAAAATATCCAAGTGAAATGAGAGTCAGTGTAGCATCATGAAGGCCTTTGTGGGCAAGTCACTTAGTATTTGGTATCTCAGTTTCTCAATAGTAATTTTTAGTTTAGCTAGGGAAGAAAATGTATACAAGAACTTGAGCATTGAATAAGCTCATACTTACAAATACTGGAGAAAGCAGAAGGCAAGTTTTATAAACCTTCAGTATAAGAACAATCACATCATGTGATTTTTAAGACAATTAGGTGTTAGAAAAAATGAGAAATGCTAGTATTGTAGGCAATGCCCATATGTTATAGTTTATATAAATATCTGAATCTGAGAATGTATGTTTACTCAAATGTTTTATTTAAAAGCTTACAAAGTTAGTTACAAAAGCTTACAAAGACAGATAATTAAATATCTTCACAATTTTGTGTATGTTTTCGTTTTTAACTTTGCTTTTTGGCAGATTCTTACACTACTAAAAAGTTTAATTAGTACAGGTGAGATTCATTAAGGAGTTAGTTTTTTGTCTTTGAAACAAGGTCAGAAGAACAAAGATGTGCTTGAAAGAGATTTACATTTAGTGAAAAAGAGGATAAAGATATTTTCAAAAGCTCAATAAGGCATGAAGACTAATGTATCAGGATAGTTTAATGCTTAATGTTTAATGTTGTATGTATATACATATATGATTTAAGATATATAGAGAAATGTTCTAATATGTGCAGATATAGTTTGCTTCTTATTATAGTTTGCCTTTTACTATCTCAGTTACTAACAACCAACTTGAAAATTTAATTTTAGCAATTAGGGATGAATCCTTCCCTACTGCTGAAAAAGTGAGTGTATCCTCCATGTCTCTGCATGCTATTTTCACCCTTCATACACCAAAGTGTCTATCTGCCAGAAGTCCTTGACTTTGCTCCTCATATCTGTAGTATTTCCTTATTTTCATACTTTCATTACACCCATCTTGGAGCTCAGAAAACAGAAGACCCTGCAATTAACAAGACCTATTTTTATTTATTTATTTATTTATTTATTTATTTATTTATTTAAATTCAGTTAGCCAACATGTAGTATATCATTAGTTTCATATATAGTGTTCAATGATTCACATATTACTAGAATGAAACCTCCTACTGATCTGTCTTTGAGACCTGAGACTTTGGAATCTCACCCCTCTCCACTTCCAGTAAATGACTTCTCCGCCAGGTGACCTTTTTCAAATACAATACTTCCCTCAAAGTAAAATTTCATACTGGTTTTTAAGAATATACAGTTTATCTCAATCCACACATAATAGTAACCTGGTTTTGACTATATATACTTCATTTTTATATTTTAAGGATCGCTTTAAACTAAACTTATTTTCTTAGTTATTTACCACTGTTAATGCAGATAACACTAGTCTCAACTTTAAAAGGAGAATGATAGAAATTATGCTCTATAAATGTCAATTGCAAAAAAAGCAAAACATGCAATTTTAAATAACATAATTAGTTTCATTTTTAAGTGATCAAAATATGCAGCTTTTGAACTTTCTGGAGGAAGGGGGATCTCCATTTCAAAATTGTGGGTGGATAGATAGATAGACAGATGCTCGGACACTGTAGACGTGACTTTCATTTTGTTTCCTATATAGAATTGGAACTGCTTTGAAGTGAAATTAAGTTCACTTTCTTTTACTTTCCTTTAAAAACTAATAATTGCTAAAAAGAAGAACATTCACATTAGCTATATCATTATCTAGAATGTCATTGATAAAAAATGGGATATAAAGTATTAATATGCTAACCAATTTCTATGTTTTGGGCATTCAGATTATTGGGAGTAGGTAAAATGCACATTTGAAAACCACATATTTTTAGTGATCTGATTTTGTTTGGAAAAGTACCAGTTTGTATATCTCATCTTGCGAATTGTACAATTAACTGAAATCATTAACTACTTGTTCAAAAGAAGATAATAAAAGGGGAAGAGCCAAGAAGTGAGTGATTTATCTGTCAAAAGTGCTCACAGTAAATTTGATAAAAATGCCTATTTAAAAAATACATGCATATTTTATATCAAATAAATTTTGTATACTTACATAGAGATCCATTTGACCAACCCATTGCAACAGGACATATACGCTCTAGTTTCCATTGCAAACCAGTAAATCCTGAGCACAGCATTACTAATATCCAGTCTTTCTATAAATCATTAGACTTTCTACTTATCCCATATTACGAAATGCTAAAGTAAACCAAGTTGTTACAAATTTGCAGCGTTAGACCTTTCCTAAGCCTCTTTGTGACAGAAATACAGGGAAATGGAAGATTCCTTTTTTTTTAAAGAAAGCAATTTTTTTAAAGATTTTATTGTATTTATTTAACAAAGAGAGGGGAGCGGGGGAGGGGGAAGGAAAAGGGAGGGGGTGGAGAAGGAGAAGCAGTCTTTTAGCTGAGCAGGGAGCGCAAAGCAGGGCTAGATCCCATGACCCTGGGATCATGACCTGAGCCCAGGGCAGAGGCAACCAACTGATCCACCCAGCCTTCTGGGAAGATTCCTTTTTCTTAAAATTCCAATCATTTTATTTCTTAGACTTTGTTTCTAAGTTATGATACTTTAATTATGTTTGATGCTCCTCAGGTGATGCATTAAAATATATATCTTCAAGTTGGTAATTTGATTTTTTCAAACAAGTGTTCTTGAAACATATTGACTTCCTAGATCCTCCAAAGTAAAAATAATTATCCTTTAAACAAATTTTAGATCCATGTTTCTGTGGTAAATAGAGAAAAATCATAGAATATAGGTTTAAAATTTAGAAGATCATTCTTTTAATTACCAAGACTTACCCCTTTAGATAATGCTTGGCAAAAAAAAAAGTGAAAGAAAGAAAGAAAGAAAAAAAGAAAGGAAAGAAAGGAAGGAAGGAGGGAGGGAGGGAGGAAGAGAAAATGAAGAATTATAGCATATTTAAGTGCAACCCGCAAATCAGTGTAGCAAAGCTGTTTAGTTGATCAATTAATTTCTCCTTAACCCTGCCAGTTGCACTGAGAGACTCAATGACTTCTAGCAGACTACAGGATACTTGAGAACTTATTTTAATTAATAAATATTCTAAATATGTTGGTTAGGAATTAGATACAATCAGGTTAGTAAATTAGTTTAAATAACAACACTTGATGGGTAGCTACAAATTAGTATGATTTAATAGTGATTTAGGTGTTAGAAAGCCTCTGAATTATGTGGCATAATTTTTTGTTTCCAAGAGAAATGATAGAAAGAAGCATGTCCGTGGAAGTTCATTAAATTGAGTACAATATCCTGCTAAAAATAATAGTAATACTATTTTTAAAGTTTTAAGGGAAACCAGTAAAACATTTCTTAGGTTCTTTTCTCCTGAAACTAAAATAATGGAGATGTTTTCTTAAATATAGAATGACTTCCCCCCCCCAAAACTGATGATTATGTAAGTTTTTTCTTGGTTACACACAGTGACTTTCATTTTTACTGATACAATTTAATTTTGTTCATTTATTTTTCTATTTTTTTCTTAAAGTATCACTTAATCTAACAACAGAGACAGGTACCTTTGCCTTTTAATTGTGCAGACTGAGAAGACAATAATATACACATTTAGATATAACATTTTATTCCAAATGGTATAGTGCTATGTTTATTTAAAAAAAAAAAACAAAACCTTTTAGAACATTTCTGTTACTCTTTTTCCCTTTAGAGTCCTCTTTTAATTCACAGTTATTTCTAAAACTTCAAATTCAAATACTTTTTTTTATTGATTTCTATCTCCCCTTTTACTCTCCTATCTTGATCCTCTCTTCTCTTCCTTCAATAACAATAGGTTTGTTGTCATTTGTTATGCACAACTGGCTATCTCTCCTTTCTGTGCCTCTGCACATGGCATTGAAATAACTTTATTAATAGCTTCACCAGCTCAGGTATCACCACTTCAAGAAGCTTTCTCTGATCCCAGACTTGAGTTAGATGCTCCGAGGACTACCTCTGTAATGCACCTCCTTATCACTTCCCATGGTAAGAATACTTAGTAGTGCTGATAACCCACAAGAATGATAGCTCCTAAAAGGCAAAGGCTGTAGACTAATTATATATGTAATGCCAGTGCTGAGACCACATTATACTCAGTTATAATTTAAGAAATCAGTAAGTAGGTGGGTAACTGAGAAGCTCGGTTGCTGAATATACTAATGAATCAGTGCACAAATGGCCCTGTGTTGGTTGACTGTACTTCACTCATCATCGTAGCAGAGTGGTACAAAGAACTATTTTAAGTAGTTTTGTTGTCATTTTCTGAAAATTCCCAATATATTATTTAGAGTAACTTTTGATTCAGCTTATATATTATGGAAAAAAGCCACTATAATTCATACATATGAGAATCATCATTTTTTCTGACATTACACATCACCTGGATAAATCTAAACTCATTTTCATCTGCTAGATGTATTATGTATGCTAACAGATATTTATATTTACTTCCATTGATCATAATTGCTTTGTAGAAAGACCTGCTGCTTTGATGAATGGAATCTGTTGGTTGGAGATATTGGCTTTATATATATATATATATATATATATATATATATATATATCTCCAATTGGTAGGCAGAGAAAGTACTTTTGTATTTTGATATCATTATATTGAGTGATTCTCTGGGTTCTACATTTGTTTGAAAATAATGATTTTGAGCTTTTTCTAGACATTGAACATATTTAGAATGGTATTTTTTTCTTTTTAAGAAAGCAGTCTGAATGCATGTCATCCTTCTTTCTGAAGCACACAAAGGAAAAAGCTGTCTTAGTTCACCTCATGCATGGACTTAATACAGTTTCCAACAATAAAATATATGTTGATTATTGCTTTGCACTATTATAGCAGCCTCATTAGTTTTATTACACAGCTTGAAATGGTTTCATGCCAAATTAAAAATCTAGGTTATTCAAAAGATTAAGGTTGCTAGTTCAGCCTGAAAAAATTTCAAACTCACCCATACTAAAAATTTCATTTTCTTATCATTCTATTGCAAACCATTTTTCATAATAGTTATAATTGTATAGTTATCCTTTCAAAAGCACTTATAATTAAATTATTAAAAACATATACCTTACATGTATACTAGAGAGTGGAACTTTTAAAATGGTAATTATTAATGATTGACAAAGTACTTAAAAGTTTTAATGTCATAAAGCAATATTTTTCCAAAATGTATTCCATAAAATATTAAACTACTTGGTTCTTAATGTATGATATTTGAATAATCATACATAACCAGATAAATTTGGAAAACATTGAATTAAGCTCTAATGTGAGTTTCATTAATGCAGAAGTTTTCGATCTGTTGTGTACAATGAAAAGTAAAATAAGCTCTCTTATTAAGGGCATCAATGAGCGTAAAAATATTTGACTCCCCAGTTCTCAATTTATTTTACTTTTCAGTCCTATTCAATATTTTCAGTGACCCTCCTTATTTTCACAATATTCAAATTTGTTATTTGACTATGAAGAGGTAATGCATTTACAAACATCAAAATGTATAACCAGTGTATAGTTTAACTTTCCACAATTTCTTTATGCATAGACTAGTGTGTACATACATTTTTCTTCCTATTTTACACAAAGATTAGTGTGACAATATGCAGATTAGAAGATGTAAATATCTTACCCTTTTACTTAATAGAATATCCTAGAAATCTTACCAAATCAGTATATAGATTGCTTCCTTAATTTTTCCTTTAGTTTTGTTTTGTTTTTACAGTTCTATAGGATTCTTTTTTTTATTTAATTTTTTTTCAGTGTTCCAAAATTCATTGTTGATGCACCACACCCAGTGCTCCATGCAATACGTGCCCTCCATAATATCCACCACCAGGCTCAACCAACCCCCCACCTCCCTCCCCTCCAAAACCCTCGGTTTGTTTCTCAGAGTCCACAGTCTATCATGGTTTGTCTCCCCCTCTGACTCCCCCCACTCACTTCTCTCCATCTCCCAATGTCTTCCGTGTTATTCCTTATGCTCCACAAGTACGTGAAACCATATGATAATTGACTGTCTCTGCTTGCCTTATTTCACTCAGTATAATCTCTTCCAGTCTCGTCCATGTTGATACAAAAGTTGGGTATTCATCCTTTCTGATGGAGGCATAATACTCCATTGCATATATGGACCATATCTTCTTTATCCATTCGTCTGTTGAAGGGCATCTTGGTTATTTCCACAGTTTGGCAACTGTGACCATTGCTACTATGAACATTAGGGTACAGATGGCCCTTCTTTTCACTACATCTTTATCTTTGGAGTAAATACCCAGTAGTGCAATTGCAGGGTCCTAGGGTAGCTCTATTTTTAATTTCTTAAGGAATCTCCACACTGTTCTCCAAAGTGACTGCACCAGCTTGAATTCCCACTGACAGTGTAAGAGGGTTCCCTTTCTCCACATCCTCTCCGACACTTGTTGTTTACAGTCTTGTTGGTTTTGGCCATTCTAATGGTCTTGTTGATTTTGGTATCTCAATGTGGTTTTGATTTGAATCTCTCTGATGGCTAATGATGATGAAAATTTTTTCATGTGTCTGTTAGCCATTCATAGGTCTTCTTTGGAGAATTGTCTGTTCACGTCTTCTGCCCATTTTTTGATAGGATTCTGTTCCATAGATAACACACAATTGATTTAAACTATATTTAGAGTTGGATATTAAGTTGTTTCAAAATATTGCTACTAAAAATAATGCATTATTTGTATCTGTGCTAGTGTATCTGAGAGATAATTTCACCAAAATGAAACTGCCTAGTAAAAAAATACTGCAATTATAATTTTGATTAAGATTGCCCAGTTGCCACCTATAGCAGTTAATAAACACATAGTCTGGCCATGAGAAGGTAGTGCCAATTGTTTTGTTTTTATCCAATCTGAGGTGGGAAATAGTATATTAGTGTCATTTTGATATGTATTTTTATTAATCTGAGCATAGTTGAGTATCGTCTTTCAATTGGTTTAAGAGTCCATTGTATTTCCTGTTCTGTCTTTTCATATGCTTCACTCACTTTTCTGTTAGATTTAAGTTGATCATTTTCTTAAAGCTTGATAGACAATTTTGTTAAGGAGATTTGTCACTCATATAACAGAAACACACATACACACAAAGGGTAAGAGAGAGAGAGAGAACTTCAGATAAATACCACAATCCCATCTAACACCTTGATTGGAACTTTATGAGATCTTACAATGAAAGACCCAACTATGCTATAAACAGATTATTGACCATAGAAACACCATATGACCCAGTAATTCTACTATGGGTTATTTACTCAAGGAAAACAAAAACACTAGTTCAAAGAGATATACATACGCCTATGTTTATTCCAGCATTGTTTATAGTAGTCAAGATACGGAAGCAACCAACAATAGATTAGTGAATAACAAAGATGTGGCGTATATATATATACATATATATATATAAAATTTGTGTTACAGTGTAATGTATTACTAGCGTGATGTGACTTACTAGTGTAATGTGTTTGTTAACTCCTATAGGTAGCATGCATATTATATTCAGTCATAATTATATTATATTATTTATATTCAGTCATAAAAAAGAATGAAACCTTGCCATTTGCAACAACATGAATGGATCTAGAGGGTATAAGGCTAAGTGAAGTAAGTCAGAGAAAGACAAATAGCATATGATTTTACTCATATATGGAATTTAAAAAACAAAACAAAGAAAAAAGAAGAAAAAATAAACAAAGTCTTAAATAGAGAACAAGTGGTTGCCAAAGGGAGGTAGGTGGGGGTATGGGTGAAATAGATAAAGAGAATTAAGAGGTACAAACTTCCAGTTATAAAATAAATCACGTGGATGAAAAGTACAGCATAAGGAATATAGTCGATAAGATTGTAGAAACATTGTTTGGCAACAGATGCTGACTATACTTGTGGTGGGCAATGAATATTCTTTAAAATTGTTGAATCATTATGTTGCATACCTGAAACAAATATAATGGTGCATGTTAATTATACATCCATAAAAGATAATAATAAGACATGATGTAACAAATACTTTCTTATTTTAAGGTACTAAGTTTATACGGCAGATAGATAAGTTATGCAATAAGTTATCCTGTCAGGTATTTGTCCAGATCTATTTCAGCGAGAATGCCCTTTACAACATTTCCTAGCTGCTGTTGAATGGTTCTCCTTCATTACTAAGAGCAAAATCTTAACTGCATAAAGGCTTTGAAAGTCTGGTTTTTATTAGTTCTACATTCTGGGGTGTGTTCTTTGCCTCCACCATATGGCTCTGCTTTAATTTGTCTTATAGTGTCATTTCCCTCCTGCCACTATGCATTTGTTCACATTTTTCACTCACTAGATACATCTTCTGCCCTGCTTTTCCTACTTAAATACTACATATCCATTTAATCTCAGTTAAGTTGTCACTTCCTCAAGAAAGCCTTAGTTGAATGTCCAGTCTAATACGAACCTCAGAATATCAAGTAACTTTCATCTGTATTATATGTTATAATTGCTATTTCAAGCACTTACTTGCATGATTACTTGATTAATGCTGTTTCCTTGACAAAACATATCTACTGACTCCTCAAGACAGTCTTAGTTCGCACAGTAGAAATATATTTTTAAAGATTTATTTATTTATTTATTTGTTTATTTGAGAGATAGAGAGAGAGAGAGAGAGAGAGAGCATGAGAAGGGGGAGAGTCAGAGGGAGAAAAAAACTTCCTGCCGATTAGGGAGCCCGATGCAGGACTCGATCCCGGGACTCCAGGATTATGACCTGAACCAAAGGCAGTCGCTTAACCAAATGAGCTACCCAGGCATCCCACATTGTAGAAATATTATGGAAATGTACATTGAATAAATGAAGTGTGTGAATTCCCAAATGAATTTAATCATGAAATCCTCATTTTGAGTTGAAATAACTTACAAGACTAGGGTTCTGACAAATACATTATCGGAAATACTACATAGAATATTAAAGCTGAAAGGAAACTTTAACGCTAAATTCCTTCATTAAATAACAAACCTGATTCCAAAAGAAGCTAAGTAACTTGGCCTAATTTATAGAAGAAAATGTTGACTTGTTCTAGGCTAAAACTAAAAGAAAAATCTCTTGGGTCTTAGTTTAGCTTTATTTCCATGATGTTATTGAATTAAAAATAAACTTCTGTGACTTTTTTGTTTGTGTTTTTTAAATGTTAGGCTTTTTCACACATAATGAAACTTTTGTGAATTAGGAGTAGATAGGTAAAGCCTCTATAATCATAATTTTTAAGAAAAAAATTTAATACTATTGAGGAGATAGATGCATTAGGAAAATACTCATTACATGAAAGAATCTTCATTTAAATGTATAAGAAGTTCCTGTGTTCTTCAAAAACAATTATGATTTTTGATTAAAATGTTTTAAAAGCTAAAGAATATTTAGATTGTAAATCATTGTGAAATTTTAAAAATGTGATTACTGAGTAAAAAAAAATGTACATACAGAATGAAATGCAAATAATTTTTATTGGAATAACAGGAACTTTTTCCACCAGTGAAGCCTGCCATTCTATCTTAATCATCACTATTGCTTTGTACAAAGAAAAGAACATCAATTCATTTTTCCTATTAATTTTTACCTTCCAGTGTGATGGGTGAATCTTTGTTAGAGGAGACTCCTATGAAGTCTTTAGAATCAAAGTCAGAAAACACTCTGGAAACAGATTACTAACAGTCCGGGAATTACCTTGTAGCATGTAATGATAATCATTTTGGAAGAAATTTCACATTTCTCAATTATGTTATTAATTTTAGTTTCCTAAAGCCAATTAGTTTAATTAAAAATACATCTTATCTTTAATGTTCTGGAAAATTTTTTAGTGACTGTGTAAAAAATCATTGGCCCGGGGCGCCTGGGTGGCTCAGTGGGTTAAAGCCTCTGCCTTCGGCTCAGGTCGTGATCCCAGGATCCTGGGATCAAGCCCCGCATCGGGCTCTCTGCTTAGCGGGGAGCCTGCTTCCCCCTCTCTCTCTGCCTGCCTCTCTGCCTGCTTGTGATCTCCGTCTGTCAAATAAATAAATAAAATCTAAAAAAAAAAAAAAAAATCATTGGCCCTAACAACAGCTAAAGATCATTAGATAACTGTGCCATCCATTGTTTGCACTTGGCTGTGCTGACTCACTCCTTTGAATTCTGGACACCAACTGAGCATGTTTTCATCAATCTTATTTGACTTATGCAAAGTTCATTATGGATTTAGGAGCAGATGGGCCAAAATATCTGATGTTTGGGCTATATCTACTTTCATTATGTTTAATTATTTAATTGAAAGAAAGAAAAATAAATAGTAAGTTTGTTTAATACGTGTATATATACCCATGCACACAAATATAGACATATTTATACATATTTAGTATGTATACACATATATATTTGTATAAATGATAATATTATGCAATAGACACCACTTTCTCTTAAATTTTCGCTAAAATGTTTATTTTCATATGAATATTGAAATTGCTTCAGATTTACATGTTTTGGGTATAATACCTACAAGAACTTCATTGCTGTCTCCCAAAAAATATACATTGCCAACAGAGGCTATAGTAAGTAAGGATATGTGGTTAATTTTCACGGAGAATTTTAGGAATATAATGGCTCTCTTGGAGCTGGGCCTTGAAACTGAGTTTTGTATAATAAGACCACCAAAAACATCATTACTGGCAACAAATAATGGAGATCTTTTAATAATCATGAAATTTGTGGTGAAATGGGAAGATTAAATTTTTTATTGAATAGTATACTGCATTACTAAAAATCTTTCATGTGAAATACCAGAATCATGTGAAGGAAGCAAATCTCTACATTTTCTCTCCTCTGTGGCCAGTGGATTTTCTCTAAGAAAAATATAAAATGTTTTTATGCACTACTTGCATTCTATCAGGGGATTTCAAAGTTTTTCCAGTTTATAAAGATGATATGAATGCTAGTTCTTTAGCCTTTATTTATACTTTTCCTAAATATTTTTTGTGTGACTTGGAGGGAAAAGTTTATGATGAAATTGCTTAGTAGTGAGCTCCTTAAAGCATTGCTACTTATCTGTGAATTTCAATAAGGTTTCCCTCAACGTTAAAAAAGAAGCCAGTGGTTTAGCCCAAATGGGTTCCCTTGTAAATTCTACTGAACCTTTAAGTAAGATATTGTTCCAATTCTTTACAGTTTCCTTCAGAACATAGAAATGGTGGGAAAAGTTCATACCACATTCTGTGAAACCAACATTACACTAATACCAAAACCTAAGACATTAAAAGAAGAAAACTATGGACCAACATCTTCTATGAACATAGATCTAAAAATCCTTTAAAAAACTAGCAAATAAAACCTAACAATATATAAAAATTATACACCATGACCAAATGAGATTTCTTCCAGTTATGCAAGACTGGTTCAACATTCAAAAAATCAATGCAATTCAGTATTACCTACAAGAGCCAAATTATGGAAATAGCTCTAGTGTCTGTCAACTGACAAATGGATAAAGATGTGAGATTTATGTTGAAATACTACTCAGCCATAAACAAGAATAAAATCTTGCCATTTGCAATGAGATGGATGGACCTAGAGAGTATTATGTTAAGTGAAATAAGTGAGCCAGAGAAAGACAAATATCATATGATTTCACTCATATGTGGAATTTAAGAAACAAAACAAACTAGCAAAGAAAAAGAAAAGACAGAGAGGCAAGCCAAGAAACAGACTTAACTATAAGGAACAAACTGGTGGTTACCAGGGTGGAGGTGGGTGGGGGAATTGTTTAAATAGACGATGAGGACTATGGAGTGCCTTTGTTGTGATGAGCACCAGATGTTGTGTGGAAGTGTTGAATCACTATATTGTAACCTAAAACTAATATTACACTGCATATTAACTAACTGGAATTAAAGTAAAAACTTAAAAAAAAATCAGTGTAATTAGTCACATCAATAGGCTAAAGGTGAAAAATCACATAATCAAATCCATAGACACAGAAAAAGTATTTGACAAAATCACACACCCATTCACAATAAAACCTCTCAGCAAACTATGAATAGAAAGGAACTTCTTCACCTTGATAAAGAACATCTACAAAATATACAGTTAACATCACACTTAATGGTGAGAAACCAAATGGTTTTCTGTTAGGATTAGCAACAAGACAAAGATGTTTCCTCCTAACATTCATTTTCAACACCTTACTGGAAGTCCTATGTAACTCAATAAAAGAAGAGAAAGAAGTAAGAGGCAGGCTGAGAAAGAAAAAATAGAATTATTTGTATATGCAGAAGAAATGATTATTTATTTAGAAAATCCCAAAGAGTTGAGAAAAAAATTCTTGGAACTAAAAAATAATTATAGCAATGTTGCAGGATACAAGGTTAATATACCAAAGTCATTTGCTTTCCTGTATATCAACAATAAACAAATGGAATTTCAATTTAAAAATATAATATTATTTACATTAGCACTAAAAAATGAAATACATATAAATTAATAAAATATGTATAAGATCTATATGAGGAAAACTACAAAACTCTTATGAAAAGAATTAAAGAAGAACTAAATAAATGGAGAGATATTCCATATTCATGGGTAGTGATATTTAATATTTACAAGATGTAAGTCCCTCCCAACTTGATCTATAGATTAAGTGCAATCCTAATGAAAATCTCAACAAGTTGTTTTGTAGATGTCAACAAACTGATGCTAACTTTTTTTTTTAAAAGATTTTATTTATTTATTTGTCAGAAAGAGAGAGAGCAAGAGAGAGAGCACAGGCAGGCAGAGGCAGAGGGAGAAGCAGGCTCCACGCTGAGCAAGGAGCCCGATACAAGACTCGATCCCAGGATGCTGGGATCATGACCTGACCTGAAAGCAGCTGCTTAACCAACTGAGCCACCCATGTGTCCCCTGGTGCTAACGTTTTTATGGGTAGGCAAAAACCTCAGAATAGCCAACACAATATTGAAGAGCAAAGCTGGAGGACCAACACTTCCTGACTTTAAGTATAACTATAAAACTATAGTAATCAAGACAGTGTGGTACTGACAACGGAGTAAACAAATGGATAGATAAAACAGACTATAGAGTCCAGAAATAGATCTACACAATTATAATCAACTGATCTTTGAGAAAGCAGGCAAGGCAAAACAATGGAGCACAGATAGTCTTTTCAATAAACAGTGCTGGAACAACTAGACATCTACATGCAACAAAATGAATCTAGACACACCCTTATACCATCCACAAGAAAAAACTTAAAATGGATCACAAATCTAAATGTAAAAGGCAAAATGATAAAGATCCCAGAAGATAACATGGGAGAAATCTAGATAATTTGGGGTTTGACAATCACTTTTTGGATGCAACACTAAGAGCATAATTCATGAAAGAAAGAATTGATAAACTGGGCTTCAGCAAAATGAAAGCTTCTGTGAAGACACTGTCAAGACAATGAGAAGATAAGCTAAAGACTGGGAAAAAAATATTTCTGAGGAAAAAATGTGTCTGAGAGACATATCGGTAAGTGACCGTTAACTAAAATATAGAAAGAACTCCTAAAATTCAACAGTAATGAAACAGAAACCCACTTTAAAAATGGGCAAAAGATATGAAAAAAGATATGCAAATGATAATAAGTATATGAAGAGATGATCAACATAATACTTCATTAAGGAAATGCAAATTAGAACAGCAAGAGAGCACTATTCACATATTGGAGTAGCTAAAAGTTAAAATACTGACAATACTAAATGCTGAGAAAGACATAGAAAAGAAAAGTTCATTCATTACTGGTTGGTGCATGAAATGATACAGCCACTGTAGAAGACAATTTGGCAGGTTCTTAGAAAACTAAACATATTTTTCCTATTGATTCAGTAATTGCATGCTTTTGTATTTACCCAAATGATTTGAAAACTTACATTCACACAAAATCTCCACATTGATATCTATAGCTGGTTTATACATAACTTCCAAAACCTGGAAGCAACCAAGATCTCCTTCAGTCAGTAAATGGATAAATAAACTATGCTTCATCTATAAAGTAAAATATTATTCAGTGCTAAAAAAAAAAAACAAAAAACAATGAGCTATGAAGCCGCAAAAACACATAGAGGAAATTTGAATGCATTACTAAGTGAAAGAAGCTAATCTGGAAAGACTACTTATTATATAACTCCTTACAACTACTTACTATACAACTATGATATTCTGGAAAAGGCAAAACTATGGAGACAGTAAAATGATCATTGATTTTAAGAGGTCTGGAAAGAGGTTAAGATGAATAGATGGAGCATAGGGGAATTCTCAGGCAATAAAATTGTTCTGTGTCATACTATAATGGTAGACACTCATCAGTATACATTTGTCAAAACACATAGAATAAATAATATACACGATGAATGTAAACCATGAACTTTACTGATAAGTTCTATCAGTGTTTTTTTTATCCACAGCAGTGCAGTATGACTGGGGAAGCTGTGTATGGGGAGGTAGTATAGATTGGGACTCTGTACTTTTCTGTTCAGTTTTGCTGTAAACCTAAAACTGTTCTAAAAAAACAATGTGCTAATTTTTTAAAAAAGCAAATAGTTCTGGTATTTTTCTGCTGAAGTAGAAAACAGACTGAAATTGTTGATAATCATAACTTTATGTACATCATACTTTTATATATAGTATAGTATAGTACAGTATAGTATATCATATATGTGTTTTTGGTAATCTAGCCACAACTTGTTGGTGTTTCCCTTCATATGAACTGGTTACTGCCTGTTCATCCATGCTCATTAACCTCATTCAATAATATTCATTTCACCTATTGTATCCAGTATGTCTCTATGAAAATAAAACATTTATTTAGAACCTAAAATTACCTGCAATAATGAAGTAGTGGCATGTCTAATGATTGAGATTGTGTTGTATCTTTTCTATTTCTGGGTTAGTTTTTGTTAAGCCTATTCCAATGTCCAAAAATCTTGATGTTTTATCTCCTTTTCATGACTGATATTAAACTAATATAATTTTTCTCTTGGCTTGCGAAGTGGACAACTGAATAAATGCCTAAATTATTATTTTATACTTGACCAAAGCATTAAAGTTATTTCCTTCTTGAACAAATTTTGAGACCTTTGCTTTGTGAATAGAAGGGCAATGATTTTAGAGTTTGTGGCCTTCATTTTAGGCATCTGCACATGTGAATGTATCTAAACCACTCTCCTTATGGAGTTGTGAGTTATGACATAGGGCTGATTGGAAAAGATGACCTTTTCAATTCAAATCGTTGTGTAAATTGTCACTTCTTTGTAACAGCTGAGCCTACAGAGCAAGAAAGAGTCAGTCAGATGTTTATTTCATGGAACATGATTATAGAAAATGCACCTGCCATGCTATGGGCATGACTTTTTAAGGAAATTTGCTTGTTTTCACATTTAATATAAATTATGCAAGACATTCTTGGAGTACAGTTTTGGTGCTGTAGCCAGTTAAATTCAGCACTCATTGGCCGTCTAGAGTAGAATATGCAACCTAAGGATGATTAATGTTTAATAAATAATACACATATAATAAGAGATAGCATAAAAATTCTATTCCCAAAAGTATAAATACAGCTCACAGAGTGTGAAGGCATTATAGGGGTTATGAGCATGGACTCTGGAGCCTACAACTTGAACTAGAATCAGATTTCTGTCACTTACTAGTTCTGTGACCTTGGGAAACCATTTAACATCTCTGTGCCTGAGTTTCTTCCTTTGTAAAACAAGGATAATAATGTCTTTGCCTACTTTAAAAGTTAATTATGGGGATTAAGTCGGCTAATACCTGCCTGGTATATAGTAAGCTGTCATGATGATGATGACAATGATGATGATTATGGTTGTTACTTCGGTCAGTTTACTGACTTAAAAGGCACTTTATTCATTACCTAGAGTTAGGTATGGGGCAGGTGCTTTCAGAGACATGATTGGTCTGTTAGGAAATAGTGTAAAACTGAATTCATTTGGACAAAGGAAAAAATCTTAATATTTCTGATAAAATAATATTTTATTTCTTTCAGTTATCCATTTTTAAGCACATACTTTAATTCACTTTAAGCACACAAACATAAATCATTTTCCTTCCTTCATTCATTCAAATGTATTTAAAGGAAGCAGTGATATAGAGTGAATAATAATCAGACTTACCTCATATGTTATTTCTACTCCACTTTTTGACAATTATTTTTAATATTTCTGAGTTCATATCCTCATACATATATTGGTACTTTTATGTTATAGAAAATAAATGAGGTAGCCTATGTATAACACTTTAACCTTGTGCTGGTCCCTTTCAAAGATGTTCTGAAGAATAAACTTACTAAAAAATAAAAAAATAATAATTTAAATTAACATAAGAATTGGTGGAAGTTCAAAAAATTATTTTCTTAAAGATATTAGGCATGGAGGGGTGCCTGGGTGGCTCAGTGGGTTAAAGCCTCTGCCTTCAGCTCAGGTCATGATCCCAGGATCCTGCAATCCAGCCCCGCATCAAGCTCTCTGCTCGGCAGGGAGCCTGCTTCCCCCCTCTCTCTGCCTGCTTCTCTGCCTACTTGTGATCTCTTCTGTCAAATAAATAAATAAAATCTTTAAAAAAAAAAAAAAGATGTTAGGCATGGAATTAAAACTGTCCCTGGGACATAGTGGTGAGTTTTTAGTGCCCATATTTATTTGTCTTATCTTGACAGCAAATACAAGTTTTCTGGATCAGAGGCAGACCAATTATTTACTTACAGAACATGTTAGCATTTGTTCCCAGTGCCACATTTCTCCATCGAGTGACATGATCAAGGCAGATGTCATCAATCTACTACAAGAGAGAAACACTGAAATTATGACTTTCAGAGCTTCCCTAGGAACAATTGCACAGCTGTCTCCCTTTCCTTTGGAGAGAGGGACAGAAATCTTTACTCCCTAATGTAATTACACCATATCTGGGAAGAAAAGACGAAGATCTTTAGATTGTTACAAGACTTTGTAATATAAACAACTGACCTTGTTTTTGTGTGTGTGTGTGTGTGTGTGTGTGTGTGTGTGTGTTTATTATCCTTTGAAAAGGGAACAAATGACTCCAGGAAAGATAAACTTGTAAATCTGTCTAGGATATTTCCCTATCTTTCCCATCCAAGACTTTTTTGCTATCCACTCATCCTTTAACCCAGGTTGCCAGTAATTTTTGCTAAAAAAGCCTTGACTATGTAGTAACATGAAAATATCCACATTGTTTCCTGATATACAGCAGGTGCTCAGTAATGGCTGACTGGTTGGAGAACTGAAGGCAATACCTTGTGATATTGCAAGAATAAATGAAGAACATATATGGATAAGACTTTCCCTAATCTGGCCCCAACCTATCACACTAATGGCATTTTCTACCAATGCTCCATCCATTCTACCTTCCAGCCACAGTGACCTTACCAACTTCTCATGATCCAATACTTTACTTCTGATGGTCTCTTGTATTTTTCATCTCTACCCAGGCAATGTCATACTTATTTTTCAATCCAGCTGAAAGCTTAGCTCTTCTGTGAATTCCTTTCACGTTTCCCCAAGATGAATTTGTTGGTCTTTCTTTTGTTCTCCCACAGCTTTCTGTTTACATAGTGGTTAACTGTTTAGACAGACTATGATAATATGACTTATTACTAACTACCAAGACTTTGGAAGTTTAAACTTAAGATTTTTACTCATAAAACATACAACAGATGAAAAAAAATGCCCTGCTCCCAGACGATACATGTGAATTTCTAGCAATTATTTCACCACTTGAGTCTTACCAATGTAGCTATAACTTCCTTGGTATTGTTAGGCAAGTTTGCTACCATCCTTGAGAACACGCATGGATGGTGTAAAAGGCCAGAGCAGCTATTCATAGCCCCAAGGGTTACATCAATATTACATACTGTCTCTATAGTTGGTCATTCCACCACTGTTTAAATGGCATAAATTTTAAAATAAATAACCATAAAATTTTGAATAATTTTTTTTTGATTTTCCCATATTTAGTTTGTCAGATAAATAATATTTTATGGTATAGGTTTTGGAAAGTTTATTCTGTTGTAGGGATCTGGTTAATTGTCTGATTCAATTTTTTTTTTACTTTGCTTTATATTATATAATATATAGAAAAGTTTGTGAAACATAAATGTAGAGTTTAATGTTGTTATAAAATTACTAACCATTTAACCCTCACCTATCCAAGAAGTAAAATATATAACATACCAGTTTCTCTCTTAATTATTGTAGCCTTGATAAGTTTTTAAAAGTCTTATTAGCTTATATCATTTTCTCCTAAAGTTTCTTGTGAAATATTTTTTAATTTTAATTTTCCAATTAACATCTTTCATGAAGACAGAAGCATTTTCTTTTTTTTTAATTTAAATTCAGTTAGCCACTGTATAGTACATCATTAATTTTAGATGTAGAGTTCCATAATTCATCAGTTGTGCAGGGTTTCTTGCAATACATTATTACAAAAATGGATCAATAAATTGATAAAACACAATAGAGAGTCCAGGAATAGATAAAGTGACCTGATTTATGACAAAAAATATCGATACAATACATTGGGCAAAATAAAGGCCTTAAACTAAAAAGTCTGACATACTGTATAAGGAAAAAATTAATCTTGACAACTATCACATTAAATGAAAAAATAATTTGGAAAGAATCATGAGGATAAATGTAAAAGGTAAAATTTTTTTTAAGTGTTTCTATATGCTGGCTAATTGAACATAATAAAAAATAAATTAATTTTAAAGTGTTTCTAGATGAAACATAAGAAATATCTTCATGATCTTAGGATAGGCAAGGTAAAGAGGATACACAAAACACTAACTTTAAAGAAAAAATTATAAGTTTAAACTTAAAATATTCAACTTTGTGCATGTCTCCAAATCATATGATGAACAATTCCATATAACTAGTTGTCAAGGACTACAACTAAAATCCACAACACTATCATACATCCACAAGAATGGTTGAAATGAGAATAGGAAAAAAAAAAAAAGAAATGAGAATAGGATGTCAACTGACTGAAACTCACATGTATTGCTTGTAGTACTATAACTGGCACAACTACGTGGGAAAACTTTTGGTGATATCTATCTACTGAAGTTGACAATAACTGAGTAATTCCATTCTATGTGTATATTCAGTGGAAAGTAGTGTTTATGATCAAGAAAAGACATAAAATAATGTTAATAATATCACTGTTAATGATAACTAAAAGTTTCTAAGTAATCCAAATATCAGTCAACAGAAGAATGCATAGTTATGACATATTCAAAGAAAACAATTGCTGGAAACACCAGCATGGTTGAATCTCACAAACACAATTTTGATCACAAAAATGTGGTAGAGAAAAAGTATATATTGTGTGATTTTGTCTTTATAAAACTTTCACAGACAGAAGTGATCCATAATGATAGAAATCAGAAGAGTGATCATCTCTGAGATGGGAACTGACTAGCAAAATCTCTCCCAACAGTAATGCATTGGAGGGAATATTCTCGGAATGGAAGTAATATAAATCTTGATATGAGAATAAGTTGAATGACCAACACCTACATATAAAGCTTTTAGCTATATTCTTATAAAAAAGTGACTTATATCTTTAACATTTATACACTTTAGCATGTGTAACTTATATCCTAATAGAAAGGGGAATATTGTGTGCCTGAGTGGTTCAGTCAGTTAAGCTTCTGCCTTTAGCATGGGTCATGATCCCAGGACCCAGATTGGGCTCCCTTCTCAGCGGGGGTCTACTTCTTCCTCTCCATCTGTATTCTTTCTCTCTCTCAAATAAATAAATAATTTTTTTAAAAGGAGGAAATATTTCCTTGCCTTTTGCATTATGATGTAAATTTTAGAATAACAACTTTAATAATATTTACTACACAAAGTTGTTGGAAATGTATTTACTTTAGTGATCAATTTAGAGAAAATTGACATCTGTGCAATATTAAGTATTCTAAATGCAAAATATGACATATCTTTCCTTTTAAAATTCTTTTTCATTTTTTTCAAAGATGTCATATTTTTATACATGGACTTTTCATATACTATGTTAGATTTATGTTTCATAATTGCTCTTTTTGGTGTTATTGCAAAAAATGATTTTGTTTTCACTGAGGATTTCTTCTTATTTCTCCTATAACTCACTGGACCTTGTACAGCTCTTGGTAAATAATAAAGTTTCAATTCATGTTTATGGAATCTGACACAAAGGTAATAACACAAGTCAGCTCTTATCTTTGCATTTTCAACAATTCTAAATTAATAAGTGTACCTATAATGTGATGATGTACAGTACTTTTTAACAAAACCTGGAAGCCTCAAAATAATAGTAACCACTTACAATCATAACAAACATTTATTGTGTACTTGCAAAATGCCAAGCACAGTATGAAATAATTTACATATGTAACCATAATTAACATTCACTCAAATGTAAGATTTAAGTTTCATAGTTATACTCTTTTTATAGGTGAGGAAACAAAGGCATAGACATTAATAGTCCTGAGACCACACATTCAGTTAGTTAGAGGGAAAGCCAAGTCAGTGATCCAGGAATTTCTGACTCTAATGAGAATGGGTTTAAATATGATTTAGTTTCCCCTTCATTAATTATAGGATTCAGTATGATTATTGATTAAAACATACCAATGCTTCCTTATTACATGCTTTAATATAATAAAGACTATTTATAATCCTTTCCATGTGGGGCTTAAGTGTTTTAATCAAGTGTTGATTAAGCTCAAATATTGATTAAGGGCACATTTCATCATACTGAAAAATAATTCCACTTCACTATAAATAGACTAACTCAAATAATTACTATTTCCCAAATAGTGTAATAGACTGTATTATATGTTTAATGTGGATACAAAATAATATGTAAATCCAAATTTGCTCTAATGGACTTGTTCTTTAGTGAAAAACATGGTGCTTTTTCAAGTGACCAGTAAATTTAGCCTCAGTATTTTAAAAAATGAAAAAAAATTCTGTACTTGGTTAAAATTACATGAAAGTTTAAAAGTATAAAGTGTAATGAGACATATGTGTAATTGATGCTTTTATAATAATAGCAGTCACTGGACTTTTATTGATATTATTTTGTAAATAAGTTAATTCATTGAACAGAAATTTGAAAGTAAACTAATAAAAACATCTTTAGTTAAATGAAGTTCACAAAAGAGGATTATGGTTTTCACAGCAGGAAAAGCATTTCCAAATGCATTATTTTAAAAATGTCAATAAGGCAACTGATTTTTACTAAAATACAAACCATATAACCAAAGAGAAGTTCCTGATTCTGCACAGTGAGTAAAAGAGAATTACTTAGATAAGAGCACATCACTGTATGGTTAATGGTGGCAACCACTTCAGTTTGGAGTGAAGGATTTTACAGTAGTAAAACTAACCTAATGAGCCAGTTCACTCTTTGTCAATCATACTGTTAAAATTTACTACTGGAATATTGTAGGGAATTACCATACATTCAGTTTATTTGCAGCCTCTGTCCTGTATATCAGCAGAACTTTCTTTTTCTCAGAGAGATGAGACAGCAACAGCACAGTAAATCTGAAAACAACAAAAGCAATTACACTTTTTAAAGAAACAGAAAAATACACATACACTCACCCATGACCCACATAACACAAACTCTTGAGCTTTATTTTAGAACTTCATACTATAAATAACATATTTCAATAAGATTAAAAATATAGGTCATTTTGCTTATTTAACCCATTCATGATATACTGAATTTAAACAGTGATAATGTATTAAAAAATCTTATTAGTGTCATCGAATTTAATGAAATTTCATCTACATCTGGAGCCTATACAAAGGAAATTAAATTAATGCTTATCGTCTTATTTGGGAAATCATTAATCTCCTTTATCTAATAAAACTTTCATTAATGCTTTTAAACTTAAAAAAAAAATCCCCCCCCAAACTCTTTTGAAAGGGTAAGTCAAGAATGACAGCAGAAAGATGGTAGAAGAGGTACCTGACTTTCTCTCCTCCTAGGAATATACTGAATAGACAGTTACATATGGATTAATTCCCTCTGAGAAAAATCCAGAAACTAGTTGAGAGACTCCTACATACCAGTGACTGAGAAGATACCTATAATGAAACAGGTAGGAAAGCTAAGACACCCTCATTCCATAAATGGCACCCTGGGCACAGCACCTTACAATTGGGAGGGAATCTCTAGCTCCCAGCTTCTCCCTGGATGAAGGAACAAAGGGTTTGGACCACACAGTTAGCATCCCAACTTTTAAGGCTATTACCAGAGTGACTGACCCCAAAGCATCTAGCTCTCCATTCATGGAGGTCCTCAGAGACCACAGAAAACAGGCAGTCTTGAATGGCTATCCCTCCAGGCTCAGTGCAAAAGGATTAGGCAAGGCAAAAATGTCCAGCTTCTGAAGGCATTATTGATAATGTCATCAAGTTAGATATATAAGTATTTTATGTTATTACATTATATTATTTATATATATATAGATAGAGATGGTATTTCTGACTCATCCATTAAATTATATGGGTAAAAATTGAAGGATAAAATAAAATGCCCATATTGAGTATAATTTTATACTCAACAATTGGTTTGCTCTTTAAAAAAATTTTCAATCTTAAACATATATGATTTAGTAAAGTTTCAGATCATATTTGTTATGTCATGTCTATATGTCTTTCTTACATCTTTTTCTAGATTTTAGGTGTTTCCTCAATTCCATACTCAGTGAAGTAGAACTTTTTCACATTATTAGTATCATCAGAGGACTCTTATTAAATTTTTATTATATAGCTTATGGTTAGCTTTATTCATACTGATGAGAATCACTTTATGTTCTATAGTTTAAAAAAAGGATTATTTTCATGACATAGTGTGTGCTATTATTGCTATTAACTGTATCTCACTTTTTATTAATGTAGACATCCCTGGAAATATTTGAGACTCAAGATGCATATGAATCTATTTTGTGCAGAAAACATATATTGCTTTTTTATTTTGTTAAGTCCCAAAGTTAAAATTCAATGTTATGGTGATGGTGGAGGAGGGGGAAGGTATGTGAAAGGAGACTAGTTGTCCCTTAAAATCTCAGGGGCAATAATCCTCTATGCATACTCTCATATAACAGGTGTTCTTCATTTTCCATATATTCCACTAATGTCCAATAAAAAATGTCATCTACTATGTGTAGTTTAGGTAGCAAATGTACAAATTTGCATAAATTCATTCTACATGTTTGAAAGCTCTAAAAGAAACACTTTTAAAAGCATGGTCACAAGTACTTATGGGTATGTTGAGAGGCATGTGTATAAAAACCGTCTGTGCATTTGTAAATTCTAATTCAGAGATGGGAAATTTATGTAAAGATTCATGTTCAGTTAGTTGGTTTCAATCATCACCCTTTGGATGCTCCTCCCGTTTTGCTTTCTCTTTTATTTCTGACCTATGCTATTCTTTTATCTATCTATATTCTTGGTTTTTATCCTTCTATTTGTTAAGGCATTTACTTTTGTGTGTTTGTATGACAACAGAAAATACTTTTGTTTAATTCTCTCCTTTTTCATATATCTTACTATGTTCCTATAGTATTGTCATGTGCTTGGAAGAATGAAAACCAAAAATCATGCTGAATGATCCTAATGGATATTATAAGAAGTCAGTCTGTATCAGTCAAGGTATAGTTAGTAAATTGAACAGGGAAATTCAATGAATATGAAAAATTTAGAACTATGTAAAAATTGATTAACTACTAAAGAGATAAGAAATCACTCTAGAATATGGCAACACAAAGTGGCTTCAACACCTAGGGCTAAGGAAAATGTAAATAATGAAGAAATAGAGAGGAGGGTCCCTGAAAGGCTGAGAGTCAGACAAGAGGCTATTGCTCTACAAGGAGACACTACTTATGGTGAAGAAAAATTTCCTGGAATGTGCCCGCTGTTGTACGGAAAGGCCTATTACTATTATAATAAAGAAGTTATCTGGAGGGCATCAGCATAAGAACCACAAGAATTGTGACCCATGTGATGAATGCATGCCAGTAATCTTGCTGTAACACTGAAAATCATGAAAACAGGAGGAATATAAAATTGCTTCCTCCTCCTCCAGCCATGCAGTGTCCTGTGGCACCCTGCACTGGCAGAAAATAACATGTAGCCAGCAAACGAAAAAGAAATGTAGGTCTGTTTCAAGAGAGCAACGTAGGAAGACTCTGAACAGACTTCCTCCACAGACTATACCAAATTACACCTACTGATAGAATTATTCCTCCTGAAGAAGAACTGAGGGCTGACTGAACAGCTGCTGAATAACCAAATATAGAATAACAAGACAACAGCAAGAGAGATGCAGACATGGTAACAAAAGGAATCCCCACCCCAACACTGTGAAAAGCAGTGGGGAGGGATAGTACTGAGGAAGTGATCTCTCTGTCCTTAGACACAGAAAAAAAGTCACGATTTGAGAGAGCAAGTAACACATAAAAGAGACAACGATACAACTCTGCCAAGCATCAGGGAAGCTACAGGAAAGCTCTCCAGAGGGACTGGAGAATGACATGGTTTACATTCCCACCCCAACTTAAAAGCCCATGACAGGATCTTGACACCTTAATGGGCGGGTCTAGTCGTCTCAGACTGCTTGTGACTTATGCAAGCCCAGAGTCCACAAACTCACACCAGCCCTAATAGCACTGGGACACACACACACACACACACCCTGGTTTAAAAGGGCTAAGGAGGGTGCCTGGGTGGCTCAGTTGGTTAAGCAACTGTCTGGCTCAGGTCAGGATCCCAGAGTCCCAGGATCGAGTCCCATATCTGGCTCCCAGCTCCATGGGAGTCTGCTTCTCCCTCTGACATTCTCACCTCTCATGGTCTCTCTCACTGTCTCTCTCTCAAATAAATAAAATCTTTTAAAAATAATAATAGTAAAATAAATAAAAGGGCTAAAGAGCTGTATTGCCCTCTCTTCCTTCACCCTAAAAGCCCAGACTGAGCAGTCTGGATGCCGTAATGGGCAGGTTTGGGTGCCATAATTGAAAAGTCCTGATATCCTAATGGGTGGGTCCAGGCACCACAACTGATGGGTCCAGCCATCACAGGGAGCTAGAGACCTCAGCAACCCCAGGGTCTACAAGTCCACACCTGCCTTGGTCACACTGGGCACAGAAAAAAAGGCTCACAGTGAGCTTGCAACCTTAGTAAGCCCAAGATCCTCAAGCTCATGCCAGCCTCCCGATGGAGCTGGGGCACAGAAAACATGCTGTGGTTTCGTGTGGAATTTGTTTTGTTATTGTTTTTAACTGTTATTTTAAATTTTTTTTAACTTTTTAAAATTTGTATTATCATGCTTTTTCTTCTTTTTTTCTTATTAGTTTTGTTTGTTTCTTGTTCTTTTTCTTCTTTTTTCTTGCCTTTTCTCTCCTTTTAAATTTTTTCCTTTTATTTTTTATCATTTTATTTTTTTCTTTATCGTTTTATTGTTTTTTCCTTTATTCTTTTTCTAAAAATTCATGGTTTAAAAGAGTAACATACACAAGACCACTGCTTCAACTTGAGAAGTAGTCTAATCCATAGAAATAAGCACAGAAAGTCAAGCAAAATGGGGAGACAGAAAAATATATTCCAGAAGAATAAGAAAAAAACTCAGGAAAAAATGTAATGAGACAGAGATAAGCAATATGCCTGATAAAGAATTTATAGTGATGATTCTAAAAATACTCACTAGACTTCAAAAAAGAATAGAACTTAGGGGTGCCTGGGTGGCTCAGTCCATAAGCATCTGCCTTTGGCTCACGTCATGATCCTCGGTCCTGGGATCAAGCCCTGCATTGAGCCCCATATCAGGCTCCTCACTCAGTGGGGATCCTGTTTCTCCCTCTGCCTGTAGTTCCCCCTCCTTGTGCTTTCTCACTCTCTCTGTCAAATAAATAAGTAAAATCTTAAAAAAAAAAAAAAGAATAGAAGAACTCAGTGAGATCTCCAAAAAAGAGATAGAAAATATTAAAAAGAATGAATCAGAGTAGAAGTATACAGTAATAAAATAAGAAACATATTAGAGGGAATCAACAGTAGATTCAAGGATGCAGAAGAACGTATCAGCAGTCTGGAAGACAGAGTAATGGAAAACACACAAGCTGAACAGCAAAAAGAGAACAGAATTTTTTAAAATGAGGATAGATTAAGAGATCTCCAACAACATCAAGCAAATATTTCACATTATATAGGTCCCAGAAGAAGAAAGAAAGAAAGGCGTAGAAAACTTATTTGAAGAAATAATTACTAAAAATTCCCCTGACCTAGGGAGGGAAATAGACATCCAAGTCTAAGGGGCACAAAGAGTCCCAAACAAGATGAACCCAAGGAACCCCAAACAAAGACGAACACCACAGCACATTATAATTAAAATGTGGGGGCACCTGGGTGGCTCAGTTGGTTAAGAGTGGACTCTTGGTTTTGGCTCAGGTCATGATGTCAGAGTTGTGAGATTAAGCCCTGTGTTAGGCTCCATCTTCAATATGGAGTCTGCTTAAGTTCTCTCTCACTCTGTCCCTTCCCACCCGTCAAATAAAGAAATAATCCAAAATAAATTAAAAAAAAAAGAATAGTTATTTGTTTAACAGGACTTGGCCTTGCTATCAAAATCCTAGTGTTCTGAAATTATTCTCATTCTGAGCTTGAAAATGGTTCTACACAAAATCCAGTTTTCCACACTTTGAATATCATTAGATCTGCTGAATCATAAGTCCCAAATGGAAATGCAACCTGTAGTATAGATTAGTTGAGTTTTCTTTTTTTCTGGTACCTCTCACACCTTACAGCCTATTGGGTAACTTGATGACAGATGAAAATAGCAAAATTGATTGTGGGTCATTGTCTGTAGTAGTGATGTAAAGTGCACTTTTATTTTACTGTGTGAGGGAGCAAAAAACAGCTTTTATTTATTTATCTGAGAGTGAGCGAGAGAGAGAAGAGGAACAAGGGGAGGATAGTGTGAGAGGGAGAAGCAGACTCCCCACTGAGCAGAGAGCCCAACGGGAGGCTCAATCTCGGGTCTCTGGGACCATGAACTAAGCTGAAGGCAGATGCCCAAATCACTGAGCCACCCAGGTGCCCCATGGGTTTTTACTTTTATTTTACTATCCTGGTGTGGAAGGTAAGTTTTGGGTAATTCCATTTATACCTTTCTACAACAGTTTTACCCTAGGAGTTACAGATTGGTGTGGAAATTCTGCCATTTACCAAGAATATCTATTCCAGGTACATATTCAAGAACTTGGGATATAACCAAAATATTAGTGGAACAGCTAGGCCCATGGTGATTGGAGATTAGCTTATATATCATCTCACCAACAAAAGCCCCCAGTTTGAATTGTGGATTAGAATAGCATTTTTGTGTCCCCTGAAACTAATGTCAATGCAGGGTCCGTGTTAGCAATCCCTGAACAGTTTGGCTACATCATTTTTCCCGTTTCATATTTATTCTAGTAAATGTTTACAGATTCCTTTAAAAAGGATGAGAAGATTTAACTCATGTTAACTTGTGGCAGTGACACAGAGTATTTTTCAAGGAAGATGAATTTTGCTTTAATCAGTGGGATCTTGATCTCTTGTACACATGTAGATATGGACACTGCATTAAACGATAGGAAAGTGTCTTGTGGCAGCTCATCAGATTTTTGACAAAACATATCTTTAAGGTTTTGTGTGTTTTTGTTTGTTTTCTTTAAATATAAATATCAATAATCTAGCAATATTTTTGTAGGCTTCAAATCTATTTGATACCTATAGGAAGTCTGTCCAATTAGCCATTGCCGAAACTACCTGTAAGTAAAATATTCTAAATATTGATGTATCTCTGCATCCACTTATAGAAAATGCACCCATCTTTGTCAGTAAGGTGGTTTCACTCTGCTATGTAGCAACCCATCATCTTCATTCAAATCAGGGAGCTCATTCATTGTTTCAATCCCGTAGTCTTATCTGGCCTACTAGGAGACCAAGAAGGGGGTATTTTAAGAATGAAGTTGCTGTGCTCCTGGGTAGCTCAGTGGGTTAAGCCTTTGCCTTCAGCTCAGGTCATGATCTCAAGGTCCTCGGATCAAGTCCCGCATTGGGCTCTCTGCTCAGCAGGGAGCCTGCTTCCCCCTCTCTCTGCCTGCTTCTCTGCCTGCTTCTCTGCCTACTTGTGATCTATCTCTCTCTCTCTCTCTCTCTCTCTCTCTCGCTGTCAAATAAATAAATTAAATCTTTAAAAAAAAAAAGAATGAAGTTGCTGACTTCCATTTATGGTTATGATGATAAACAAGGATACACTTTCTTTTTAAAAATTAAAAGAAGCCTAAACCAATGGGTTTTGTCCACTAAACATCAGATGGGCAGAACTATTATCTTTGAGAGAGGAGAAACTTAGTAAACCTTATATTTCCCTAGTTTATCTCCTGGGAAGAATTTAAGATGCACCAAAAGTATGGGGACCCACATGGAGACTAGTGATCACTCTGAATTGAGGAGAGAGAGCTGGGAGATCAGGGAGGCCAAGGTGGCAAGAATTCATAAGGCATAGATGCAGAGGGGACAAAGCTCCATAAATCTGCATAGGGTCTCACATACCTTTAGCTGAGTGATGATTAACATAACACAGGTGTGTAAAGAAATTTCCAGGGGAAAAGAACCATGTCAAAGAAACTGAGTGGATAATCCCAAAGATACACACAGAACTAGGTATTGTTCATGCTTCTACTAGTCAGAACAATAGATCTTGTAAATTCCCAGAGTGATGGTAGGTTACACAGCAGAACAAAAATGGCCCTGGATTAAAAAGCTACTTTCATTTTGCCTAACAAAGTTTAAATGTCCTACCAATAATCCCTGCAGCTATATCTCTATCTTCATCTTATCCCAGCCAGAAATGGCCTTCCACTTCTGAGTCACTATAGCACTTGTACATGATACTCCAGTTGGGATTCTAACATAACATACATACATAACATACATACATACATACTCAGGTATTCTGAGTCATTTGAGACTGTTCTGTCTTAGAGGGCAGCAGCTTGTCATAGGCACAGTTTCTTCAGAATGGCATGATCTGGCCCTCATGTCTCCCTCTTTCTTTCTTCCTTCCTTCCTTCCTTCCTTTCTTTCTTTCTTTCTTTCTTTTTTTCTTTCTTCTACCACACTCACATCTGGTAGACTGGATCAACGTCAGTATCCTTCTTGTAATATTACAGAACATACTGAAGTTTTGCAAAATGTTACCATTAGGGGAAATTGGAGAAAGTGTACAGTTTTTCTGTATTATTTCATATAACTGTGTGTGGAGCTGCAATTTTCTCAATAAAAACTCCAAAAATTAAAAAAAAAATACAACTTTAAAAAATCAAACTGCTTCCAAATAACTCAATTGTATCCCCTGTAATGATAGGAATGATGTTACAGAACTTGGCTTTCTGAAAATAAAGGGAACAATGGGACTGTAAAGCAATAGAGACCAGATGCAATTTGCTTAATTTTCAGAAGTTAGGGAGTGTAAGAGCAATTATTGCAATAATCAGTGAATATAACAACTAACAAATGTAGAGTAACAGCTAAAATTTGCCCAGCCTTTCCCCACTGCTAAATTCCAAAGTCACTTTCTTACTTTTAGGTATTTGTTATAGCAGCACCCAATTTCCAGTTCCCTATTTTGGATATTAGCCTTTTATCTGATAGATACAGTCTATCAACCAAATTCTGTCAGTTGTCTTTTGGTTTTGTTGACTATTTCCTTTGCTGTGCAAAAGCTTTTGATTTTGATGAAATCCCAATAGTTCATTTTTGCCCTTGCTTCCCTTGCCTTTGGTGTTGTTTCTAGGAAGAAGTCGCTGCAGCTGAGGTTGAAGAGGTTGCTGCCTCTGTTCTTCTCAAGGATTTTGATGGATTCCTGTCTCACATTGAGGTCTTTCATCCATTTTGAGTCTATTTTTGGGTGTGGTGTAAGGAAATGGTCCAGTTTCATTCTTCTCCATGTGGCTGTCCGATTTTCCCAACACCATTTGTTGAACAGACTGTCTTTTTTCCATTGGAAATTCTTTCCTGCTTTGTCAAGGATAAGTTGACCATAGAGTTGAGAGTCCATTTCTGGGCTCTCTATTCTGTTCCATTGATCTATGTGTCTGTTTTTGTGCCAGTACTATACTGTCTTGATGATTACAACTTTGTAATAGAGCTTGAAGTCTGGAATTGTGATGCCGCTAACTTTGGTTTTCTTTTTCAAAATTCCTCTGGCTATTTGAGGTCTTTTCTGGTTCCATATAAATTTTAGGATTATTTGTTCCATTTCTTTGAAAAAAGTTGATGGACATTTGATAGGGATTGCATTAAATGTGTAGATTGCTTTAGGTAGCATAGACATTCTTTCTGAGTTTCTAAAGACCACCTGCACTCCTTGGCTTATGACCCAATTCCTTCATCTTTAAACTCAGAAACATCAAGCCAAATTCTCATATTTTTATCTCCTTTGTTCTCCTTCCCAACTCTTCCATTTTTCAGTACCCTTGTGATTACATTGGACCCACCCATATAATTCAGGATAATATCCCTATATGAAGATCATCTAATTTATAACCCTTTTACCATGTAACATTATATTCATGGGTTCCAGAAATTAGAACATGGAAATATTTGAGGACCACTATTCTACCTATTACATACAATAAGAGCTATTATAATAGGAAAGATACTTTGGAAGCATCTGTAATTGCCGTCCATTTGGCTAAAAATTCAAAACACCATCACATCCTGGGGGAAGGTATGGTAGAAATTAGTGCCAAACTTCAGGATCAAAAGGGATATAGGTGTGTACTCCCCATTATATCTATGTTCAGTTTATGAGTCTGGCCTTTGTGGAAAACTGGATGATTCATCAAGGATATTTACAGACCATCATGAGCTTAACCAAGAAGTAGCCCAAATTTCAGTTGTGATGTCAGATGTGATGATACATGTGAGAGCAGATAAGTACAGACTCAGGTATATGATAAGTGAACATTGATTTGATTAATTTGTTCTGTTCTAATCAGAAATGAAAAAACAAAACTGTTCACATTCATGTGAGTTGAACAATAATATAAATTTCTACTTTTAGAAATATAGTAACAGTAGAGTTATAGTAACACTCTTGCCTTCCATAATAATATTGTGCAAAGATACCTGGAATATCCTTATGTTCTACAGAATATCATGTTGATGTATTTCACCAATAAAGTTATATTTATTGACCTGGATTATCAAGAGTTGGTTAGCATGCTGAAGGCATCTAGAGAACTCAAATGCTCAAGGGTTTGGGAGGTAAAACCTGTGGGTTTCAGGGCCTTCCAAACTCATTATGTTTTTAGGGTTGTGATGGTAAACAGGTTTTATAGGGCATTCTTAGCAAAATAAAATGCAAATTATTTCATCTTGCACAATGAAAGCAAAATTATTTCATCATGCACAACAGAAAGCACAATGTCCAGTTGATTTTTTGTTTGCTTATTTAATGTTACCTTGTTACTAGGGCAGCTGTTGGGTTATTAGGGGACCAAAAACTACTAGCTTTAAATAGAAGCATGGGTAGGGAAAGCTATGCAGAAGGTCCAGGCAGAAGACTCTATGTAGTTAGAGGTATCAGTGATAGAAAAAAAATATTTGTATTTTGTGGCAAGTACTAGTGAGAGAACTATGACATAGACCTTGGATTTTCTGGAGGAAGACCATTTCTTTTGCAGCATAGAATTATTTGTCTCTTGACAGACAATTCCTGGCATGCTGCTGGGTCATGGTAGAGATATATGGCTTACTGTGGGACACTAGGTATATGCAACTGGAATTGACCATCATGAGATGAGTAGTCCTGTCGGATCCATTAAGTCATAATATTGGATGTATCCAACAACAAATCATAATGAGATGAAAGTGGTACATAGGGAATAAAGGATTAGCAGGACCTGAATATACAAGAGAGCTGTTGAGCAGCTCTCCTGGACACCCATACATTTGCACAAACAGCCCTCATCTCATAATTATAATTTAATGCAGGATCTCTTATAACCAGTTGAAAGAGGAGGAAAATGCATGAGCTTAGCTTACAGCTACATTAACTTGATTATAAACAATCAAAAATAGTTAGCAGGTACACTACAACCTTACCCAAAAATGGATATTTTAAAACAGTGACACAAGAAAATTTCACTCTGGGAAGATATCTGAGAGGTGCACCTGGCCATCACTTTCTGTAGAAAGAGAAGTGGCTTCAGTTTGGAATAGAAATGGACTAAAGGGCAGTGGTAAAGGGAAGTGGTTATTAAAACTGAATACAAAAAATATGTAAGGGCGCCTGGGTGGTGCAGTTAAGCCTCCAACTCTTAGTTTTTGTTCAGGTCATGATCTCAGAGTTCTGAGATCAAGTCCTGCTTTGGGCTCCACACTTAGCACTGAGTCTGCTTAAGACTCTCTTTCCCTCTGCCCCTCCCTGCCTGTGTTCTCGTGCTCTCTCTCTCTCAAAATAAATAAATATGTCCTAAATAAATTTAAAAATAAATAAATATACATACACACACACATGAAACTAAATGTGTATCAATTTGTCAACCTAATGATACAAAAAAAGGAATTACTCAGGTGACCTTTGAACACAGTAACTTGCTTCTAAATATTTTATGAATATATTCTAAAGATGTAAAACCCACACAGGAATTAATTGTACTTAGTAAATCTGTTAACAATGTATTTATTGTAACTCTGAAACCACTTTATATATTTGATTGGATAAAGCATATATGTAAATATTTAATATCAGGAACAAAGATTTTTTGCAAGGATTTTTCAAGACAATAGGGATATTCATGTAACATTTAAAAGGTTCTTAAAATCTATTATATTAAATTTAAATATGAATTTTCAGCATAACCTCATGATACAATATAAAGATACAAATATAAATACAGATTATTTAGCTCTGTCTGCTGGGCAGCGCTCAGATGCAATGTCACCCCACTACCACCTGGTACACAGACCTTTTGCCCCCAAAGATTGAGGATCCTTGGAGAAATGTTGGAAAAGAAAAACATAAGTTTGGGACATCTTGTGGCAGAAAGTAAGAAAATGCTCAAATACAAATGAGATCATGCCAAAAAGACATGGAGGCAAGTTTGAGTCTTCTACTAGTCAAATTTTTGACAGTTTGAACATTTAAAAAAATGAGATTATATGTGATTCCAATATGTTTGATTAAAAATACCCATATATCCACACTGATATTTAAAAGAGAAAAAAGAGGTAATGAAGTGAAGGAATCAGAGAATCACTATTTCATAAGCATTAGCATTATAATTTGGGGAAGAGAAGTTAAAACAGCTAGTTAGTATTCAATCCTGTCTTGATAATAACTAGATTTTCTGATAAGTAGACTAATGCTACTTGCTAGGAGGAGAGTTTTTTTCTGTGGAATGCTCTTATCAAAATGTCCCTAAAGGATTGCTGATGATAAACAAAATGAGAATCTATGGAATTAGGAAGCATAGCTTTCTGGAAAATGTCATGTAAGATCTGTAACCATCTGGATATGAAATGCTGTTTTAAGACCTAAATATTCTCACCATGTAAGGTGACTCACAAATTTGACTTAGACTTCATCTCTAATCCTGTGTTAGAGACATATGCCTACTATGAGAGAAAATGTCCCAAGGATATTGCTAAACCACTTTCTGCTTTATCTGTATTAACCTCTTAAATGATTGTATCCTTGAAGTTATTAAGCTTGAGACTTCATTATCCTTTGTGTTAGGTCATAAATGATCCTGTTTCATTCATAAATGGGAATTAAACCATTGGGTGAAAAGTTGCTTAGGAACTAGAAAGTCACATGGACTCAAAATACCACAACACAGATTTCTTACTTATTTTTTTTTAAAGATTTTATTTATTTATTTGACAGAGATCACAAGTATGAAGAGAGGCACGCAGAGAGAGAGGGGGAAGCAGGCTCCCTGCTGAGCGGAGAGCCCAATTTAGGGCTCGATCCCAGGACCCTGAAATCATGACCTGAGCCAAAAGCAGAAGCTTAACCCACTGAGACACCCAGGCACCACACAGATTTCTTACTTATAATGTGAATAAGGTACCTTTAAAAATGGTGGAATCTGTGAGGCAGTTTGTCCATTATGTGCAATAAGTTCAATAAGAATTATGTTTGCAAAGATGTTTAAACTGAATATATACAAACTTCTGGACTGAACATCCAGTTAAAAAGAAATATATCAGCATCATAAAGACCACCATGAAGAAACAATTGACAGATACAGATTGTGAGACATTCTACAAGAAGACTGACTCAGTTTTTTAAAAAAATGGTCAATGTCACAAACAACATTGTTCTTAATTTTAAAAGACTAAAGAGAACTAACATTTATATTATATAAAACAAAAATATTTATAAACATAAGGAATATATGCAATTGACCTAGTTCATATTTATTTTCTCTAGAACCTTCTCAAGGATGTGTCAGGAATTCAATACATATTTAATGAATTGATCTGTCTGTAAGTAAAGGGGTATATTCTTAACCATTCAATATGCAGCCTTAAGTAGAGGCAAAGGGGAAAGATACAGGTGATGACTAGTATTTGGACTCGTCTGTTAGAAAATTACATCAAAATAATAAAGCAATTCCCAGTTGTCATTGGATAATAACAACTGCTTTTCAGGAAGTAATAAAGGACCTTGGCTTATAACTTAATGTTAAAAGGTTAATATTGCATTGCTAAAATGACCTTTTAAAACATATAGTTCTTTATTAAAGAACTACAAGCACTTCACTGTAAAAATTTGTAAGACTTTATAAACATTTTGTAAATAGAATCTATACTACAGTAAAAAAAAAAAAAAAACCCTAAAACAATTATTGACAGGCAATACTGAAAAATTTGGCACTTAATGGAAAGTATAAATCACTGGCTTAAAAAGAAATTTTAGATTTGAGAAGAAAGAGCATTACTATTATGCAGCTTGCAAACACCTCACAAGCACTTATGGCACAGCTAGTGGAGGCTCTCTTGTTATATTTATGTGACTTTTAATGTGCCTCCATAAGTTTGTTATAAAACCACCTGAACATTGTCAAGAATAAAGGTAAATGCCATATTCCAAACTGATGCCACTGACTGCTCCATCAACCTTTTTGTGTATTTTATAACTAGATCCAGTTTTTCTAAATAATTTTTCAATTTAGTACGTCATATAAGACCTTGACACCACTTTGATGTAGAAAGTCACTAAAGTTTATCTATAAAAAACATGAGATGCCTTATCAAACTACATAAAATATCTCCTTAATATCTTATAAGTTATTTATTCAGTATGTGTAACAGTATATAGCAAAAAGGAAAATTATTTTATTTTACCCTTCTCAGAATTCCTGTTCATGGCTAGTGTTTATCAAAGCAGCATTTGAATGCCACCACAGATTTTTGCTACCTCCTCATTTTCAGTAGGAGGATATATCTAGTTCTTAACATCTGCAAAGTTTTAACAGAGACCAACATTTTTATCTATATTGGATCCTTGTTCCCAATGGGCACATAGGACTCTGAATTTCCAGAGACTTTAAGCCATATAATCCTGCAGGAGGAGTTAATGTTGATTGTCTCTGGACCCTTAGAAGCAAGTCTTTATCATGTGTCGTTAATGTGGACAACTGTGTAACCCTGTCTGGGAGACAGTCATCCTGCAAAACTAGCAAATTTTAAAAATAGCTGGAAATTACAACCATTTTGAATAACTTTTTGACAGTGGCTACTAAAAAATATGCTCCTATCCTACAACTCAGAAATTCTAGCCCTAGTTATATACTCAAGGTAATTGAATATATATGTCTACCAGAGAATATATATAAGAAAGTTTATAATAGCTTTATTCCACATTGTCCAGATTGAAAACAATGCAATTGCCTATCTACAGCAAAATGGTTACTTAAATTGTGATACATTCATAGAGCTGAACATTATGCGCCAACAAAAAAAGAGCAATTCCTGCTACTTGCAAATCATGGATGAAACTTACAGTCATAATGATGAACAAAAGAAGGCACACAAATATTGCATCTGTATGATTCCATTTATAAGAAATTAAAGAGACAAAACTAATCTATAAGGAAAGAAATCAGAAATAGTTGTTTTCGGAGCACCTGGTGGCTCAGTCAGCTAAGCATCTGACTTCAGCTCAGATCATATTCCTAGGGTTCTGGGATGGAGCCCACATCAGGTTTCCTGCTCAGCGGGGAGCCTGCTTCTCCCTCTCCTTCTGCTCTCCCTGCCTTCCACTGTCGCTCACTCTTTCTCTCACACTGTTTCCCTCTCTCAAATAAATAAATGAAATCTTTAAAAACAAACAGAAAGAAATAGTTGTTTTCTCTGGGACCTATGTTGGAAATGGGCACAATAGATCCTTCTAGGTATGTTGGGAAGTAATTATACATCACACTGAGTTATATACTTTGTGTCCTTCAGATTTTTTATAACTTGATTTAAAAAAAATAGAAATAGAATGGACTAGGATTTGGAACTGGGAATTCTTTGTTAACCAAGAATCATCAAAAATTGTCACATTAAAGAAAAATCAATAAACCATTTACATATTTGTTTAAATTTTTAAGAAAAAACTCATATAAAAATATTTCAAAATTGATTCTTTATGCCTGTTATTGTTTTACCAAAGTATACATCTATAGAAGTTAGCTTTACTCTTTGGATGAAATCTGAGAAAATATGTTGTAAAACTGGATTAAGTTCCACTTAGCTCAACAATACATAGAGAACATTGATTCTAGAGCAGAAGATAAAGAAAATTTAAGGAGTACCTGGGTAACTCAGTCAGTTAAGTGTCCAGCTTTTGATTTTGGCTCAGGTCATGATCTCAAGGTTGTAGGACTGAACCCCATGTAGGTGTCTATGCTCAACAGTCAGTTAGCTTGAAATTCTTTCCCTTTGCCCCTTCCCCTCAACTCCCCAGTCATGTGTTTGCTCTCTCATTCTCTCAAATAAATAAACAAATCTTTAAAAAAAAAAAAAAGAAAGGAAATTGAAACTTATAATTCATTGAATGAATAATCTCACTTTTCATCTTCTAAAACTGTAATTTTGACAATGACAATAGGTTCTGTTCTGGATAGAAGAGTTTGGAATAATTAATTCACTGAGTAATGTCTTCTTCAATTTAGTGTGTTCTTAGTCTTAGGTGAAACTCATCATATCTATTAGGAAATACTTGCTGTTTTGGATGTCTTTTGAGAAGCACAAAGTCACCAGTGCTGGAAGAATGACTTTCTGATGCAAAGCTCTTCAGGTCCAAGTGCTGTCCTTCTACTCAAGGGATCACTGGAGGAATATATATTATTAGCTTATAGCATAATTTGATCGTCAGTGTTTTCCCAGAGGGGATGGGAGGAGACTGCCTATGCTTAGTCTTCTGAAACTCTTTGATTCTAACCTGCATTAATGGAAAGAGTCTTCTCAGTGCTTATATTGAACCTATTTTTATGAGTCTTATAAAAATCCAGTATCAATTCCTTATGCGAGCATCTTTATTTTAAAGACAAAGAGATCAACTCAAAGTATTATTATCTGCAACATGAACTCTAAGAAACATGCACATCATCACTTATGAATTTCTTGACAAAATCATGAGCTGAGAATGAAATTAATTTGTTCCTGGTGCTGTAGCAGTAACTCTTGTTCCCTTTGCCTTTATAATCTACTCTAAGAGCAAGACTAGGTCTTATCAAACAAATATTCTGCATAAAATATTATCAAGAAAACATCTGAAATATTATTGTATAATTACTTTGGCATTTTATTTGAACTTTGTTTTATACAGTAAATCAATCACTTTACTGGTTGAAGTTCACAAAGGTAGAATTTCCTTTTCTCATTTCTATTATTTTTTAATTTATTTTTGCTGCTAGAAAAAGAGAGGTTTCTGGAGGGAGACACTAAATCAAGCTGTTAGCTCTGCTCCATTATTTTATACACTTCAGGTTGTAACTGAAAATACCTATATAGCAATTTATAGGGTAGCACTAAATAACTTTAGACTCAATGTGTTTCTTCAAGTATGAACAAAGTATTCATACACAGTTTGTATTTAATAGTCATGCAGAAGCACAATAAAAGGTGAGAGAGGGCTAAGACCTACAGTTTTTAGGACTTGTACTGAAAGTTTTAATAATGACACAAATGTTCTACTAAACACATAGCTTTTTATGGCCCAATTTTTCTGGAAGTTGTATTGATCAAAAGTATTTTGGCAGCTGAAACTGAATGACAGAATAATATCCAAGTTCTTACACGCAGCCAAATAATGTACTAGTGTAGTAAATGAAAAGCAAGACAAAGAACCCCTAGGAGAGCACATAAAATACAGTGTTACAGAATATTAACTCCACTGCACATAGCCAGTAGCATATGAGCAATATTAAAACAGAGAGTTTGAAGCTACAAACTGCAAAGCATTAATTCATTTCCTACTAATGTTTGCCCAAGGGACAACTCCAGGGTCTGATGAAGATTTATTTTTATAATGTTATTTCCTCCCTAACTGGTCTTCTTTCTTGGTCCAAATTGCATAAAGAAGGAAAAGAGAATGCCTGTGAAGAGTATTTTTGAGGAAATAGGCACTTTGCAGATTCCTTCTAAAGACAATGATCCAAATTAGTTTCATGATTTTAAAATGGTCTATGAATTAACACGATTGTAAGATATGATGTAAATGAAACCAATGAGCATATATATTTTTTAAATACATGATTGAAAATTTTTGAGTTCATGCTGGCATTTGATTAATTCTATAAATCCATTGTAACTGTGGAAGTTGGTAGTATAAATAAAACCACAGTGTTTTATTTATAAAACACTGTGTACAAGAGCAATTTATGTCACCCAAACATTTTTTAAACATCATGGCATACTGAATTTATGAAGTTAATGTACTCATTTTATAGGAAAGCATATTCTCATGGGGGTCAACAGGGGAGTATTTTATCATTGTGTATAAATGGAAATGGATGATCTATATTATGATTTACTGTATAGGTTGTTTAAAATGTTTTAAACATTTTAACTCAAATTCCAACCCTATTTCCAACTGCAGCCTTCCTTGTTGCCAAAATAAGTACTAGGCTCTCTGAAAATAGAGTAGAATGAGGCCTATTTGGAAAAGTTATGTGTTGATACTTAATGTGAATTTCACTATCCATTGTTCAGCTCTCATTCACAGTTCTAATTTCCATATGGCCTTTGTAAGGTCCAATAAGTCTGAATTTCATATGGTAAATGACAGTTTTTAAAAGCACCACCCGAATATATTTGTAAATCTTTATTTAAAATTATTGATACCATATTAGTGAAAATTTAAGTTAGACTTATAGCAAACAGGCTATATAGTGACATGACACTGTTAATTGTGTTGCACATATATTTTTATAAATTAATTAATTAACATATCTATTACACATGGAATGATACCTTTAGTTTTCTAAGATAGTAATGAAATCTTTAAAATGAACCTTCTAGTACTTCTGTAGTGTTAAATTACCATTATTTAGAATTTATGATAATTTAATCCAGACTGCAAAAGTTTTCCTTTGAATTATTCATGTAGTGATAAAACTAAAAAAGTAGAACATACAGAAAAATAGCATGACTGCTTAGTGAATGAGAATGAATGCATTATTGTGAAGATTTTAGCTTGGTTTTTTTAGTAGTATCCATTATGAGTGATTATCTGTTTTCTACATCACAACAAAATGAATTTCAGATGTGTAATATTTAGCGTTTAGAACATTATGAGTGATTATCTGTTTTCTACATCACAACAAAATGAATTTCAGATGTGTAATATTTAGCGTTTAGAACATTGCTTCCTATTTTCTACCTGTTCTTGAAAGAAGTAAAGCACATTTTTACTATCTTAATTTGAATTATCCTTATAATTAGTGATATTTTATTGCATATAAAAAATCTAATATACTGGAATCAATAAGTCTGTTTTATATAATTCAAATTTTATATTTAGCATAATTTAATATATGTACAAACATATATATATGAAAATAATAAAATGCCCATAGAAATTCTGGAAAATCAAAAAAAATTCAGTGTTAATTTTCAGAAGATAAAAGCAAGGTAAAACTTTTGATAATGAATATGATGAAATAATCTGTTTAACGTTTATTGTGTACTACTTAAATCTTACATAATTATATTTCACATCACAAGTGTGACTTAATCGAATGTACATAGTATCTAGTGCATGTGTTGACTATCTTTTTTTTTTAAGATTTTATTTATTTATTTGACAGACAGAGATCACAAGTAGGCAGAGAGGCAGGCAGAAAGAGAGGGACAAGCAGGCTCCCTGCTGAGCAGAGAGCCCCATGCGGGGCTCGATCCCAGGACTCTGGGATCATGACCTGAGCCGAAGGCAGAGGCTTTAACCCACTGACCCACCCATGCACCCCCATGTATTGACTGTCTTGCTAGACTCTCATTCAATACAGTACATTCACCAATTTTAAGTATGTTTTCACATTGAAACAGCAGAGGGAAAAGAAGAGAGAATCCCAAGCAGGCTCCATGCCCAGCACAGAGCCCAAGGCAGGGCTCAGTCTCACAACACTGAGATCATGACTTGAGCCGAAGTCAAGAATTGGACTTAACTGATTGAGCCACCCAGGTGTCCCTGCACACTGATTTTTAATGTAGACTCCTGAAAACTGCAAAAAAAAAATAAAATAAAATACAGGGCAAATAGTGCGTGCTACATGTTTTTCTGTTCTGTACCATTTTTTTTCCTTTTAGATTATTAGCTTGCCATGTCTGTGTGATGAGATATTTCACTACTTTCTTTCCCTAACCACCCATTAGAAGTGCCTTGGGAATTTTAAATATATCAGTGTCTGGTCTTCTAAATTCTTGACTAAATTGATATGGGGCTTGAGCCAGGCATGGTCACTTTAAAAAATAATTCCTAGGGGTACCTGAGTGGCTCATTCAGTTAAGTGTCTGACTCTTGTTATTCAGCTCAGGTCTTGATTTCAGTGTGGTAAGTTCATGCCCAGCACTGAGCTTCACACTGGGCATGGAGCCTACTTTAAAATAATAGTAATAATACTAATATAATAATAATATAATTCCTAAACTGATGCTATATGCAAGGCAGAATTGAAAAACTTCTGGGATTGGGATAAACTGAGTGGTCCCTTCCTAAAAAAAAGAAAATACTCATTTTTCAAAATCTTTACCACAAAACAAATAAAAATGAAGAGAAGACCTTACAGGTCCCATGCTTTAGTCCTTTACCTTTAAATGTTGTTATCAACTGTTTTTTCCTTACTTCCCACAGCTGCTGCTTTCCTTAAATTCCATCTACAGCTGGCAGTAATTCAATTAAGCATATCTTGGCATCACATATAATACAACTAGTTAAGAATTAAGCCTTTTTAGGATGTAAAGCATGCAATTTACCAATTTGGAGTTGCCCACATTAAATACCATACTCTCAATTTTTATAATCAACATAGGGTCCAACTGGCGATTTTACCTTTAAATGAAACTTTCAAAATGAAATAAAGGGATTTTTTTTAAAGAGCAACCAATACTGTGAAGTTACTATATCAGTCTAATATATAATGAGCTGAGACAAATTACATATAGGAGCACTGACTTCTATATTATGATTTCAACTTTCTGATAATTGTGGATCTAGTGAATAAATGAATGAATGTCACTTCTTATATCTTATTACAAACCATGATAAAAATATGAGTATACATATATTAACAGCTTTCTGCTTTTACCAGGCTCTGTTTTTAGACATGGGACATAAATTATTTTAATTTATAAAATAATTTTCTATGTAATTATATGTAAATATACAATAATAAACAATATAATATTATTTAACCCATATTATACTGTGTGTGTTGTACACACACACACTTTTTATGGCATATGGACTCCAAATTTGAAGAATTAAACAAAACTTAGTAGGAAAGCCAATTTGGAAAATTGATGCTACTTCCTATAAAAGACACATGTTGCACTGATTAACCTAGAACAAATTCTGATCAAGTAGCCAAAAAAAGTGTGTAGTACGTATGATATTTCAGTTTCCACAGTGCTGCTTTTGCTATAAGTATGCCTGCCACTCTATAACGTTCTAACCTCACCAGAATCTGTGTTTTCTAAATTAATGAATGGCCCTTCTCTCACCTGGTTGCTTCAGCCAGAAACCAGGGTCGCCCTCAACTTTGTATCTTTCAACTTACATCACATCAATCACCATATCTTGTTGACCTTATTTCCTTGACTCTGAATCTTTCACTTTTATCACTTCAACATTATTACCCTTGTATAAGCTACCACTATGCCTTATGTGATTTCAAAAAAATTACCTTATTCAAAGGAATTGTACTTGCTTTAATTATAACTTACCTGCTAAGTTATTCAAATATATATATATATAAAATATGTGTATTTTATATATATAAAAATACATATATAAATAAAAATATATATAAAGAAATTGTTCTTGCCTTAATTATAACTTACCTGCTAACGTATTCAAATATATATACTTATATATATATATTTAAATATATATTAAAAATACATATATTATATATATATAATTTAAAAACTTCCTCAGAGTTTTAACCATGGTTTGACAGATACTTCAACCTCTTCTTAATTTCTGTGGTGTCTCAAGATATGAATGAAGGAGAAGGAATTAGGAACCTAGGCTGGGTTTGTATCTCAGGATATATTGTTAGGAAAGATTTCAGAAATATTAGTGATGACTCTGGTGTCTTTGCTGAGGGTCACATTGAGCTGTGAGCTGCTTCACAGGTGTCTTTAGAAGTCAGCACCATAGCAGAAGTCAAGACCAAAATCAAGAACTACAGACTGCCCCATTTGACAGCTGCTTTCCAAACTAGAACCAGACCAGGAACTGCTGGCAGAACTACCTGGACTTCCATTGCTGTGAGAAGGCAATGCTGCTAAAGGATGCGATATCTCCATGTACAAACAGTACTGGCATGTGTGCTGGGAAGATCTGAACTGGCTCTACCCACCTCTCCTTTGTCCTCCATTCTTCTCCCAGGGTGGTGAAGGGGGACCTATGTACATAGTGATCCCCACCTCAGGATCCTGAATCATAGTTGAACTCATTATAAATACTCATTGGAAACATGTAAAAGAGAAAAGAAATATTGGTGGAGATGAGAGAGGAAATAGCAACAGGAAATAAACACAAATGTGAATGTGGAAGGCATATATTAAGGATAATTTCATTGCATATAAAAGAAAATTCAATTGATAATGCTTATACTTGGAATGCAGTTTGATCATGTAATAAGTCTGGAGAAAAGACTGCTAGCTTAATAGCTTAGTGACATCAGAGAACTGGGCCAACATCTAAACTCATATGAATCACACCAACTTATATTGTTTTAGCCTTTATAATAAACACTTATTTATATTATGCTTACTGTGTGCCACATACTCTTCTACTACTGCACATATATACATATGGGTACATATGTATATACTATACATACTTATACTGTATATTTATTATATAGAGAGAAAATTTTTCCTGATTAGTAATGTGAGTTGATGTGCTTAAGAATCAAATGGAGTTTTTTAGGGGCACCTGGGTGGCTCAGTGGGTTAAGCTGCTGCCTTCGGCTCAGGTCATGATCCCAGGGTCCTGGGATCGAGCCCCACATTGGGCTTTCTGCTCGGCGGGGAGCCTGCTTTCCTTCCTCTCTCTGTCTGCCTCTCTGCCTACTTGTGATCTCTGTCTGTCAAATAAATAAATAAAATCTTTAAAAAAAAAAAAAAAGAATCAAATGGAGTTTTTTAAAGACTTATTTAATTTATTTTTTTAAGATTTTATTTATTTATTTGACAGAGGAAGAGAGAGATCACAAGTAGGAAGAGAGGCAGGCAGAGAGAGAGGGGAAGCAGCGTCCCTGCTGAGCAGAGAGCTCGATGCAGGGCTCGATCCCAGGACCCCAAGATCATGACCTGAGCTAAAGGCAGAGGCTTAACCCACTGAGCCACCCAGGCACCCCAAGATTTCTTTCTTTCTTTATTTGACAGAGAGAGACAGCGAGAGAGGGAACACAAGCAGGGGGAGCGGGAGAGGAAGAAACAGGCTCCTCGCTGATTGGGGAGGCTAATGCGGGCTCGATCCCAGGACTCTTGGATCATGACCTGAGCCAAAGGCAGATGCCTAATGACTGAGCCACCCAGGCACCCCTCAAATGGAATTCTTGATTAAAAATACAAATATCCATCTTTGAATGACCCATTGAACCAGATGGATTTAACAGATATATTCAGAACATTCCATCCTAAAACAGCAGAATACACATTCTTTTAAAGTGCACATGGGGAGCACCTGAGTGGCTCAGTGGGTTAAAGCCTCTGCCTTCGGCTCAGGTCATGATCTCAGGGTCCTGGGATCAAGCCCCTCATGGGGCTCTCTGCTCAGTGGGGAGCCTGCTTCCCTTCCTCTCTCTCTCTCTACCTGCCTCTCTGCCTACTTGTGATCTCTGTCTCTCTAATAAATAAATAAAATCTTAAAAAAAATAAAGTGCACATGGAATATTCTCCAGAATAGAGCACATATTAGGCCACAAAACAACCTAAACAAATTTAAGAAGATCAAAGTCATATCATGCATCTTTTCTCATCACAACACTATGAAAATAGATGTCAACCACAAGAAAAAATCTGGAAGGAACACAAATACATGGAGGTTAAATAACATACTACCAAACAATAAATGGGTCAACCAGGAAATAAAAGAAGAAATAAAAAAACTACATGGAAACAAGTGAAATTGAAAACACAACTGTTCAAAACCTTTGGGACACAGCAAAAGTGGTTCTAATAATGAAGTTTACAGCAATACAGACCTATCTCAAGAAGCAAGAAAAATCTCAGACAACCTAACCTTGCACCAAAAGGAGTTAGAAAAAGAAAAACAAACAAAACCTAAAACCAGCAAAACAAAGGAAATAATAAAAATTAGAGCATAAATAAATGACATAGAAACTAAAAAAACAACAAAACAAATCAATGAAACCAGGAGCTGATACTTTGAAAAAAATCAATAAAACTGATAAACTCTAGCCAGACTTATCAAGAAGAACCAAATAAAATCACAAATGAGAGAGGGGAAATAACAACCAACACCACATAAACACAATTATAGGAGAGTTTTTTGAAAAACTGTATTCCAACAAATTGGACAACCTAGAAGAAATTGCTTGTTCCTAGAAATATCTAACCTACCAAAACTGAAACAGGAAGAAATAGAAACTTGAACAGACAGCTTATCAGCCAAGAAATTGAATCAGTAATCAAAAAACTCCCAACAAGCAAATGTCCATAGCCAGATGGCTTCACAGAGTGAATTCTACCAAACATTTAAAGAACAGTTAATATCTATTCTTCTGAAACTATTCCAAAAAATATAAAAAGAAGGAATACTTCCAAATTCATTCTTTGAGGCCAGGATTACTCTGATACAGATAGACACCATAAAAAAAAAAAAAAAAAGAGAGAGAGAGAGCGAGAGAGAAAGAGAGAAAACTACAGGCCAATATCTCTGATGAACATAGATGCACAAATCTCAACAAAATATTAGCAAACTCATATAATAATACATTAAAAAATCATTCACCATAATCAGGTGGGATTTATTCCTGGGTTGCAAGGGTGGCTCAATATTCAGAAATCAATCAACATGATACATCACATCAATAAAAGAAAGAATAAGAACCATATGATCATTTCAATAGATGTAGAAAAAGCATTTGGCAAAGTACAACATCCATTCATGCTAAAAACACTCTACAAAGTAAGAATATAGGAAATATACCCCAACATAATAAAAGCCATAAAGGAAAAACCCACAGCTAACATCATCCTCAATGAGGAAAATCTGAGAGCCTCTCCCCTAAGGTCAGGATCAGGACAGGGATGTCCACTCTTGCCACTTTTATTCAACATAGTACTGGAAATCATAGTCACAACAATCAGACAACAAAAAGAAATAAAGACATCCAAATCAGTAAGGAAGAAGTAAAACTTTCACTATTTGCAGATGACATGATACTCTATATAGAAAACCTTAAAGACTCCACCCAAAAACTGGTAGAACTGATAAATAAATTTAGTAACATTGCTGATACAAAATCAATGTGCATAAATCTGTTGTGTTTCTATACACCAATAATGAAACAGCAGAAAGAGAAATTAAGACAACAGTTCCACTTATAATTGCACCAAAAATAAGAAACCTAGGAATAAAACTAAGCAAAGAGATGAAAGACCTATACTCGAGAACTATAAAACACTGATGAAAGAAATCAAAGATAACAAAAAGAAATGGAATAACATTCCTTACTCTTGGATTGGAAAAAATATATATATTGTTAAAATGTCTATAGTAGGGGCGCCTGGGTGGCTCAGTGGGTTAAGCCTCTGCCTTTGGCTCAGTCATAATCTCTGGGTCCTGGGATGGGGCCCTGCATCGGGCTCTCTGCTCAGCGGGGAGCCTACTTCCCCCTCTCTCTCTGCCTGCCTCTCTACCTACTTGTGATCTTTCTCTCTGTCAAATAAATAAATAAATCTTTGAAAAAATGTCTATACTACCCAAAGCAATATACACATTAAAGCAATCCCTATAAAAATTACCACAGCAGTTTTCACAGAACTAGAATAAATAATCCTAAAATTAACACAAAAGACCCTAAATACCCAAAGGAATCTTAAAAAAAGGAAAGCAAAGCTGGAGGCATCACAATTCTGGATTTCAAGTTATACTGGAAAGATGTAGTACTCAAAACAGTATGGTCCTGGCAAAAAAAATAGACACATATGTCAATATAACAGAATAGAAAATAGCCAAGATATGGAAGCAGTCCAAGGGACCATTGATTGAGGAATGGATAAAGAACGAATGGATAAATTCAGCCATAAAAAAGAATGAAATATTGCCATTCGCAACAAAATGAATGGCGCTAGAGCATATAATACTAAGTGAAATAAGTCAGTCAGAGAAAGACAAATACCATATAATTTCACTTATATGTGGAATTTAAGAAACAAAACAAATAAGCAAAGGGTAAAAAAAAAGAATAGACAAACCAACAAACGGACTCAACTATAGAGAATAAACTGATGGTTACCAGAGGGGAGATGGAAAAGGGAATGAGTGAAATAGGTGATGGGGATTAAGGAGTAAACTTGTCATGAGAATCACCATGTGATTCAAATAAAAACCTAAAAAATGTCTTTATTTAAAAAATTTAAAAATACAAATACCCAGAAGGCACAATTTAAGATTCCAGATCAACAGAGTGTAATGTGAGGGAACACCTATATTTTTTTAAAAGAAGCTGATTTTGATACAAAATGACATTTGATAACCACTATGTGAACTATCTACTAGGTCATATTTCCACAGGATAATTGAGGAAATATAAGAGCTGAAAATAAGAATTTCGTTTTTCTTCAGTGGCCTCTGATCCATGGGGCAAGATTGTTTAGGTATTTTATTATTTTAATAGTAGTCTTGCAGTTTTAAAGATGATGAAAAATTACAACAGATGAAAAAAGTTAATATATATGGAACATTATAGACTTCAATCAAAGTGAGAGAAACATAATAATTACATACCTTTCATGAAGGGAGGGATAGTTGAAATTTTTCTTATAACCTTTAAAATATCAAATTAACCATAATAATAAAATGTTTACCTTCTTTTATTCACCACCAGCAAAGGTGTATATATATATATATATATATATATATATATGTGTGTGTGTGTGTGTGTGTGTGTATAATATATTTGAATTCTAATGAGGTCCATTAATAGTGAATAAGATGTAATAATGAATGTTCAGATTGTTAGTAAAGGTTACAGAAGTACACTGTACTTTATATGTATTTAGTATAAAGCTCCAAAGTTAAAAAATTAAAGTATCCTAAGTGTATAATTATTATACTTTAGTACTTCAGAGTATTCCTTGTTCCTTCTGGGCAGTGGGCAAGACTATTCAAATGGTATCTTATTTTTGATGGAATAGGTTGATGAATATGTTCTCATGCAACACTCGATTTTTAACGCCTCTTCTTATAACACTACTGTAAACTGCTCTCCCCATAGTCAAATAAGCTTCCATGAAGCTTATTTCAAAGTTATTTTTTATGTCATCACTCTTGACCTATCAACAGCATTGCCATACTTGCTCACTTCTACATCTTTAAAAGGTGTTCTTCACTTGATTGCCAGGACATCTTCTCTTGGTTTTCCTCCTAGTCACTGCAAATTCTTTTTCATTTGTCTATATTGATTACTCTTCTTCTCTGAATTTTTTAAATAGCAAAATTTCCAAGTTGTAATTCTTGAATCTTTTCTCTTTCCTATTTTCATTCTCTAGAAACCTTATCTAGACCTTGGGCTTAACTAGTATCTATATGTTCAAAACATCTAAATTTACATCTCCATTTTACACTTACTTCCTAAATCCTAACTCATATCTCATATAACCAATTGTTTATTCAATGTCACAATTTGGATATCAAATAAATGAACCAAAACGGAAGTCTTGATCTTCCTCCCGAAAGCTTATCTTTTTTTTTTTAAATTTTGCTTTTTTTCAGGGTTCCAAAATTCATTGTTGATGCACCACACCCAGCCCTCCATGCAATACATGCCCTTCATAATACCTACCACCAGGCTTAACCAACCCCCACCCCCAAAACCCTCATTTTGTTTCTCAGAGTCCACAGTCTCTCATGGTTTGTCTCCCCCTCTGATTTTCCCCCCACTCACTTCTCTTCTCCATCTCCCAATGTCTTCCATGTTATTCCTAATGCTCCACAAGTAAGTGGAACCATATGATAATTGACTGTCTCTGCTTGTCTTATTTCATTCAGCATAATCACTTCCAGTACCATCCATGTTGAAACAAAAGTTGGGTATTCATCCTTTCTGATGGAGACATAATACTCATTGTATATTTGGACCATATCTTCTTTATCCATTTGTCTGTTGAAGGGCATCTTGGTTCTTTCCACAGTTTGGCAACTTGTAGCCATTGCTGCTATGAACATTGGGGTATAGATGGCCCTTCTTTTCACTACATCTTTATCTATGGAGTAAATACCCAGTAGTGCAATTGCAGGGTCCTAGGGTAGCTCTATTTTTAATTTCTTAAGGAATCTCCACACTGTTTTCCAAAATGGTTGCACCAACTTGCATTCTCACCAATAGTGTAAGAGGGTTCCCCTTTCTCCACATCCCCTCCAACACTTGTCGTTTACTGTCTCGTTAATTTTGGTCATTCTAATTGGTGTAAGGTGGTATCTCAATGTGGTTTTGATTTGAATCTCCCTGATGGCTAAGGATGATGAACCTTTTGTTCTTTTTCGTTTTTTTTTTTTTAAGATTTTATTTATTTATTTGACAGACAAGTAGGCAAAGCGGCAGGCAGAGAGCGGGGGGAAGCAGGCTCCCCACCGAGCAGAGAGCCCGATGTGGGGCTCCATCCCAGAACCCTCAGATCATGACCTGAGCCAAAGGCAGAGACTTTAACCCACTGAGCCACCCAGGTGCCCTGATGAACATTTTTTTCATGTTTCCATTAGCCATTTGTATGTCTTCTCTGGAGAAGTGTCTGTTCATGACTTCTGCCCTTTTTTTTTTTTTTTTTAATTTCTTTTCATTGTAATAGTATTCATTGTTCTTGCACCACACCCAGTGCTCCATGCAATATGTGCCCTCCCTAATACCCACCACCTGGTTCCCCCAACCTCCCACCCCCCGCTCCTTCAAAACCCTCAAGTTATTTTTCAGAGTCCATAGTCTCTCATGATTCACCTCCACTTCCAATTTCCCTCAACTCCCTTCTCCTCTCCATCTCCCCATGTCCTCCATGTTATTTGTTATGCTCCACAAATAAGTGAAACACCTATTCTCCTGAAGCTGTTTCAAAAAATTGAAGCAGAAGGAAAACTTCCAGACTCTTTTTATGAAGCCAGCATTACCCTGATCCCCAAACCAAGCAAAGACACTACCAAAAAGGAGAATTTAGACCAACATCACTGATGAATATGGATGCTAAGATTCTCAACAAGATCCTAGCAAACAGGATCCAACAGAACATTAAAAAGATTATCCACCATGACCAGGTGGGATTCATCCCTGGGTTACAAGGATGGTTCAACATTTGCAAATCAATCAATGTGATAGAAAAAATCAATAAGAGAGAGAGAAGAACCACATGGTCCTCTCACTTGATGCAGAAAAAGCATTTGACAAAATCCAGCATCCGTTCCTGATTAAAACGCTTCAAAGTATAGGGATAGAGGGAACATTCCTGAACTTCATAAAATCTATCTATGAAAGACCCACAGCAAATATCATCCTCAATGGGGAAAAGCTTGCAGCCTTCCCGTTGAGAGATCAGGAACACGGCAAGGATGCCCACTCTCACCACTCTTGTTCAACATAGTATTAGAAGTCCTAGCAACAGCAATCAGAAAACAAAGAGAAATAAAAGTTATCCAAATTGGCAAGGAAGAAGTCAAACTCTCTCTCTTCGCAGATGACATGATTCTTTATATGGAAAACCCAAAAGACTCCACCCCCAAACTACTAGAACTCATACAGCAATTCAGTAACGTGGCAGGATGCAAAGTCAATGTACAGAAATCAGTGGCTTTCTTATACACTAACAATGAAAATACAGAAAGGGAAATTAGAGAATCGATTCCATTTACTATAGCACCAAGAACCATAAGATACCTGGGAATAAACCTAACCAAAGAGGTAAAGGATCTGTACTCGAGGAACCACAGAACACTCATGAAAGAAATTGAAGAAGACACAGAAAGATGGAAGACCATTCCATGCTCTTGGATCAGAAGAGTAAACATTTGTTAAAATGTCTATACTGCCTAGAGCAATCTATACTTTTAATGCCATTCCAATCAAAATTCCACCGGTATTTTTCAAAGAGCTGGAGCAAATAATCCTAAAATTTGTATGGAATCAGAAGAGACCCCGGATTGCTAAGGAAATGTTGAAAAACAAAAATAAAACTGGCGGCATCACATTATCTGATTTCAAGCTTTACTACAAAGCTGTGATCACCAAGACAGCATGGTACTGGCATAAAAACAGACACATAGACCAGTGGAAAAGAGTAGAGAGTCCAGATATGGACCCTCAACCCTATGGTCAAATAATCTTCGACAAAACAGGAAAAAATATCCAGTGGAAAAAAGACAGTCTCTTCAATAAATGGTGCTGGGAAAACTGGACAGCTGTGTGTAGAAGAATGAAACTCGGCCATTCTCTTACACCGTACACAAAGATAAACTCAAAATGGATAAAAGACCTCAGTGTGAAGCAGGAATCCATCAGAATCCTAGAGGAGAACATAGGCAGTAATCTCTTCGATTTCACCCACAGCAACTTCTTTCATGATATGTCTCCAAAGGCAAAGGAAACAAAAGCGAAAATGAACTTTTGGGACTTCATCAAGATCAAAAGCTTCTGCACAGCAAAGGAAACAGTCAACAAAATAAAGAGGCAACCCACGGAATGGGAGAAGATATTTGCCCATTTTTTGACGTGATTATCTGTTTTGTGTGTGTCGAGTTTGAGAGTTCTTTATAGATCTTGGATATCAGCCCTTTGTACTTTCATTTGCAAATATCTTCTCCCATTCTGTGGGTTGCCTCTTTGTTTTGTTGACTATTTCCTGAATAGACCAGTATCCAGTAACGAGATTGAAGCAGTGATCAAAAACCTCCCAAAAAACAAGAGCCCAGGACCTGACGGATTTCCTGGAGAATTCTACCAAATTTCAAAGAAGAAATAATATTTATACTCCTGAAGCTGTTTCAAAAAATTGAAGCAGAAGGAAAACTTCCAGACTCTTTTTATGAAGCCAGCATTACCCTGTTCCCCAAACCAGGCAAAGGCCCCACCAAAAAGGAAAATTTCAGACCAGTATCCCTGATGAATATGGATGCCAAGATTCTCAACAAGATCCTAGCTAATAGGATCCAACAGTACATTAAAAATATTATCCACCATGACCAGGTGGGATTTATCCATGGGATGCAAGGGTGATTCAACATTTGCAAATCAATCAATGTGATAGAACAAATCAATAAGAGAAGAGAGAAGAACAATGTGGCCCTCTCAATTGATGCAGAAAAAGCATTTGACAAGATACAGAATCTGTTCCTGATTCAAATGATTCAAAGTATAGGGATAGAGGAAACATTCAACTTCATAAAATCTATCCATGAAAGACCCACAGCAAATATCATCCTCAATGGGGAAAAGCTGATAGCCTTCCCCTGAGATCAGGAAAATGACAAGGATGCCCACTCTTGCCACTCTTGTTTAACATAGTACTAGAAGTCCTAGCAATAGCAATCAGACAACAAAAAGAAATAAAAGTCATTCAAATTGGCAATAAAGAAGTCAAACTCTCTCTCTTCACAGATGACATGATACTTTATACGGAAAACCCAAAAGACTCCACCCCCAAACTACTAGAACTCATAGAGCAATTCAGTAATGTGGCAGGATAGAAAATCAGTGTACAGAAATAAGTTGCTTTCTTATACACTAACAATGAAAATATAGAAAGGGAAATTAGAGAATATTGCATGGAGCACTGGGTGTGGTGCAAAAACAATGAATACTGTTATGCTGAAAAGAAATTTAAAAAAAAAAAAAAAAGATTCCATTTACTATAGCACCAAGAACCATAAGATACCTGGAAATAAACCTAACCAAAGAGGTGAAAAGATCTCTACTCAAAGAACTACATAACACTCATGAAAGAAATTGAAGAAGACACAAAAAGGTGGAAGAACATTCCATGCTCAAGGATCAGAAGAATAAACATTGTTAAAATGTCTATACTGCCTAGAGCAATCTATACTTTCAATGCCATCCCAATCAAAATTCCACCAGCATTTTTCAAAGAGCTGGAACAAACAATCCTGAAATGAGTATGGAACCAGAAGAGACCCCAAATTGCTAAGGAAATGTTGAAAAAGAAAAACAAAACTGAGGGCATCGCTTTGCCTGATTTCAAGCTTTACTACAAAGCTGTGATCACCAACACAGCATGGTACTGGCACAGAAAGAGACACATAGACCAGTGGAAAAGAGTAGAGAGCCCAGATATGGACTCTCAACTCTATGACCAAATATTCTTCAACAAAGCAGAAAAAAATATCAAGTGGAAAAAAAACAGTCTCTTCAATAAATGGTGCTGGGAAAATTGGACAGCTATGTGTACAAGAATGAAACTCGACCATTCTCCTACACCATACACAAAGATAAACTTGAGATGGATAAAGACCTCAATGTGAGGCAGGAATCTATGAAAATCCTCGAGGAGAACACAGGCAGTAACCTCTTCAACATTGACCATGGCAACTTCTTTCAAGATATGCCTCCAAAGGCAAAGGAAACAAAAGCAAAAATGAACTTTTGGGACTTCATCAAGATCAAAAGCTTCTGCACACAAAAGAAACAGTCACCAAAGCTTACCTTTTTATTCTTTTCTCATATCAAGATGGCAACTCTGTCTTTCCAGTTGCTCAAGCCTTATATATGGATGTCATTATCGACTCTGTCTTTTTTAAGTCAACCATGCCACATTCCATTTACATGCCACGTCCAATTCAGCCAATATTAGGTCTAGCTTAAAAATGTAATGAGAATTCTATTCATTTTGCTCACTGCCAACACTCTAATATGAACTGCCACCATATATCACTCTATTACTCCTAACAGATTTCATTGTTTTTGCCCTTGTCCATCTCTCAGCTTTTTAAAAACACTACACAGAAGATTTACTTTGAAAACAAGCCTAATAATTTCATTATTTAGAACACTTCAGTGGTTCCCATTTCTCTTCCTCCTAATCCTATATGATCTTCTTGTCTCCCCATCACTCATCCCACCTTAGCCATGCCAGCTATGTATTGCATACTTGCATACCCCAGACAGACTCTCCCGACCAAGGTAGCACCTTAGGGGTGTATAGGTTCTAACTAAAACACTTCTCTCAGATGCCTGCAATGCCAACTCACATCTCTCTCAGGTCTTTGCTCAAATCTCACCTTCTTAATGATGAAAATGATGACAATTCTACCTGGAAACATACCCTTACCTAACTTTTCCTCAACTTTGACAATCCCAGTATTTTTTATTTGTTTGTTTACTTTGTTTCTTTTTGCATAACTTTTATCACCTTCCTACATAGTGCATAATTTACTTATATATGATGTTTACTCCTTACACCGAGTATATTTCTGCTAAAACAAAAACTTTTGTTTGGTAGCTTGGGTTTATCCCTTATTTTGTAAATATTTAATTGTATGAACTTGGAAAACTCTTGACCTTTGTGGAAACTGATTTTCTCAGTTAAAACTGGAGATTCCACTGGCGCTCTCTAAGTCCCTTCCAACTGTGTCCAACTCTAAGTTGTTTTTTTTTTTTTTCCTTTTGGCAAAACTCAACTGCATTATAAATTTTAAAATTGGATTTTACTCAACAGAGAGTCTGTGAAATTGGCTGTTGGAAACACAAGTGTCCAGCGGTAGCGTTAATAATTAGTTGCTTCACTGAAACTGGATTACTTTTTATAAAAACCTCCCCCCTTCCCCCAGAGATGACTGCATTTTTCAGGGTAAGCTATCTTTTCAATTTAATGCGTTGTTAAAACCCAAGCAATTATAAAGGTTTTTTTTATTGTAATTAAATGCTTTATTTGGATTTAGAGTACAGGTACAGAATTGCTGTAAAGACTCTGCGTTGAATCAGGTGGGCTGCAGGATGAAAAACATTTAGTGTACAAATGAAGAAAGTTGTACAATACATGGATATAATTGTGAGGTGTAATTAAAAGATAAATTGAATTTCTAGTCATTGAATTAATTTATCTCATTTCGTGTGGAAAATAATAGTTTACCTAAAGATGTTACTTTAATTATCTAAGCAAGAGATTGGTTGAATGATATTCACACTTCTAATTTTGTGTGCAGAATCCTGTTTTTAGGTTACTTTCAGGAAAATGAAGAACATTTCTTTTTAATCCATAGAATATTATTCCTTTAAAGCTGTTAGCTGAAGGCTGAAATCTCATTTGGAACATGAGAAATGGGTGGCCATTTCTGCAGGTCTACTGCTCACTTCAGCAGCCTTCTCAAGAACCAGTGGCAGAATCAAATTATCAGGGGTCATGAAAAGCCTGCTTTGGGCAATGTGTATCATACTGGAAGCCCATCACTGATGCAGTCATAATTTTTATGAACATTACACATTCAGCCAATAGCTCAAGAGAATTTAAGAATTGAACAGTCCACCCACACCCCAAGCCATAGATTGCTGGCAATTCACAAGACTCTGGGGTCTCACTAAAAACTGACTTGTTAAAAATCACTGAATTCTAGTAATTTATTTAACTTTGAAAGCATTGTTGGCAGTTCTGTTCCACTTTAAGTATCTATTGTATTTGTAAGTTATTTTGTTCTGATGAAATATGACATATACATATACAGGTATAAATATTTACTTTGTGTAGAGTGCTCTTCATTATAATTCAAAATATTTATTTCTTGAATAATATTAATACAGTTAATTAATAATTAATACAGTTTGTATTAATAGTAATACAAATACTATTTTTATTTAATTCTTCATCAGTGTTTTATGGCAACTAGATTTTCACTTGAAAAATCCCTATAGGTTTGAATTATATTTTCATTCATTGCCCTTTGTAAGCTCATCCTAGAAAATATTTGTATATATGAAGCAATTGGAACATAGATAATTTTTGCTTTTGAAAAAAATGCAGCAAATTTGGATTGATTTATATATATGAATCCTAAATATAAAGATGGAATACATTTAAATATATTTAATATATAAGTGATGAGTCACTAAATTCTACTCCTGAAACTAATATTGCACTATATGTTAACTAGAATTTAAATAAAAATTTGAAAAAAGATACAGTTAAAAATTTACAAGTACAAGAAATTTTAAAAATACATTCAAACATTTTCCTTATCACTCAATGAATAGAAGCAAATTTATTTTTTTACTAAATTCATGGGTTTTTTTAAAACAATGAAATAGTTACTTCTTTTCATGTCAAAAAAAATGGCAATATTTATTATGACTTACCAGAAGAAAGATGAAAGAGGCATTAAATAAAAATATCTTTCATAATACATGTTAGTAAGATCGTATATATGACCAGAGCCAAGAGATGTTGTTATTTTTACTTAAGTATTACATAAATATTTGACTAAAGATATATATCTTTTCATTAGTTTTGTAAGTTCTCTAGAAGACCTATCATGACCAGTATATTTCACAAGTCACTGCCATCTATTAAAATTTGAAATGATTTTGCCAGTGCAGCTTATACCAAAAACTAATACATTTTTAACATGTCTCTTACATAGGGCAACCTTGACATTTTTTTTTTGCTTAATATTAATAACAGCAATTGCCTATGCTTGAATCCTATGGAACATAAGCCTACCTAGACAAGAAGGCTGGGACTAATTAAATACAAAGAGTTCAGCAACTCTTATAACACAGCTTATAGCATTGTCTGGAGTATCTGCAAAATATGCTTAATTTTATGTTAGAAAACATCAGAATGAGTGAAACAAAAATTAATGTAAAATACTAAAATGTAAAATGCATAAAGGGAATCAGGCAATTCTAAATGTGCTGGCTATGCATCTTCATTAACAATATAATTAATAATTGTCCCTTAATATAAAGTTTAGTTACACTCTCTGTAAAGAAGCATATTAGAAAAAAAATTCACCAAATATTAGCAGAATGAGTTTAGTCATGATCACTAATTATCTATAATAGAATTCTATGAACTCAATTTATGTTCAGAAATAGGTCTGTAAATACTGGAATCATGCAAATTAGTGTTCATATGGTCTGTAACCTCTTATTAATTCATAATTTTGAGATATTTTGTAAAGACAATTGAGGGCTTCTTAAAATATAAATATCATCAAAATTTAGTAATTACATAGTTAAAAGATCCAAATGTCCTGCATTAAGATTAATTTGACAAGATTATTATAGAGCTAATAATTTAATTGAGATAGGGGAAAATGTTGGCTAGTTATAGCAATCTCAGCTAGAAAATTATGTATATTTATTTGTTGAAAACATGATATTCAAAACAAAATATTCTGTCACTCTAATCTAGATTTTATTTGTAATCTCTGTCCACTAACTTTATTTGTGCTTCCTTTTGTATGTAATTATTACTGATGAGTACTGTCATTCACCATATTTGAATGTAGTTATTAATGTCAACATAATACAGGCCTCGTAAAGTGAATTTGGAAGTACATTTCTCTTTCTCTATTCTCTGGGAGAATTTATTAAAAAAATAGTATTATTTCTTCTCTATGTGTTGGGTCGGATTTAACTTTTCTTTGTGAGATGAATCTTAGTTACTAATTCAATTACTTATTGTAGATCCATTCACATGTCTTATTTTCTGCTTCTTTGGGAAAAAAGAGTATCAAGTCAAAGTAATGAGTAGATAAATATAGATTTTTATGATTTGTCCAAATTTATAAAGATGTATTGCTATCAATTTAATAGCAAGTTTCAAATAATCACTTTTTTGGTGCATTTCCAAAATATTCAGATCAGTATTCCTAGAAATAACTGTTTCAAATTCAGAGTTTACTGCTCTGTAGTATTTAATTAAATGATATAATTACAAGAGGTACAACTAGAATGAAAGGTTTTAATGACAAGCACAAATGAATTTTAGAGACTCACTGATGGGAGCATATAGACAACATTTACCAGAAGTTCTCTGCATTCTGAATATCAATGAATATCAATTTTAAGAGGGAATGAAGATCATGGTTTAATCTAGATTGGCATTTAGGCAGTGACTAATTAAGAGACTTCTATCATATTTATTATATCCCTAAAGTTAATCTTCTAAAAACGGAAATGAATTCACTTTCACCTACTACACTAGCCATTATTTCCATCATCTGGAAGCATTGGCTCCTCAACTTAAGAATCTGAAAGAAAAAAAAATATTATGTGCTCTATAGCTATTTATAAATATTACAAAAGATGTCGCATAATCATGGCACAGTTGCCATTTAGCACTTAGCCATTTATTCAAGAGTGGCAAGAAAATATCAGTGAAGTGGTAATTATGAATCTCTTAAAAGATGTTTTATCTAAAATATGCATTACCTGACATACATTTATGCATAAAATGCACTATAGTACAATATGCATGACAAATAAATTCTGCAGTGGCCATGCAGAGGGACTCCTTAACCTCTTCACAGCAGGGCATGTCTGTGCTATATTACTTCTCAGAGTAATAAGATACCATGGAGCTAAAAGAAAGCCTGATAGAAATTTCAGGGCTATGAAATTGACTGTGATCTTTTCCTCCACACAAAGCCTAACAAAACAAAAAATAATCATAGTGAGTTACTCTGTATTGACAATATTTGCATTTCAGCCCATCATATAGGACCCTCCTATAAAAGTTTTTGAACTCTGTGATGTTTTAAAGAAGCATTTAATAAGTGTTGTGGTCTAAAGTGTGACCTCCAAATTTATATGTTAAAGACTTAACACCCAATATGACAATTTTTGGAGCTGAGGACTCAAAGAGGTAAGTGAAGTTAAATGAGATCACAGGCATGAGACCCTAATTCAATATGATTGGTGTCTTTACAGAAAAAGTACAAAACACCATTGATGTACTGGCACACACAAAAAAAGTCCGTGTGAGGTCACAGCAAGAAGGTGACTATCCACAAACCAAGGAAAAAGACGCCTCAGGTGAGACCAAAACTGCCAACACCTTGATCTTGAACTTCCAGCCTCCAAAACTGTAAGAAAATATATTTCTCATAAGTCACCCAGACTGTGGTTTTTTGGTCAGAGTAGCCCTAGTAAACTAATGCAATAAGCTGAAAATAATGAAATAAGATTAAATAAGATGAAAACCAGTAATATCAGTTTAATAAAGTATACCCATGTCAACTTCTCTTTGTTACTGCTTTTAAAGAAAGGACTGTAGCTGAATAAAATTAAGTACTATGGTTTATGTACCTTAATTAATGTTCATCATGTTTCTGTCTTGAATTTATTTTTGAATAAGTTTATGTGATTCCTTATATAATTGTGCTCTGTATGGATTTCCACAAAGCAAGCTCCTCAAGAGTCCTTGTGATTTATTTACTTTTTTAAGATTTTATTTATTTATTTATTTGATAGAGTCACAGCAAGAGAGGGAACACAAGCAGGGGTAGTGGGTGAGGGAGAAGCAGGCTTCCCACTGAGCAGGTAGCCCAATGCAGGGCTTGATCGCAGGACCCTGGGATCATGACCCTAGCTGAAGGCAGATGCTTAATGACTGAGCCATCCAGGTGCCCCAAGAGTCCTTATGATTTATATTGAGAGTGAAAATAAATATTCTTTAGAGCAAAGAATCAAATTTAACATAAATAGGTCCTTTACTGATGGCTAGATAAGTAATGCTCTTTTATCTCACAATTTTATTGATAAGAAAACTTTATTTTGTTTATTTTATTGATAAGAAACTTTGACTATGGAGGATTTGTGGTTAATTGTGTAATGGTGTACTATTGGCCCTACTTATAAAAACTGAACAATAATGTCAACAGATCAATCTGTCCCCTGTGTGACACTATATTTCTTCTCTTTACAAAATGCCGATATTGAAATATTCTCATTCTCATGAATGTAATGAGAAATGGGAAATAATGAAAAAAAAAAAAAAACAAGGTAAAAGCTAGTGAGAATTAATAATTTCAGATTTAATTAAGCATAAATTTGTGTTGAAGAATGATGTTTGTTAGAACAATTTTAACCTTGGTCTAGAGCCCTATATTTAATGCTTATGATGGTTTTCATTTGTTAACATTAATATATGAAGTATCTAAGAAGTTGTACGTACGCAAATATACAGACTACACAAGCAATTTTATAGAATAATTTGTGAAACATGTTATCGGGTTACAGAACCAGGAAAGAGTTTTAAGATCTCCTGCTAGGTTGAGAGAATCAACAAGAAAAAAAGAAAAAGAAGCAAAGAAATATGAGATTAGATTTATGTGACATACTTTTAAAGTTGTCAGTTTTATGATATCCTGCTGGTAAGTAGAAAATTAAATTAGACTCAAATATAAAGGTGACATATTTTAGATTATAAACTGTCACTCTGCCTGCCAGGCAGAATTATATTACTTTTATTTACAGCAATCACAATTTTTTAATTTGATGATGATCTATGAAAATTTCTTTTTATTTTTTTCTACTACTAATGGTGAAGTTTTTGACGTTCTGACAAGCTAAGCTTAATCTCTGTGAAAGTTCTACATTGCATGTCTTGGGAAGTTTCCTTGCCAATGGACAGATGTGTTGGTTAGTTTTGCTCCTAATTACAGAGAATCCCAGGCATATAACTACTTTTACAATCTTCGTTATTTTAATTTTTCCACCTACGTGAGATGAGAAAAAAAATAAGAAAAACAGCTGGGAAGGATGGAAATATGCCTACATAATACCAAAGCAGTCAGCGGAACACTGAAACATTAGAAATGTGCACCTGTAATACCTCCTCATATTATTTAAAAAGTGAAGGATTGGACAAATCAGGTTGTTTGAAGTGATTCAGATTGTGTATCTAAGTAAGCTTTCTTTTAATTGGCTAAATAACAATAAATGGAGGGATCTTTTAACTCAAACATTTTATCCCCTAAAGGATCTTAAAAGCATTTAGCCTGATCCACCCACTTTTCCGGTGGGAAACATGCTTGAAAATATACAGTGATTTATCTAGGTCACTTAAGTATTAAGAAATAGCTAGCTGAACACTCCATTATGAGTGATGCCATATTTATATTTAATTAATAGATGTAAATATATAAATACTTTTATGAAATTAATGAAACAAGTACCTTATAAATATAATGTAAAAATACTAATTTATTTGAAAAAATTATTGATATATTTTATGTATTTTAAATTCACTTTGAACCAAAAGATACAGCTACATTTTTAATACTTCAGGAAATAATTTTATTATCTTCACATGTTACATTTGCTGAATTTTTTAAAGAAACAAGTGTAATTTTACATTTAGAAGTGCAATTCTCAGAGTTAGTATAGAACAGGTAAGGTAATTATGGAAAAAATATATAGTATTGCAAAACTATCTTCAAAACATAACTGATGGACTCTTTCCTGCCTTTTTAACTCAGATATATTTACAAAGCTGTAGAAAACAATAATACAAGAGGACAATTCTGAATGTCATTTAAAAAATTTTTCAGGGACATATTGGTAAAGTTATACAAAGCAATCAAAATGTAAGTGTTCAGAGTGAACCCATTCATGCTAGTAGTGTTTCTACTGCCACATAACACTAACGTTGACAATGACCCCTTGCCATCTGGGCTTTCGTTGGAAGCAATGTCATTGAGTTAATGTCATTATGAGAGTCTTAAATTTTACATTTCTAATTTTATGCTGAAATTTTTCCTATTAATGTACTTAACACAATTGTTAAACTTTGTTTTAATTTTTCTTAATTGAGAAATTTTCCAAGTATATAATTTTGCATTTCTTTGTGAAGTGGAAGTCAGCTGTCACTAAAGTGTTACCACTTTAGGATTATTTGGTGTATTAATCCTATTTGATATATTTACCTTTCAAAAGGTACAGTGACTGTATTATGAGAAAATTCTGTGAAAATGAATTACAAAATTTTTAAAACCTATGAAGCTTACAATTTATGAAGATGCAAAATACTTTATTTTGGTAAAGCTAGTAAGATACTCGATGAGTGATTTTCTCATTTCTAATTTCTTTCCTTGGCATTAAGAAATTTATGTATTAGGAGTGCTGAGTGGCTCAGTCAGTTAAGCATCCAGTTCTTGGTTTCACTTCAGATCATGATCTCAGGGTCATGAGATGGAGCCCTGCATCAGGCTCTGTGCTCAGTCTGCTCTCTCTCCCTCTCTACTCCCTCCCACTCACTCCACTCCAAATAAGTAAATATATCCATAAATAAATAAATAAATAAATAAATAAATTTATGTGCATAAATATATATAATTATATAAATATAATATATAAATATATAATATATTATAATTCTATATTATTATATATAAATATATGTATTTATATAAATTATATATTTAAATTTATATATATTTATGTAAATTAGTTATATATATTTATGTATATATGTATATATTTATATATATTATGTGTATATATACATTTAAATATATAAGGCTTCTCAGCTCATATATCAATTTTATTAATGTAAACTCTATTAACTTTTTATAAACATATTTTCAGTTGCCCATCATTTAAACTCTGAATGCATTTACCTTTAAATACACACATGAGCATTGTGCACTTACAATAATAGCCAATGACTAAATGGTAAGAACTTACCAAATATACTCATCCTTAAACAGATTTTGCTCACAATCATAGAAATGTCTAACTAAATGGATAGGCCTGGTCTCATGCCTTAAACGTTAAGAAAATGAGGGATGCCTGGATGGCTCAGTCATTAAGCATCTGCGTTTGGTTCAGGTCATAAACCCAGGGTCCTGGGATCGAGCCCCACATCGGGCACCCTGCTTGCTGGGAAGCCTGCTTCTCCTCTCCCATTCCCCCTGCTTGTGTTCTCTCTCTCACCATTTCTGTCAAATAAATAAAAATCTTAAAAAAAAAAAGTTAAGAAAATGAGATTTGGTAGACCTAGTAGGGTAATATGGAGTACAATGAAGATTCTCCAAAGGAAACACATTGCATTTATCCTCCCCTACTATTTCTCCAATAAAGATCTAGGGATTGAATACAAGTTTTCAACTCAGTTCACTTATTCAGGGCCATTTTTTCTTTTTCTTTTTCTTTCTCTCTTTTTTTTTTTTCCTTTCTCTTTTCTTTAAGTAATCTCTAAGCCAACAGGGGGTTCAAACTCAGGACCCCAAGATCAAGAGTGAGTTATATCAACTGAGCTATACAAGGGATGGGAGCCCAACTGTGAATCACAAAGGGGAGTACTTTTCATTCAACACCCACAGTATTTACTTTCTTTAACTTTTCAACTTCCTTTTTATAAAGCCAGTATAATGAATTATAACAGAGTTATGCATAGGAGATCAATGATTCTCTTATTTAGATCTATTTGGTCCTTATTTGAATTGAGATAGAATACAATGGTTAACAAAACCATTGATGGATGACTTTTATGAAGGGATTTCAGGGTCTTGGATGCATAGATTAAAGAGTAAGGGGTTTGATTACAAGAATATGTTAGTAAATCAGGCTTTTTTTTTTCCCCTATTTGCTTTGACCTAGATTGCACATAATTTTCTCTCAATTTTTTCTCACGTATCAATGAATAACAGTGAAGTTGCTGGGAAGAAAAAAAGATTTTTTTTCTTTGAAAATAGGGACATTTTTTCTGAATAAAATACAAAGATAATGTGAATGTTTGAAATGACTCTCAAGCATTTGGTTCAAAATATCCTATTATTAAATCTTCTATTTTTATTTTAGTATTAGAATAAGACTTGTGTTAACACTGAGATAATTACTGTTTTATCTTTCTAGACTTCCATGTCCATGGGAACTAAGTACTATTTTAGCAGGGGCAGGAAGGAGGTTGAATTGGTAAAATGAGAGGAAAAAACAAAAAGCTTAAAAATCTGATATGGAGAATCCACAATAAATAATGTGGCTAATCTTCTCTGAATTGATAAATGGTATTTAACTCCCTACATTATAAACCCAAAAAGTACATTAAAGTGAATTAGCTTGTATATAAGGGAGTCATACAATGCTCTACTGATGTCTGTCATTAATTTTAATTCTATGTGCCTTTTAGAGCTATAATCTAAGGATCAGAAGTATGAGGCCATTGTGCTGTTATGCCATTATGCTCTTCAAACCCCTATGAAACCTGCACTTCTGAGGTGCTTAACAACAGCACTTCAGCAGCACCTTGCCTTATGGGTTTTCATTAAATATTTTATACATTTTCTGTAGGTCTTAAAAATAAACCATGCAAATTACCAAGACAGAATTCTCCAAACTGAACAATATGACATTATACAGAAGAAACAGAGCTTTCTGGGAAGATTTTCACAGTAAAAAGTCACTAAAATCTGTGAGCTAGTTTCATTTTCAGCAGCACTGCCTCCAACACCTGTTCCTCTTCTCCACAATTTGATTTAAATTTCATTCCTACTTTCTTTCTCTCTCTTAATCCCTCTCTCTCTCTCCAATTATAAAAGTGGCAGGTCTTCTTTCATTAATCAAGAACTTAGAAAAAATTGTCAACTTACCATTTTCAGTAATTGGGTTTGGCAAAAGTAAAGCAGAGAAACACGCAAGAATCACTGTCTTTAAGTCCATTGCACATGCTCCAACATTACTTTGGCTTGGGCTATTTCCAGTGAAGCTATGTACATTTCTGCATGGAACAAGCTGGATGCTGGTACAACAGAAAACACTGCCATAATTTTTCCTGCTCTGAGAGTCTGTTTTCTCCCCTGTTATGAAACTAAGGCAGAGTATTTGGTTTGTGCAATCACTCTTAGATACTGAAAAGTCATCTGGTCAGTTTGGCCCACAAATGTACCAGTTTAGTAATTTATATATTTATTCCAATGTAAAATTCTAATTATCTAAGTTCAAAATTCTCCTTCTTCCAACTTTGATTTGCTTTAAACTTGTTGTCAAAGTGGGAAAGAAGGGGATCATCAGTGTTTGTTTGTTTGTTTATTTGTTTTCTATTTTCCCACCTGACTCATCTACTGTACTACTCCTGTTTGCTAATTCAGGGTTCATAGAAGTGGAAAATAAAGGGGATAAATTGTGAGAAGAACAGACATCTGATGGGAGGGAGCAGGTATAGACACTCTGGGCTTGGCAGGTTATTAAGCTGACGTACTCTCCCATAGAGTGCTTTGGTAGTATGTCAGGTAGAATCCCCAGGGAAAACACTCCTAGATGGAAATTCACACATAGGAAATTTATTAGAAAGCATTCCAGAAATGCGCCACATGAAAATAAAAGAAGCAGAATTAGGTAGAGAGGCTGAGATCTGTTGATGTAGCAGTAGAGATCTGACCTGATCTAGCAAGATCAGATTTTTTTTGCATCAGACATCCTCCAGATAGACCAACATTTCCATGTAGTCCATCCCTGCAGAGGGGACATGAATTTCAATGAAGCAGCTCTCTTTAACCTAGGGCATTTCTTATCAAAGGACTCCACTATGAGCCATGATGATATTAATGAAAATTTTGACTCTGTGTCCATCAGTGCACAAAAATCTGGATTTCCTACTTCTCCAGTATACAGTTGGCTGAATAAATAGCCATAGATCCCTTTGGGGAAGAACTAGGTGATCATTCCTGTGGGTAGTTCCCATGGTTGCAGCATCATTTCTCCTTGGGATTTAGTCTCTTTCAGTCACTGAGTTCCAATTATGAGAACTGTTCAGGTCTGGAAACTCTCAAGATAGCATGACTTTTTATTACAAAATTGTTTTCCATTTGTGTATCATTTATTCTTGATTTATTTGTATAAATTAAGCCAGAAATTTATTGACTTTATATCTATCTTAGCCTTCAAGACACTGATCTTTTAACCATATCCCTAATTCTCAGCAGGACAGACAACCTTGACCACCATACTAACCTTATCACTCATTAGGAACATTGCATCCCACTTGCTTCTGACTATTAAATGCTGCCATTTGTCCTCTATGACACCAGTGCTACTTTATTCCCATTTTATTAGGGAGCTCAGTTCTGAGAAAATATCACTAGCCATAAGGCCTAACACCCTAGAATCCATTGGAGGTGGGTATTTTGGAGACTCTCCTATCACAGAGAATTTTCCATCTCCAACTCTCTTGACATTGACAAATTCATTTCCTCTGAAAGTTTGCTTAGAGTCTTCTATTACCTCTCAATTTAAAGCATGACTAAAAATTACCTTCTACCATCTGATCTATGTGGAATATGTTCCTTTGGACAACTTTCTTTGGCTGAACCAGCCCATTATTTAGCTGATTCAGATCTCTTCAGGTAGATTTTTATCCTTTAAATTCGTAAGTTGAGGGTTGAACACTCCTCTACTGTATTGTCCAAGTTCCAAGGGAAACATGAAGTCCCTTTAACTAGAACTGAAGTGGATGAGAGGAATCACCACCTTTCCCTGACATGGTAGGGGTAGAGCCAGGTAGAACTTTAAACACAAAGCAATTCTCCTTTTAGAGGTCTCTCTAATATCCAATGCCATTATAACTCCTGACTTATTTAACTAGATTTGAGTGATCAAATAAAGAATTCATTAAGTCTTGGCAACCTACTTTGCAATTTTTTTGGTTGTCCAATATATCTCTTTGGAACACCAAAGTATTGTTATTTGGAGCATTAAGTATACTGGGACAAAAAATAGGAAGAGACATTTTAAATTCATGTTGTGTGTCTTGTGAGAATCTTGAGTAATTAAAGTATTATCATGGGCACTATCTTATTTAGTGTAAGCATGGTCTCTTTGGTATACTGGAATAATATATCAATGATAGTACTATTAAGAACATAGTTTTATGAAACAATGTTGTAAGTCCTATAAACATTATAATGAGTAGCTAAGCAACCCTAACTTTCTCTTAATGCTTTATCAGAGGGAAATCCAGGCTTTGTAGGATTTATTATTGGTAATGTTGTGTAAATTTTAGGACTGTTATCAAATGTGTAACAATCTTTATCAACTTTCTTTCACTTGTGGCCTACATGATTCATATCCTTTCAAGTTAATTGTGTACTCATTAATTGATTTGTCAACAATGTTGTGGTTGTAGTGTCATATTAATTATTTTTGTTATTTCATCAAAGTCAGTATACAATAAATATTTTATCCAGAACTTTAGTTAATTTGGCAGCGGGCTCTTTTTATCCATTTACTAATCCAGCCATATATTAGGAACAATAGTATTAGAAAGATGTCTGCATCTTTATTTTAATATATGTTCACCAGGAAGTCTTCTGATCTATAACATGGTACATGAGCAGAGTGAGTCATGAAAGTGAGTGGTCTGTGTAAATGACATGTATATATTCTCTAACCAGACTCAGTTTCATAATGTATATGTAAAGTGACATTCTAGCACAAAGATTCATCCATTTTTGGGGGTGCCTGGGTAGCTCAGTCATTAAGCATCTGCCTTCTGCTCAGGTTATGATCCCCGGGTCCTGGGATTGAGCCCTGCGTCAGGATCCCTGCTCAGCGGGAAGCCTGTTTCTCCCTCTCCCCCTCCCCCTGCTTGTGTTCCTTCTCTCACAGGGTCTCTCTCTGTCAAATAAATTAAATTTAATTTAATTTAAAAAATAAAAATAAAAAAAAAAAGATTCATCCATTTCTCAAAACCAATGTACTTTGAAGCAGAAGAAGGGAAACATGTTTTTAAAATGACAAAATTGAGAACTAGACTCTCAATATACAATGCTCTAACTGATATACAAATGCCCTAACCAGTGTTTTTTTGTGTTTTTTTTTAATTTTTTTATGATTTTATTTATTTATTTGTCAGAGAGAGTGAGCACAGGCAGACAGAGAGGCAGGCAGAGGCAGAGGGAGAAGCAGGCTCCCTGCTGAGCAAGGAGCCCAATATGGGACTTGATCCCAGGACCCTGGGATCATGACCTGAGCCGAAGGCAGCTGCTTAACCAACTGAGCCACCCAGGCGTCCCCTAACCAGTGTTTTGAATAGGCTCGACAACTGCCCTCTCCCTTATACTTGATTCATTTGGGTGATAAAGAAGATGAATTTAAATGACTTAGAAGAATAAGGGAGGCTATATTCATGTGAATATATGTGAATAGGAGAGCATTATATGTTAATGAAGAGAGAATTATATGATTTAACTGACTCACCTTTATGTTATTTATCTATAAAGTAAAGACAACTTTGAGCATTGGCAGTGGGCTGCTGCTGTATTTGCTGAATGAGAGGAAAGAGGATCTACTGAACACTCATGCAAGACGGAGGACAATGGAAATAATACAGCAAAATCACCTACTGCAACTTACTAATTGCTAGTACATCTTTAGCTTTTTGTTAAAAATGACTTCAGAGACCATCAAATATCATTTATTAATTTGTAGTTGTGTGTGTGTGTGTGTGAAAATCATTGCAAGTCCTTTGGTATCTTTTGGTTCCAAGAAAAAGAAAACATTAAACAAAATCTTGTATAAATATTTATCCCATTTATAATTCAGAATCCCAAGACACAGCTAATAAGAAGCATTGACATAGATATTTATCAGGTATTTAATATGTGCTAGCTCAGGGCTATGTGCTCAGGCATAGAGCTTTTAACTCCAGTGCTGTGCACTTTCCAACAGCAAAATTCCAAACAAACTAAAGGATTTTTCTCTTTAGTGTAACCATGTGATCATAACATGAATCTATACTATGAGACTCAGTTGTCCCCAGTACAGTTTCCCAGGCTTTACCCCACTCCAAGAGCATAACTCTGAATGTCTTTACAGGATTTGCATTGCTTTTTCTAAGGACCAATTAGCTACAAATTTTTAGGAGATGACCCCTCTTATTCTCCTGCTTCTATTTTCTCTTTCAGTAAAAACACAGTAAGGAGAGGCTACCATGATTTACTCTTTTTACTTCCTGCTTTGAATGTGATGGTTGTGAATGTAGATTCCTTTCTCCAAATGTTCGATTTAGAGTCATTAAATTTCTAGTATGTCAGCATTGTGTTGTCCTTAATTCTCCCCTTTATTGGTGACTGAATGAGACAAAATGTTCAGTATCCAGGCCTACCTCAAGAAACAAGAAAAGTCTCAAACACATAACCTAACCTTACACCTAAAGGAGCTAGAAAAGGACCAGCAAATAAAACCTAAAGCCAACAGAAGGGAAATAATAAAAATTAGAGCAGACATAAACAATCTGGAAACAAACAAAAAGCAGCAGTAAAATAGATCAATGAAACTAAGAGCTCTTTCTCAAAAGAATTAATAAAATTGATAAATCCTTAGCCAAACTTATCAAAAAGAGGAGAAGGACCCAAACAGATAAAATCATAAACCAAAGAGGAGAGATCGCAACTAACTCCACAGAAATAAAAACAACTAAAAGAATATTATGAAAAAGTATATGCCAACAAACTGGGCAATCTGGAGGAAATGGATAAAACCTAGAAACTACAATTACAGGAAGAAATAGAAAATTTGAACAGACCCATAACAAGTGAAGAAATTGAATCAGAAATAAAAAATCTTTCAATAAATAAAAGTCCTGGGCCAGATGGCTTCCCAGGGGAATTCTACTGGACATTTAAAGAAGAATTAATATCTATTCTTCTCAAACTGTTCCAAAAAAATAGAAATGGAAGGAAAACATCAAAACTCATTCTACAAAGCCAGCATTACCTAGATTCTAAAACCAGACAGAGACCCCGCTAAAAAGGAGAATTACATGCCAATAACCCTGATGAACATATGTGCAAAAATTCTCAACAAGATACTAGTAAATCAAATTCAACAGTACATTAAAAGAATTACTCACCACGATCAAGTGGGATTTTTCCTGGGCTGCAGGGTTGGTTTGGTATTTGCAAATCAATCAATGTGATATACCACATTAATAAAAGAAATGTAAGAACCATATGATCCTGTCAATAGATGCAGAAAAAGCATCTATTCTTGATAAAAAAAAAAAAAACAATAAAGTAGGAATGAATGGCATATACCTCAACATCATAAACAACATATATCAAAGACCCACAATTAATATCCTCAATGGGGGAAAACTGAGAGCCTTTCCCCTATGGTCCTATGGTTAGGAGCAAGAGAGGGATGTCTACTTTCACCATTACTATTTAACATAGTATGGAAGTCATAAGCCTCAGCAATCAGAAAACAAAAGAAATAAAAGGCATCCAAATTGGCAAAGAAGAAGTCAATCTTTCAATATTTACAGATGACATGATTATTCTATGTAGATAACCCAAAAAACTCCACCAAAAAAATTTCTAGAAATAATACATGAATTCAGCAAAGTCTCGGGTTATAAAATCAACATACAGAAATGTGTTGCCCTTCTACACACCAATAACAAAACAACAAAAAAAGAAACAGGGAATTGATCCCATTTGCAATTGTTGCAATTGCACCAAAAACAATAAGATACCTAGGAATAAACCTAACCAAAGTGGTAAAAGATCTACATTCTGAAAAATATAGAATACTTATGAAAGAAATTGAAGAGGACACAAATGGAAAAACATTCCATGCTCATGGATTGAAAGAATGAACACTGTTTAAAAATGTCTGTACAACCCAAAGCAATCTACCTATTTAATGAAATACCTACCAAAATACTGCCAGCAGTTTTCACAGAGCTAAAACAAACAATCCTAAAATTTGTATAGAACCACAAAAGACCCTGTATAACCAAAGCAATCCTGAAAAAGAAAAGCAAAGCTGGACAATTTCTGGATTTCAAGCTCTATTACAAAGCTGTTGTCATCAAGACAATATGGTACTGGCACAAAATCAGACATATTGATCAATGGAAGAGAACAGAAAAGCCAGAAATGAACCCATAACTAATCTTCAAAAAGCAGGAAAGAATGTCCAATGGAAAAAAGACAGTCTCTTCAACAAATGGTGTTGGGAAAACTGGGCAGCAATATGCAGAAGAATGAAACTGGACCATTTTCGTTCACTATACACAAAAATAAATTCAAAATGGATGAGAGATCTAACTGTGAGACAGGAAAACATCAAAATCCTAGAGGAGAACACAGACAGAAACTTCTTTGACCTCAGCCATAGCAACTTCTTACTAGACATGTCTAGTGGCATGGGAAACAAAAGCAAAAATGAACTATTGGGACTCCATCAAGATAAAAATCTTCACAGTGAAGGAAACAATCAACAAAACCAAAAGGCAGCTTACAGAATGGTAGAAGATATTTATAAATGACATATCTGATAAAGGGTTGGTATATAAAATCTACAGTTATTTTTAGTAGTTACTTTGAACTCTTTGTAGACTTCTTATAGATCAAACTCAACATCCAAAAAAACCAAATAATCCAGTTTAAAAATCAGAAGAAGACATGAAGAGACAATTTTCCAAGAAAGACATCCACATGGCTAACAGACACATGGAATCATCACCGATCATTAAGGAAATACAAATCAAAACCTGCAATGAGATACCACCTCATACCTGCCAGAGTGGCTAAAATTAACAACTAGTATTGGTGAGGATGTGGAGAAAGGGGAACCTTCTTGCACTGTTGTGGGAATACAAACTGGTGTAGCCACTCTGGAGAACAGTATGGAGGTTCCTCAAAAAGTTAAAAATAGAACTACTGTACAACCCAGCAATTGCACTACCAGGTATTTACCCAGAGGATTAAAAAAATACTGACTCAAAGGTATAATTGCACCCTGATGTTTATAGCAGCATTATCAACAATAGCTAAACTATGAAGAGACACCAAATGTCCATCGCCCAATGAGAGGATAAAGAAGATGTAGTGTGTGTGTGTATATATATATATATATATACACACACACACACACACACACACACACAAATATTCATTTGTGTATATGAATATAATATATATATATTATATATATAATATATATAATAAATGAATATATATACACAAATGATATATATTCATTTGTGTGTATGTGTGTATATATATATATACATATATATATATACACATATATACACACATACACACAAATGAATATATATGTATATATATATACACATACACACACACACACACAAATGAATATTATTTAGCCATAAAAAAGAATGAAATAAAAAAAGATGAAATCTCGCCATTTACAGCAATATGGATGGAGCTAGCATGCATTATGCTAAGTGAAATAAGTGAGTCAGAGAAAGACAAATGCCATATGATTTCACTCATATGTGGAATTTAAGAAACAAAACATATGAACATACAGGAGGGGGAAAAAGGACAGAGAAAGCAAGACATAAGAGACTCTTAAAGATAGAAAACAAACTAAAGGTTAATGGAAGGACATGGGTGGGGAATGAGCTAGATGGGTGATGAATATTAAAGAGGACACTTGTGATGAGAACTGGGTGATTATGTGAGTGATGAATTAACTGAATTCTACTACTGAAAGCAATATTGCACTATATGTTAACAAACTAAAATTTAAATAAAAATTTAAAAATACTCAGTATTCATCTTACAAGATAAAAACATACAAAGAGGTAATGGAATCCAAAGAAAAGTACTCAGAATTTAAAAATATTAAGATTATTTTACCTCTCTGAATCTTATTTTATAAATTTCAAAATGGAAATTATACAATTAATCCTACTTACCTCAAAAAGATATTATATATTTTCAGCAAGATAAAATTTTTGAAATTTTATTATGAAATATAGAGGATTATATAAATTCCAGTCATCATTTTATATAAAGTGTATAAACAGAAAAATACATAAAGCTTATGAAGTGCTAGACTGAGTAAATAATAGCTTTGTTTCCAATAACTGAATATACCATCTCACTGATGTAGTTCTTTTCACTGACCCTAGAAAACTATAGGACATATTTAATCAAAGAAATTTATATAATCGCAAATTAGACTCTTCTTTAAGAATACATGGAAAACATGGGGCACCTGGGTGACTCAGGGGGCTAAGCGTATAGATCTTGATTTCGGCTTAGGTCATGATCTCAGGGTCGTGAGACCAAGCCCCACACTGGGGTCCACTGAGCTCCATGCTCAGTTGGGGAGTCTGCTTGAGATTCTCTCCCTATTCCCTGTCCCACTCCTTCTGCCCCTCCTTCTGCTCCCTCTCTCTCTCTTAAATAAATAATTTAGAGGGAAAAAAAAAGAACACGTGGAAAACATAACCACCAGGGCAAGACAGATAGTATATAAAATGTTTAACTTAAATATCTATTAAATTCAAAACAAGAATATGAATACAGGAAAATAAGAACAATAAAAATGGAGAGTGTGGAATAAAAAAAAAAAACAGCTTTCAATCTCTGAGTTTACTATGATAACAAAATGTTGAAACATTCACAACTGATATCTCTTGAGTACTTTTTTTTATAAGATTTTATTTATTTATTTGACAGACAGAGATCACAAGTAGGTAGAGAGGGAGGCAGAGAGAGAGAGAGGAGGAAGCAGGCAGAGAGCCTGATGTGGGACTCGATCCCAGGACCCCCAGACCATGACCTGAGCAGAAGGCAGAGGCTTAACCCACTGAGCCACCCAGGCGCCCTCTTTTGAGACTTTTGCATCGGATCTTGTGCTATCTCAATGGTGATATTGAGAGCAAAAGCTGTGAGAGCATAGGGAGAAGGTGCATCTTTGCTAGAAGCATTGAAAATCATGGTGCAGGAACGACTCCCAATGAATCTTTGCATGTGTTAAACAGAGCAGTAGAAGAAGGAGTTAAGCAAAGCAAAGAAGCAGAGAGATTAATGGCTTGCCTGAGAGACACTAAGCAGTTTATCATAAACATATCAGATACTTTTGATTATGAAGAATTTTTAAAAAGATACAAAGTCAGTTAATATTAGTTTCTAGGACTATATAAAAAGAAAAATTAAGGAAGAATAGAGAATTTTGGTCATGGTTTATATCCACTTTATATCCCCTTTTGGACTATAAAAATAACTTCTCAGGTGTAAAAGATCAGGAAGAGTAAGACTGAGAATTTATTATGAAGCAGGAAGGTAAAGGACTGAAAATCCAAGTTGAATGAGTTCATAAGAAAGTAATAGGAAATACTCATTTTAAAAAAAAACACTTATTTTGGCATAAGCAGAAGATGTAGATGACTAGTCATTCTATAAATTGATTTTTGCAGTGAAACTGCATCTGGAAACCAAATGGTCAATAGAAACTGAATATGCAAAGCACATGAAAATAGAACTTCTCAGGCTCACTTTTATAGAGTGGAAGCAAGGGCTGGAAGCCTCTTGCCCGGGCCCCTTACTGTCCTTCCACTCCCTTTCCATCCCATGTGGCAATTCTATTGAGTATAGCAAGAAAATTATGATTCAAAAAAAAAAAAAAAGAATTAGATGCTAAATTCATGTAAAATACTGTCACCCCTTCTGGTTTTGATTAAAACTCACATGATTTAACATCTTCCTAATATATAGTAAGTAACTTGAACATAGCATTAAAATTATTTACAGCGATAATATATACTTTCTATTTAGTGAAATAGAATGTGGAGAATGTATCACCATGAAAATAGTCTAAAATGTTGCTGAAATAATCTCAGTATTATGTTTCTATTTCCCCATCTGTAAAATGGAGAGGTTGTACAAAATTATCTATATAGACACTTTCAATTTTTAAATCCCATTAATATATGAATTTTGGATAACAAAATTTCAAAAACCAGTAGATTATAAAAATGTTGAAGTGATTACCAAATGCCAAAATTAAGCTACACATATTCACTTCAAACATTTTAGTCTGATTTTCTTTTATAATTTAATTAGCTGTGTATCACTTGGTTTGAATGCATTAAATGATAGGCTAATGGAAAAGCCAAAATGAGCTACACTGTATATTCAAATGTCTATCATTAATACTTTAATAGACATACTTACATTTTCCAGAGTAGAAAAAAATAAAAGTAGAAAGAAGTATTGACTATTTTGAATCTAATCTCTATGTAACCATTTCTGATAAGCTTAACTGCATGACTCTGCTGGGCAGTGAAACCAGGAGGATTCCATATTGTAAAGAAGACTGGCCATAACTATAAAGGAGTAGTTATCCAGTGAGGCCAGAGAATAAGTCAGTCAAATGTTAGTAGTAATAGAGGCTAAGATACATCTGTGAAGCACCCTTCTGTCCTATTCACCACATTTTAATGAGTCACCATTCTCTCCTAAAGAGTAAATATGAACATTAAATTCTCTATTTTCAGCCATTCCTGGATGATCTGTTCAGAGTTACACCTTATTCATGCTTTGCTTTTCTCTTTTGTGCTTTGTTGTTACTCATGCCATAGTTGACTACTGGTCATTGACTCCTTTCCATGGAGGCCAAAAGGAAGTTTACTGTGCAGAAGCTTCACTTCACTCTCCTCTTTTACACAACATTAACCCACAAGGCTATGTGGATGGGTCAGACAGAGTCCTGTGCAAAAAATATACTGGGTGCAAAAAAATAAATACCATTTCCCTTTATTTTCTGAAACCATTCTAAACCTGTTCCATGTAGCCACTCTGGTTAGAGAGATGGAATGAAATTATTTTTCAGTCATGGACTTTAGGGTATAGTGGGAGAGATTATTCACTCTCCAGGATCCCATTTAAAATCCAGTAGGGAGATCCTCTCTTTCTATAGCCATACAAGTTCTAAGTGGTGTGCTCACTGGTCCAGGGCCCTTGGTGATGACCACTCTGCTGCCTTTGCACCTGGATTCAATTCAATTGCTTTTCTAAGGGCTGAGAGCTGTAGCACAAAGTACAGCTACCAAGGAGCCCACACCTCACCCTGACACCTGTCCAAAGTCCTATTCTCTACCTGGGATAGCTATGAGAGAACATGATCTCCCAACAGGGTAAGAGTCCTTCAAACTTCGTAGTCACTGTGAGAAGCTCTCAAGAAAACCTTCTACTTGCCTTAACACCTCCCAACCTTGGTTGTTTTTTGTTTGTTTGTTTAAACTAAATTAAAGCTATAAAAGTGTGAACTATGAATGTTTTCAGACGTCCTGCTCAGTACCATCATTAACCAAGGGGAAACCCAAAGGTTTGATTAACTTCTGGGAAATGAGATTTAAGAAACATCTTCTATTTTTTTTTTAAACACCTGGAGTAATCATGAAATAATTTAAATAATTATCCTACCACATATGACTCTATCCCATGGTCTGGAATAGGTAGCTGACAGAAGTAAAGATCATGAGGCACATCCAACAAAATATGCCATTTATATTAATCAAAGCATTGAACAAATAAATACAAACTTGTAACTGTGGTAACTATTATAAAGGAAAGAGGGGAAAGAGATGAAGACAAGCAGCACTGAATAATAAAATAAATACAGCATCTTAAATACCAGGGATGTGGATTAAAATTCCAATTTAGATATCTGAATATGGCCTTTAAGCCATGTTCTTATTTGATTTTCCTCTTTTATAAAATAGGGATAATGAATATATGTGTGTATATATATATATATATATACACACACACGGATATGGGGGTTAGATATAATCAGTAAGTTACACAATCTGACACTTGTGCTTAGTAAATGAAATGCTTATTGTTGTTATTATCATCATCATTAAAGCTGTTGAAGATAAAATGTGAAAAATAATGGAATATAACCCCTCAGACTCCCTTTGACTCTTTTTTTTCCCCTAATCTGGTAATTTAACAGAAAATAATCCATTAATTACTTGATGATACCTATCCCTGAAAGAAAAAAAATACTTATATTAGTAAATTTAGAGTAACAGTTTCCTATCTGAGGTCATAAAGATACCAATAAGTTGTGCAGTGTTACTCACAAGCTTTTTCCTCTTGCTCATAATATAAATAAACCTCACTGGGTGAAGGGTAATATGAAGCAATGCATCTATTTCTATGCATCTCTTTCCATTTTGAAGAGTTTAAAATAACTAAATAAAAAACAGAAGTAACTTAAAAATTACTAGATGACAGAGTTTATTGGAAAAAGCAAGATATTAAGTTTCCCATTAAGTACAGAAATAGGAGATGCATGGCCTATGTTCTGTACCCTTGAAATCTGTGGAGTACTAAATTGAAAACTATGATATCTGCTGTATAAATAACCAGATGTGAAAACCAACTAGTGAATATGCTGCAGTAAGACTGAGAAAGAGAGAGAACAAAAAGTTTTACTGCACTGGGGGAAAAAAAAAGGTGTTTTGGAGTGCAGATGTAGAAAATTCTAGGAGAGTTAGAGTAATGCGGAAAAGTCTGAAAAAAAACCACAAATACTTTGAAGCAAACTTCAAAGCACCTTCTAGACTCTGGAAACAATGACAGTATCTAAGAGGCAACATCAGAAAAAAACATTGAGAAAAACACTAACTGTGAAAGTGCTAAATCTCATAGGTGAGGGATTTGCTGCTGAAATTGCTCTTAACCAAATTCAGGATTGGTCCTAGAATTCTGGTGGGACTAAATCTTCAAGTTGGCCAGAAATTTCTGCTCTAGTGAGAAGAGTGGAAATGAAGAGGCTGTAAATTAGCTAATTAGGGGCTCCAGAAATATTTTGGAAAATTCAGTTATATAAATTGAAATTCTCAGAAATCAATTGAATCAAGTCCTTAAAAACTGATTTAAATCAAAATAGTGACATTACATATAAAATACTTAAAATTTTTTTACCTCAAATAAAGTAAATTAAAATATCCTATTAATACTTGAAAATTAAGAATATAGTCATGTCCTAATTTCTTATAAAGTAGTCCATTTGGACCATGTCCAGGAAATCGTGTATATAAGTGGACTATAAGAAAACCAGGAGAGAATTTTATTATAACCCTGATGGTGAAAATTGAGAATACAATAAAATATATCTTAATTATACTAGAACAAGCTGCAAGTACTGACTAAACCCATTAATAGGATAATTGCAAGTATATAAAAGTGATTAAGAATAGTACAAAATCATGTTTATATACTTTCTTGTATTCTAAGTATTTCACATTTATTAACATTAATTATCCAACATTGTTTTTCTAGGTCTTGCTGTATAAGATACAGCTAATCTTGCTTTGATATTCTACTAATGAATATATAAACAAAAAATAAATCAATGTGAGAATAAAACATAAAAATCTCAGGTAAAATACTATTTCAAATAGGAAAGTTGAGAACTGAATGAGTACATAACTTAAACATCCAAATTTGAATTTATTGATTCAGAATTTATTTATAAAACACACCAGACAATTCTTAAAGACAAGACCTATTTTCAGTAATTTTAACATGTGCTTTTTCTTTGCAACACTGATTTACACTACAAAAGATCATATATAAGAAAGAGGGAGTAAAAGGAAAACAAGAGAGTTGTGTTTAGACTGTAGTATCATGTATGGACTATGGTTTAGACATAGAGTATGAGTATTGTGCTTGTAACATACCAGGATCTGTCACAGAATTTAGCTTATGTTCAGAAAGAAGTCTAATTATCAGGCTGTTAACAGCCATAAGTGAAAGCTCAGCTCACTGTCTAAACCTAGATAACTGGTGTCTTCACTGCTTTGGCACTAATTGGTCATTTGGAGTCCAGGGAGTTTTCAAGACTGACACCAAGAAAATGAGAAGCTTTTGCTTAGTCACTGATGTTTAAGTGACAAAAGGCAAGAACCTCACTAGTCTTACTCCCTGGAAAGACTCAGGAATTTCTCCAAAAACTGATTAGAAACTATCTCTAAAAATGTCTGTACTGTTTTATTTGCAAGTCATAGTTGGTAGTAGATGCAATACCAAGAAGAAAAGTATTAGTGATGTTTTATATAAATTCAACAATAATAATATTTTACTTTCTGGAAATTGTTTCACAGCCAAACGAAAGGAAAAATATATATCTTTATAACAGATGACAGTTTAGAATTATATCAATTTGAATAGTTTTAAAATTTCACATGTCAAAATACTGGATGTGTGCTACAGATGTTTAGCTACTACTCATCAATTTTCTTTCAAAATAAATGTACGTAAAATGTGAATTCATTGGAAACTGGACTTCTAATAAATGGAATACAAATTAACTTTATTAAGCAAGATTCCTTTCCATGAGCAATTTCTGCAAAGTATTAGATATTAAGAGATATTAAAATCTTATATTTTTCTGAGGCACTACTCACATTGAGAACTCTTTGCCAGGCGTTCTGAAAATGATGGAGGTAAGATTACATCAAATTATTCAGTCTTGCCTTATGTCATCAAACTGGGTCACATATTCATACACCAAATGTCATATCATTCATAAAATGTCACATTAACTCTCTGCTTTAACTGCTATTTAAATTTCACTAATAAGGAAAGCAAGTGATTCTTTAATTATTTTTCATTTAAAATAAAATATTTCTATAATCGTATGTAGATACAATTCAGTAGAGATTTCAAGAAAAAAAAAAAGAACAAAACTATCTTAGGGTCATCAGGATTCAAAACAATACTTTAAGGAAATGGTATATTCCTTTCTCTCTTCTATGTTGGGATGTCTCTTGGTGTTCTAGATCTCCTACCTATCTGACAATTTCTACGTCATAACACTCATGGCTTTCTCTTCATGATACTGTTTTTAAAATTTTGTGCTCAGTCTCTGCTCCCTCCATACATACTGCTAATTCGTGGTCTCAGTGATCATTAACTGGACAGGAAGTTAGATAGAATGATATATTCCAGGTTTACGTATCAAAGCCAGACATTTCTAGAAGTCAGTCATCTCCTTTTACTTAAAATGCCTCTTGGGACAATTCTGTAGGTACTTAAGATCAACATCCACACCTAAATAAGTTACCCTTCTCTTTCTTTTGTGCTCCTGATCTCCATAGGTCACACCATTATCTACCCATTTGTATAAATCAAAATAAAGTGGACATTAATATACATTACTGATATTTTCAAGCCTAAATATAACCTTAAATTTTTGGTGGACCCCAACATGAAAGTAGTTTTTATTATCTATTAGTTGAAAATATTGAGATATTAATTGAGAATATTATTTGAGAATCAAAATGCATTCCATAACACTTCAAAACAATTTACATTTTATCATTAAAGAAATAGAAAAAAATGTTTAAATTGAGTGTGTGTGCATGCAGAGGCTATTGTTTATCCAATTTTCATATAATACCTACTTCACATAATACTCTGTGGAAACCATAAGCCTGTACTTCACAGATTGAAAAATAAAACTTTTCTTTTAGAAAATAAAATAATGATATATTTTAGACACTCATTATGTCTTGTCTAGCTTATTGGAATAACCTGCCAAAGGCCATTTTTCTCTCATGTCCCTTCATTAGACCCATTCTAATGTAGTTTAATCTGAGAGTTGCTTCTAAAAGACAGATATATTTGATAGCTCCTCCCAGTTAGTCCTTCAAAGCTGTACCATCAAGTATGGGAAAATCTTAAAAATTTCTTACTATGGTATATAAAGTAATTTTGGGTCTGCTATTATTTTACCTATTCCTCCTATATGCACACAATATTGTGCTCATATCAAAGATGCCTGTAGTTTGACAGTTTGGCATGTTTTCACTCCTTCCCTTGGGAAGTTGCCCATATTATGTATGCCCTCTAGACACCGTTGAAACATCACCGTATGTCGAGCTTTGCCTGATTTTCAAAGTAAATATCAGACACTCCTTTGATAGAACTTGCTAATAGCTTAATATGACACATATCCTGTTCCATTAAAATTGTCTGCCTTCCAACTAATGTGTGAGCTCCATGAGAACTGATTCTGCCTTATTTATCTTTGTAAGCCTAGTAGGTAGCAAGGCAAGAACCAAAGGGCAGGGGAAGGAAAAGGTGGGGGAGGGGAGAGGAAGAAAGGGAGATTAACATGCTTCCAAATGACAACCTCTGTCTTCATCTTCAGATTTATCTAACCATCTGCTTACTTCTAATTTTTACCTCTATGCTTAGCAGATTCCTCACACTAAAACAAATGAACAAACAAACGTCCTCCCCCGCTACTTTGTTTTTGTGTTTTCATCTTATGTTATTTTGACTCAGAATGGCCCACACTAACATTTCTATCAACAATCTCTCAATCTCCAGTTCCTCTGGCCCCATGTTCCACAAGGCATTTCCTAAACCCAGGAAGATAAACGTCCTATTTCCTCAGAGTTTTCAAGCCACTTTCTTCATTTTTTCACTTAGGCCACTTTACATTCCTTCTGAGAAAAAAAAAAAAAAAAAACTTGTTATATTCACCTTCTCTTTTAACTAGATTTTAAATATCTAGAGGAGAAATCCTAATCACTTTCCATTTCCACATTCTGGAATGCCACACAGTTGGTAGCCAAAAATTTTCTTTAAGCCAAACTTTTTTCAAAAATTATTTTCTGCTGTGACCAAAGCTATAAAGTCACTATCCCATTGTTTTTCATCTACATGTTGACTTAAATTACACCATTTTCAAGAAACTACTAGAAGTGAAAAAAAAAAAAAAAATAATAAGGGCACCTGGGTGGCTTAGTTGGCTAAATAGCTGATTCAGTTTCGGCTCAGGTCATGATCTCAGGGTCATGGACTCAAGTCCCACATAGGGCTCTGCATACAGCATGGAGTCTGCTTGAGATTCCCTCCCTCTCTCGTTCTCTCCTGCCCTTCCCCCCATCCATGCTTGCTCTCTCTCTCTTAAATAGATAAATAATCTTTTTCAAAAAATTAAAAAGATAAAGTGCCAAAGATGATACACAGCTGTGAAAACATAAATTTTTTAAAAAATTCAAATCATGTTTGGCCTTGAACATGATCTGAATTATTAGAGAAAATACCATGAAAATATAATTGAGAGTCATTTTGAGATTTCTTTAAAATGTAGAGGATTAGTTCAATGTAGCATATCAAAAATAAAGGAAAGTTAAAGAAGAGAGAGGATAATTCTGTTTTTGAACTTATTTTTAGGGATTTTATTACAACTAAGGTAAACAAAATTGGCTTTTCATTAAAAGAACAGAGTAAAGGAATAGATTAAATTAGATTTTTATGGAAATAAGAAGATCCAGAAGTTTCTCTCCCAGCTGAAAGGACTTCATTTCAGGAAATAATTATACATTCTGATCCCAACATATAAAAAAAATTGTAAGAATTCTGTTTTCTAAAAATACCCATCTGAATTCCATTTATACAATAAATAAGCAAAATGTTCTTTTAATCAAACTGAAAAAAATTTATATTGGCTGCTGTTATATTTCGTGTGGCTAAATACGTAAAGATATTATCCAAATTGACTTCATATATATATTGATTCATCTAAAATTGTTCAGTTCAACAATTTAATTAGAACACACAAATGTTTTCACCCTAAGTAAGTTACAAAGTCATGTATAGAAATGTTTTTGTATTGTCATTGACTTTATAGACATGTCTTGGATTATTTGAGAAAAAAGTCATAAAAGCACAATTAAGAAGTATTTTGAGCTGTTTCTTAAATATAGACTATTTATTCAACATAACATACCCAAAGTATAGAAGAGTTAGAAAAAGAAAAAAGAAAAATAATTCTGATCCTGAGCTTATTTTTAGAGAGTTTATTGCATCCAGGGGAAACAAAAACAGCTTCTTATTTAAAGAACCTAATAAAAGAGTAGATTAAGTAAGTGGGCCTATTATGGAAATGGAGATGAGGCCCAGAGGCTTCTTCACTTTCAGTTAAAAGCTTAATTTCTGGAAAGCATTATACTTTCCAATCACAATACATAAAAAGACTCATGAGAATTCGTCTTTTCTTAAGCTTCTTCATAATCCCTTTGCACAGACTGTCCTTTCAGTGGGGTTTTGGTGTAAATAATAATCCATTTCAGCTTTATTTCAGACACCAGCATTTTAGGTTGTGTTGTGTTACAACACAGTGAACAGAAGGACCGTGGGCATATATGACTGAGAGCTTTTGGCTGGAAGAGAGATTTTGCTGAAGAAAATCAGAGACATGGAGCTATGTTCAGTATATCCTGAAGAGAAGTATGAGGTTTGTTTCAAGTACAGATCATGGCTGGACTCCATGACCTCTTGAGAGAACATATGGAGATAAAGGCTTCAAATAGAGAGGAGAATTTTCATTAAGGATTCTATGAAATGTTAAGCACCACCTCTTTTGACAAAGATTACAAAGTGTGAGGAAAGCAATAAAAAATACTACATAAAACACAGTGCTGACTGAAAACTGCAATCTCAGTATCCTTTTTTAACAGAAACATTGGATGTAAAGGCAGAGGCAAGAGGTCAGTGGGATAAGTATAGCTATGGTGTGCGTTATCTCCAGTAGCTTCTGAAGCACGAGAAGTCCATGAGGAAGAATGGAGCAAAGAGCCCAGAGAGGTGACATGTGTGAAGTACCAAGAAATATTTTAGGAGTTTGTGAGAAGATATTGCATGGGTCTTATGCTTTTAAACCTTATGCTGATAGGGCACCTGGGTGGCTCAATTGATTAAGCAATGGCCTTCAGCTCAGGTCATGATCCTGGAGTCCTGGGATGGAGTCCCACATCAGGCTCCCTGCTCAGCAGAGAGTCTGCTTCTCCTGCTGACCTCTCTCTTCTCATGCTCTCTCTCTCTCATTCTCTCTCTCTCTCAAATAAATAAACAAAATCTTTTTAAAAAAAAAATCCTTAAGCTGATAGGAAAAAGGTTCAGTGAAATTTGATTCATTTGTCTTAATATAATGTAATAATATCTATACAATAATATAATGTATATAATATGTGCATAATATAAATATATACATTATATAATTATATACATAATATATAATATGCATATATAATAATATAATGTATATAATATAATATAATAATGTATATAATGTAATAATATCTATAACCTGTGACCCACAGGTTATATTGATAATATAAATGAATTTTCATTAGAAAAAGCTTCCCTAAAGAATCTTCTTTATAAAATGAATGTAGTTGGTATATGTAAGCAAACAAATATAATGGGAAATAGTGTCTCCTCCAACATAGTTTTTGCCACTGACTATCCTGATAATGAGTTATCTATATTCTCTGTCTACCCTTTTTTCATGTCTATAAAATAAATATAATAATACTGACCCCACTTTATTTTGTTAACATCACTAGCAAAGAAGATACAATATTGTAATTCTGCTTTTGAGCTCATTGGATAATCTGGTAATTAAATTTGTGTATATATTAAATTTAGTTAATTAATAACTTAATGAAAATATTCACCATTTTTTAAAATATTCACCATTTTCTTTTATTCATTAATTCATTCTTTCATAATTTTTGACTACACAATTGTGTGCTTCATCAAAATCAGATATTCTGTAATGCTAAGAAACTATTATTCATATTGTCTGGTAAGAAATAAAAAATGAGTTCAAGTAAGCTTTTAGTCTCCTGATAATATCTTTTTTTTTTTTTTTAAATTTTTTATTTGACAGAGAGAGAAATCACAAGTAGGCAGAGAGGCAGGCAGATAGGAAGGGAGAAGCAGGCTCCCTGCTGAGCAGAGAGCCCGATGTGGGGCTCGATCCCAGGACCCTGGGATCATGACCTGAGCCGAAGGCAGAGGCTTAACCCACTGAGCCACCCAGGTGCCCCTCCTGATAATATCTTGTTCGAAGACTTGGAAGTCCTCTTAAAGTAACACAGTCTTTTTTTAGGAAAATCCAGGCCCTTAACTTTATATGTTTTTCTTTCTTTTGTTAGGTATCTAATGTGGTAGAATCTAAGACAGGACACCAAAAGCTAACAAGTTAATTTTCCATGAATTTTAATACTGGTTTAAAGATAATGTTACTTAACAGTTTTTTTAATAAATTCTTAATTTTTTAAAAAAAATATTTATTATAGAGAGAGAGCACACAAGCAGGAGGGGCAGGGAGAGGGAGAGAGAATCCCAAGAAGACTCACACTGAGTGTGGAGCCCTACTCCTGAGATCACAACCTGAGCCGAAACCAATTACGAGATGTTAAACCAACTGTGTCACCCAGGCACCCCAATGCTACTTAACATTTTTTTATAATTAATCATACATTAAACAAATATCTTCAAAATTAATACTTACTTAAAAATATATTTTAGAGGGGATGGGGTAACTGGGTGATGGACATTGAGGAGGGCACATGATGTAATGAGAGCTAGGTATTATATGAGAGTGATGAATCAGTGAACCCTACCTCTGAAACTAATAATACACTATATGTTAATTAATTGAATTTATTTTTTTAAAATATTTTATTTATTTATTTGACATACAGAGAGTGGGAGAGAGCATGAACAGGCAGTGGAGAAACAGACTCCCAGCTGAGCAAGGAGCCCAATGCAGAACTTGGTCCCAGGACCCTAGGATCATGACCTGAGCTGCAGATAGCTGCTTAACCAACTGAGCCACCCAGGTGCCCCTAATTAATTGAAGTTAAATAAATAAATAAATAAATAAATAAAATTTTTTAAAAAATTATTTTATGTATGATATCCAAGTGTTAGATTTTAGGTAATTTACAAAAGTAGAAAACAAATTCAAAGTAATAATAATTATCAGCTATTAAATATTCAATACATTTTGTTTTATATAATGTATTGAAAATATTAGTATGCGGGGTGCCTGGGTGGCTCAGATGGTTAAGCATCTGCCTTCAGCTCAAGTCATGATCCCAGGGTTCTGGGATGGAGCACCACCTCAGCCTCCCTGCTTAGCAGGGAGTCTGCTTTCCCTTCTGCCTCTGCCTCTCTCCCTTGCTCATGCTCCCTCTCTCTCTCAAATGAATAAATAAAATCTTTAAAAAAGAAAAGAAAATATTAGTATGAGTGAAAGGAAAAGTTGAAATAAGGCAAAATCAGTTTAGAACATAGATCTAAGAACACAGAGCAAACTTAATGGGTAAAAAATGCACACTTTGTTTTTTGTTTTGAATAAAATATTTGAATCAAAATTAAAAGTCATTTAGTTCTTGATGAAATGGTGAACTGAACACCCACTATAGTGACTTTGAGGAAATTACGAAAGTGTGATAGAGATCTGAGGAACTATTGTTGAAATTTAAAGTGGGCGTGTGTAAGAGAGGTCCTACCAGCAGTCTTGACAAGGGGTGCTTAATTGGAAGGAGAAGATTATATAAACTTTCAGTTATTCTATTAATTTACAAAGATATGCATCTTAGGGAACCTTGGTGGCTTAGTTTAAACATCGCCTTCAGCTCAGGTCATGATCTCAAAGGTCCTGGGAACGAGTCCTGCATTGAGCTTCCTACTCCTCAGAGAGCCTGCTTCTCTCTCTCCCTCTGCTGCTCTCCCTGTTTGTGCTCTCTCTCTGTGTCTGTCAAATAAATAAATAAAATCTTAAAAAAAAAAAGATATGCATCATAAAATGATATAAACATCCTTTCCTAGACCTTGTTATTGTTTTTTATTTTATTATATAACACTTTCCTCTGACTCATTACTTAGTTTCCCAATATTCTTCTGTTGTTTGATTGTGATAAGTTGTATACAAATGTGCAACTCAATGAATATTCACTAAGTAGACACACACAAGTGTGTCCAAGTAAACAGCACTCTTATCAAGAAACAGAACATTACCAGTGCCCAATAAACTACCACCATCCTCTTCCCTAGTTTCTAACCATATCTTCTCCCAGGGATATCCAGCATTTTTTTACTTCATATTAATTGAATCACATGGTATGAATTGTTTTGTATCTGACCTCTTGTACCCAACATTATATCTGTAATGCTGTTGTGTGTAGTAGTAGTTTATTCATTCTTGCATGTTATTTTGTTGCATGCACACATTGCAATGTTTATTTTTCCGTTAATGTACATCTGGATTGTTTCCCTTTGTAGACTCTAATTAATGGGCTTGCTGTGAACATTTTTATACCTTTCTTTTGGTTAACTTATTTACACAGTTCTGCTGAGTATATCCTAAAGATGGGAACTTTTGGGTCATAGAGCATGGGTAAAGGGGTATGCATACATCTCAACCGTAGCAAATATTGACAAACAGTTTTCCAAACAACTTGTAGCAGTGTACATTTATCCAAGCACTGCAGGAATTCCATTTATTCCACAGCCTTGACATTTTCTTAAATTCAACACAAAATTGTTATTTTGACATTCTATCTCTCTTTTTTAATTATGCCATTCTTTATGGGGTTTTGGTAATAACATTTATGACTTGAATTTGCATTTCCCTGATTACTAATGAGTTGAAGGGCCCCTTTTTATATATTTATTGATCATTTGGATAGTCTTTTAATGTCATGACTGTTCAAATATTTGTTTTTTCCCACTGATCTGTAAAAGTTCTTTATACAGTCTCATCATGAGTACTTTGTCCAATGTGCACACTGTAAAATATCTCTTCCCACTTGGTGGCTTTCATTTCCCATCTTCTAAAGGTGTTTTTTGATGAACAAAATTGTTAACTTTAATGAAATCTAGTACTTAATCTCGATGGGTTACCAAGTTTTGTGTTGGATTTAAGAAATGTTTGTCCACTCTAAGATCACAAAAACGTTGTTTCCTTCTAAAAGCTTTAATGTTTTATGTTCAAATTTAAATATATATTCATCTTAAATTTATTGTTTTGTATGAAATGTCATAGGAGTAAAAACTAATTTTTTTTCATACAGTTAGCTAACTGTCCATGCACCATTTCACTGAAAGGCCACTGTTGTTTCCTCACTGCAGTGTAGAGTCATCTGTTTTACATCAGGTGACAATACATGTGTGGGCCATTGTCTGGACACTAGAATCAGTACCAATTCCCTATTTGTCTAATCTTGTATCCACACCACAACATTATTTTCTACAGCTCAATAGACTTTACAGTCTTTTAGTGTAAGTTTCCCACTTTGATCTCTGTGTTCAAGATTGCCTTTAGTATTGTACCTAGTATTAACTTTTTTTTTATTAAATTTTTTATTTATTTTCAGCGTAACAGATTCATTGTTTTTTCACCACACCCAGTGCTCCATGCAATCTGTGCCCTCCCTAATACCCACCACCTGGTTCCCCCAACCTCCCACCCCCTGCCCCTTCAAAACCCTCAGGTTGTTTTTCAGAGTCCATAGTCTCTCATGGTTCACCTCCCCTTCCAATCTCCCTCAACTCCCTTCTCCTCTCCATCTACCCTTGTCCTCTATATTATTTGTTATGCTCCACAAATGAGTGAAACCATATGATACTTGACTCTCTCTGTTTGACTTATTTCACTCAGCATAATCTCTTCCAGTCCTGTCCATGTTGCTACAAAAGTTGGGTATTCGTCCTTTCTGATGGAGGCATAATACTCCATAGTGTATATGGACCACATCTTCCTTATCCATTCATCCGTTGAAGGGCATCTTGGTTCTTTCCACAGTTTGGCGACTGTGGCCATTGCTGCTATAAACATTGGGGTACAGATGGCCCTTCTTTTCACTACATCTGTATCTTTGGGGTAAATACCCAGTAGTGCAATTGCAGGGTCATAGGGAAGCTCTATTTTTAATTTCCTGAGGAATCTCCACACTGTTCTCCAAAGTGGCTGCACCAGTTTGCATTCCCACCAACAGTATAAGAGGGTTCCCTTTTCTCCACATCCTCTCCAACACACGTTGTTTCCTGTCTTGCTAATTTTGGCCATTCTAACTGGTGTAAGGTGGTATCTCAATGTGGTTTTGATTTGAATCTCCCTGATGGCTAGTGATGATGAACATTTTTTCATGTGTCTGGTAGCCATTTGTATGTCTTCATTGGAGAAGTGTCTGTTCATATCTTCTGCCCATTTTTTAATATGATTATCTGTTTTGTGTGTGTTGAGTTTGAGGAGTTCTTTATAGATCCTGGATATCAACCTTTTGTCTATACTGTCATTTGCAAATATCTTCTCCCATTCCGTGGGTTGCCTCTTTGTTTTGTTGACTGTTTCTTTTGCTCTGCAGAAGCTTTTGATCTTGATGAAGTCCCAAAAGTTCGTTTTCGCTTTTGTTTCCTTCGCCTTTGGAGACATTATCATGAAAGAAGTTGCTGTGGCTGATATCAAAGAGGTTACTGCCTATGTTCTCCTCAAGGATTCTGATGGATTCCTGTCTCACGTTGAGGTCTTTTATCCATTTCGAGTTTATCTTTGTGTATGGTGTAAGAGAATGGTCAAGTTTCATTCTTCTACATATAGCTGTCCAGTTTTCCCAGCACCATTTATTGAAGAGACTGTCTTTTTTCCACTGGATATTTTTTCCTGTTTTGTCGAAGATTATTTGACCATAGAGTTGAGGGTCCATATCTGGGCTCTCTACTCTTTTCCACTGGTCCATGTATCTGTTTTTATGCCAGTACCATGCTGTCTTGGTGATCACAGCTTTGTAGTAAAGCTTGAAATCAGGTAACGTGATGCCGCCAGTTTTATTTTTGTTTTTCAACATTTCCTTAGCAATTCGGGGTCTCTTAGTATTAATTTTTTAATTTTGGCCAAGAAAAAAAAAATAGCTGGAATTTTGATTGGGATTGGTTGAACATAAAATACTGATTCTTCCAATATGTAAAGCAGAACATTTTTCCATTTATTTAGGAACTTAATACCCCTTGATAACTTTTTTTTTAATCAAGATCTTTCATCAGATTTTCTCCTAGGAATTTGATGTATTTTTATTGTTCACATAATAGAAGGTTTAATTTAATTTTCTATTTCTTTATTTCTGAGTTATGGAAATATAATTAACTGTAAATGTTAATTATGCTTATTTTCAGTAAGTATCTAAATTATTTTCATAATTATAATATTCATCTTTAGAATTTGAGGGCACCTAGCATAAATAATCATGTTATCTGCAAAAAAAATGCTTTCTTTTTCCAAACCTCTTGTCTTTTATTTCCTTTCTCTATTTCACTGGATAGGACCCCAGGAAAATGTCAAATTGAAGCGGTGATAGCTAGGATACTTGCCTCATTGCTGATCTAAGGAGGGGAAGTATTAAGTATAATGTTTGTTCTAGAATTTTTGTAGGTATTCTATCAGATTAAGGGATGTTTTTCAACTTAATATGCTAAAAGTTATTTGGGGGTTTTTTGGTAACATAAATATGTCTAATTTTATTGGATACTTCTATTATGGCCTTATATTTTAAGGGGATCCTTGTAGCAGAATATAGATGCATTTTCTTTTTATTCAATCTCACAATCTTCATCTTTTAATTGGAGTGTTTAACCCATTTAAATTAAAAGTATCTGGATTTCTATATAAAATTTTATTATTTATTTTCTACTGAATTTGTATGCTTTGTATTCTTTTTCTCGCTCTTTTCTTGCCTTTATTTAGATTAAGCAATATTTTTGTTATTCTATTTCTTCCCCTGCCCACCATCAAGCCACTACTTAACATATTCTTTCACTATTCATTTCATACTAACTTTAGAGATTAAAAAATTCCTCCTTGACTTTTACCACTTCTCAAATAATGCAGTAACTTAGTTCACCTTACCTCTGTATCCTCTTCTCTCACAATTTGTGTTATTTTTAACACTCATTTAATTTCTATATATATATATTGAAATATGAAACTATATTGCTAGTAATGCTTTGTGAAGTCAATATTACATTATGTCTATTCACACATTGGCTTTTCTTTGGCTCTTTTTTCTTTTCAATATTTTTGTGAACCTGCTTTCTGTCTGAAGGACTCTTTTTCTTGTATTTTATAATACATATGTACTGGCAATGGATTTTGTCATTTTCTTAATGTCCAAAATTGTTTTTATTTTGCTTTTCTTTGGGGAGGACATATTTGTATAGTTCAGAATTGGAACTAATTTATTTAGTTTATTGCTTCATAGCATTTCATTATTTTCTGGCTTCCACTATTTCTGTTGAAAAGCTGCATCTCAGAATCATTGTTTTTCCCCTGAAGGAAAGGTCTCTTTTCTCTGGTTGATTTTACATTTTTCTCTCTGTACTTGTCAGCAATTTGATTATAATGTCTAGATACAGTTCTTGTATTTTCTTTTTTTAATATTTTACTTATTTATTTGTCAGAGAGAGAAAAAGCAATCACAAGCAGGGGGAGCAGCAGGCAGAGGGAGAAGCAGGCTCCCTGCCAAGCAAGGAGCCCAATGCAGGAGTTGGTCCCAGAACCCTGGAATCCTGACCTGAGCCAAAGGCAGTTGCTTAATCAACTAAACCACCTAGGCATCTCAAGTTCTTGTATTTTCATGCATGGGTTATTATAGCTTCTGAAAACTGAATTAATATCTTTCATTACTTGGATAATTTTGGACTATTCCCTATATGAATATATTTTTCTGTGCATTACCTTTCTTTTCTTGATACCATTTCCCAACTCATTCTCCTTCTCTCTCTTTTATAGCTTTCTCTCCTCCTGTACTCCCTGTCTCTATCTTTCTGTCTCTCTTTCTGTCTTTGTCTTTGTCTCTGTCTCTGTCTGTCTCTCTCTCTCTCTCTCTCTCACACACACACACACACACACACACACACACACACTTTCTTGGTTTTTCTGTCTTTTCATTTGAATATGCTCTATTAACATATATTCCAGCCATTTTTTGGTCTTCTAATAGAGCTAAACAGCTGTTAAATCTACCCAAAATTTTCAATATTTCACCCACTGTGTTTTATGGAGAATTTACTTTTAGCTTATTATTTTACAAATTTCTGCTATAGTTCATTTGTGAAAACTCATTCCTTATGAGTTATTTTGAAGTAGTCAAGGGAGGGAGAAAACTATACTCAATCCTTTGTAGCATCTCTGAAAGAACTCTGATAGCCATCAGCCACCTGAAAAGGAAAAAAAGAAAACTGAGCTCATGGAGGCAGTAGCACCAATTATAAAGAAGAAAATTGTCAGTAAAGGCCTATTTTGAGAAAATTTCATCGCTTAAACAGCTGGCTCTGAAAGAGCTCTAATAGAGCAATAATAGTCTCCTAGTAAATCTGTAGAACTGAGGAGCAATTACCCCCCAGCTATTATGCCAAATAGTCCTATTAGTGGCTCTATCTAGCTTCTAAGGACACTGTGTTTGACATGGTCACACACAGTTCAGAGAGTTAAGAGAATAAAGGAAGAAAAAGTTCTCTTTGCTTCCTCACAAATAGACCCATAGCAGACATGGAATTTAGTCAGGCCAACTCAGTTGGTGGCACTTTCAGAAAGAAGATTTAAAATAAATCACACAGTCTCCATCTCTGCAACTGAAGTGAAAGTGGAGCTTATACCAATAAGTACTTTAATTTTTTTTCTTTTTTTTTAATTTTAATTCCAGTTTGGTTGACATACAGTGCTGTATTAGTTTCAGATGTACAATATAGCGATTCAGTAATTATATACATTACTCAGTGTTCATCATGATGAGTGTACTCTTAACCCCCTTCACCTTTTTCACCCATCCCCTCACTCACCTCCCCTCTGGTAACCATCAGTTTGTTCTCTATAGTTAAGAGTCTGTTTTATGGTTTGTCTCTCTTTTTTGTTCATTTGTTTTGTTTCTTAAATTCCACATATGAGTTAAATCACATGGTATCTTCACTTTGTGTATATATATACACAAACATCACTATATCTTTATACATTCATCTATCAGTAGACATTTGGGTTTCTTCCATAATTTGGCTATTGTAAATAATGCTGCAATAAACATAGGGTGCATGTATCTTTTCAAATAGGTGTTTTTGTATTCATTGGGTAAATATCCAATAGTGGAATTACTGTGTCATATACTAATTCTATTTTTAATTTTTTGAGGAATCTCCATACTGTTTTCCACAGTGGCTGTACCAATTTAAATTCCCACCAACAGTGCATAAAGGTTCTTTTTTCTCCATATCCTTACCAACACTTCTTTCTTGTGTTTTTGATTTTAGCCATTGTGACAGGTGTGAGGTGATATCTCTGTGTGGTATTGATTTGAATTTCCCTAATGATGAGTGATGCTGAACATCTTTTCAAGTGTCTATTGACCATCTGGATGCTTTCTTTGGAGAAATGTCTGTTCGAGTCTTCTGCCCATTTTTTAATTGGATTATTTGGCTTTTTTGGTGTTGAGTTGTATAAGTTCTTTATGTATTTTGGATACTAACCCCTTATAGGATATGTCATTTGCAAATATGTTTTTCCATTCAGCAAGCTGTCTTTTAGTTTTCTTGATTGTTTCCTTCACTGTACAAAAGCTTTTTATTTTTATGTAGTCTGATTGGTTTATTTTTGCTTTTGTTTCCCTTGCCTTAAGAGACATATCTGGAAATGTTGTTACAGCCAATGCCAGAGAAATTACTGCCTGTACTTTCTTTTAAGGTTTTTATTTTTATTTTTTTATGATTTCAGTTCTCACATTTAAATTTTTAATCCATCTTGAGTTTATTTTTGTGTATGGTGTGAGAGAATGGTCTAGTTTCATTCTTCTGCATGTAGCTGTCCAGCTTTCCCAACACCATTTGTTGAAGAGAGTATCTTTTTGCCATTGCATATTCTTGCCTCCTTTGTCAAAGATTAATTGATCATATAATCATGGATTTATTGCTGGGCTCTCTAGTCTGTTCTGTTGATCCATGTGCCTATTTTTGTGCTAATACCACACTGTTTTGATTACTATAACTTTGTAATATAACTTGAAGTCTGGAATTGTGATACTGCCAGTTTCACTTTTCTCTTTCAAGATTGCTTTGGCTATTTGGGGTCTTTTGTGGTTCCATACAAATTTTAGGATTGTTCTAGTTCTGTGAAAAGTGCTGTTGGTATTTTGATAGAGATTGCTTTGAGCCTGTAGATTGCTTTAGGTAGTAGGGACATTTTAATATTTGTTCTTCCAATTGATGAGCATGGAATATCTTTCCACTTGTTTGTATCATCTGTAATTTCTTTCCATTGTTTTATAGTTTTCAGAGTACAGATCTTTCACCTCCTTGGTTACGTTTATTCCTAAGTATTTTATTATTTTGGTGCAATTGTAATGGGATTGTTTTCTTAACTTCTCTTTCTGCTACTTTATTATTAGTGTATAGAAATGCAACAGATTTCTGTAAAATGATTTGTGTCTTGCAACCTTACTGAATTCATCATTTCTCATAATTTTTTGGTGGTTTTTAGGGTTTTCTATATCATCTGCAAATAGTGAAAATTTTACTTCCTCCTTGCCGATATGGATGCCTTTCATTTCTTTTACTTACTTGATTGTTGTGACTAGGATTTCTAATACTATGTTGAATAAAAGTAGAGAGAGTGGAAATCCCTTTCTTATTCCTGACCTTAGGGATAAAACTCTCTGTTTTTCTCCATTGGGGATAATGTTGCCTGTGGGTTTTTCATCTATGGCCTTTATATGTCAAGGTATGTAAACCTACTTTGTTGAGGTTTTTTTTATCATGAGTGAATTTTGTACTTTGGCAAATGCTTCTTTTAAAATGATCATACTGTTTTTATCCTTTCTCTTGTTGATGCAATGTATCATGCTGATTGATTTGCTAAAAATTATTTTTAAAATACTTGAAGTAAAATGGTCAGAAGACATGAACAGACACTTCTCCAAAGAAGACATACAAATGGCTAACAGACACATGAAAAAATGTTCATCATCATTAGCCATCAGAGAGATTCAAATCAAAACCACATTGAGATATCACCTTACACCAGTTAGAATGGCCAGAATTGACAGTAAACAACATGTATTTGAGAGGATATGGAGAAAGAGGAACCCTCTTATACTGTTGGTGGAAATGCAAGTTGGTGTAGCCACTTTGGAAAACAGTGTGTAGATTCCTTAAGAAATTAAAAAGAGCTTCCCTAGGACCCTGCAATTGCACTACTGGGTATTTACCCCAAGGACACTGATATAGTGAAAAGAAGGGCCACCTGTACCCCAATGTTCATAGCAGCAATGGCCACAGTCACCATACTGTGGAAAGAACCAAGATGACCTTCTATGGATAAATGGATAAAGAAGATATGGTCCATATATACAATTGAGTATTATGCCTCCATCAGAAAGGATAAATACCCAACTTTTGTATCAACATGGATGGGACTGGAAGAGATTATGCTGAGTGAAATAAGTCAAGGAGAGAGTCAATTATCATATGGTTTCACTTACTTGTGGAGTATATGGAATAACAAAGAGTATATGGAGTAAACACATTGCGAGATGGAAAGGAGAAGTGAGTTGGGGGAAATTCGACAGGGAGACAAACCATGAGACTGTGGACTCTGAGAAACAAACTGAGGGTTTTGGAGTGGGGGTTGGTTGAGCCTGGTGGTGGGTATTATGGAGGGCACATATTGCATGGAGCACTGGGTATAGTGCATCAACAATGAATTCTGGAACACTGAAAAGAAATAAAATAAAATAAAATGAAAATAAAATAAAATACTTGAAGTAGATCTGCCCAATTCCCAAATTCATATGTTCGAGTTCTAATTCCCAATGTGACTGTACTTGGAGATAGGGCTTCTTGTAGGTAATGAAGGTTGAATGAGGTCATAAGGGTGGGGTCTTAATCCAACAGGTCGATGACTTTATAAGAAGAGAAAGAGAGAAATGTTTCTTTTTCTCTCCACCATATGTGAACACAATGAGAAGGCAGCCATCTGCAAACCAGGAAGAGAATCCTCCCTGGGAACCATAAGCCAGTACATGGATCTTGGACTTCCAACCTCCAGAACTGATAAAATAAATTTCTGCTGTTTGAGTCTGTGATATTTTGTTATAGCAGCCTAAGCTGACTAATACATACTCTTTTGAGTTTCTGGCTCTGTCCTAGATGCATTATGGGCATTATATCACTTAATATCATCTAATGATAAAAGTTAAGAACTTTTCTTCATTTGCTAACAATGAGGAAGTTGATAGTCTGAGAAACATGCCTTAAATTTCTCTTACATTTGTTTGGCTCTGATGGTCTTTTTACATTACATAAATAATTTCTCATCAAATGAAAGATTCAGACTTTTTTAGGCATTTATCAATTAAATTAAACAGTTCAATTAAAAGGCATTGAAACAATTAAATTAAACAATTAAAAGGCATTGAAAGGAAAAGAGGACATTGCACTAAACCTCTGGGCAAGGCAGACTTACAGGTTTAGGATGGATCCTCGAGTCAATTAAATATATCTCCTCATTATTTAGATGATTATCATGACATGATTTCTTCCATTGTCCTCAAATCATTATATTGTATAAAAACCTAACTAGCATTTTTTTTATTTTTTTAAAGATTTTATTTATTTATTTGACAAAGAAAGAGAGATATCACAAGTAGGCAGAGAGGCAGGCAGAGAGAGAGGGAAGCAGACTCCCCACTGAGCAGAGAGCTGGATGCAGGGCTGGATCTCAGGACCCTAAGATCATGACCTGAGCTGAAGGCAGAGGCTTAACCCACTGAGCCACCCAAGTGCCCCCCTAACTGTAGCATTTTAATCATCAAGATAAAAAAGTTTGAACACTTCAAATTTTACTTTTTTTTTAATGGATTGTAAATTTACCATGCAGTATTTCCCTTTTATTTGCAACAGTTGTGATCTGCATTTTAATCCATAAATATAGAATCTTACTAATTATCTTTTTTTTCTATTAGTTGCACTATAGTTAAAAAAAAGTTAGGTTTATTTTTGTTAAGTGCTTTCTGGGAGGCATCATATTGGATAATGGATAAATAAGCTTGGTATAGTATTTGAGGAATATCTTTCTGCCTTTAAGAATCTTTTATTAATTTATGAATTATCTCAAGTTTGACATAAGATGTTAGAATTCTAGTATTATCACTTATTTTGAAGGCCTGGGTAAATTATATTCTGTATGCCTCTATTTTCCCATCTGTAAAATAAGATTAATGAATTTGTTTACAAGGGTTAATGTAATTTTTAAATAATGTATAAAAATACCTTAATGCTTAGTAAATATCACCCCAGGATTTTTGTTTTCCTGTGTTTTTGTGGGTAGAATTTCTCAAATCAAAGTGCCTACAGTGCGTTTGACAAATATATTGGGTTTAGTTCTTTCAAGACACTTGGCAAAGCAAGTCTTACATCTAATGCAATTAGATATTTTACATTTTTCATTTCACCAAATGAATCAGGACCTCTATTTTGGTATGTTTTAAAGATCTATCAGATCTATTTATCCAATTCAGATTTTTAAGAGGTCTAGATTATGTAAAATGCAGGGTAGATTATGGAAAAGATATAGATATAATTGATTCATGGGTAAAAGATTACAGAAATTCATTTCAATGGAAAAACATTGACTTAGGTTTTCCATGTGACTGCTGAACAAGATCTATGAGAGTGAGCTATACCTGATCAATTTTAACCCCTTTACTCAAAATGTACATGAGGATATCTCTTTCCCAGAGGATCACTCACATTCTTTCCTCCATGAAGTTATGGGTACAAATGGATGCACATGGCTTTAGCTGCTTCTCTTCTGTAACAATGTGTGCAGAAACAGAATATTAGTACTAATTCAAAATATTTAAGTTAAATGAAATAAATAAATGAAAATTTAAAAAATGAAATAAATAAAATTAAAAAATAAATCATTTGACAGTTAAGTATTTGTTGTATTTTCAAAGCAAGGAAATTATTGAAGGTAGAGAATTTATTAAGCACAAAAACATAAACTCCTAATGACATCTCGTTGATACCCATTTAATTGTTCTTATAACCAGAGGATGTCTCTGTAAGTACACCTTCATTATTCACAAGAAAAAAAGTGCTTCGTGAAAGCTATCAAAATCAATTACAGTTTGTCCACTTTGGGGGGCCAATGAGGCAGAGAATTAACCTCCAACTAATTTCCAAAGTCATTTACCAGCTGATGGCTTAGTACATTTACTGCCATAGGCACCAGGCACTTTGGAACATTTGCAAAATGCATGCTGTAGAGTGCAAGAAACGTATCATTTGGGTCATGATAGACCCATGAGCCATAAATTTTCTTTTAATTTATTTTATACTCATAAAATCCCCTGAGGTCCAGTAAATACACAATTTAGTTTTATTATTAAAAATATCTCTAAAGTCGTCAAGAAACCCTGTGCTCTCTAACACAAACTAAAAATCTTCTGGTCACTTATTAAATTATTCTAAAAGGCACAGTAAAGCTACAGAATTATCATGAGTTTGGATGAATGTTATGTTGCATTCCTTGTACAATAACAAAACAAATAAGCAGGAACCATATCCAGACAGTATGACTTTTACAGATGATGAAATATCTTAAAGTAAATGATAGCTTAAAGTAAAAAATGAAATCATTAATGACTTAATGGACACTGTTGCTACTTCTAGGTTCTAAGTTATTGGAATAGATAATACAAACATACTCACTCTCTAGAGGCACACTCTTCAGTTGTATAAAGATTTGGTCAAAATCTAATTATCTTATATTTTTACAATGATAACTGTTTATATCATCTGAGAGTCTGATTTGGACATTACTCTAAAATGTGGAAAATCTTGTACTTTCTATTTAAATGCATATATGTATTACCCATTGTGGGCAGTATGCAGCTCTTTAAATAAAAGCACTAACTTAATACAAAATAAGTTAGGGAAAAAAAGTTTCCAGAGATGTCAGGGTAACAGGATGAGAATATGTAAAAATATGCTCAGCATCAACATGTCTGAGAAAATCCTCTTTATGCATTCTGCCAGACAGATAAATTCATCTACATCAACCTCTAAGAAAGATAACCTAATAAAGATGCAGTGTGAAAGGAAATTGATATTTGGTCAGGGGGGAAAGAACAAATGAACATTTGTTAGAATATATTCACACCATTGTTTCAAATACTGACTGATCAAATGAGATTTAAATATCCACATTTTCAAAAGCAAAAGACACTTAATAGTGTTTGTTTTGTTTTTCTGCTCCATAATCTAACCAGGTACAATGTTTCCTAATTCAATCTTGATAATATTTATCTCATTAATTCAATGGCCTTGGACTTATAATTATCATATTATGCATACAGAAAGAGCTCTCAAGACAGTCACAACAGCAGATAAATATACTCAGAGGGCTAGTTAATCAAACTGGCAATACCTGTAGAGGAAGCAGGGAATCTGAAGATTATCTCATATTATCTAGATATGCCCAAATATCTTCTCCTTTAAAGCATGGAATGCTCACTATTAAAATTCTGACAGGTTAGTGAATAACATTATGGACTTAACTCTAGAAAGCAAGCCTTACATTATCTTGAGAGTGATTTCCACTTCATGAGCTCAGGGCCACAAAGCAGGTGTGGGTCTAGGGGAGGGGGGTGGGAGCCTGGAAAAGCAGAAGTTGGAATGCGAAGATGCTGGAAGAAGCAGGATTATTCTAAAATGAGAATGACAGGCCAGTAAGATACATATTATTTTCCTCATATGTCTTCACTGTGTTTTTAAATTTGTTTCAGTTTCTTTTGGACTAATAGAATAATTTTAATATGTAATGTCTACCAACACAGTCATAACTAGACTGTTATCCACCAGCAAGAATTTGTTATATTCCATTGTGCTAAGCATTACTTTTGAGGTGTCTTTGATAAAAACAAGCACTTAAAAAGATTTTGATACTGGGGCCTCTTCAAACTGGGGTAACTAGCAGCTTGCCAGAAGAATCCGTGGGTGAACTAGAATACAAAATACCTTTACGTTTTCATTTAAACAGGAAATAAAAAAAGAAATCCTAGTTTTCAGTGGACTACTTTGGCCAATGTCTCCTCCCACATCCCATCAATACAGGTTCTCAGACCCTAGCTAGAGGGTTACTTTATAAAAAGGTTTAGAAGCATTACTGAGGAAACCAAAACTACAAGACTCATTTAACAGATTTGAAGAGAGAAGTTACTATGTGGTATTTAAAATGTGGTATCTTCAGGACACCTGGGTGGCTCAGTTGGTTAAGCGGCTGCCTTCGGCTCAGGTCATGATCCCAGGGTCCTGGAATCGAGTCCCACATCAGGCTCCTTGCTCAGCAGGGAGCCTGCTTCTCCCTCTGCCTCTGCCTGCCTCTCTGTCTGCCTGTGCTCACTCTCTCTGACAAATAAATAAATAAAATCTTAAAAAAAATTTATAAAATGTGGTATCTTCATTAATAAAAATTGTGCTCTCATATAATGATCTCCCCTTATAAATTACCTACATATATAGCCACACACACATTGTCATTTAATTATTATCAAATCCTAAATAATTCTTGCACTGTCTAGCTTATTCAAATCCCTTCTCTTTGACAATAATATATCAGTGAATTAAATCCCACAAGTGAAGCAGATGGCATAAATAAGCTGCTTATACCAATGCATAGCATGTACAAAAGGTTAATTGAACTGCCTCGTCATGAATTATATATATATTTTCCACAGTCTAGCAGTGTTTAGAACAAAATGATGTTTTTCCTTAGTTTAATTAGTGTGATGACATTAATTATAATCATAACAATTCTAGCACCACTAAAAATAAACTGTGAAAACTTTAATGTATTTTTAAAAATAGTATGTTATTTGACCCCTTAAAGGAATGTTTTATGCTCATGGTATTGGAAATGGTATTCACATATTCTTTAAAAATTGAAGAGGTCTCGTAACCTAAAGATGATTACATTCTGCTGGTCAGTGTTCTGTGCAAAAGCCAATGAAGACTGCAGGCCCCAGATGCTTTCTCAAAAATAATTTTCCCAGAAAAATATACAATAATTTCAAAAAGGCACTAAGAAATAGTGATACTGTCGGCTGGCTTTGGTTCTCAAACAACTGAAAACAGATTTGTGAAAGAGGGCAATAGGAGGTCATATCTTCCAACTCTATAAACCTAGATATCTCAGTTGCTGCAAGCTTATATCTTTTTTCTATTTTAGAAGTGGCTTTTCTTTTTTCTATTTCATATGTCATTTTAGTCAATCTATTTCAGATTTTGTAAACTAGCTAACTGTAAAAACCTCATATTGGGAGTAATATTTGAACAGCATATAATAATTGGAGGCAGTGTGCACATGAATGCACACATACATATACCTGTCATTCTTTAGATTCATTATGAGCCATATCTTTCCCTAAAACATATCTATTTATTCAGTACAGTATAGGTTCAAGAATATTGTAAGTGGTTCAAGTATTTTTTCAAAGGCATAAATTGAGACTTTAAATTATTGAATCTTTTTCTTAGGGCTGCATTATGTCCGTGTCTGTGTGTGTGTGTGTGTGTGTGTGTGTGTGTGTGTGCCACATCCTTATCCTTTGGTCTGTTTATGGACACTTAGCTTGCTTCCGTATCTTAGCTATCGTAAATAATGCTGCAATAAACAGAAGAGTATATATATCTTTTCAAATTGTTGTTTTTGTTTTCCTCGGGTAAATATCCAACAGTGGAATTGTTAGATTTTATGGTATTTTATTTTTAATATTTTGAGGACCCTCCATACTGTTTTCCACAGTGGCTGTACCAATTTACATTCCCACCAACAGTACACAAGAGTCCCTTTATCCACATCCTTACCAACACTTGTTATTTCTTGCCTTTTTTATTTTAGTCATTCTAACAGGTGTAGGGTCATCCTCATTGTGGTTTTGATTTGCAGTTCCCTGATGGTGAGTGGTGTTGAGCATCTTTTCCTGTGTCTCTTGGCTATCTGGATGTCCTCTTTGTAAAAGGTATGTTCAGGTCCTTTGCCCATTTTTTAATTGGATTGTTTGTGGGTTTTTTGGTGTTGAGTTGTATAACTTCTCTATATATTTTAGAAATGAACTTCTTATCAGATATACCAGATATACCATAATATACCAGATATATTATCTTCTCCCACTCAGTAGGTTGTCCTTTTGTTTTGTTGATGATTTATTTTGCTGCACTTTGTATATTTATGTCCAGTTTTGTTCTTTTTTCTCAGGATTCTTTTGGCTAGTCAAAGTCTTTTGTGGTCCCATACAGATTTTAGCATTGTTTTTTTCTGTTTCTGTGGAAAATACCATCAGGATTTTGATAGGGATTGCATTGTATCTGTAGACTGCTTTGGGTAATATGGACATTTTAACAATATTAATTCCTCCATTCCATAAGCACAGAATATCTTTTCATTTATTTGTTTCTTGACATAAAAATCTTATTACCTGCTTTCTCAAATTTGCTGTTTGTCATTCTTCCAGTGTTCGAGCTTAAATAGTCTCTGGTTGTCCTGATTGATGATCTTGTCTATGTTCATCTACTGCCCAAGTTATCATCTTAAAACATAAATGTTTGCAGTCTGTTACATTGCTTAAAAGTTTTGGTGGTATATCTCTGATTACAGAACAATGATTAAATCCTCCTTCGTTTGGCTTCTATAATTGCATCTAGATTTTCCTGTTCTAACTCCAACTTTTCACACAATAGCAAAAACAAAACAAAAACAAAATAAAACAAAACAAAAAGGTGTTTCTTAACAGAAAACAAGTCATATCCCTATTCATCCCTCTAAGCAACTTCAATGTCCTCTCAGTGCATTCAGGGGTATTTAAAACAAACAAACAAACAAACAAACAAACCCTCCAAACTCCTAATGGCCTCCAAAGCCCTAAATATTGTGTCTTCTTCCTGGCATTCTAATTTGTTCTATACCCATCTCACTTTTCTCATTACATTCCCATCACACCATTGTTCTTTTAGTTTACAAAGACGTGTTCTTTTCCATTTCAAGCTCTCTGTAGATGCTGATCCTCCAACTTAAATGCTATTTTCCCACTCTGTGTCACAGACTTATTTCCTCAAGTCTCAATTCTTCCCTGATCAGTCTACTTAATATTAGTTCATCTCCCCCTTCTATTTTAGCCCCTTCTTTCCTTGGTAACATTGATTTTAATTTTTAAGTATTTCTCTATTTTATTTTTTCTTGTGTCTACAATTAACACAAAAAAGCCAAAAAAGGCAGACCAGCTCTCTGACTTCTTCATCAGCACATTCCTAATATGGTTCTTTGGAACTCAGCAGCAATCTAACCTTGTGAATAAACAAGTAAATGAATATGAGATGCTCAATAAATATGTGTAAATTGTGTGTCAATCCTAATTGAATTCCAAGGATGTGGCAGCCATAAAGGGAAGTAAAAAATATTTCTAGTGAAGAAAAAAAATAGAAAGTAGAAAATCCATTTGTTTTTTTATTATACAATAGTTTATTTCCAAAATGCCACCGGTAGATTAAATTGTTTACTGCAGAAGGATATGAATGGCTCCATTTTGATGTATCACAGTTTTACTATAAGAGTAGATTTATAACGTCCTTTGCCAAATAATGTTTAGTGCCATGAGGATGTAAAATTTATTTTTCAATATTTTTCTCTATTTTCTTTTCCAATTAAATGAAGGTAATGTAGAATAGCTTGGTAAAACAAGAGTTTCTATGATTTGGTAATTATTTGAGCAGGTAGTTAGGCATATAACATAACACATTTAAAAATATATATGTAGGGGCGCCTGGGTGGCTCAGTGGGTTAAAGCCTCTGCCTTCGGCTCGGGTCATGGTCTCAGGGTCCTGGGATCGAGCGCCACATTCAGGCTCTCTGCTCAGTAGGGAGCCTGCTTCCTCCTCTCTCCCTGCCTGCCTCTCTGACTACTTGTAATTTCTGTCTATCAAATAAATAAATAAAATCTTTAAAATATATATATATATGTATATACTTATATATACTTATATCTACATAAAAATATATATGTATATATGTATGTATTTATATATTTTAGGTATATATAAATACATATGTATATATACACATGTATATAAATGTACACACAAATATACATGCATACATATACATAAAATAGTCATTACTAGTTCATTTAGTTAGATCTATATAGCTATGATTATAGCCATAGCGCATTTTCTCTTCTCTGTGCCATGGTACACAAACAGTATCATTAAGTTTACTCAAATTCAGGAGGAAAATTAGAAAAAATAACAGTAGAATTCCTATCAACCTGTCTCTCCTCAAGGTGCAAATAACTAGCTTACAGTGCCAAGTGTAAACTAACAGTTATCTTTATGGCATTGTATTTGAACCAGTCCTCAAAAGCAAATAAATATGTTCCTCATGATGTAGGCTCTTGTTTTTTTAGACTTATTTATCTGAGAGAGAGAGAGAGAGAGCGTGTGCTCATGGGAGCACGTGTGGCGGGGGAGGGTGTAGGAGCAGAGGGAGAGAGAGAACAGACTCCCTGCTGAGTGCCGAGCCCCCTGCAGGGCTGAATCTCCCAAGCCTGAGATCATGACCTGAACGTTAATCAAGAGTCAGATGTTTAACTTACTGAGCCATTCAGATGCACCCTCATGATGTAAGCTTTATAAGTGCCTTGAAATGATGTAATGGCTTTCCACCAGTAGAATGTTTCAGTATTTGTCTAGGTACTTTTTCTTTCTTTTACATTTGGTACTATGTGTTTCTCTTAGATTCTTCCTTAACTGTCGGTCAGTGAGTAAAATTAGTCCATTTATCTTTTTAATTTTTTTATTTTCTTTTTATGTTTTAAAGGTTTTATTTATTAATTTGACAGAGAGATAGAGAGAGCCAGAGAGCACAAGCAGGGTAAATGGAAGAGGGAGAGGGAGAAGCAGGCTTCCCATTGAACAGGGAGCCAGAAGCAGGCTAAATCCCTGACTCCTGGGATCATGATCTGAGTTGAAGGCAAGTTGCCTAACTGACTGAGCCACTCAGACACCCTATTTTATTTTATTTATTTATTTTTTAGCAAGGTATGACCTCCTAATTGCTTTAGCATAATATCTTAGTTTAATAATTTCCTTTCTTTTCTCCCTCAAGGACTTATAATTTAAAATCATACTTGAATAATTACATAATATTATGTATGATAATTATATAAGTACATTCATCATATCTCTGCAGATACAACAGACACAATTATATAGTGTTTGCTAGACCATTAAAAAAGGATTAGTGGTGCCTGGGTGGCTCAGTCTCTTAAGCATCTGCCTTATGATCCCATCCCAGGATCCTGGAATAGAGCCGCACATTGAGATTCCTGCTCAGTGGGGAGGAGCTTGCTTCCCCTCTCTGTGGGTCCTCCCCCATCCCACTCATTCTCTCTCTCCCTCTCTCTCAAATAAATAAATAAATAAAATCTTAAGAAAAATGTTTTATACTGATAGAAGTTCATAGTGATGGAAAATTATCTTTGTTGTTATTACAATATCAAGTCCACAGAAATTTCAGAAGCATTCTGAGTTCCCAGAGAAACTTAAAGCTTCTTAAAAAAAAAAAAAAAAAGTTTATTTTACTATTGTTCTTCTTGGAATAGGTATTTATCATTGAAGGGAATTACCCCATTTTTCTAACTTTTCAGTATATAGCCACTACTATTATATATGTAATTTTTTAAGTTATTTTATTATATTTAATCCTTTCAAAAGTCAAAAACATTAACTAAAAATGTATTTTGGGATAAAGAGAAACCCAGCTGGTCAAAAAAAAAAAAAATCTTTTGGAATGAAGTTTTCCATTGGTTAGGCTTTCACTAACATATTCCATAGCTTATTCAATTTCTAAACAATAGACAAGTTGCATGGGAATGAGTGAAATCATAATATTCTGATTTTCTATCCTGACAATTTATCAGTACATTTTCATAATCAAATCAGTTTTGTTACATGTTGCATATATACATTCTGTTAAATACACTTAGTATTTATTCAATTATGTAGATTTCATTTATTTTGAACAGAGTACTTTATATAGATTAAATACTTTATATAGATTTCATTTACTTCTAAACAAAAACCCTACTTGTAGGTGCTGCAATTACCCACACAGTGAATTCACTTGGAAACTAAGACTTAAGGGTCAAAATGCATTTTCATTATCATTCTGGAGTATGACTTACTCAGATAACCCAATTGTATAGATCTCTCCTCAGGGAGGAGGAAAGGAACTGTTTGGTGTCCTAGAAACTCTGCCTAACTTATTCTCAGGGTATTTGTTTATCTCTGCTATTCTAGGATGTGCATACAAAATGATCCCCCATTAGTTCATAGTTTCATATACTCAGGGTTTTCATTTCCCTTTTTCTGAAAAATTCACCCCAATTTTCTTAAAAACCTTCTTGCAATTAGCTCCACTACTGTTCTCACACCACTTTGCACTTGGGGCAGAACGTAAATAAATAAACAGATAAAAAATAAAATGAATACTCAATTATGAAGCTATTTATCTAGTCATTTCTCCCTTAAGTTTGTCCAAGAATATAATTTCCTAGTTTTCATTATTGGTTTCTGCATCACTTCCTTTGTTGTTGTTGTTGTTGTTGTTTTGGGCGGGGGGAGGAGAGAGAGAATCTTAAGCAGTCTCCATGCCTAGTGAGAAGCCCCATGCAGGGCTCTGTCTTACAACTCTGGGATCATGACCTGAGCCAAGATCAAGAGTAGGAGTCTTAACTGATTGCGCCACCCAGGGGTTCCCCTTTCTTTTAAAAAAATGTAATTTTTTGTTTGCCTAAGTAGACCAGCTTCTTCTTATGCATCTCTCTATTTAAAATCAAGCTTTATCTTTGAAACCCAGTCTGAGGTCTAATCAATGATCCCTAAGATGGTGGGAACACCACCTAGATTTTGTTGAGTCTCCTTCTGGCATTGGAGGCATACCCATTTGACTATATTTTGTCTGACATCTAACCCTGTCATCACCTTCCCAGGTTCACACAGTTCTAATGGTGGTACATGTCATATTTTTGCCCTAAAACTATCTTAATATTATTTATGTAAACTATCTCTCCTACATGACCAAAACTGGGGAAACAAATTTTGTAGATATTGATGTTTAAAATGGTATGAAGATGTCGTGACCAAGTATCTTATTTTGGAAAATTTCTCCCATGAGTAACAACTATAAAACAGGACAGAATACATGAAGTACCTGTTCTCATGTGTTGAACAACAGGCAGTAAAAGACGGTTATCCTTGAGAGAAAGTAAACATAAGAGGTAAGCCCCACAATCATTTTAGGTTTTTCCTGATAGAAATTTCGAGACCACAGCCCAGAGAAGAAAACATACTAGGACAAGTGGAAAGAAATATATAAAAGAATGAACTTGGATTCTTATTTCACATAATATTAAAAAAATTAACTCAAAATGGATTGAAGACTTAAATATAAGATCTAAAATTGTATGGAGCACCTGGGTGGCTCAGGGCTTTAAAGCCTCTGCTTTTGGCTCAGGTCATGATCTCAGGGTCCTGGGATCGAGCCCCACATTGGGCTCTCTGCTCGGCAGGGAGCCTGCTTCCTCCTCTCTCTCTCTGTCTACTTGTGATCTCTGTCTGTCAAATAAATAAATAAAATCTTTAAAAAAAAAAAAAAGATCTAAAATTGTAAAACCCTTAGAAGCAAACATAGAGGTAAATCTTTGTAACCTTGAATTTGGCAATAGATTCATATGACATAAAAGCATGCGCAACAAAAGGAAAAATAGATACTTTTAATATCATCAAAATTTAAAACCGTGTTTCAAAGGACACCATTAGTCAACAATTTTCAGTATGACTGTGAGAAAATAAGCACTGATTTTAAAGCCATATTTATATATTTTCTTGCAATTTAAAACATTCTAACTGAAATTGAAGACTATGATGAAGAAACAGTGAATATCATAGTAAAGTATCTATGGCAGGCAGAATTCTAAAATGGCCCCAAAAGACCATCACCCTGATCTCCACATCTTTCTTAATCACTTTGTATAATAACTCCCTGTTGGGTGCAGGTAAGCCTGACTTGCTTCTAGCTGATGGAATATGGTGAAGGTGATAAAATAGTTACTTCTTTAAGTGCATTACATTGATTAAACTCTGTCTTAGAAGTGTGAAAAGAAATTTCTTGTTAGCCCTAAAGAAGCAAACTGCCATGTTGGGGAGAGGGCTGTGTGACATGAAGGGGGCAGCCTCTAGGAGCTGAGAGCCTCACTCTCAAGTCACAAGAAACTGAATACTACAAATAGCAGTGAGCTTGGAAGAGAACTGACTCTGGACACCAGATGAAGCTGCAGCCCTGGATGCCGTGGTTTCAACCTGGAGAGACTGAGCAGAGGACACAGTTAATCCATACCTGGATTCCTAACACAGGAAAGCATTGAAATAAAATATAGGTGATGTTTCAAGCCTCGGAGCTTGTGATTATTTGTTAGGCAGCAGTAAAAAATTAAGACAATACCTCAAGGGAAACAACGTTTACTGATAAATTGCTCACATATATTCTAGTAAATATTCTTTGGGGACATTATTAACTATTTCCATGAGTTCTTAATTTTTCCAAATAAGTATTGGCATATGCATGCTTAAAAATATCCAACTTTAAGGAAAGAACTCAAATACATGGAGGCTAAAGTGCATCCTACTGAAGAATGAATGGGTCAACCAGGAAATTAAAGAAGAATTGAAAAAATTCATGGAGACAAATGAAAATTAAAACATAACTGTTCAAAATCTTTGGGACACAACGAAGGCAGTCCTGAGAGGAAAGTATATTGTGATACAAGCCTTTTTCAAGAAACAAGAAAGGTCTCAAGTACACAACCTAACCCTACACCAAAAGGACCTGGAGAAAGAACAGCAAAGAAAGCCTAAACCCAGCAGGAGAAGAGAAATAATAAAGATCGGAGCAGAAATCAATGAACTAGAAATCAAAAGAACAGTAGAACAAATCAATGAAACACATTTTTAAAAATGTACAATGTGTATAAATATATATATTAAGAAATAACGTTGCTGATGATGCCTACACCTATCAAAAACATCATTATAAGAATAATGGACAGTTGTCTGTGATTTGTCATTGCCTAGAAAAACTCATTTTTTGTTCTAATTGGAGCACAACAAAACCCCTGTATGTATTAAATTGTGTGTTTCCTAGTTGACCAGCTGTCCCAACTGCAAGTAGCAATGGCTACTTGCTCATTTTATCATCCAGCCTGACTTGTGCAAATACCTATTACATATCTATCCACACAATATTTGCAATCTTAGGTTTATATATCTCTTCTATTTGTAAAATCTGTGAAAGTTGGGGTCATTTCTTACATCTTTTGGGATATTTTTATAATGCCTGGCACATAGTGGGTACTAACAAAACTACTGAATGAATAGTAACCATTTTCAGGACTAAACCCAGCATTATGACACACTCTGCTATGTTATCCTTATTATATGGTTAAGGGCAAACTACATCAGGAGGGAAGTTTTTTCCTCAGATTTGCTTACCATTTCCAATATTTCACACATTATTTCTCTTCCATAATTGTTTTTCTCATTATTTATCAACAAACAGCCCATGATAGCTAGAGACACAGTAAAGATTTAGAGAACTACAAAAGGTGGTTTGCTTTATCCATCATATGGAGTTTCATAGGCCTTTCATTCATGAAGCAAGTTTCATAGACTGTTATCCGAAGTCAAATCCAGGCTAAGTATCATTTCATACTGCTGGCATCGTACTGACCAAGTCAAAATAACACTACTTATGTATTAACCAATATATATGTAATGAGAACCACTATAAACTACTTTAAAACTTCAATAGCTATAGTAACACATTAAAAAAAACAGGTGGCATAGTTACAATATTTTAATTACCTAATATACCATATTTGAACATACAGTTGTTTTAAAGAAAGTAGTAATGAGATACTAGAAATGACAGATACTTGCACTGCAATATAATATTTTATGAAATGCAGCGGTTAAACTGATAAATGGTTCTGACAAACAATAGAGTTATGTCTAACTCTATGAAAAGATGTACATTGCTTCAATATTTATTAAAAGTAAAAAAATGCGGAGGGAGGAGTCAAGATGGCGGAGAAGTAGCAGGCTGAGACGACATCGGGTAGCAGGAGATCAGCTAGATAGCTTATCTAACCATTGTGAACACCTATAAATCCAACGGGAAATCGAAGAGAAGAAGAGCAACAATCCCAGAAACAGAAAATCGATCACTTTCTGAAAGGTAGGACCTGCGGAGAAGTGAATCCAAAGCGACGGGAAGATAGACCCCGGGGGGAGGGGCCGGCACCCGGCAAGCGGCGGAGCGACGGAGCACAAAATCGGGACTTTTAAAAGTCGGCTCCACTGGGAGACATCGCTCCAGAGGCTAAACTGGGGGGAAACCCAGGCGGGGTCAGCATAACCCCAGGACCCGCGGGGTCACAGAAGGACTGGGGGTGTCTGAGTGCCGCAGAGCTCGCAGGTATTAGAGCGGGGAAGCCGGCTATAGCGACAAAGCCGAGGAGTGAGCTCTAAGCCCGGGGTTACCTTGTGCCGGTCGCAGGCTGGGTGGGCTCGGAGTGCGGCCGGAGGCCACGGAGACAAAAGCGACCCGGCGCTTTTCTCCAGCTCCAACAATTGACTGCTTTCCTCGAGGCGCGACCGCAAGCCAGGGAGGCGGGGCTATTGGGCGCTTTGCTCTGAGAGCGCACTGAGGAGCGGAACCCCAAGCTCTCGGCTCCTCTGGGCCGAGAGATTGGGAGGCCGCCATCTTCATTCCCGTCCTCCGGAACTCTAGGGAAAGCGCTCAGGGAACAAAAGCTCCCGAAAGCGAACCGGAGCGGATTACTTAGCCTGGCCCCTGGCAAGGGCGGTGCAATTCCGCCTGCGGCAAAGACACTTGAGAATCACTACAACAGGCCCCTCCCCCAGAAGATCAACAAGAAACCATCCAAAACCAACTTCAGTCACCAAGAACAGCGGAATTCCACAGCAGGAGAAAGCAAATCCTACCTGGACAAAATGACAAGGCGGAAAAACTCACCTCAAAAAAAAGAACAAGAGGCCGTACCGAAGGCTGGAGACCTAATCAATACAGACATAGGTAGCATGACAGATCTAGAGTTCAGAATGACAATTCTCAAGGTTCTAGCCGGGCTCAAAAAAGGCATAGAAGATATTAGAGAAACCCTCTCCGGAGAGATAAAAGCCCTTTCTGGAGAAATAAAAGAACTAAAATCTAACCAAGTTGAAATCAAAAAAGCTATTCATGAGGTGCAATCAAAAATGGAAGCTCTCACTGCCAGGATAAATGAGGCAGAAGAAAGAATTAGTGACATAGAAGACCAAATGACAGAGAATAAAGAAGCTAAGCAAAAGAGAGACAAACAACTACTGGAACACGAGGAGAGGATTCGAGAGATAAGTGACACCATAAGACGACACAACATTAGAATAATTGGGATTCCAGAAGAAGAAGAAAGAGAGAGGGGAGCAGAAGGTATATTGGAGACAATTATTGGAGAGAATTTCCCTAATATGGCAAAGGGAACAAACATCAAAATCCAGGAGATGCTAAGAACGCCCCTCAAAATCAATAAAAATAGGTCCACACCTCGTCACCTGATAGTAAAATTTACAAGTCTTAGCGACAAAGAGAAAATCCTGAAAGCAGCCCGGGAAAAGAAGTCTGTAACATACAAGGGTAAAAACATTAGATTGGCAGGGGACCTATCCACAGAGACCTGGCAGGCCAGAAAGAACTGGCATGATATATTCAGAGCACTAAACGAGAAAAACATGCAGCCAAGAATACTATATCCGGCTAGGCTATCATTGAAAATAGAAGGAGAGATAAAGAGCTTCCAGGACAAACAAAAGCTGAAAGAATTTGCAAACACCAAACCAGCTCTACAGGAAATATTGAAAGTGGTCCTCTAAGCAAAGAGAGACCCTAAAAGTAGTAGATCAGAAAGAAACAGAAACAATATACAGTAACAATCATCTTACAGGCAATACAATGGCACTAAATTCATATCTCTCAATAGTTACCCTGAATGTTAATGGGCTAAATGCCCCAATCAAAAGACACAGAGTATCAGAATGGATAAAAAAACAAAACCCATCCATATGCTGCCTCCAAGAAACTCATTTTAGACCCGAAGACACCTCCAGATTTAAAGTGAGGGGGTGGAAAACAATGTACCATGCTAATGGACATCAGAAGAAAGCTGGGGTGGCAATCCTTATATCAGATCAATTAGATTTTAAGCCAAAGACTATAATAAGAGATGAGGAAGGACACTATATCATACTCAAAGGGTCTGTCCAACAAGAAGATCTAACAATCTTAAATATCTATGCCCCTAACATGGGAGCAGCCAACTATATAAACCAATTAATAACAAAATCAAAGAAATACATCGACAGTAATACAATAATAGCAGGGGACTTTAACACTCCCCTCACTGAAATGGACAGATCATCTAAGCAAAAGATCAACAAGGAAATAAAGGCCTTAAATGACACACTGGACCAGATGGACATCACAGATATATTCAGAACATTCCATCCCAAAGCAACAGAATATACATTCTTCTCTAGTGCACATGGAACATTCTCCAGAATAGACCACATCCTGGGTCATAAATCAGGTCTCAATCGGTACCAAAAGATCGAGATCATTCCCTGCATATTTTCAGACCACAATGCTCTGAAGCTCGAACTCAATCACAAGAGGAAATTTGGAAAGAACGCAAATACATGGAGACTAAACAGCATCCTTCTAAAAAATGAATGGGTCAACCAGGAAATTAAAGAAGAATTGAAAAAATTCATGGAAACAAATGATAATGAAAACACAACAGTTCAAAATCTGTGGGACACAACAAAGGCAGTCCTGAGAGGAAAATATATAGCAGTGCAAGCCTTTCTCAAGAAACAAGAAAGGTCTCAAATACACAACCTAACCCTACACCTAAAGGAGCTGGAGAGAGAACAACAAAGAAAGCCTAAACCCAGCAGGAGAAGAGAAATCATAAAGATCAGAGCAGAAATCAATGAAATAGAAACTAAAAAAACAATAGAACAAATCAACAAAACTAGGAGCTGGTTCTTTGAAAGAATTAATAAGATTGATAAGCCCCTGGCCAGACTTATCAAAAAGAAAAGAGAAAGGACGCAAATAAATAAAATCATGAATGAAAGAGGAGAGATCACAACCAACACCAAAGAAATACAAACAATTATAAGAACATACTACGAGCAACTCTATGGCAACAAATTTGACAACCTGGAAGAAATGGATACATTTCTAGAGATGTATAAACTACCACAACTGAACCAGGAAGAAATAGATAACCTGAACAGACCCATAACCAGTAAGGAGATTGAAACAGTCATCAAAAATCTCCAAACAAACAAAAGTCCAGGACCAGACGGCTTCCCAGGGGAATTCTACCAAACATTTAAAGAAGAATTAATTCCTATTCTCCTGAAACTGTTCCAAAAAATAGAAATGGAAGGAAAACTTCCAAACTCATTCTATGAGGCCAGCATCACCTTAATCCCAAAACCAGACAAGGATCCCACCAAAAAAGAGAATTACAGACCAATATCCTTGATGAACACAGATGCGAAAATTCTCACCAAAATACTGGCCAATAGGATCCAACAGTACATTAAAAGGATTATTCACCACGACCAAGTGGGATTTATTCCAGGGCTGCAAGGTTGGTTCAACATCCGCAAATCCATCAATGTGATACAATACATTAATAAAAGAAAGAGTAAGAACCATATGATACTCTCAATAGATGCTGAAAAAGCGTTTGACAAAGTGCAGCATCCCTTCCTGATTAAAACTCTTCAAAGTGTAGGGATAGAAGGCACATACCTCAACATTATCAAAGCCATCTATGAAAAACCCACCGCAAATATCATTCTCAATGGAGAAAAACTGAAAGCTTTTCCGCTAAGGTCAGGAACACGGCAGGGATGTCCGTTATCACCACTGCTGTTCAATATAGTACTAGAAGTCCTAGCCTCAGCAATCAGACAACAAAAAGAAATTAAAGGCATCCAAATCGGCAAAGAAGAAGTCAAACTATCACTCTTTGCAGATGATATGATACTATATGTGGAAAACCCAAAAGGCTCCACTCCAAAACTGCTAGAACTTATACAGGAATTCAGTAAAGTGTCAGGATATAAAGTCAATGCACAGAAATCAGTCGCATTTCTTTACACTAACAACAAGACAGAAGAAAGAGAAATTGAGGAGTCAGTCCCATTTACAATCGTACCCAAAACCATAAGATACCTAGGAATAAATCTAACCAAAGAGGCAAAGAATCTATACTCAGAAAACTATAAAGTACTCATGAAAGAAATTGAGGAAGACACAAAGAAATGGAAAAATATTCCATGCTCATGGATTGGAAGAACAAATATTGTGAAAATGTCTATTTTACCTAAAGCAATCTACACATTTAATGCAATCCCTATCAAAATCCCATCCATTTTTTTTAAAGAAATAGAACAAATAATCCTAAAATTTATATGGAACCAGAAAAGACCTCGAATAGCCAAAGGAATATTGAAAAAGAAAGCCAAAGTCGGTGGTATCACAATTCCAGACTTCAAGCTCTATTACAAAGCTGTCATCATCAAGACAGTATGGTACTGGCACAAAAACAGACATATAGACCAATGGAACAGAATAGAGAGCCCAGAAATAGACCCTCAACTCTATGGTCAACTAATCTTCGACAAAGCAGGAAAGAATATCCAATGGAAAAAAGACAGCCTCTTCAACAAATGGTGCTGGGAAAATTGGACAGCCACATGCAGAAAAATGAAATTGGACTATTTCCTTACACCACACACAAAAATAGACTCAAAGTGGATGAAGGACCTCAATGTGCGAAAGGAATCTATCAAAATCCTTGAGGACAATGCAGGCAGCAACCTCTTTGACCTCCACCGCAGCAACTTCTTCCTAGGAACATCGCCAAAGGCAACAGAGGCAAGGGCAAAAATGAACTATCGGGATTTCATCAAGATCAAAAGCTTTTGCACAGCAAAGGAAACAGTTAACAAAACCAAAAGACAACTGACAGAATGGGAGAAGATATTTGCAAACGACATATCAGATAAAGGGCTCGTATCCAAAATCTATAAAGAGCTTATCAAACTCAATACCCAAAGAACAAATAATCCAGTCAAGAAATGGGCAGAGGACATGAACAGACATTTCTGCAAGGAAGACATCCAGATGGCCAACAGACACATGAAAAAATGCTCCACATCACTCGGCATCAGGGAAATACAAATCAAAACCACAATGAGATACCACCTCACACCAGTCAGAATGGCTAAAATTAACAAGTCAAGAAATGACAGATGCTGGCGAGGATGCGGAGAGAGGGGAACCCTCCTACACTGTTGGTGGGAATGCAAGCTGGTGCAACCACTCTGGAAAACAGTGTGGAGGTTCCTCAAAAAACTGAAAATAGAGCTACCCTACGACCCAGCAATTGCACTCCTGGGTATATATCCTAAAGATACAAACGTGGTGCTCCGAAGGGGCACGTGCACCCGAATGTTTATAGCAGCAATGTCCACAATAGCCAAACTGTGGAAAGCGCCTAGATGTCCATCAACAGATGAATGGATAAAGAAGATGTGGTATATATACACAATGGAATACTATGCAGCCATCAAAAGACATGAAATCTTGCCATTTGCGACGACGTGGATGGAACTAGAGGGTATCATGCTTAGCGAAATAAGTCAATCGGAGAAAGACAACTATCATATGATCTCTTTGATATGAGGAAGTGGAGATGCAAGGTGGGGGGGTTTGGGGGGAGGTAGGAAAAGAAAAAATGAAAAGATGGGATTGGGAGGGAGACAAACCATAAAAGACTCAATCTCAAGAAACAGACTGAGGGTTGCGGGGGGGAAGGGGGATGGGAGAGGGTGGTGGGGAAATGGACATTGGGGAGGGTATGTGCTATGATGAGTGCTGTGAAATGTGTAAACCAGACGATTCACAGACCTGTACCCCTGGGGATAAAAATACATTATATGTTTATTAAAATAAAAAAATTAAAAAAAAAATAAAAAAAATAAAAGTAAAAAAATGCTTTTAGTATAGTTCCTTAGTTGGAGCGCCTGGGTGGCTCAGTGGGTTAAAGCCTCTGCCTTCAACTCAGGTCATGATCTCAGGGTTCTAGGATTGAGCCCCGCATCTGGCTCTCTGCTCAGTGGGGAGTCTGCTTCCCCTTCTCTCTCTCTCTGCCTGCCTCTCTGCCTAATTGTGATCTCTGTCTGTCAAATAAATAAATAAAATCTTTAATATATATATATATATACACATATATATATAGTTCCTTAGTTGTATTCCACATGTGGCTGGTGATTATCATGTTGGACAGTGAAGAACTAGAATATTCTATGAATACTAATACATTTATGTTATGGCAGCTTTGATATTTCCCATTCAACTGACTTAGACAACAACAGTGATTCAAATTCATGAAACTGTCTCTATCAGTATGTTCCATTCTTAGGAAAATCATATATGCCTCTTTACCTTTCCATGCATCCAAGCTCCAGGTTTCTCACTCATCCAAGCAAGTCTTGTGATCATAAGAGATGAATGAATCTGGAGTGCATTCTTCAGTTTTTTATATGATCTTGTGTTTTCTATAATGATTTCGGTTATCATTTGGGACAACAGTTACGTGAAAGTATTTAAGACTTGAGAAAGAACACAGCATAGAACTGTAGTGGAAAATAAGTAGTATCATTAATAACCCATGAAATGCTCTGCTTAGCCTTCCAACTATTTTTCCTAGCTCTGTTAAGAAAAAACAAAAAAAAAAATCCCCAAACCCAAACTCCATCTGAATTCTCCCTTCTGGATGACCCAGAAAGTGACACTGAGGTCAGGTCTCCATTTTCTTTTCTTAAAATAAAACTTTTCTGTTTTATCCTTTATTTTACCAGTCAGATTTGTCAAAACAGCAAAGATTATCTTTGGATACCAGAATTAAAGGGGAAGAAAATCTTAATTTTTTGTCCTTGAAAATTAATAATCTTCTAAACTAAGAGAAAGTTTTATAACTATAAAACTATTTATAACTATAACACAAAGAAGAAACATGTGGCAGTTAGCTCCTAGAACTTAGGGTCTTTTTCCTGGACTCCTGGGCCAAAGATGTCTATATCTGCAAATTTGCTGCTTTGATGGGAGATTTTTGAAAGCTTCCTCATGCCTCAACCCTTCTGCTTTGGAAAAATCATGTGAGATTCTCAACTTTAGATCTCCAAGTTCTGACAACATTCTGTCATGGGAATGTATATTTTTTGAATTGGGAAACATGAGCCAGAGATCTTTACCTTGTAACTTTGTGACTGTATCAGCAGTTAATAGTATCTGATGTAGTTTGACCAGGTTCAAAACTAGTTTCATATTGGTGCTGCTTCAAGGAAAACAGGGTTCTGGATTGGAATGCAGGAATTCCCTTAATTTCTCCTTTAGAAAAGCCACCTGTGCCTGCTGGTTGTAAACTTGAATACACTGCATCAATCAGTTATGGGCGGTATAATTCCAAATCCCACAGGATGACCGGTAATTTGTTCATAATATGGTAAGTTGTGATGGTTTCTAGTGGGAGAAAAAAGGATAGCTTTTAAAAGCTGAAACTAGGGGCACCTGGGTGGCTCAGTGGGTTAAAGCCTCTGCCTTCAGCTCAGGTCATGATCCGAGAGTCCTGGGATCGAGCCCCACATCGGGCTCTCTGCTCAGTGGGGAGCCTGCTTCCCCCTCTCTCTCTGCCTGCCTCTCTGCCTGCCTCTCTGCCTACTTGTGATCTCTGTCTGTCAAATAAATAAATAAAATCTTTTAAAAAAATAAAAATAAAAAAAATAAAAGCTGAAACTAGTACTTTGGCTATTGCTTTATAATTCAGATAATTTTACAAGATACATTCTTAGGGTAACATCTTTTTCTTTTGATTTTCAATGATAACTGGGGAATATAAGGATAATATACTTATTTATTATGTATTTATGTTTACAATGTATTATGTAAGTATAATATTTTTTATTATGTTTTATATATATATGCTTACATATATATAGAGAGAGCACATCAGAGAATGCTGAGAATTAATAATTTAAATATGTTACAAATGGTTCATGTAGACATTTGTCATGTTACTTACTAATATTTCAATAATATAGATATCAAAATTGGAGTTGGTATTTAGATATATTTTGTACTACCTAATCTCTATGTTCTGGATGGACAGGCCATTAAATGTCTCCATAAACTTAGAAATTGGTGATGAGTTGTCATATCTAAGGTATTTTAGTGCTTCAGTGTAAACAATTAAAAGATTGTAAGGAAGAATATTATATTATATTTTGTGAAAGAGTAGAATTACTAGTAAGTATGAAGCAGATAAGTCCCAAATATATGTACCATCATTAAAATCTGAGTATGTTTTCTGTATATTTTTAATGGGAGTTAAATTAGAAACTATACTTAAGTGGGTGATTCTACTTAAATTTTTATTTAATTTTTATTTAACTGATGGATGCTGTCTTCTTTAAAATAAAACCAGGACTGAAAAGACACACTCTTTTTTTCATTATATGCAGGAACAGAAACATATTCAATTAATATTTTGATAAATTCATATAATTTTGTGACTACTGCATGCCTGTACCCTTTTGCTCCATTTGGTAGGTAGTCATAGTATATTTAAACCTAACTCTCTTTATTATATTTTACATTTTTAAAAAATGTAACAAAATATAATGAAATTCAAAGCCAAGATACACCCTATGGAAATGTATACTTTTTATTAAAGATTGTGAAAATGTTGTAATTATTGCTGGTATTCTTGCCCTCCTTCTTACTTTTTACATTTAATATTTTAGTGAAGAAGTCTTAGGCACAATATATTTATAATCTTACTCACCTATATCCAAATCCTCTACTTAGTGCCATCTTTCATCTAACTTGCAAAATTTCTATTAGCTTTTTATACCTAATTCCCAAAATGAGCTCAGGAAAAAGGTGACAATATCTTGAATTCTATTCTATTAATAGTAAACTAGCTTATGCTGATATAAATTTTCATTTAAGTTTCTTTTATTTGATAATCATGACAACTTTGTGACAGATAATCACAGCAGAAAACTGAGCTTGACAGAAGAATGACACAATTCTCCCAAGTTCCAAATCTGTAAGGCCCAACGTATGAACTGAGATTTCCTGATTCAATCTTTTCTTTTAACATGCAGAAATGTCCAGGTGGCAAGATCAGAGGACAGAATTAAGATAAGTGTGCCTAGTGGTCTTACAATCTTATTCACAATAATGCCAAAGCAGTTTTGAATATTTTTTGCCTCCTTTTCCATAAGTCTGTACTCACTGTGATTTTCAAGGGGTATCATAATAAAATGCAAATTAAATATTTGTCCAAGGAAAAGGCAGCACCACAAATTAATGTCAATTAGATGAAGTTACTGTGGTTTTTATTTTTAGTTTATGAACTAGTTTCCAACAAGGGAGCATATGGAAGCAAGAGGACAGTTATTACATACTAGGGTAAAGGTATAATACTAAATAGATTCAAAAGGATATCTCTAGTTGGCAGGTCTGTTTGCTGAAATACTCAGATCTGATCGAGGATATCATTGGGTATACTTGGGATGCCTGTTCTGGAGTTTCACCACTTAGTTGAAGCCTTTGCTAACTTTAACAGGGAAATCATTTCAACTCCCTCCCTTCCCAATCTAACCGCAATAGCACTTTGTATATATCTTTGTTATAACCTGTTATCCTATAGGGAAGCTCCCCTTTTTCCCTTTCTCCCAGTCCTACCTTGTTTTACCGCCAAATAGGAGTACGTTTCTCCACTATTTAAGTACTATGACCTGCTGTTTATGTGTGCTTTAGCCTCATAGAAGACTTGTTTTTCCTAGAAACCTAGAACAATGGGAAGGCTTGGGAAGACCACCCTTACTCTTGTCTGCCTATTGAGATCCTTTCTTCTATGCTATCTCAGAAATAAGCAACACTGAGACTGATCTTCCTTCTTCAGAGCTCTGGTGTCTATGGCAAAGGCCAAAAACCAGTTCTGTGCAAGGCAAGGAGCAAAACATTTGTTGGCTCTATTCTTGCGGTTGCACTTTCTTAGGGATTGTAAGCTCTTCTTGAACAAATCTTTTCCCACCTACATGGTGGTGAAATAGGAAGAGCTACAATCTAGTTGTATAGGGACACCTGCATGGCTCAGTAGGTTAAGCGTCTGCCTTTGGCTCAGTTCATGATACCGGAGTCCCAGAATTGAGCCTCCCATTGGCTCCTTGCTCAGTGGGGAGCCTACTTCTCCTTCTGCCCCTCCCCCCTGCTCATGTTCTCTCTTTCAAATAAATAAATAAAATCTTAAAAAAAAATTCCAGATGTATATTTGGAAATAAATGGCAAAAGAAAACATCTTGCCTATTTTGATTCTCAGCTCACTCTCCTCAAAAATAAAAGTTTCTGTTAGACCCAGTCATGCCTGGGTCTAAATAGAGGTTGTAGACCAAAGCCTTAAGTAGAAATAGTCTGGTTTTCTGTTTATTAACCATATCCTTTCTCCACATATTTTCTTTGAGGCCCTAAATAAGTAATAATGGGCTTATTGAGGATAATTTTCAATGATTCAGAAATCTGAGTTCTGGCTCCTGTCTTTTGATGTCTCAACATTCCATACCATGTGTTTATCATATAATAGTTCTTTTGCATAAGTTTATCTTCTCCATCAAAGTGAACTTCTTGAAGTCATGGACCATTTTTTATTCACATTTTCTTCCCACCTAGCAGGGATTTGATGATCATTAAATCAAAAGGTGAAAAGAATGACAAAATTGCTACAGGATAGGCCACTCAGACAACCTTGAGAACATTTGACAGAATTAAAAAACTACCACTTAAATGTTCAACTCACCTAAAAACAATTGTTGAAATCACATGGTTTGTAAGGTATGACATAACAGGCTTAGTATCAGTTTCTTCCTACTTTTATACTACATGAAAACATTTCACATAAAATAATTAACTAACTGAAGATTGTATGTAAATGTGGAAAATGAAGTAAATTCCTTACCAGTCTCTGAACATTTACTATTCAACTACATCTACATCAGTTTAAGTTATGCACATGATTTATGAACTATTCTCCAGAAATAACCAAGGAGAATAGATCTATATCTAACATTTTAGTTTTTAGATATAACTCACAAGAGTCCCAGAAATTGATGCTTCTTTTGTTATTCTCTAATATTGAAGGATACATTCAAGCTTTGTTCCAGACAAAATGAAATTTAGGAGATAAAGTGAATATTAAGAAAAGTAGTTCTAATTTATTGTGACTTTATCTAGTGACTTATAAAAGAGGAATTCTGAAGAGCTTTCTAAAAATGCAAACTTCAGTGCTTTCTCTCATTGTTACCTCACATTTTTTTCTTTTGGTAATATTAATTGTTTTGTATGTTTGTGCATGGCAGTCTTAATTCATTTAATGAAAATAATATTTATCTCTGGGACATCATCTTCTGTTTAGCTTCATGATATAAACAAAGAATATGAACTTGGCATAAATAGAATTGAGGACTGCAATTTTCCCAGAAACAAAACAATGCTTTGCCAACCTGAAAAGCAAAGCAGTTATTTCAAGCTTTAGGGGAAAAGAGGCTTAACTGTTTTAGTATTCATTCACCTAATTTGTATTCAATAACAAATGTCTTATTTTTTTTACATATTCAGTGAAAGAAAGTGTCTGCATCGATATTTTAAAACATAGTCTGATTTTCCTCATTTGCTATAACCCTTCAGCTGTAAGAAAATCAACAAACAATGAGATATAATATTAACGTTTCAGATTATGTTTAAAATGATTATTCAGCTAGCCTAGATCTGTAAATCTAGGTGGTAATTTTGAAATAATTGTGTTGTGATGTTTCCAGCCTGATAGGTTGTTTTCCCTCTGTCTGATTCAGTTAATAAGTGTTATTTCATGACTGGTTCTTTCGCTCTGGAAGTTCTTGAGTTGGCTCATATTATTAAACCCTAACTCAATTAGGTATTGCTATATTGAATTGGTTCTAAAATGACTTGTTGAAGTTTGAAACAGTGGATGGGACTGTGATTCTTTTATCATATTACTTTAATCTTATACCCTGACACTTAACCCCAAATAGCAATATTAATCATGCCTCAAAATAGCAGTGGTAATTTAATTATTTCAATAAAAGATATTTTAGAACAAGAGGGATTACACTGCTAATCTACAAAGTCTACTTCATACTTTTCTTTAAAGACCTGACCTTCTATATGGGCATTCACTATTTTCTCCTACTTCTTGTTTCTCATTTATATTTCTAATCTATTTGTGGAAGCTTTTTTATTAGCAACTGCCATCTAAGACCAATATACAAATTTTGAAATTATTTCCAATATTCTTCAAATCTTGGCCTTCATAAAATACATAATAGCTGAACTCTATATTATCTTTATCTATTATATCATTTAATAAGGATAAATGGAGTTAAAAAAAACCTGCTTTATAATAAACATTATTTATCAAACATGAACTCCTATTATGTCTCTTGTTCTAAGGAGTTTTCAGGGGAAACCAGATGCATTAATACCAGGCACAGGAATGTTTTCTTTATGTTAAGAGGCTCAAGCTTCAATTCTTTCAATATATAACATTCAATGAAAACATGAATAGAAGTATGTCCTGTTGGTGTTTCTTCTCAGGTTTAGAGTTATAAACAAAAGAAGGAGAAAAAAAAATAAGGGGAGAAAGAGGCAGAGGAGGTAAAAGGGTGAAGGAAGAACGAAAATGAACAGAGTCAGATGGCCACAAAGAACTAAAGCTCAACCATCCATCATTTCTATGTAATGTGTGTGTGTGTGTGTGTGTATGTGTATGGTGAGCAAGTATACAAGCTCATGTCTGAGTTTGTATATGCAGGGGCTGAAGTGAGATATAATGGGGAGATTATAAATAAGAGATACGTACTCTGCCATTCATTTCAGATATCATACCTACGAGAATACTATTTCTTCTGACTTAGGTGCATGATTCTGACAACCATTTGAAAAAAAAAAATGTTGAGAATTCAAAAAGGGAGCTCAGGATCTGTTCCTGCAACATAAAACTAGGTATGCTTCACTGTCTTTATTGTTACCTACTATAATTCTATTTAGATACAGCAGACCCAACAGCAGTGTGTATAATGTTGAAATGCATTTTAATACATTTTATGAGGCTTAAACGTTGGTACACTAATTTATCTTTATATACAATTCTTTCCTATCTTGAACTCAGCACTGCTAAAAGTTTCATAACTTAATCTCTTTTAGGCTATGAATAGGGAGTATCTTGAAAATATACATACATGATTTTGATATATTTTTCTAACCTAAATACTGTATTACAAAAGATTTTGTTTTAAAAAAGAAAATATACTTAACCCTGGAAATGATCTGTAGTTAAAAATTCAAAGCTTATCACAAAATTATTTATATTGACACTCATCTGTTCTCACATTTTATAACTAGTTTATTAAGAATATTTAGAGAACATTGAAGAATCTCAGATTTCAGAAGTTTCTGCAGTTAGCTTTTAATTTTTTTAACTTTTTTTAATTTAATTTTTAAATTTTTAAATAAACATACAATATATTTTTATCCCCAGGGGTACAGGTCTGTGAATTGCCAGGTTTACACATTTCACAGCACTCCTCATAGCACATACCCTCCCCAATGTCCATATCCCCACCACCCTCTCCTGGCCCCGATGCCTCAGCAACCCTCAGTCTGTTTTTTGAGATTGAGTCTTTTATGGTTTGTCTCCCTCCCGATCCCATCTTCTTTCATTTTTTCTTTTTCTACGCCCTAAACCCCCCACATTGCATCTCCACTTCCTCATATCAAAGAGATCATCTGATAGTTGTCTTTCTCCGATTGACTTATTTCGCTAACCATAATACCCTCTAGTTCTATCCACGTTGTCGCAAATGGCAAGAGTTCATTTCTTTTGATGGCTGCATAGTATTCCATTGTGTTATATACCACATCTTCTTTATCCATTCATCTGTTGATGGACATCTAGGCGCTTTCCACAGTTTGGCTATTGTGGACATTGCTGCTATAAACATTCGGGTGCACGTGCCCCTTCGGAACACCACGTTTGTATCTTAAGGATATATACCCAGTAGTGCAATCTCTGAGTCATATGGTAGCTCTATTTTCAGTTTTTTGAGGAACCTCCATGCTGTTTTCCAGAGTGGTTGCACCAGCTTGCATTCCCAACAACAGTGTTGGAGGGTTCCCCTCTCTCCACATCCTCACCAGCACCATCATTTCTTGACTTGTTAATTTTAGCCATTCTGACTGGTGTGAGGTGGTATCTCATCGTGGTTTTGATTTGTATTTCTGTGATCCCAAGTGATGTGGAGCATTTTTTCATGTGTCTGTTGGCCATTTGGATGTCTTCTTTGCAGAAATGTCTGTTCATGTCCTCTGCCCATTTCTTGATTGGATTATTTGTTCTCTGGGTGTTGAGTTTGTTAAGCTCTTTATAGATTTGGATATTAGCCCTTTATCTGATATATCGTTTGCAAATATCTTTTCCCATTCTGTCAGTTGTCTTTTGGTTTTGTTAACTGTTTCCTTTGCTGTTGCAAAAGCTTTTAATCTTGATGAAGTCCCAATAGTTCATTTTTGCCCTTGCTTCTGTTGCCTTTGACAATGTTCCTAGGAAGCAGTTGCTGCAGTTGAGGTCAAAGAGGCTGCTGCCTGTGTTCTCCTCAAGGATTTTGATGGATTCCTTTCTCACATTGAGGTCCTTCATCCATTTTGAGTCTATTTTTGTGTGTGGTGTAAGGAAATAGTCCAATTTCATTTTTCTGCATGTGGCTGTCCAATTTTCCCAGCACCAAATGTTGAAGAGGCTGTCTTTTTTCCACTGGACATTCCTTCCTGCTTTGTCGAAGATTAGTTGACCATAGAGTTGAGGGTCTATTTCTGGGCTCTCTATTCTGTTCCATTGATCTATGTGTCTGTTTTTGTGCCAGTACCACACTGTCTTGATGATGACAGCTTTGTAAAAGAGCTTGAAGTCTGGAATTGTGATGCCACTGACTTTGGCTTTCTTTTTCAATATTCCTTTGGCTATTCGAGGCCTTTTCTGGTTCCATATAAATTTTAGGATTATTTGTTCTATTTCTTTGAAAAAAGTGGATGGGATTTTGATAGGGATTGCATTAAATGTGTAGATTGCTTTAGGTAGAATAGACATAATCACAAAATTTGTTCTTCCAATCCATGAGCATGGAACATTTTTCCATTTCTTTGTGTCTTCCTCAATTTCTTTCATGAGTACTTTGTAGTTTTCTGAGTATAGATTCTTTGCCTCTTTGGTTAGGTTTATTCCTAGGTATCTTATAGTTTTGGGTGCAATTGTAAATGGGATTGACTCCTTAATTTCTGCATTGACTTTATATCCTGACACTTTACTGAATTCCTGTACAAGTTCTAGCAGTTTTGGAGTGGAGCCTTTTGGGTTTTCCACATATAGTATCATATCATCTGCAAAGAGTGATAGTGTGACTTCTTCTTTGCCAATTTGGATGCCTTTAATTTCTTTTTGTTGTCTGATTGCTGAGGCTAGGACCTCTAGTACTATGTTGAACAGCAGTGGTGATAACGGACATCCCTGCCGTGTTCCTGACCTTAGCAGAAAGGCTTTCAGTTTTTCTCCATTGAGAATGATATTTGCAGTGGGTTTTTCATAGATGGCTTTGATAATATTGAGGTATGTGCCCTCTGTCCCTACACTTTGAAGAGTTTTAATCAGGAAGGGATGCTGCACTTTGTCAAATGCCTTTTCAGCATCTATCGAGAGTATCATATGGTTCTTGTTCTTTCTTTTATTAATGTATTGTATCACATTGATGGATTTGTGGATGTTGAACCAACCTGGCAGCCCTGGAATAAATCCCACTTGGTCGTGGTGAATAATCCTTTTCATGTACTGTTGGATCCTATTGGCCAGTATTTTGGTGAGAATTTTCACATCTGTGTTCATCAAGGATATTGGTCTGTAATTCTCTTTTTTGATGGGATCCTTGTCTGGTTTTGGGATCAAGATAATAAAAACTCATAAAATGAGTTTGGAAGTTTTCCTTCCATTTCTATTTCTTGGAACAGTTTCAGGAGAATAGGAATTAATTCTTCTTTAAATGTTTGGTAGAATTCCCCTGGGAAGCCGTCTGGTCCTGGACTTTTGTTTGTTTGGAGATTTTTGATGACTGTTTCAATCTCCTTACTGGTTATGGGTCTGTTCAGGCTTTCTATTTCTTCCTGGTTCAGTTCTGGTAGTTTATATGTCTCTAGAAATGTATCCATTTCTTCCAGATTGTCAAATTTGTTGGCATAGAGTTGCTCGTAGTATGTTCTTATAATTGTTTGTATTTCTTTGGTGTTGGTTGTAATCTCTCCTCTTTCATTCATGATTTTATTTATTTGGGTCCTTTCTCTTTTCTTTTTGATAAGTCTGGCCAAGGGTTTGTCAATCTTATTAATTCTTTCAAAGAACCAGGTCCTAGTTTCATTGATTTGTTCTATTTTTTTTGGTTTCTATTTCATTGATTTCTGCTCTGATCTTTATGATTTCTCTTCTCCTGCTGGGTTTAGGCTTTCTTTGTTGTTCTTTCTCCAGCTCCTTTAGGTGTAGGGTTAGGTTGTGTACTTGAGACCTTTCTTGTTTCTTGAGAAAGCCTTGACCCGCTATATATTTTCTTCTCAGGACTGCCTTTGTTGTGTCCCACAGATTTTGAACTGTTGTGTTTTCATTATCATTTGTTTCCATGAATTTTTTCAATTTTTCTTTAATTTCCTGGTTGACCCATTCATTCTTTAGAAGGATGCTGTTTAGTCTCCATGTATTTGGGTTCTTTCCAAATTTCCTCTTGTGATTGAGTTCTAGCTTCAGAGCATTGTGTTCTGAAAATATGCAGGGAATGATCCCAATCTTTTGATACCGGTTGAGACCTGATTTATTACCCAGAATGAGGTCTATTATGGAGAGCGTTCCATGTGCACTAGAGAAGAATGTGTATTCTGTTATTTTGGGATGGAATGTTCTGAATATATCTATGATGTCCATCTGGTCCAGTGTGTCATTTAAGGCCTTTATTTCCTTGTTGATCTTTTGCTTAGATGATCTGTCCATTTCAGTGATGGGAGTGTTAAAGTCCCCTACTATTATTGTATTATTGTCAATGTATTTCTTTGACTTTGTTATTAATTGGTTTATATAGTTGGCTGCTCCCATGTTAGGGACATAGATAATTAAAATTGTTAGGTCTTCTTGTTGGACAGACACTTTGAGTATGATATAATGTCCTTCCTCATCTTTTATTATAGTCTTTGGCTTAAAATCTAATTGATCTGATATAAGGATTGTCACCCCAGTTTTCTTCTGATGTCCATTAGCATGTTACATTGTTTTCCACCCCCTCACTTTAAATCTGGAGGTGTCTTCGGGTCTAAAATGAGTTTCTTGTAGGCAGCATATTGATGGGTTTTGTTTTTTTATACATTCTGATACCCTGTGTCTTTTGATTGGGGCATTTAGCCCATTAACATTCAGGGTAACTATTGAGAGATATAAATTTGGTGCCATTGTATTGCCTGTAAGGTGACTGTTGCTGTATATTGTCTCTGTTTCTTTCTGACCTACTACTTTTAGGGTCTCTCTTTGCTTAGAGGACCCCTTTCAACATTTCCTGTAGAGCTGGTTTGGTGTTTGCAAATTCTTTCAGTTTTTGTTTGTCCTGGAAGCTTTTTATCTCTCCTTCTATTTTCAATGATAGCCTAGCTGGATATAGTATTCTTGGCTGCATGTTTTTCTCATTTAGTGCTCTGAATATATCATGCCAGTTCTTTCTGGCCTGCCAGGTCTCTGTGGATAAGTCCGCTGCCAATCTAATGTTTTTACCCTTATATGTTACAGACTTCTTTTCCCGGGCTGCTTTCAGGATTTTCTCTTTGTCGCTAAGACTTGTAAATTTTACTATCAGGTAATGTGGTGAGGACCTATTTTTATTGATTTTGAGGGGGGTTCTTTGCATCTCCTGGATTTTGATGTTTGTTCCCTTTGCCATATTAGGGAAATTCTCTACAATAATTCTCTCCAGTATACCTTCTGCTTGCCTCTCTCTTTCTTCTTCTTCTGGAATCCCAATTATTCTAATGTTGTGTCGTCTTATGGTGTCGCTTATCTCTCGAATTCTCTCTTCGTGGTCCAGTAGTTGTTTGTCTCTCTTTTGCTCAGCTTCTTAATTCTCTGTCATTTGGTCTTCTATGTCACTAATTCTTTCTTCTGCCTCATTTATCCTAGCAGTAAGAGCTTCCATTTTTGATTGCACCTCATTAATAGCTTTTTTTATTTCAACTTGGTTAGATTTTAGTTCTTTTATTTCTCCAGAAAGGGCTTTTATCTCTCCAGATAGGTTTTCTCTAATATCTTCTATGCCTTTTTTGAGCCCGGCTAGAACCTTGAGAATTGTCATTCTGAACTCTAGATCTGTCATATTACCAATGTCCATATTGATTAGGTCCCCAGCCTTCGGTACTGCCTCTTGTACTTTTTTGTTTGGTGAGTTTTTCTGCCTTGTCATTTTGTCCAGATAAGATTTGCTTTCTCCTATTCTGGAATTCCACTGTTCTCCTTGGTAAGTGAAGTTAGTCTTGGCTGGGTTTCTTCTTGATCTTCTGGGGGAGGGGCCTGTTGTAGTGATTCTCAAGTGTCTTTGCTCCAGGTGGAATTGCACCACCCTTACCAGGGGCTGGGCTAAGTAATCTGCTCAGGTTTGCTTTCGGGAGCTTTTGTTCCCTGAGCACTTTCCGTAGAGTTCCAGAGGACGGTAATGAAAATGGCGGCCTCCCAATCTCCGGCCCAGAGGAGCCAAGAGCTCAGGGTCCCGCTCCTCAGTGCACCCTCAGAGAAAAGCGCCCAACCACCCCCGTCTCCCTGGCCTCTGGTCACACTTGGAGAAAAGCACTCAATCGCTTGCACTTGGAGAAAAGTGCTCGGTTGCTTCTGCCTCCCTGGCCTCTGGTCGCGCTTGGACAAAAGTGCTCAGTCGCTTCCATCTCCCTGGCCTCCAGCTGTGCGCTTGGAGAAAAGTGCTCAGTCACTCCGTCTCCCTGGCCTCCAGCTGCATTCCGAGCTCACCTAGCCTCTGCCCAGTTCAAGGTAACCCGGAGTTGAGAGCTTACTCCTCCGCTTTGTCACTGTAGCTGGCTTCCCCGCTCTAATACCTGCGAGCTCTGCGACACTCAGACACCCCCAGTCCTTCTGTGACCCTGCATGGGCTTCCCCCCGGTTTAGCCTCTGGAGCGATGTCCCTCAGTGGAGCAGACTTTAAAAGTCCTGATTTTGTGCTCCACTGCTCTGCCGCTTACCGGGAGCCGGCCCCTCCCCCTGCGGTCTATCTTCCCGTCGCTTTGGATTTACTTCTCCTCAGGTCCTACCTTTCAGAAAGTGATCGATTTTCTGTTTCTAGAATTGTTGCTCTTCTCTTCGATTTCCCGTTGGATTTGTAGGTGTTCACAATGGTTAGATAAGCTATCTAGCTGATCTCCTGCTACCTGATATTCTCTCAGCCTGCTGCTTCTCCACCATCTTTACTCCTCCCCCCAGGTTTTAATTTTTTTAATAAATTAAACATGGTTTCTGCATAGAAAATGAATTACTAATCTGGATGCTTTTTAAAATTATTCTTCTGTATCATATGAATTTTACTTTTAATAGGTTCAGTCTTGTTTTCAAAAGCTTTTACAGGTATTTCTATTTTTTAGGAAATGTTTGACTCTTTTATGTTTTAAAATTAATACACATATCCTAAAAACTGGAGTACTTTATTCATCTTTGATATACCAACCGCACTTATATATAATGCATTTATATGTACTATTAATATAAGCCCACACATCTTTTTTACACTTCCAAAAAGGTAAAAGATGAGAAGAAACTGGACAATGGGATAAAATACTCAGAAACATTAATGAAATGCATTAATAAAATATAAAGTCAGAAAGGCTTAGAAATAGTGAAACAGTCCTTGAATATGGAGATGAAGCCCATATAAATGTATTGGAGGATAGTTCTGTGGACCTGGAAGCCTCACACTGAGCCTGGGCTGTTCTATTACACACTTTTCTTCCTCCTTCTCAGAAGGCTTCTCATTGATCTCCCTCTTTGATTAGGAACCTAGTTGTAGCCTATTTCCAGTAATGTTCCCTTTGCTTTCAAGATCCTCTCCTCCAAGAATAGAGAGGGAAAAAAAAAAAAAAGAAAAGAAAAGAAAACATATGCCTGCTTTAACAGATTTTCTAAATATATAGCCAATTCAGGGTATCTTTCAGATCAAACCCCAATAGGAAAAAAACAAAAAACAACAACAACAAAAAAAACATGTGTTTGTCTTTTTTTCTACTTATCACAAGATTAGCCTGAGTCTGTTATTTCTTGCTCAGTTTCTGTGCTTGGTTATAGAACAGAAAGTTTGAACTTTTAGCCATGAGTTAAGTTCTAATTCTAGAAATTGAAATTACTCTTATGATGGGCACTTGATTTCTTCAAGCCTTAGTATTTTCATATTGAAAACAGGAAGAAGAAGGTTTGCTTATGACATGATGTTAGAATTTAGTATGTGGCTGTATGCAAAATACTTGTAATACATTTGGTCTTTGTAGTGGATTAAATTGTGTTCCCAAAGTATATATTCATGTCTTAACTCCCAGTACTGATAAATGTGACTTTACTTGAAAATTGAATGTTTTCCAATGTATAAAGTTAATGATCTTAAGATGAAATCATTCTGGATTTAGGTTCCACCCTAAATGACAGATGCACTTATAATAGAAAAAGAGGAAATTATGACACATCAGGGAAGAACACTACATAAAGACAGAAGCATATACTGGAATTATGAAGTGCAAACTAAGAATGCCAAGCGTTTCTGGTGGCCACCAAAAATTAGAAGAGAGGCATGGAAGGGATTCTCCCTCAGAGCCTCCAGAGGATATCAACACTGATATGTTGATATCCCCTGTGGATATCAGACTTGACTGTGGACTGATGGCTTCCACAACTTTGAGAGAACAAATTTCTGTTGTTTATGCTGTCCAGTTTGTGATTATTTGTTAGAACAGCCCTAGGAAACTAGTACAGTCTTCAAAATCGATTCTCCCTAATTCTCTTTTCTATGAACTTGTATATTTTCAAGGGTAATACCTACTCAGTGTACAGCAATATGACCATATCAGTTAAATGTGGTAGGCATTGATTGGTTTAGTGCTCAACCCTGATAAGATTTGGTCTGTGCCATAACTGTTATTACATACTTACTCTCTGTATTTATTCGATTGATTCATCCACCACACCGAAAATGTATCCGTGGAGGGTGTGCATCCCAGGAATAGAGGTGAATTTAAAAAGCAGGGGGGAAATGCAACAAATTGTGGAAGGCAGAGGATGGATGGGGTCTAGCCAAGGTTATAATTTGCCTGGTAAGACAGGACATACTGTAAGTCTTCAGGTAACAACAGGGAATATTTAATCATCAATTGCTTTTAGAGTAGAAATTCGTATAAGCTTAAATTACCACCTACCTGAAAACAAAAGGTACTAAGCATGCCAAAGGCAGGCACATCAGCAGGAATGTCTCTTAAGGATTTTTCCAAGACTAAAATTCTGTGACCTTTTGACTAGACCCCAACTACTCTAAGGCAGCTTCATACTACCTGCATTAATTAGCTTGGGAGGCTCAGATAGTGTTCTAGGTATTTATGAGAAGTAAAAGATGAATAAGACATTTCATGTTCTTAAGAATTTTAAAATCTAATTAGAAAGGTGAGACATACACACTTGAAAATGTAACAATAAGCAGTAGCAAATTACAAATGTCATCCAAGAGGCAGTGACAAAAATCAGTTCCTGATTTCATTGTTCGTTATGGATATGGCCTGAGACCTTTTATAAGCTATAGATAACAAAATGTTCTCATATAATGCATATGACATTTCCCTTGCAGGTATGAATATTACTAAACATTTTCCCCAAACATATAACTTAGGAAAATTAGGTAAAAGTTGTTGATAGTGAAGTTTTATCTCTAGCTGGATAGTATTTATTAGTTAAAAAAAAAAGAAACTAAGATTTTCTACTTTTGAAAAATATAATTTTCCCCTAATGAAATCTGTTTATTTATTGACTATTTCTACTACAAGAATTAAAGATATAATTTTATATTTAAAATCTTTCTTTTTGTCTTTTACTTTTTTCAAAAATAAGGTTTTAAGATAAAAATTGGTGTATAGAAGAAATAGACATGTTTGCCTATTTTTCTTTTATTGTTTTCCTTTTTGCTTCTCTCTAAGAGCTAATTATCTGAACTGTGCTTATTTAAACATATTCTTGCTTTCTAAAGTAAAAGGAAACAGAATCAATGTTTTTAAAAAAGATGTAGCTGTTATCCACCTTGGGGAAAAAAAAAAAAGTGAGGGAGCAAAGGGAAAACAAGCAATTGTCTTACTCAGTTTGGGCTGCTCTAACAAATTACGTTAGTCTGGGTGGCTTACAAACAAAGAAATTTATATCTCACAGTTCTGGAGGCTGAAGTCTGTGATCAGGTTGCCAGCATGGTCTGATTCTCGTGAAAGCCTGCTTCCTGGTTCTGAGAAGGCTGTTTTCTTGTTGTACCTTCAGATGGCAGAGAGTGAAACAAAGCAAGCTTTTGCTTGACTCTTATACAGACACTGATCCCATTCGTGAGGGCTCTACTTTCATGACCTCATCTAATCCTAATTACTTCCCAAAGGCCCACCTCCTAATACTAATACCATCAAATTGTTAGTTTTTAACATATGAATTTAAGGGAGATACCAACATTCAGTCCATAATAGCAATACTCTGAAATAATTTTTAAGGAAATATTTATTATTTAGCAGAAAATTCTCTAAATGTAGACAATTTTTGTATTTGATTATTTCATGCCATACAAAAATAATTGAGAAGTTATATTTTCAGTTTTTTTTTAAACTAGTAATTATACTCCAGGTAATATGTGCTTCTAATCTCTGTAAAACAAATAAATATTAGAAATTTATAATAATCTGGGGCACCTAGGTGGCTCAGTGGGTTAAAGCCTCTGCCTTCAGCTCAGGTCATAATCCCAGGGTCCTGGGATCGAGCCCCGCATCGGGCTCTCTGCTCAGCAGGGAGCCTGTTTCCTCCTCTCTCTCTCTCTGCCTGCCTCTCTGCCTACTTGTGATCTCTGTCTGTCAAATAAATAAATAAAATCTTTAAAAAAAAAAAAGAAAAGAAATTTATAATAATCTACTCAGTAAATTCCTATTTAAATTCATGTGGAAAGGGAAAAAAATGCACAGCAAAAAATAAGAAAAATAGCCCAGTACTCTGCTGTGGTCTTAGGTTTAAGTCTAATTTTTCAGTTCCTTCCATGTGAGACCAATCTAATTTGACAAAATTAATTTTTTGGTTCCTTAGGTAAAAACCTCTTTATTGGGCAAATTAATTATAATGAGAAAATGGTATAAATATCTCTTTAATTCTATTTTCTACAAAAGCACTGAGATGTTATGCACTTCATTGATGAAGGCTGCTTGAGTATGGATTCTTTTCCATCTAATGCAGCATCTCTTATGGACCAACATTCTGAAACAGATTCTAGACACATAATTTTTTGTGTTAATCTAACAGTTATTCATCCACTGGTAATAGTCAAGAGCAGGATTTTCTTCAGATGGTATAGTCTGTGAAAAACAAACAAACAAAAGAAAACATTATTTCGAGTTGCCCCTGACCTGACCCAGAGGCTTAAGATTTTCACCTTTCCATAGAGTTGGGGCAGGGAAGAGTCTGATATTCCAGCTATACCAATGATATTTTTTTATTAATTACCTTAAGTTATTTTTCTGAAGGTTCCCCTTATGAATACTTCTGATCTCTGTTCAGACCAGTGGTTCTCAGTCATTAACAACACAGTAGAATCACTTCTGGAGCTTCTAAACCTCCTAAGATCCAGGCTGTATGCTAAGCCAATTAAAGCATCTTGGGATTGAGATCCAGATATCAGTTAACTTCTAAACCTTACAGTTTTTCCGTTGTGCAGCTTGATTATTTTCCCTACTCTGAAAGTAGAGTCGCACCAGACTCGGCAGAATATATTCACATAAACACAAAGGATTTGATGCAGCAAGAAAAAGACAATGCAGGCAGTATTGGAATTCCTAGAGACATTCCACAGTGTGACCTACCCAGGGCCATTTCTTTTTTTCTTTTTCTTTTCTTTTTTTTTTCTTTTTTTTTTTTTTTTTTAAGATTTTATTTATTTGTCAGAGAGAGAGAGAGAGCACAGAAACCAGGGGAGCAGCAGGCAGAGGGAGAAGCAAGTTCCCCACTGAGCAAGGAGCCTTACATGGGACTTAATCCCAGGACTCTGGAATCATGAACTGAGCCAAAGGCAGACACTTAACCAACTGCCACCCAGGTGTCCCACACCCAGACTGCCTCTCTGACTTGAACCCATTAAGTTTCTTGTGAGGAATCTTGCCTTTGGGAGAATTCCTGTAAAGGACCACATTATTTAAAGCCCATTAAAGAATCAAGCAAGGCTTATCAAATTCCCTAGCATCCAGGAGAGTTTCAGATCTTAAGGAGCACATAATAAATTCTATTGCATTTATTTTAGCCAAGAATAAAAAATCAGAAACCCAAGCTTCACCAGAGATAAAGCTAGAGCTATCCTGGTGAAGCCTTAAACCAACTCCATGTTCACAGCTGCGAAGACTGAACCTGCTGAACTTGGGTTTGCTAGATGTGATTCCCTTTGCTTTTTTCCCCACAGATATCATACTGTTTGCTTTTTATCTTATAGAAGTTCCCCCAAATTTGAATTCCTTGGAATGCACCCTTTTTTATTTTCTAGTACTCTCATGGCTTTCTTCTTCCTTCTTTTTATTAACATATTTTATATCCAGTGGAATTTTATTTTGACTAGAAATGAATACCTATGCTCGAACTCTGAGAGAGAAGAGTTGCTCCTTTAATATTAGTTTATTTACACTTACTACTTAATCATTATTTTATTGCAAATCATGACTATGGTACATCATGAGGTTATATCTACATCAGTCAGTTGATTCAAAAGTGCTACATTTAGTAGACCAGTAAGGTATGAATTATCTAACTGCATAAAAACAATCTAGCATGTTTGTGATAAGTGTTTTATGTTTGACGTATCTAATTTTTAATTTCAGTTTGTATAATGTTCTTCTTCAAAATTATATTTCCCTCTGCTTGCAAGCTTTAAATCCAATCTAATTACTTTAGCTTCAAATTCAAGACATTGAGCAGGTTTTTTGATACTAATTACTCTTAATATCAACAATTCAGTATATACGAAAGGGCCTGGGTCTAATTTTCTTCTTTTGTCATCATTTAATGTAGTATGTTTGGAAACACAGGGACTATAATCTAGTAGCAATAATCTTTGCCCCTTTGGAAATCCTAAGTATCATTTCATTATACAACCTACTCTTCCTTTTAATCACAATTATCTATCATCCTCTGGATTAAATTCTATAGTCTCTGAACCAAATTATGTCTTTGGTAGTACATTTTAAGACATTGTCCTAGTGTATTTATCTTCTCAAAAAGCCACACATTTGAGGTCATTAAACATGTCATCTCCTTACCACAAGGTTATTTTCTTTCTTTTTTTTTTTAAGATTTTATTTATTTATTTATTTATTTGAAAGAGAGAGAGGGAGAGAGCAAGTGGGGGGGGGGTAGGAGCAGAGGGAGAGGGACAAGAAGACTTTGGCCTGAGTGTGGAGCCTGATGCAGGGCTTGACTCGGGGCTGGATCCCACAACCCTAAGATCATGACCCAAGCTGCAATCAAGAGTCAGATGCTCAACCAACTGAGTCACCCAGGTACCCCTAAGGTTATTCTCTTATCAGTGACCTATAGAGATATGACCTTATATGGGGAAGTTGGAGATATCCTATAATTTTAAAACTTCTTGTTGGATTATCTGGTTCACCAATTGTGTATTTTGTTAATGCAGTTTTTATGTTCTGAATGCTTCAGTGAATTAGGAAAGCATCAGAGAAAAAGTACTAACTACTAATATTTTATAATTGGCCAAAAATGTAATGACCTAGTTATCACAATCCATATTTGCTATCATGTTTAATAAAGAAAAATATCGCTATGTAATGTTTATAGAGAAAATATCTCCTATGAGTCAATTTTACAGAGATTTTTGAAGAAGTAATAGCCTGAAATGTTAAACATTTTAGCAACCTTGTTTTGGTGCCAATTCTGAGTAGAATGAAAACACATACCATTTTCAAACCTATGAATTATCCTTTTATACTATTGGCTTAAAATGCAAATATTGAAATAATTCATTAGCCTAATAATACTGTGAACTTCTCTTCAAGTTTTCAAACGTGAATTTATCTCAGCTGAATTTTCTACACATTTTTTGAGAAAAATAATCAAATCATTTTACTGTTTTGGTAGTTTATTTTCTGTCATTGATGTTAAGATTATTTTATTTTATTTTTCTTAAAGATTTTTATTTATTTGTTTGACACAGAGAGAGACAGCAAGAGAGGGAATATGAACAGGGGAAATGGGACAGGGAGAAGCAGGCTTCCTGCTGTGGGGTTCCATCCCAGAACCCTGGGATCGTGACCTGAGCTGAAGGCAGAAGCTTAGTGACTGAGCCACCGAGGCGTCCCACTAAGATTAATTTTATATTTATCTTTCAAACCTGGACTTTAGAAATGCAACAGTCAGTCTAGTGCAATTTATGAATGCAAAAGTGAAGCTACAATCTTAATTATGTGTAATTGTGGTTAAAATGTTTATCAATGAGTAAAACATAATGGAATTATCAGCTCAAAAAATACATAAAACTAAACACTTTGTAAAAGGTGCCGTGAAAGGGCCTAAATCCTAACAATAAGATTAGGATTGGGGGAATTCATATTAAGAGATTAAATAGAAATGCTCTTGACTTCTTCCTACATGACTGTGTCAGTATTCCATCTGCATTGCTTAAATGGTGAATTAGAGAGCTATAGAAATATATGATAACCTTCAGTTTTCCCTGGAGAATATATTGACCTTTTTCTAGGCTTTAAGCTCATTTTATTCTTGTTAATGTTTAATTCATATAGCAAATGAACAAAAAGGTAAAGCTTTCAGATTTGTAAAACATCATCGAGCATTGCATAATGAAAAGGAAACCTGACTTGGTTACTTTCTCTGATTTTAATATTGAACTAAGTCATTTTAGGAGCAGTAAGCATGGCTTTTTCGATTTGTGAAAAGGTGAGGCAAATGTCTTGCCAATTATATTTGCCATGCCTTTTAGTTCCTAGTTCATATACATCTGTGATCATAATCTCAAATTATTTTCTTTTAATAACTATACCAAGAGAGTGAGATATATTTGAGTAGTCAGATGTTAGAAAAATATTAAAAATAACTGTGAGAACAAGAAGCACATAATTAACAAGTTGGATTGTGCTCACTGAAAGAGAATCCGTAAGCTTCAGAATATCTTTAAACGAATAGACATAATAGCAGGCTCTTGTTCTAGGAAATGAGCAATGACTTTAGGGCTTTTTGAACTGTGATGAAAAAATAAAGATAATTTTCCTTTCCAAAGTATCATCTGTCTCCCAAACATTATAAATACTGAGGATTTAAATAATGGGTACATAACAACCTCAAACTGATTAACCACTCTAAAATAAGGTGGGCACAGCAACAGTCAGCTCCATCCATGATGAAATGTCTATAACCACTAGCTGCTTCTTAAGGAGAGAAAAAAGAAACCAAATATTTAATTAGGGTTACTCTGGGTTGAGTTTCTTGTCAAGTATATTATATATATTGAGTAATTAATTGCAGAGAAAAAAATCTATGAGATAAAAAATGACCTCCTTTAACAGATGATGACACTGAGTCTCTAAGGCTCCTGTAATTTGCTATAGTGTAAAAGGCAGAGTTGAAAGTTATACTAACTTCTTTTGGTTCCAAAGCAATATTGCCCAAAACTTTATCTTGATATAAAATATTGAATAATTAATTAAATACTTAATGAATTGCCCTGGAGTAATTACTAAGGATGATTTAGAGGAATAAATTAATTCACAGAAAGTCTATTTTATTTCTTTTTAGCTCACTCCCATGGCTCATTCTAATACTTGATACTGGGCCATAAAAATGAAAAGGGAAAGAGCCTTTTTATTAAATATAGTAAATATACAAGCAAACAGCAATACATCAGTTACTGTTTCTCCTAACTCCTACCTACTCACAGGTGAAAGATTTTCAGATTGTGGATTGAATAAATCTATAAGATTGAGCTCATCTTGAGGTATTTGGATTTGACTTACCAGAGAAATCCTCAGGAGAGGAGGCACATACATTCCTGGAGAGCTCAGCCTTCCATCCTTTAGAACCTTTGGAATCCTTTAGAACCTCCCTGGTCTTTGTCCCCAAAGCTATTCCTTCAGAAATCAGAAAGTGAGTGTAAGGAAGATTAAAAGGGCTGATAATTTCTTTAGGACGCCATGGGAGACAAATTTAAACAATACTATACTACACAATAGTTGTCAGACTCTGTTAATAGTACAGAATTATCACAGATCCACTGTACAGTTAGCAAGTCCAGCTTTTCTTGTCTATTGTCATTCATCACCTACCAAAATGCTATCCTGTCTTCCATCTATCTAATCTAGTACAGAATCACCAGTGCTTCTCTGTGGTTCCCTTTTCTGATTACTACCTTGCTATTAGCCACTTTTTGGACTCTCTTAACCATACTCTCTGGAAACCCCTTATGTCCTCAAGTTCTTGACTGAAAACATGCCAGTTCTGGGCACAACTGAAACTTGACTCCCCATCTATATACCTCTACCTCCCATGTCAGTGTTATTGAAAATTTCCCTCACTACATGAGTGTGTTGTCTCATTAACCAGAGTATTCCACTCCTTTCTTAATTCCATGAAGATATGGAATATCTTGTAGAACACTAGATCAGGCTTGAGAAATGTACTTGAACACAGCAATGGGCAACCATGAAAATCTCATGTTCTCTACATCTACAAGTGTTCTCAGCATTTTTCATCTTTGATTCCCTAATAGTTCTATAATTGCCCATGTACTTCTGGCTGAATTTTTTTGCTTACCAGTTCAAATTACATAACACATGGCTCTTCTACATTTTCCAAGCTGGTACATTATTATTTAAGAGACTGGTCAATACCAGAATGAATGTAGTTTCCTAATTGCCAAGGTGGAAACTTTGATTCAGCTTGAGTGTTCTCTGGTCTTATCACCATGACTGACCAAGGTGAGGTAGACTAGCATTTTGTACATATAGTTGTCTAGACCTATATGAACACAAAGAGAGTGAAAAGGCAATCTCCAAATGGTGGAGCCAGGCAGACATCCTTAGAGCATATCAGTATCTAATGAGCACAGATTAGTTATCTAAGATTTGTATCTCAGTTTTTCACATATTCTCACTATTTCTCAAGGGATAATCCTACTTCTGACTCCACTGATTAATGAAGCTTTCTCCTCTTCCAAATATAAACTCATTTCCATCTGTTCCTATGGTATGGAAACAATTCTTTAACAAGCAAAAAATTGGGGGAGGTTACAAATTGACTTTATGAATTGAGCATCACTCTGATATCAAATCTGATGAAAATAGCACAAAAAGGGAAATACAATAAAATGTGTCCAATGACTTGAAATGCAAAGAACAAAATAAAATACTAGTCTATTTGAGGTGTCTAAATTTCTCCCTCTTTAAAGAGAGAAACACTGACCAAGAAACACTTTTAACTATACAGGACCAACTGATGGTTACCAGAAGAAGGTGGATGGGGGCTTGGGTTAGACAGGTCATGCAGGTTAAGGAGTGTACTTGTTGTGATGAGCACTGGATGATAAATGGAAGTGTTGAATTACTATATTGTACAACTTAAACATACCTTAAAGTGTATGTTAACTGGAATTTAAATAACAACTTAATATAAATAATTTTTTAAAAAATTTATAAAATAAATAAATGTCTCCCTCCCCTTGAGGGAGCCTCCCCCAGGGCTCAAAGAGCAGCTCAAGTATATAGGCTTCCAATTCCTTTTGTTTGCTAAATTCCCACTTTTGCACTAGTTTCTAACACTTCTAACCTACAGAGATCACTACTCAAAAATACCTCTTCACCCCACTCTGCACATAATCTATTTTTTCCTTCATACTGGATCAATTTATTAACATAAAGATGAACTATTTCTCCTATCTTAAAAAAAAAAAATTAAAAAACCGAAGTAAACAAAGCTGGGAGTATTTTTAGACCCACTTCCTTCCAGGCACTACACCATTGCAAAATTCTTCGGGACAGTTGTTTGTAATCATTATTTCTAGTTGTTGTTCTCCCATTCTCTCTGACCACTCTGCTAACAACAATCGTAACAGAGGCAATGGTGTTCTCCATACTGCTATCACTAATGGTAAATTCCCAGTTTTTATCTTACCTGTTCATCAACACTACTTAGTACAAGAAATGTTCATTCATTAGGTTTCCCTGACCTCTTACTCTCCTGGTCCTCCCCTCATCCTGGTAATTTTCCTTTTCAGCTTCTTTTTCTAGATGTACTCCATTCTCCAACCACATATCATAAAGTGTCATTGGGTCATTTCTTCATCCTCATTTCTATCTACAGTTAAGTCCTTTGGTGACTTTATCCTGTCTCATAGCTTTAAACACATTCTATACAATTATAACTCCCAGATTTTTGTTTCTATACAGGACCTCTCCTAACAATCAGACTCAGATATCCAAACCATCTGTATAAAATATCTACTTCCATATCAAAGAGGCAGCTATCCAAAACCAGTCTTCTGATTTCTACATTTCTACTCTCAAACAAACCAGTTGTTTTTCAAGCTTTCCCCTATCTCAATTAATTTCAATTCCGTTGCTCTAGCTTAAAGCCTTTATTTATACACCTCGTGTGTGATATTTCACCAAATTCTGTCAGCTCTACTTTCAGAACATGCAAGTACTCATGACTTCTCACCACCTTCATGGCTCCCAGCCTTGGTCTAAACCTCCAATAACTCTAGCTGAGATTACAATAGCTTCCTGACCAATTTCCTGATTCCACCAACGCCCCCTACTGTCTATTTTTAGCCAAACAGTCAGAATGATAATTTTCTTTTCAAGCAGTCAGAATGATCATTTTATTTTATTTATTTATTTTTTAAGATTTTATTTATTTATTTGAGAGAGAGTGAGCAAAAGAGAGAGAAGGAGCAGTAGGGGCAGACAGAGAGGAAGAAGCAGACTCCCCTGAGATCATGACCTGAGCCAAAGGCAGATGCCCAACTGACTGAGCCACCCAGGTACCCCCATAATGATCATTTTAAAATATTTTATTTATTCATTTGACAGAGAGAGAGAGATCACAAGTAGGCAGAGAGGCAGGCAGAGAGAGACGGGGAAGCAGGTTCCCCGCTGAGCAGAGAGCCCGATGCGGGGCTCGATTCCAGGACCCTGAGATCATGACCCGAGCCGAAGGCAGAGGCTTAACCCACTGAGCCACCCAGACGCCCCCATAATGATCATTTTAAAACTAAATTCAGATCTGGCCCCTGGGTGGCCCATTCGGTTAGGCATCCAACTTTTTATTTTGGCTCAGGTCATGATCTCATGATATCAGACCAGCGCCACACTCCCCATTTTACTTATTAATTTTGTTTCTTTTCAGTCCTCCCTCCTCCCTACTGTGATATATTAATTCTTTGAGGAGAGCTATTTTTTGTGAATCTTGCTTTTGCTGTATCTCCAACACTGAGAGTAGGTGGTATATAGCAAATCTAAAAATATTTGTTGTGTGATGAAAAATAATATGCCTGTGTCTTCTCTGTGTGAAAAGCATGGGAATTCAGCTAGTTTCCTCCTGAGTTTCCTCTCCTTACCATTAGTGACTATCAGAAACTAAGTAAGACCCCACTGCTTTGGAGCTTATGAGTGAAATGAAACAATTGTCCCTTGACTTTCAGTGTCTCCGTGATTACTACCCATAAAAAACTCAGATAAAGAGGTTTTGTGTTGTGCTCGCTTCGGCAGCACATATACTAAAATTGGAAGAGGTTTTGTGTTAAGTTTAGAAAGAAATAAAATTGGAAGACAAGTTCAAGTTCATTGATTCATTTATTAATTTGTTCAACACCATTCATTATCTTGGAATTTCCTTTAAATCTCAAAGGCATCACTACTAGGTATTTTGACCCTTCAAGGAAATAGCTACCCTCAAGTTCTACATGTAACCTATCACCTTGGCACTCCAATTTTATCACCCCTCCCCCAAAACTACTTTTATTAAACACCCCTTCAAATCACCACAACTCTCCAAAGCAACTTATCCCTCCATGATTCCAACTGCCTGCCACCTTCCCAAATGCCCCATTGAAAATCTTAAGCATCTCGAATTCTGAAGCAACATCCCCTTGAGGATCAACAGCTCTCTTGTAAGGCCAGTGCATGCAGCATCTTGCAATGTGTCTTTTTTGGGGAAGAGCAGTAGAGGCAGAGTGAAATAGGTGAACTCTTCCTCGAAACTTTGTAAGCTTTAGGCAACTGATATGTTCAACTGTTGCATCTGTTACATTAAACATTTGTGCATCTTCAAAAATAGAAATTAATTTCCAGGGAGACTACAATTTAAATACAGTAAACTATTGTAAAATAGTTACGTCCTCAGTTAGTAAGTTTCTTTGTTTCTTTCCAATATCACAAAATTATTGTGCATATTTAGTGTAATGTCTATCACTATCCAAATGGGCTATTTTTTTAAAGAACTTGACAAAATAATGCAAAAATGTCTTTGAAAGAATTCATAGGTAAATAAAGCTAAAATGAGTTTATAAAAAAGGACAAAAAATTTTTTCTACCTAATTTTAAAATGTATATCAAAAGGCCAGCAATTAAAACAGTGCACTACTAGTATGCAAATAAAATTGTATACTCTGATTCATATTAATATTCAAGAAAGAGACCCTAATATATAGGACAGCGTAGTGTAATAAATACGGAATCTCAAAAGCATGAAAATTAGATACATAAAAAGTGGTTCTGATATCATTAGTTAGCTATTAAAAGAAAATTAGATTGCAAACTCATGCCTAATATGATTTCCAGATAAAAGGATATAGAAGAAAGGAGAAATATTTTTAAAAACAACATTGATCAGAAGTTGGTTGAAATAACTTCTCAACGTGACACAAAAGACAGAAAAAAAATCATTTGAAGTACACTTATCAAATGAGATACATATTTTAGAAAACTAAGTGATGCCTTATATAATGTTAATAAGCAATATATATATTTTTTGTATGTAAACAAAAGATACTGGGACTAAGAAGCTACTGTTGAGAGGTTTATTCTCTTGGGTCCTCTTGCTTTATTTTATTCTTCCACCAGCTCTAAGTTCAAAGGGCACAGTACGAATCTTGGCAGCTTCACATGCTCTGTCTAGTGTTCCTGAACTGCCGCCTGGGGAAGTTTTGACCGCAGACAATGCTTAATGACCATTCTAGCTGACAGCTATTATGGATGCATATCTTCTAGTATGGCACCATCTATATGCAAGTCTAACCAGAAGGATGACACTCACAAGTCTCAACAGAGCTCTAAGTTGTTTATAATTCCAAAGGCCTTTTAAGTATGTGATATTTAGTAAGAGTAAGCAAACTGGTTAACAAAAGTGGGACATGTCCTCATACATAATAGACTGTCAATAAAAAACAAAGGCTTAGCACAGACAGCCACATTCTTGTTCTGAGTTACCCTGCTGCTGGACTTCTACTGAAAGTTAAGAACAATTCATTTGCTCATATTCCAAATCCAGAAGCCAGAATTGCTTTGAACTTCAAACAAAATAAAGACATACGCCATCTCAGACAAGAAAATATAGAATACAAATTTCTTACAGAAACTAAGAATTCTATGGGCAAAAAAGTAAAAAGGAAACCAAAAAGGCTGAAATGAGAGTGAACAATTTATAGCACAAATGCATAGAGAAATGGTGAGAACCATAGAAATTTTACTTGGACTCTAATTTTTACTAAAATAACTACTCATGATATACTCACAGTTGAGATATATCAGAGAACTTACTGATGACCTGTTTCAGCATAACTTTAGAAATCTCTTTAAAAGGCAATCATTAAAGCATCTTTGTAAACCACATGAGAAGGAATATTTTATATTTTGGGGTACTTCATTTCTATAGAAAAAAGGGCCAATTTTGTTTCTGGTTTTAAGAAACTAACCCAACTATATCAATAAATCATCTTTATTTGTAGAACTTCCCCCTCAGCTAAAAATTGGCAGCTGATAAAAGAGAAATATGACACTTAGTCCCCCATTCTATCTACATATTGCACCACAAAGCTATATTTAAATTTATGGAGATTGTAACAAAAGGGTACATTGAAATTTTGTATAAATATCTGACTTTATTTGCATAAAATATGTGGTATGTTTTATATATAAATGATATGGATGACCCATCATTCACTCTTTCAGGGAGGGCTTTCTATATACCGTGGTGCTGGATATGAGAATTGGGGGGGGGGGGGGGAATTGACTCTTGCTTCAAGGAGCAGATTGTTCTGGAGATATGTACTCTGAACATTTTCTAATAACAGAGACTCGATGGATCATTGAATCATCCATCTTCTTTGGTTTTTATCACATATTGATTATTTCTGTGGCTTTGTAAGAAAGATGATTGGTAAAGCTGTAGCTCTGGTCAAAAAATGGGACAAGGCCAGGGCAGAGAGATGTTCTGTGGCCAATAAAAGGAATTCTGTTTGGGCATATATGGTATCCCAACATTCAACTTCAACTAGATTAGCTTTATAATACTTTCTAAAGAGAGCCACAGGTAAAGATCTCTTATTGATGGAACATAAAATCAGCTCATCTTGCAGGAACCAATAATCCAAATCATATGAATGCACCTGCTGCCATCATTTAATTTAAAAGCAATGTAAGTTACTAAAAATTCACAAGCAGGTAACAGTCTACGGCCACTGTGGGAAATTACTGAGTGTTAAAATGACTTGCATGAGATGGGGCTGGCTCTCTTTATATGTGACCTCTTTCTTCTGGCCTCTAGCAATATTCTGTAAGCTCCTGGAGGACAGACATATGATATATCAAACCATGTCAAAACGTAATAATTACTAAATGTTAATTATAATGTTGTTCAGATTCTATATCTTGCAAAGTCAACCTGTAAAAAGATACGTGTTATTTATTATTTAAGTCTTGCATATTTCTTTACCTTTATTTCTATGTTTTCCCAGATTTATCTACCATTTCCATGTTTGTGTACATATCATGTGTTTGTGTACGTAAATTTTATTTAATTTCATGTTTTGAATGTCAAGTAAATAAATAATAAGGATTTTTTTGCCAATAGATATGAAAATTTAAAATTACAAAAGCTAGTCCTTTCATGAAAAATTACTATAAAAATACCAGAGAAATATTTCAAATATAGGTAATTATTCTTTCTTGAATAATGCATTCTGAATCCAGTATGCCTTTTTATACTATTAAAAATAGTAATGGCTGTTATCTCTACTCCTCTTCATGAAACTTTGTTTAACATAGGCCATAATAATATGGAGCACCTGGGCAGCACTCTGCCAACACCTCCTAGCCTTTTAGACTGCCGTGTTTCTCCCCATGCCAAAATTTCTCTACAGAACCTCTAGAGTGAGCTGTATATAATAGGAATTCAATTGCCATTTATCTGTTTAAGACAAAACAAGACATTAAAAACTCATATTTTACCATCAACTAAAGAATAAAGTTCATATTCCTTAATATATTCAAGACCCGTAAGTCTAACTCCAGCCCATCAGTTATTATTTTCTATTGGTCTTTCAATTATACCCCATATCCTATCTGCATTAGTACCTTGTTCACTAAATATACTTCATTAAAACAAATATTTATTGAACATCTTGTTAAAAAAAAAAAGAAAGAGAAAGCAATTCTATTAATCTTTTATTCATGCTGCCTACTTAACTGCTCTGCTTGGAATGCCCTTTTCCAGTACTCCAGCCTGGGCAACTCCCAGGCAACTCCCACTTGATTTTCATGACTCTGTATTTATTGTCCATTGATGTAGGTGAGTCTCACTCAGCTCTTTCCTCTGAGATATCACGGCATATTTCCTGCTGATTTGATTTTAACTGTTAGTTTACAAGTCTATCTTCACATATTCTTGTGAGGAAAGGGATCACTCTTCTACCAGACATAGCTTGTGCTTTCATATTTGGAGCTTAAACCGAGGGAAAAGACAATTCTTGTATGCGGGGGTTCGAATCTCTGAAAGTCCATTCATTCATGGGATCCATCAACTGAAGAAACAGCATATGCTTCAGAAAGTAAACCCAAACTAAGAAGACCTCTAAGTAAACCTTTGAGAAAAAGAAAAAACAAAAAGACAACTCTTATTCCCTTGATAATTATTTTTGCATATTTCTAGCAGATCACTTTTGCCTAGGAACTTTTGCAGTGGCAATTTCCATGTGGAGACTGGACAGAAACTATGAAGTAAAGCAACAAGTTCCTGAAATCCTTTGGGGCTAAAAGGGAACAACCAGTCCAGATGGTAACTGGATTAATATGGGGTCTTCAAACTCTGAGAAAAAATTAATTATGGAAGATCAGAAATATGTCATTTTAAACAACTTTTTGAGGTATAAATTACATACCATAAAATATTCTCTCATTTTATATGTACATTTCAGTGGTTTTAGTAACATAGTTGTACAATCATTACCACAATCTAGTTTTAAACATTAACATTACCCCCAAAATATTTTTTCTGACCATTTGTGGCCAATTTCTGTTCATATCTCTAGTGCCAGGCAATCACTGATTTCTTTTCTGAGTATAGGTTGTCTTTTCTGGACATTCCATATAAGTGGAATTGTAAAATAATCAAATCTTTTGCTTCTGGCTTTCTTTCACTTAGCATAATATTTTTAAATTTCATTCATATTATAGCATGTATTGATGTGGAGAACAAAGGCAAAAGAAATATTAAAAAAATAATAATAAAATTTCTTAAAACTTACAGCCCATTGACAAGTACTTGAAACAAACAGAGTGACCTTTCTTCAGGAACTCAACTGCCTTAAGGTTAATACTTTTCTAGAGGCAAAAGGCAGCCAACATGGACATTATCCCAACCTCTAGGATCCTGTAAGTTTTCTTTAATATACAAAATTCCCTTTGGAGACTTCTTTTATCTCTACCCCCTGCAAGATATATGTTAACAATCATCCTCTGAACATATAGCCCACTGATATATATCTATAGGGTCTCATGACTAAGGACTTGCTAGTCAGTAGTAAATGACTTCATCCTAACAATGGCTAGCCCCTCAAGGTCTTGGAAAACTTGCTTCCAAATTCCTTAGAGATATACTATTCGTCCACTCCCAGCTTGAAAGTATATAATCAGTCACTCCTCACAATCCCAGTGCAGTTCTTCTGCCCATGAGTCCTATCCCTGTGCTTTTGTAAAACCACCATTTTTGCACCAGATGTCTCAAGAATTCTTTCTTGACCGTCTGCTCCTGGCCCCAATATTTCACATCACGTATCAGTAGTTTACTCCTTTAGTTGCTTAATAGTATCTCATTGTTTGATACACCATATTTTGTCTTTCCATTCATTGAATGCTGGATATTTGAATTGTCCTAGTTTGGGTTTATTATGAATATTGCTGCTATGAACGTTCATATATATGTCTTTATATGGGTGTGTATTTTTATTTCTCTTTGGTAGATTCCTAAGAATGAGACACTTTTAAATCATATGTTAAGTTTATTTTTAACTTTTATGAAACAGAAAAAATGTTTTCCAAAATGGGGGCGCCTGGGTGGCTCAGTGGGTTAAAGCCTCTGCCTTCGGCTCAGGTCATGATCCCAGGGTCCTGGGATCGAGCCCCGCATCGGGCTCTCTGCTCAGCAGAGAGCCTGCTTCCTCCTCTCTCTCTCTCTCTGCCTGCCTCTCTGCCTACTTGCGATCTCTGTCTGTCAAATAAATAAATAAAATCTTTTAAAAAAAAAAAAAAAATGTTTTCCAAAATGGCTGGAATTTCCACCAGCAATGTATGAATTTCTATTTCTCCACAATTTCAACAGCGCTTGTCTTGTTGATTATATCAGTTCTAATAGGTGAAGTGAAATCTCACTATATTTTTAATTTACATTTTCCTAATGACTAGTGTTTAACATTTTTCAATGTGCTCATTAGCTTTTCTCATATCTTCTTTTTTGTAAATTTTATTAAAATAGAATCTTTAATCTGGGTTGCTTGTCTTATTATTGAGATAGAAGAATTTTTATACCCTGAATAAAACCCCCTTACAACAAAAATTGTTTGAAAGTATTTTCTCCCACTGTGGGCCTTACCTTTTCATTTTGAGGTAGGGAGGATAGTGTTTGTTGTACAAATATTTGTAATTTTATGAAGTTAAATTTATTACTTTTTTCTATTGTAGATGATGCTAAAATATCCTTGCCTAACACATGGTCACGAATTTTTTTTTTCGCTATATTTTCTTATAGATGTTTTATAGTTTTAACTTTTGCAAGATCATTTTTTGGTTCATTTTGTGTATAAGATGGTATAAGATTCTGGGGTATAATAAGAAATGTATTTGTTTTTCATTCCTGGTTCCTGGCGCAGATCTCCCTAAACACTTGGAACATCCTGAATGAAAAGAGTCTCTTTTGTTATTTCTAAGAAACTTCCTTGAGTCAAGAGTTTATGCTAATGAACTGAGTCAAGAGTTTATGCTAATGCGACTGAGGGTGGGGTAGGTAACCTTAGAATGGGGCTGGCCACCAGAAATACCAAGAGATTAGAGGGTTGGAATTTTTTACCCAAATGATGCAGCTTCTAGGAAGGGGGAAGGGCCAGATACTAAGCTTTATGAAAGTTCCTGAACAAAGAAGTTGGATGAACTTCTCCACTAGTAAATGTATTCAAATGCTGGGAGAGTGACACACCCCAGTTCCACAGAAACAGGAACTCCTGTGCTTGAGGATCCTTCCAGACCTCACCCTCAGTACCTCTTCAATGGTTATCATCTTTATTATTCTATATTTCATCCATATTGTAGCATATGAATATCCCATATTAAGTTATTGTGCCCATTATCCATTATAATCATTACAATAAACCAATAAGTATATATAAATATTTTCCCGAGCTTTGTGACCCATACTAACAAATGATCAAACCTGAGGAGGGGATCATGGGAAGCTCTGGTTTATATCTTCTTACTGCACCAAACTACAAGTTCTGCCATAGGATATATTTTTGGTGCTAAATACTTGTGTGTATTCAATCATGTTTTTCCAAGTAGTTGTCCTTTAATGATTATAATAGACTTTTAAAAACTCAAGTATGGGGGCACCTGGATGGCTCAGTCATGATCCCAGGGTCCTGGGATAGAGCCCTGTATTGGGCTCCCTGCTTAGCATTGAAGCCTGTTTATCCCTCTCCCTCTGCCCCTGCTGTGTTCTCCCTCTTTTCACTCTCCCTCTCTAAATAAATAAATAAATAAATAAATAAATAAATAAATAAATAAAATCTTAAAGCAAAACTCAGGTTTGTTTCAGCTATGCCAAATGTTGTTGGGTGATCTGGGGAGGCCCCGGACCCTGGGGCCTCAACCCAGCCAGTCTCAAAGGAGTCCTGGAAGGTTCTAGGTCTTATCACAAGAATGAATTCAAGGACAGACACACAGCACAGTAGATAAGTGATGCCAAGTGAGATAGTTAATTAAAGTGAAAATTACACTCTTGAGACATGAGAACAGGCAAGTTCTAGAGTCTAAGAGAGCTGCACACCCTAGGGGTTAGTTTTCTATCTTTTATTGACAGTTGTTAACTAAGGGATGGAAAATTTATTACTTGGGGTGGGAAGCAGCGTTTCCTTGCTTTTTCTTCCCAATTTGGTCAAGGGTTTCCTGACATGGCATCCCCCATCTTGAGCTCCTCTGGTTTGATCCAGCTTCTTAAGGAATGCTGTCAGGACAGGCCTCTGACCTTCCTGATAGCTGGCCATGACTTCCTCCTTGCTGACCTCTAAGTATCCTGTTAGAACTTAACTAGCTGGCTACTCTACCAAAGGTACAAAGTGAGGGAGCTTTTTGTACCTACGTGAGCCAGAACTGTATTCTAATTAGTACCAACAGCAATAAAAAGGTGAGAAACTGAAGGAAGGAATAAAATTTAAGAGATTAAATTAGAGTCACTGACCAAGAGCCTTTCCCCATCCTGAGTTTCTATTTTCTAAAACACTAACTGAAGAGTTTGACTTCTGTTTTCCTAGGAGTGGTGGAAATCCATTATAATTTCTTTCTCAATTGTTGATTAAGGATTTGTGTTAAGTGTCGGTGGGTTTAGTGATTGTAATGTTCTGGCGCTATAGAATCTGTCACATAACATCTCAAGAAAGACTGTTAAATAAATAAATGTATACACTTCAGTAATTAATCTTCACTTTGTCATCTAATATACTTTTCTTTATATAAAGACATTCTCAAGGACAATTGACACAGGTAGCCAGAATATTAGTGTACCACAAAAGGCTGTTATTTTTTAATTAATTAATTTATTTAGTTATTTGACTTTCTGTGACTTTATTCTTAGTTTTCAGGGTATAATTTGTCCCCCCCCCCATCTGTTGTTAGGAAGCTTTGAGAGTTAGAACTTTCTAATTTACTATTAATTTGGAAACATTGGTGTCAATCTTTTATAAGAAAAAGTTAAAATGCCATACATAGAGCAAACTTGGAGATATCAATTTGGCTATTTAGAGGTTCTTCCCTGATCTTTTTTTTTTTTTAATTTTTATTTATTTGACAGAGATCACAAGCAGACAGAGAGGCAGGCAGAGAGAGAGGGGGGAAGCAGGCTCACCGCTGAGCAGAGCGCCCCATGCGGGGCTCGATCCCAGGATTCTGAGATCATGACCTGAACCAAAGGCAGAGACTTAACCCAGTGAGCTACCCAGGCGCCCCAGTTCTTCCCTGATCTTAAATTTTAGTCTAGATCATTGAGATGGCCAAATAAACACTATTTCAGTTGGTGAGATTTGATTAAGTATTATTGGTTGCAGTTAAGTATTTAACATATTCTTCATTTTGGAAGTTCTATTTTATTAAAAAGGAGATGGTAGTTGTAATAGTTGGAATCACCTGGAGTTTCCTCACCTGCCTCCTACATAACTCCATTAGTGAGTATGGCTGTTTTATATGCTTTTGACAGAGTGAAATGACTCACTCCATCTAAATGCCAGATATAGGATTTCTTAAAAATCAGTTAACATGAGAAAGTCAACATAATGAATTCTCATTCTGATTAAATTATGAAGATACATGGTTTAATATTTTCTATCTACACATATCTTACTTTTTGTTAAGTGGTAGTTGATGCCTATACACATCAGTCTGTTGGTTCATGAGATAGATTGGGCTTGTTGAATTCTTTTTTTTTTTTTTTTAAGATTTTGTTCATTTATTTGACACAGAGAGAGAGATCACAAGTAGACAGAGAGGCAGGCAGAGAGAGAGGGGGAAGCAGGCTCCCCGCTGAGCAGAGAGCCCGATGTGGGGCTCAATCCCAGGACCCTGAGATCACGACCTGAGCCGAAGGCAGAGGCCTAACCCACTGAGCCACCCAGGCGCCCCTGGGCTTGTTGAATTCTTATGTATCATTGCTAATCCATCTAAAACACATGGCACCACATGTCAGTTTACTTATTGAAGCTGGAAAGGTATCCATTGGAGAAAAGAGTCCTAGAGCATTATTTGTGTAGTATTTATCTTTCCGCACAGGAGTTTTTATATTTCCAATTTCCAATTTTGTTTCCTTTCTTCCTGCTCTTGATAATTTAAAATGCTTACATTTTAGATGATGCAATTTGAAATGTCATTTTTCAGGATCCATAAAATGGTTATTTTAGGTTCTGAACCAGCTATGAATTTCTTGGACGTAACAGTTAAATTTTGCTTGTCCCTTTATGTATAGTTCATGTTATTTTCTTGCAGAAAGTTTAACTGGAACAGCTGTGCCCAGTTCTATTCTCGAAATGAACATTAGTTGCTACTACATCACTGTGTGCCTCTGTAAAGTGGAAAGGGGCATTTGAATTTGGAATGATTTACTTTCTCAGGTTCAAGTTAAGTGTTAGCTTATCAGAGAAAGAATCCAAATAGATTTAAGACACCAGCTCTTTACCTCTTCATTCATGTTTAGAGAATATTCCACAGTATCAACACTAGTAAAGGAATACATACTTCTGTTCTTATGCTTCAGAATCTTTGCTAATGAAATATCCTGGCCAAAGGTTGCATGTTTCACACTCTGGCTCATTTTCACACCTTTAGCAACCAGAAAAGCATATTCAATATACTGCAGTCAGCTAATGACCTATGTGGATCTAATATAAATTCTTGGTAAGAAACTCGTCTTTGCCCAGTCATCCCTCTTTGACACAAAAGTAGTTTCACCATTTTATAATAGTAGCATCAATATATGTTGATAGATATTGACTTTCTCTGTTAACACTTGATAGATGCATTTCTGAAGCCAGTGAAAAAGTATTTATTCAAGTAAATTATGATGTAAATGGCATTTTTTAAACTTATATTTTTTCAGCACACCATTCCCAAAGCACATTGGTTTACTGATGTTCAATGTGGCCTTCAAGGGATTGTTTTTAAATGTTTTGGTAGATCACTCGTATTTCAGGTTTTCTGAATCTTGCTATAGACCCCTATTCCTGCTTCCTCCATCTTATTTTTATAGTTATTTATTTGTTTGTCCCTAGAAAAATAAATGAATCTATTTTATATCTTATCAGAACCATCATACCAATACAACAATAATTTTGTTAGTGATTTATAAACTTATACCAAAATCATTCCTTGTAGTCATAATCATAATGTATCAGTCTTTTTATGGAACATATGAGGGAGATACAAAACCATTAAAACCTATACCAAATAATGTCACATTCTGGCTAAAGTATGTTTAGAATTGTAAAGTAATAGCAATGTACTTTCAGGAATTGAATCTGTATTTAATGATGGGGGAGTCAGGGATTCTTGGTTGTCTGCTTTGAAATGCTAGGTCATAAGCAGTGTTGAAATTAAACTTTGAAATAGCTCTGTTACCACTGACAACTTACAGCAGTATTACTGATTTGGATATATTATAGATTATTAAAATATTTATTGTGCCAGTGGGTGGGATTTTCATTCCTGATGTTTTGATTATAGTAAGAGTGGTAATCTTACAGTTCTCCCTTTGGGTATAGTAAAATTCTTCCAAGTGAAAGAGAATCAATCATAGATTTCACATAAACTAGGAGCATTTTAACCACTACACAGAGAAGCTGTACTTGACACTGAAATTTCTTATCTCTCCACTGCTCTTCAGCTTTTTGCTTTTTTAAAATTTTCCACTCATGTTAATGTTCATATAGACTTTGATTATTTTCTTATATTAGGGATAGATCTTATCCTGTTGAGAGTTGGCTTCTTTTCCAGAGGGAAATCTATTATCTGAGTGTTAAAGAAAGAAATTATGAACTATGTCCACTTTCATTTCCTTTAAAATCAAATGAGCATCTTTACATTACACGAGTGATTAAAAACAAATAATTACCTATAATTGTTAAAATATTAAAACACATAAAAACACAGGCATATATGTTCATGCATTAAATATATTAACTGAACTTTATGCAGCTTAGGACATTCATTCATTCATTCATTTATTCATCCATCCATCCATCTCTTCAACATGTATTACACATTTATTATGAGTGCAGGTGGTACTATGGGTGTTTAAGTTGAGTTGAACAGGTCCCCCTTTTATAAAGATATTTTTACTTCTTGGCACATGTCATGAAGCTATAGGTAGATAAATACCATACAGGTACAATATATAGACAACTACCACTTCTCTTTTTATGAAAAGATATATAATCTATGGAACCATGTTATAGATATATCATCTATTTCTAACAGGCTACAAAATTCTTTCTAACTTCATAACAAGGAAAAATGATATCAAATGCATGTATACAATATAGATGTAATACTTAATTAGATAAAGATTCCAGTTTGAATGGAGATGCCTGTGCTAAAGTTGGAAAAAAGAGATAGCAGGAAGTTGTGGTGGCTAAGAACATGACCCTGAACTTATCTTGCTGTGGCCAGAACCTGGCCAGAACTTATATTGTCTGTGACCTTGGGAAATTTTGATGCTTCTGGGCCTCCATTTGTTCATTTGCATAATGGGGATGATTATAAGAACTAGTTCCATAGGGTTATGTAAAAATGGAAGGAAATAATACATGTAAGTCCCTTAGATAGTGTTTGGCCTACAGAAAACCCTCATTAAATGTTAACCATTATTATAACAGGTTTATACATATAAAAATTCATTGACTTGGCAACCTTCAAAACATTTTGGTTATTACTTAATAAGCAGATATTGAACCTTAACATTTTAAAGGATCAAGAAATATGACAATCATGATAACAGTGTCAGATATATGTTATGAAATGGCAAGTGGCCAATTAAATTTGAACTAAAGGAACATTTTTTAAAAAGACATGATTTTGTAGTTACTGATTTCAATATAAGTGACTGACAATGGGGATCTATTTCTTTGCTTTCCATGTATTATAATTATACTTCCATTAGAAACTATTCTAAGGAGAATAGTTAAAGATAAGTAGTCACAAGAGTTATTCTGTCTTAAAGTGGCATTTTAATTACTTGCTTTTAACTCTTCTGTTGATTTATCTGGAGCTTTAACAGTAAGTAGGTTCTAAGCAGGAGTGTGTTATTAGAAGAAGATGTGTTTCCAAACACTGGGAGATGAACTATACCAATGAAATCACCACATTCCTTAAAGTTCACTTCAAATAGTATTCCCATACTAATGTTTCTTTAACTTCTTCAAAGAATTTTCTATTTCTTCTTCTCTACTTCCTTAGCATATTGTACATTCTATACATTTCCTTTTTTGGAACATTTATAACTCTTTATTATATATTAATCTTCCTGACCTCAACAACACATATCAGAAGGTTTTACTGGCTTTAAAGCTACAGAGTTCACTATTTACATGTAGTGTAACTATTTAGGTTTACATTTTTTGATTCCTTATCTCATAGAGTATTTAAGAGAGAGTGCCTAAACACAGAAATATAACCAGCAGGATATTAAAATGAGACTCATCTTAGTTTTTCTTTTTTAATTGAAATATAATTAACATTCAGTGTTATATTTTCAGGTGCACAATATAATGATTCAACAATTCTATACATTACTCAGTGTTCATCACAGTAAGTGTCCTAATAAGCCCCTTCATGTATTTCATCCATCCCCCTTCCCACCTACCCTCTAGCAACCATCAGTTTGTTCTCTAGGAATTTAAGAAACAAAACAAATAAACAAAGGGAGACTCATCTTAGTTTTGAATGAAGCATGAGAAAATAAATACAAGGTACCAAAGTAAGGGTATAAAAATCACTTCTCTGCATACATAAATTTTATAAAGGAAATGGTTTATAAAAATTGTTCCTTGCCTCTCTATCAAGGAACAGAGGCCAGGAATGTGACCACTATGGAAACTTAGAGGGTGAGAGAGGGGTGGACTGACTAGCTTCTGTGCTGAGAGAGTTGAGAATGTGATGATGTGTTGTCATTGACCAAGATTCCTAGAGATTACTAATTCATGGGACATGCTTCTCAGGGACCAAACACATCCCTGCCCATTATGGGGCATGAGTGTGTGGTCATCTTGGCTCTCATCTATTAGAACCCCTGCTAATTAATTGATAGTGGTCTTCAGCATAAATATGAATCAATGTCCATGGATTGAGAAAAAAGTCATCAAAGATTTCCACCTAGATCGCTGGAACTGAGGAGAAAGGGACCCAGCAGACAACTTTTGAAAAATCAACAATAATGCCCAAAAAGATAGGTGTCAGCTTTAACCACCTTTGAGACCCACCCATAGATGTCAGCTTTAGCATCTGACAAACAAGAGAAAGAAACCGCATCCACATCAGAATTGCCCTATCATTCCCTACCTCTCCATTTCCCCCTACTTAGATTCTGTAGGGAAATGAAATTACATCCAGAAAATGGAGGAGAATGGTTTACAGAAAATGTTTCGTTTGTAGACAAATAAGCATAACTGTCTGTGCCTTCTCTTTATGCTTTATAGAGATACCTGTTAATCTAAGAATATATCTATAGAGTAAGAAAATATGAGAATATTATTCTCTCTCGATGATGGTGTTTTTTCATTTAAGATTTGGTGAGAAATGGAAATGCATAGGTATTATAAAAAATGATAAAGAAACTTAGGTTCTTTGTTAAAATATAATTTGAAGTCTTAGGAAATATAAATGTTTCTTTTTAAAAAAATGTAATCTGAGGTCATATTAAAGAACTTGTAAACTGGACTGCTGACTGGATTCATGGGGTTTATCTATACAGTATTATAACATGAGGCTAAATGGTTGTAAATATACTATTTGCATATCTATTCAGATATGGTTATTTCCATGACAGATAAATACATTCTTACCACTTGGTAGAGCAGTTGTAGTAATAAATATGTACATTGGTATTTCCAAAGATAAATTTGTCTTCTTAGCAGATTTAGTAGACATGCAAGTAAAGCTTTAACTGTGCTTGGTGGAATATTAAAATTACTGCAGAGTGCCTACTTTTACTGCTAATGTAAGCCAGAAACTTGAGCCATATGCTAAACCATTGGTTCCCAAACTTGCCTGCAATCAACTGAAGGCTTCAATAAAAATAAATACCAAAAAATGAATGTCTCTTTCTCATCCTCAGAGATTATAATTTAATTGGTCTGGGATAGAGATTATAATTTAATTGGTTTGGGGTGAGGCCTGAGCTTTGAAATTTTTTAGAGATCCCAAAGTAATGCTAATAGGCAAAAAAGTTTGAGAACCTCTGGGCTAAGCAATCATTCTTTTATAATGTTTACAATCATGTGCAGCAAGAACAATTTCCTATTCATTAATGAGACTGCTAGTTCTGTAATGAAACAAAACCAAAACTCCATTCTTTTCTGTAAACAGAATTACTAGGCCAATTCCAGAAAGCTCTACAGTAAGGTTTAATGTTGCATGAACTTGGTCAGTTAAAAATTCCTTAAGAGGGAAGTTTGTTATAATATAGATAGCTTACTAAGTACTATGTATAATTTAGAAGTTTTAGCAAAACCTTGTATAAAATCAGGTCAGATCCAAATTCCATAATACTATTTATTTTTTATCTGGCTATCAAAGAACAGAAACTTACATTGCATAAAAAACAATCTCTTAATGAGTAATAAGCAAAAAAAATTAAAAATAAAAATAAACAATATCTTGAAAAGGCGATCCTTCATTTATATATCTATGTCATTTAGTCACTCAATCATTTGTTCATTCATTCATTTATTCATGTCTTAGGTTATTATATTTTTAGCTACTACTATGTGGCAGTTTTGTACAAAATGTAGGAAAAAAGAGATGAAGAACACTATTATTTCTTTAATTTTTTGCAAATTCTATTATCTTTTGACATAGTAATTGAATTTATTACAAATTGCTAGGAGGAAGTAATAAAAAATGGGCACAAAAAAAAATATATATATATATAAGAATGCTAAGCAGTGTAGAAATTTCAACATAAGAGAATTTGATAATTATAGTAAGTCCGTATTCAGGGATGGGGTTGGTTGATGGCTTACACTTTTCATTTTCTTTTTCCATTATGTATTTTTTCCAGCTTTATTGAGATACAATTGGCATAGAACATTGTATAAATTTAATGTGTACAATGTGATGATTTGATACACATATGATTCCTACAAAAAGATTAGTTAACACCTCTGTCACCTCACATAATTGCCATGTGTGCACACACATGCATATGTGTATGTGTTGGGAACATTTCAGATGTACTCTTCTTAGCAAGCACTTTTTATTTTCAATCGTCCGTAAGTACTTAAGAATGTGAGGAAATTCTTGGGATTTCTTAATAATGCTAATTTTCAGTGTGGATTATGTATTATATATCAGGTTCTTTAATAAGTGCTTTACAATAATTTGCTGGTACTGATCTTCACAACAAGCTAATTATGTAGGGTTTTTTTAATTCTCACCTTATATGTAAGAAATTGGGGGAACAGAGAAATTAAATAACTTGTCCAATGTCATACATCTATTGAATGACTGAGTTCAGTTTTAAAAGTCCATGTCATATACTCTCACCTATTATTCTGAATTCTTAATGAAGAACACATAATTGTGCAGATACAAGAATCAAAATTTCATTTTATACACTGAATGTTTCATTGTGGAGGAATAATAAACAACTTCTGCTATCTTTTTCTCCATCCCTTTTTTCTCCTTTTTTCTATTTTATATAATGGACATGGATTAAATTTATAATCAGGATGACAAAAACATATATGCATACATCTGAGAAGCAGGAAATCACTTTCTCTTTTCAGGCCTGGGCATTTGCAATACAGTATGGGAGAGGAATGGGGCATGACTGTGTGGACATCTTGGCTCTCATCTCTTAGACTTCATCTCCATTCTTTATCAGTCAGTGAGCTCCTTGACAGGTGTAAAACCTAGGGAAGAAGGAGACATAAGAGGATAGTACAACCCCTTTGTATCTGCCTACTTTCACAATCTTGAGCCTTATTTATATTATTTAAGTGGCTTCTTGAGCCTTATTTATATTATTTAAGTGGCTTCCTTGGGTCGGCCTAGTAAATAAGAGAAGCCAATTCTTTCTGTCTGTGTTCTTCATATATTTCTTGCTGAGCTTCTCTCCAGCACTTCCTTGAGGTGGGCAGAAGCACCTCTGATTTGACAATCTTTAGGGCTCCTTTTTCTCCTCCCACATGACCGGATAGGACAGGATATGCCATCACCAACCTCACATGGATTTCTGTCTGGGCCACATCTGGTCAATAGGAAGCGTTCACCCATCTCTGTCCCAACAGATTTTAAGCCAGCAGGCTGATTCCAGTTTTAAGTGTAAATAGAAATCTAAAAAGGAAAAAAAAAACAATAATTTTCCCTGGTGCCAAAAAGGAAAGAGACTCTTTTTCTTTCAGACTATTTTCTTCAGAAAATCATAAATTCTTTCTCTATCCCTTTGAGATGTATGCAGGTTCTTTTTAAAGTTTAAATAAGCCACTTGCCAGCTTTACAACCCAAAAAATCTCTCTCTGGAGAATGTGGGGGTCATCTCTTTGAAATGCAATCAAGGAAGATAACATCTCTTTTTCCCAGTGGCAGGATCCGAGCCTGGCTCCTAGGTGGGCTGCTTAGCACCAGGTTGCAAAACTACCTTCTGTCATAAAGACATAAAAAGTTAATTTTTTTCTTTAGATAAAGCCAATTTGTTAACACAGAGGGTCACCCCAATATCAGGCAAATCTGGGATGAACTATGTGTAGCAAATGGTGCTGTCAAGTCCTCTTATTTGAGGACTAGTTATTTATTTTGAGATCATATATGCAATGGGTTGTATCTGCTTGGCTATATAAAAGGATGAGATTTCTTTCTATATTTATCTTCTCTTTAGTGGACTGCCTCTGATGGTCTTCATATTCTGGTTTAATGCCTATTCAGTAATAAAATTGTTTTCCTTATTTTCAACTTTGTGGAAAGGTTTTCTGGGCTGGGAAGACATTTTGCTTTTAATTAAATTTCCCCAGTACAGTACAGCAGCTCTTACTTTCTGGCTCTACCACCGAAGTCTTCCCTTCTTCCCTTCTCTTACCCTCTAAAAGTCCTCAGCCCACTGTCAATTTGTTTTTCCTCAGTTATGAGCTAAGCACCTAGTCTTCCCATTTCTGTAAGTTACCACCTCCTCCCATTCTCCAAAAGAAATGGTGTGAACTGTGATTATGGTAACAACTTTATCTAAAGAAATTTCTTCACTAATCACTTCTTTTCATGGTCTCTTACCTGTTCTTACAAACTTCATCTGCCTTAGGGCACCACCCAGTGAGTGAAGAATTTCTTGGAAACTTAATTATTAGCTCATGGATGTGAGGAATTCAGAGTCACTTTCATATTTTGACACTAATACTCTGAAAAACTTGTTCAAATGTGGAGAAAACGTGTCCTATTCAAACAATTACAATAGCTACTCTAGTAAAACGTACATACTGCTTTGGGAACATAAAAGAAAGAGCTATTTAATTTGACTTGACCTGCACTACAGACTTTAACTCTCTGAAGATCTCTTCAGGGAAATCTTTTGTTATTGTTGCTTGGTTTTGTTTATTGTGTGAACTTTAAGACATGTTCTTTTTAGTGGTAACATATTCTAACAAACAGACCCCCCCCCATACACACACACACACACACACACATGCACACACATACACACACTTTGGACTTCCATACTTATGATTACTAGTGCACCTGTGAACTGAATTAATTTTTTGAAATATATCATGATGTCTCCCAACAGTCAAGATACATTATAATAATTATTTTTTGAGTAACAATATCTATAATTTAATTTAAAATACTTCAGTCATAGACAGTGTAATATCAGGTAAATAATGGTTTAAGTTACAGTTTAAGGAATTCCCTGATTTGAAATTCATATTCCAGGGATAGTCAGGTATATTTTAATCTGAAGTGTCACTCTTCAGAAACTACAATCCTAGTCTATCCTTAACCTGATTTTAAAAAGAGGGTTTGCTATTTTACATAACTGTAATAGTTTTTCATTTGTAAAATTAATGCTTATTAGCTAATGATTGTTAGAAATGGGTCCCCATTGGTGTAATTAATAATATTGGAAATACATTATCTGGACAAAAGATTTTTAGAGACATCCATCTAAGATTCATTTAATAGGCATAAGAATCTAGCTAGCCTTGGGTATGTTCTATACACTGAGACACTGTTCTCCAGACTTGGTTCCAAACACATTTCTCCAGATGAATCTTGGTCTCTCTTATATGTGATTTGAACATTGTGACATTTGCTTTAGACAACTTTCCAAGGTTTCTCAACAACTCCCTGCTAACCCCCACCCAACAAAAGCCAGGATTTTTTAAGCTCGTGGAGGTTGCTTGACTATTTAATAAGTTCTTGTAGAACTTTGTCAGAGTTTACTTGCAGCCTAACTAGTTTCAGGTTATTGGAAAATAATAATCTATCACCTACCTCACACTGTTGGAGGTTGAACAAAAAGAACCTAATAGTTCTGCATCAACCTGTTTTGGACCAGATCAAAACAATCACTAGGAGATGGGAAGAATGGGGATCACAAGGAGGGGAACACCTGGAAGCATTCTACATATTGGAAAATGAGGGATATTCTCCCAAGCTGAAAGGAAGGTGTGAGAGGAAATATTTCATCAGAGGAGTGTTATGAGATTGTCTCAAAGTACAAAAGAATGTGGCTCATTCATTCATTCACCTAGAAAATGGCTGAAACTTTGAGATTTTAAGATAAAAAGCAGGCAAAGGCAAGATTATGTAATGCTCTCTATGATCTACAGACGTGTTTATCAAACTTTTTAAAAACAACACATTGTAGCATACTTTTTATATTATACAAGCATAGAGACATAAATGATTAACATTTCACAAAAATATTACATCAATGTATTCAGATATTTTATATTCCATTCTATTATTTTTAGTTTATTCCATTCAATCTTATTCCACTTAGAATGCTAGTTTTGAACAAGTAAATTAATCTGTTATACCAATGGATTATTCTCCACACTATGAGGAAAACTTTGAGAAAACTCTGCCCTATAGAAATTAGGAGCTACAAAAACATTTCAAGCAGGTTTTATGATGACTAGAATGAGCATTGTTTCAGTAGTACAGAGAGAATGGACTCAAGATGTGAGACTGAAGGTGTAAAAAAGAGGTAGAAGATTATCACCCTGGTCCAGACAAGCTATTGATAATGTATGAATTGGACATTAGTTTTCTGGATTAAAAGCGGGAAAGATTTAGTATAAAAGTGGGTAGAATTAGCAAGACTTGCTCACTAATTCTATGTGGGTGTTGGGTGTTAATGAAGGAGTTGGTATGACAGGGAGGAAAGATTCAAGAATACTTTCTAGGCTAACAGATTAAGTAACAAGTGTATGTATAGGAGAGATTCACAAAAATATGCAGAAAAACCACAGTTCTGTTTTATCTATTTTCTAATAAGAGAAGCTTACCATACTGTTGTTCTCAGCATGGCTTGAAATATTCCATGATTCTGTGATTTTTTTTTTTTAAAAGAACATATCTTGGGAGGTATGCTGGCTATTTAGACCTTAACAGTTGTTTGATCAAATGCATTCCAAATCTGATGCAGCCTAAAACAGAATCCCTCTGGGAGAAAGATTCAAGGATGTGTATTGCTTAATAAGATCCCCAGTGGGTCTTTGGAGCAGTCGTATGACTGGATTGTGACTATTACTGCTCTTTGTTTTTCATATAAGAAAACTGAGTCTCCACGGTGTCTAGTGATTTCTCAAATCCTCACTATTTAGAGGCTTAGCTAGAACTAAAATCCATCCAGCTGAGCACCTTTTCTCCACTTCAGTGCTTTCCTTAAAACCTTCATACTTTATTATTCACTGATGACCTTGCCTTATACTTTCAAATTAAGACTACCTTGCGAGTTTACCTTAAAATGTTTCTGTACTTTCACATTTTCAACCTTCCTTCAGTTCTGTCAGTAAGATATGCCCTTCTTTATTGCGAAGACTCCTCTCCAACTGTTTTTATGGCTCTCACTGCCCCTTTATTCTTCTGAGATCAATGTGGTGTTCCATTTGCTTCCTAAGATCAATATTTTTCAGATGCTCCACTGACATCTTTCTGTAAACACTTCCTTTGGTTAGTGGTATGACCCTCACTTTGTTGTTTAGAAACTACTTTTCCATATTGAGTTAGTTAGGATAGAAAATGAAATGATCTTTAACTTTCAATAAAATACATATAACACTCATTGTACCAACTTTATTTATTTACCTTAAAAGCTCATTAAATAGACTATTACCAACAATTTAAAAGATGAAGAAGTACTACTGAAGCTTGTGTTTGTTAGAAATCAAGATGCATGTATGTGAGGGAAAGTATGCAAGAGAGGAGATACTTATTTCACTTTACTTGAAATTTCTATTTATTAAAGTAATATGTGAAATAAAAATTAAAATAGAGTAAGGATACAAGTTATGAACACTCTAATGATGTCAGTATAAATACATACTGTGGTGTCTAGTGAATTTAATTTATCAGCAAAGATCAATAGGACATTCTGTCTTATCTGTCTTAATTTTGGCCTAGTGAGGGGAGGGTGATGATGATCTGGAAAATGAGAGTGACATATGAGTATTATAAAGTAAAACTGTCTAGTTCTAATATCTTAGTTTTGAGAAATTAAGTCCACTAAAGAAAAATTATGGAACTACTCGACCATAAAATCTCTCATTCTAATACTTCTGTCAAGTTTCATATACCTATGGATAATACCTCAATAAACCAGATCTCTTCAAGAGCAATTCCAAAATTTAGTAGGTAGAGTGGAAAGAACCCAATTTGATTCTGTCTTCTATTAGTATGCCTTATTTGTTAAGTGATAAATCATGTTCTATAACCCTACTCCTAATATATTTGAAAGACTAGAATTTCTTTATTTGTATGTATAGATAAAAGCAAAGAATTTGAAAGAAGTAGATATTCGTTGAATATTGGCTCTGTCATTTACTACTAATATGACTATCATTGGGTTTCTTTGTAAAAATTAAATGAAAATTTGTTTTACAGAGTTATTATTGGATTTATGGGTTTTTTTCATTCAAAGTAGTGAGGATGCTGCCAGTCACACATTAGCAGCTAAATAAAATGGTTTTGTTTTTAAGTTACTCTTTCCCCAAAGTTGGAGTAACATCCCTTTATGTGTCAAAATGTAAACATTTTTAAAACATTTTATCGAAAATCCTTTTACAAAGACTGCATATTTTTCTGACACTTTAAGCTGTGTAACAGAATTGAAATGTTATTTTTAATTAAAAAGGGTCTAGGGACACTTAGGTGGCATAGTCGGTTAAGGGTCTAACTCTTGGTTTTGGCTCAGTGATCTCTGGGTTGTTGCACACTCTCTTTCTCTCTCTCTCTGTCTGTCTCTCAAATAAATAAATAAGTCTTTTAAAAAGGGTCTAAAAACATAGGGTTCCTTAAAGTTGTCTTAGAGACCATGAATGAAAGGACAAGTGGGTGGTTCCATGGAGACCAGCTTCAACCCTAGAAAATTGCCATCGCTGTATATATATATATCAGCGTTCTTTGTAAGATTTGCAAAGAATATTGGTCTCTGCTGTTCAAAAATGCACAAAAATTGAAATAATTAACATATTTTACCAAAACTTTTTCTTGAAACAATTCATACCTACAGCAAAGTTGAAAGACTACTGTAATAAACACACATATATTCACCTAGGTTGATCATTTATTAACATTTTGTTACATATGCTTCATATTTCTTTCTATATTTCAGTCTGTCTCTATCTCTCTGCTCCTGTCTTTGTCAATAGATAGATGATAGATAAAGAGAGAAAGGAATCTTTTCTCTTTCTGGACCATTATGACAACTCACCCCCTAAATATTTCACCATTGCCTCCTATGTACAATGTCATTCTTTTACATAAGTCTAAGCCCAATATAATGATCATACCCAAGAAATTTAGCACTGAGATCATATTACATTATAAAGGCTTTATTTGAAATTTCTCAATTTTCTCGATAGTGTCCATTGAAGTTTTATTGGAAAATTCAGATACTGTATTGTATTTAGTTATCATGTTTCTTTAATTTATTTTAAACTGAAACATTCCAAAGATTTTTCTGGCTTTCAGTGCATTTATGTTTTTTAAGAATCCAGGCCAGCCGTTTTATAGAATGAGTCTCAAATTAGATATGTTTAATTGCTTCCTTCTGATTAAATTGAGATTTTTTTTAAATGTTTGCAAAAATGCTACATAATGTCAATTTTATCCCATTATCTGTGATGTTAATTTTAATCACTTGGTTAAGGTGGTATCCACTAACTTTCTCCATTATAAAATCATCTTTTCCAATCTACTTAACATGTAATCCGTGGGTTGATACTGAGACTCCGTGAATATCCCATTCTCCCAGTACAATTTAGCCAATGGCTTTAGTACCCATTTCTTCTGCCATTTCTTCTACATTAATTAGTGAATCCACCTTTCATAGTTTTTCATTCTTGCCTCATGATTTAACTTATTTTTTTTAAATTACCCATGTGGATTAATACATTCATTTTAATTCATCATGTTAAAATCTATTATCATAATTACTTCCATGCAAAAATTGTCCTATATTGAGTCCATGAAGGTTCTTCAAGCTACCTCTGCTTTTTTAAACATTTCCTTACTTTCTGAAGTAAGTTGTATACCAAACTTCTGACATAAAAGTAGAATCTAGGCTTACATTTTTCTCTTCTGTTCCCATCTGATTTCAGTTATTTCTCCAGGACCTGGTTCACTTAATCAGAGGATGGTTTTTAGGAACCAAGATCAGGGCTTTTGGGTTGTTTGCTGCTACCTGGGTGTCATTGTTTCTAGGCCCTCTCAGTGTATATTAAACTATATATATATATATATACACATACATACACACACACACACACACACAATCATTTCTGTATTTAACCATTAAGTTCAGTACGAGTACGTATGGATATCTTTGACTCTAATCTAATACTACAGGTTTTATTCTAGCCTCTTTTCTCACTTACCTGTAACTTCTCTCTCTGACAGTAAGAAACTTGGCTCCCATCATTCATTTACCTATTTGTTTAACCCTAGTATACTGGTAAAGTAGTTCAGAGCTGTTAACCCATACCCCCATGAGAAACAAATTTGACAACTAGAGTACAGTGTTTGTATAATTTCTTTAGTTTTTACACTTACAAAATTAATTACATCAGCTCGTTTTTAAACCCCATTGCTTTGGTAAAGTTATGTCATACATCTGTGATATCATCACATTCATCTGTCAAATTGCATTCCATTCAGGGATCCCTTGACACCCTGCTTGATTTGTTGTTGTTGTTTTAGTTGTATATTAAAGTTCACTCTTATAATGTACAGTTCCTTGGTATAACATTCCATACAGATTAGTTCCTTCACTTTAAAATTCTCTTGTTCATTCAATTTGTTGACAACCACCCTACTCCTCTAATCTCTGGCAACTACTGGTATTTTCTGTCCTTATAAATTTGCTTATTCTGAAACATTATATAAATGGTATTGTAAAATATGTAGCCTGTTGCTCTAACTCACTTCTCTTAGCAAAATGAATTTTCATACATGTTATGGCATGAATCAATCACCCATCCCTTTATAGCTGAATACTGTTCTATTGTATGGAAATACCACAATTTGTTTATCCATTTCCCTGTTGAAGCTTGGTTCTTTCCATTTTTTGTCTGTTTGTGTTTAGCATTATGCTTTCATATGGATATAGTTTGCAGTTTACTTGGATGAACAGCCAAGAGTGTGATTCCTGGGTCATATATTAAGTTTGTATTTTTGTATAGATATAGTTTACAGTTTATTTGGGTGAACAACTAGGATTGTGATTCCTGGGTCATATATTAAGTTTGTGTTTAACTTTAGAAAAAACTACAAAACTGTCTTCCAAATTGGAAGATGGCAATGAATGAGAGTACCTCTTGCTTTCCTCTTCGTTTTTGTAGATATATTTTATGTCATGGTACAATACCAGATTGTTTTTTCTTTGTTTGTAGGAGCTAATCTTGAGGTTTTAGGTCTATTTTCACCTGCAAATTTTACTCACTGTAGTCTTTTTCTAATTATTAAAGAGAAATCAATAAAAGCCATAATAATTGGAAAAAGACTACAGTAAGTTAATATTTGCAACTAATACTCAAAAAGAGTACAGTAAGTTATATACAACAGCTAATATTTTTTTTAAATGTTCAATAGCAGTAGAGATGGTTAGAACGTTGCCCTGTCCCTGACCTTAGTGAGATTGTCTAATGTTTCTCCATTAAATAATTATGTGTATAGTATGTGTGTGGGTAAATATCCAACAATTCCTAGTTGCTAATCATTTTTATCAGATGTTGACATTAGATTTTCTCAGGATCCTTTTTTATTTAGTCAAGATGCATTATTTCCTAATGTAGATAGTGGATTCAGTTTGTTTTTATTTTTTTTAGGAATTTGCAGGATTTTTCATGGAAATTTATAGTGAGATTAACCTATCAAGTTTTGATGTGTTCTTTATATTATTTAATTATTGATTTTATATTGTTTTCACAAAATTTATTTAAAACTTTTATTTCATTTGTGGGATGCTTAGGCGGCTTAGCCAGTTGAATGTCTGATTTCGGCCCAAGTCATGATCTCAGGTCATGGGATTGGGTACCACATGAGACTCTGCACTCAGTAGGAAGTCTGATTGAGGATTCCTTCTCTCTCCCTCCCCCTACACACTTACCCCTGTTAGCACTCTCTCTATTAAATAAATAAATCTCTTAAAAAAAAGTTTTCCTTCACTTTCTATGATTGGAATTATCTGGTCTTTGGAGTTTAATAGACTTTCCCTGTGAAATTACCTGAGTGTGCTGGGTTTTTTGGGTTTTGGGGGATTTTTGTTTTTGTTACTTGTTATTTCTTTCTCTTTTCTTGTTAGATAGTTATTTAATACTAATACTAATAATTATTTGTGTTTCCTATGTATCTCAAACAAATTTGTGAAAACCCACATATGATTAATCAAGAATCTTTATTTTAATCCATCCAGATTCTAGATTTCCCTGATGTTTTCTGGGAAAAATGGTTCATTTCCAATGTCCAACAGTCATTGGCTGTGTCCTACATTTCCAATCCTTTATTCACTCTATTATTTTTGTAGGTGTTTGTTTTAAACAACTTAAACTCCCTTTAAGTACTCATCATTACTATTACTAGGAGGGAAACTTCCTTCAAAAATGCAAAAATGTCGGGGCACCTGGGTGGCTCAGTGGGTTAAGGCCTCTGCCTTCAGTTTAGGTCATAATCCCAGGCTCCTCGGATTGAGCCCCGCGTCGGGCTCTCTGCTGGGCGGGGAGCCTGCTTCCTCCTTTCTCTCTCTGCCTGCCTCTCTGCCTACTTGTGATCTCTCTCTGTCAAATAAATGAATAAAATCTTTTTAAAAAATGCAAAAATGTACTCATTATAGGAAGTGGTTGCACAATTATACAACATTTTGTCTTTCCATAATAGTTAACTCTTTCTGGGCTATACTGCCTATAGTTGCATTTTCTCTGCTGGCTGCTATGAATAGAGGGGTGTTTTATACTCATGTTGAGGAAAAATCACTTGTTGGTCAGAGGTTTTTTTTTTTTTTTTAAGATTTTTTATTTATTTATTTGACAGACAGAGATCACGAGTAGGCAGAGAGGCAGGCAGAGAGAGAGGAGGAAGCAGGCTCCCTGCTGAGCAGAGAGCCCGATGCGGGGCTCGATTCCAGGATGCTGGGATCATGACCTGAGCCGAAGGCAGAGGCTTTAACCCACTGAGCCACCCAGGCGCTCCTGTTGGTCAGAGTTTTAAAAGAAAAAATATTTTTAATCCATTTCATAGCAGCATGACATTCCTGGTGTCCATTTATGCTACCAAAACTCAAAACAAATCTATCCTTCAACTATACTAAGTCCATTTTTAAGTATTTAACACTAGTTTAGTAAATATATATGTCATATTTTTTTTCTTCTAGAGACTTCCTCATATTCACTCTAAGTTAGTCTTATTATTAATTGTGTCTATATTGTTACCATCACTGAAGAGTTCCACCCACTTCACAGTGTTTGAATTTCTACAGCTGAGGTTCTCAATCACTTTTCACAACCATGCCATAGAGAGGAAACTTAAAGAGTGAATTTCAGAAAGTAACATGCTAGATTAGTTAGTGGCCAGATGCTTCACTTTTATGAATAATTTAGAGGAATAATCTGGGTTTTATCAACAATAATTCCATAAACCACATAATTTTCTGATTTCAAAACAATTTCCGTCTTTCATATACTCGAAGTCTTGATACAAGAAAGAATGTTAGGAAAGTGTTTAGAAATACCAATGGTCTCATACTTAGGCAATTACAGACTTTCCCCTAAAGGATAATGCTACTTTATTCACCTCTTCCATATCATAAAATTTGTTCAAAACATAAGTTATATTTTAGTATTATTTTCAATGTGTTGTCAGAATGCAAAAAGATTCTATAATAATTTTACTTCTACTATTCTATTTACTATAATTAACTTATAATTTACTATATACTAATAATTTTACTTCTACTATACTATTCTACTATTCTACTATTACTTCCTCTTCCCCAAAATGCAAACACAAATTAGGGTAACTTAAATAAAAATAAAAACAAAAAATAAATAAAATAAAAATGTAAACACAGAAGACCAAAACAAAACAAAGGCAAACTGGAATAACTTAGACCTACCACCTATCCCCTACTACTGTTAACATCATTATCAATATAGAATTGGGGTGACAAACAGAAAGTTACCTTCAAGTTTTGTTTTGTTTTGTTTTGTTTTGTTTGTTTCTCTTTAAGAGCAATTTCATGGCAATATCCTACTTGCTGGAAGAATTAAAGACCTAGGGATATAAGGAATTCCTTATATATACACAAGGCTAAGAGAACAAACTCCTTTTGGCCCTCTCTTCCTAGGCAAGTACAAAATAACAAATAGGTATGGGAAGAAAATTGGGACAAATTTTGGTCATTTTTTTATGCTCATTAACAAATGGAAAAAAATTAAGTCACTGCTTGAAAGAGCAAGGTCATTATAGCAAATATATTTCTTATGACTTTAAAATCCCTTAATGTCACTTAAATTATTGCTAAAGTCTATGACTTATAAATGACTGGTTTGTTTCCACTTCTATGGTAGAGAATGGTAAATAGTGAATTGAGAAACAGAGCACTTGGACTTTAAGTGCTTCTAGTATTCATCCTGTTGTCATTAAATTATTGTGCACTTTGAAAATGATTTCTTCTTACATATAACCTGTTTGTGCTAAATTATGAGTTGACAAACTACCACCTTTGAGCCAAATCCAGCCTTCTGCCTATTCTTGTAAATAAAGTTTTATTGTAATGCCCATCTGTTTAGCTATTGTCTGGGCTGCTTTCCTGCTATGATGATGAAGTTGAATGTTGTAACAGATACCACATAGGTTTCATTATTTTTTTTAAGATTTTTATTTATTTATTTGACACAGAGAGAGAGATCACAAGTAGGCAGAGAGGCAGGCAGAGAGAGGAGGGGAAGCAAGCTCCCTGCTGAGCAGAGAGGCTGATGTGGTGCTCAATCCCAGGACCCTGAGATCATGATCCGAGCCAAAGGCAGAGGCTTAACCCACTGAGCCACTCAGGCGCCCCACCACATAGGTTTCAAAGCCTAAAATGTTTATCTAGGCTTTTATAGAAAAAGTTTGTCAATGCTTGTGCTAAATGATTATACTCTGGTTCCCTTGTGGAATAGCTTATCTTTCTCTGTCTCTATTATCTGTTACTTTCTGATTTAAAAAGTTTGTAGAAAAATGTTACCAAACAAGGACTAGACTCAGAAGGACTTTCTGAATTTTCATTCACTATTACATATGAATGTGAATAACAGATTTAATTGTCTTCTGCTCAACTTCAAGAGGAGAATAGTAATGAATTCAGATAGATAGATAGATAGATAGATAGAGACATTGATGATTTCTCCACATCAGTCTCCCATGTGATTTATAAATATTTTCTAATCAACTATACAGAACAGCAATTCAATGGATTTTGAGTTCTTGGGCATTGTCAGACTCTGTTTCATCAGTAGCTCACCCAAATGCAATAAGTTAGCACTACCCATTTGTGTCTATTCTGATACCTAAGCAAGTTTATTTTTATTTTATAATAGTCTACATAATTGTTCCAATAGCTATCCATAGTGAGTTGGTCATATGTGTCAATTTACCCTCCCTCTAGAAACCCAAATAAGATTTATAGGAATAAAACTATATAAATCAAGAAGGAAAAATAGAACAGGAAAAGGTTAACAGTGGAAGAGAAATGTAAAACATATTTGAAAGACTGAGTGTGGGTGAAAGAATGACTAAGGAGACAGAAGAAGCTACAATCTGGTAACTAAATAGGAGGCTAGAGTTTAAAATTGAGAGATACCAAGTAAAAAGTCATAGTGGAACTACTGGGGAAATCTGAAAAAAATTTTTAGTTTATTTTTTTAATTTTTAGTTTAATTAATATCATTATAGCAATATTAATATCTTAGTATTAATAAATTACTATGTTATGCAAGATGCTAAGATGAAGGGAAGCCAGGTGAACAATTTTTGTAAGACTTCTGTAAACCTATAATTATTTTAAACCATTTAAAAAGGACATATTTCTCAACTAAGCAGTTAAGGATCTTGTAGGTAGAGACAGAAACATTAACAAAACACAACGATGAATAACAGTATCACACCACAAATGCTCTAGTAATGGTTCCCTTGAGTCACCATGGAAATAAGATATTATTGATAACCCAAATAATAGTATGGGAAATGAAGGGGTGCCTGGGGGCTCAGCTGGTTAAGCATCTGCCTTGGGCTCAGGTGTTTATCCCAGGGTCCTGGGGTCGAGTCCCACATCCAGCTCCTTCCTCTGTGGGGACCCTGCTTCTCCCTCTGTCTGCTCATCCCCCTGCTTGTGTGCACTCTCAGATAAATAAATAAATAAATAAATAAATTCATTCTTAAAAAAAACCCTATGGGAAATGGAAGTGGATAGATATCAAGGAAGTCTTCCTGGAGAAGATGTTTCCACACTCTGTTGTGAAGGATGAGTGGGACATATCTAAGGAAAACAGAGGATAAAAAATTCCAGGTAGATGTAATACCATGAATGACATGGGTCAGAAACAAACGTGGCATGTGAAGAGAAATAATTTTTTTAGGGGTGGCATTGGAAAAGATGAGACTGTAAACATTGGCAGTAAATATAATCAACAGGAATTTGTATAATATCCTAAAAATTTAGCTTTTTAACTTAAAGAAAATAGTGAAAGTTGAGTAAAATTTAACAAAGACTGAAATGATCAGTTCTGTGTTTTGTGAATGTTATCCCAGAGGCTATGTGTAGCATGGGTTAAAAGAGATCAACAGTGGAAATCTAAAGACTATGACTATTTTACTTCATTCCTGATGATCAAAGGCATCAGAGATATTATTTGAAAAAAATGAAGGGTTCTAAATCCTATTAATTAGATAGAAATCAGGATGATTTCATGTTATTTGGATCAGAGGCTATTGAAACAGAAAAATCTAGAATGTACCCAGATAATTTTTCAGGAACCTAGTTGTAGATTAAGTATTAGTTACCAAGACTTAGAAAGAAAGAGGGGAGTAGATTTAGTTGGAAGAAAAGACTGTAAGGAGCCATTTCCATTTTTATCTATTATTTTAAGTTGCCTATAGGACACAAAGGTATTTCAAGAGGCTGTTGGACCTCAACATCGTCATTCTAAATGAGCTATAAATTTGGGAGTCATTGCATACTTGAAGCATGGGGATTAAATATACTTGCCCAATGAAAGTTTAAAGTGAAGAAAAATAAAAATAATACTCTGTGAAACACTTAAGTAAGCTGAAGGAAGAAAAAACTACAAAGGAAATTAAAACAACTCTATCATTGATTTCTGGAGAAATAAAACAAGATAGTTGGTTCCCAAGAGGTAACAAAAGGAGTTTCAAGCAAAAGGGTAGGCTTTAAACTCTAAATGGTTTGGGTATCAAATAATAAAATGAAAATATCTTGGATTTGATAACTAGAAACTCATTGATGAACTTGAGAAAGCTTTTATCTACCCTCTACCAGTTTATATATGTTTAAATGTTTAATATAAATTATATATGTTGAATGGGCTCAAGAAATATGGGGGGGATGACACTATTAACTTCTGTGTGCAAGTGATGAAATACATTAAAGAGTTCTTTATTATGGTGTGAATCACAAGCACATATATATGCTAAATATACAAGTACAGAGCTGGAGAAAGGAGAAAAAGAGATAACTGATGGTAGAACAGGCTCCCAAAAACCTTAGAAGGAATTGAGTCCTAGGTCCAAGTGTAAATATTTGTGGATCAAGAGATAAGATTCCTTTAATACATGAAGATAAATAGAGAAGAGATAATCAAATAAATTATAGTAGAAAACTTCCCTGAGCTAAGGAAAAACTTCAGACTAAAATAAATTAACTCGTTGAGCAACTTTAATACAAGAGATAAATATCTGTTCTACCCAACCTCAATGAAGTGTTTAAATTAAAATGGGGGAAAAAACAATCTTAGAGTTTGAAAAAGATAAAAGAGGTAACAAAAATGATGAAAATAAGCTTGGAATTAGAATGCTCCACTGCCTGCAACATAGGAAACTAGAAAAGGACGAGGCACATGTCCAGACTGTAAGAGAAAAAGAAATATAAGCTAACAACCTCATCCTTTCACTTGTGAAGGACATGTGAAGACCAAAACAGACCTTTATACTTTTCAGAAGAAATTACTGAATGAAGTTTCCTGTGTGATACACCCTCTGCCTCATTTTATTTAAGACTATTTAAATGTCACTTTTTAAAAAAGATTTTACTTATTTATTTGACACAGAGAAAGTACAAGCAGGGGGAGCAACAGAGGGAGAGGGAGGGAGAGAGAGAAGCAGGCTCTCTGTGGAGCAGGGAGCCCGATGTTGGGTTTGATCCCACGACCCTGGGATCATGACTGGGGCCAAAAGCAGAGGCTTAAACCACTGAGCCACCCAGGCATCCCTAAATGTCACTTTTTGAAGAGGATTTTCCTTAACACCCTAAACAACATCGCATCACATCTATCATTTTACCCTCATATGATTTTCCTTGTACCATCACCTAATAATATATGATTATTTGTCTGTTTTTCACTGCTATTTCTCTGATGCCTACAACATCTAGAATCTGAGTGAATATAAAGGCCAGTAACTGAAAATGAACTTTCTGCCTTTATTGTCTCTTATAAACAGAAAGGAGTATTCTTTGCTTTAAAAGAAGGAGAACATAATGAACTTGGGAACATGAGGAAAGTGGTCCAACTTTTTAACTGTTTTGGACAGTTGAAAAGGTAATTAAGGCACACCCAGAGGGATTACTTAGGAGCATTTAATGGGTCATTTACTCATTCATCCAGCCTACATTTACTGAGTTCTTACTGTGCCAACATTATCACTTCCTTTCAGCCCTCTCAAGGACTTCGCTCTTTGGGTCATTTGAAATTCGTGTTATTGCTCTCTATCTCTTACTCATCACTCCCTTTCTGTTGGGGGTTTCCAGCAGTCATAGAAATATGCACTAGACAATCCCATCCTGAAAAGTGTTTTACCCCTTATACCACATCCCGCTTCAAACTCTACTCAAGCTTTCTGCTGCCCTTTACAGTCAAATATTTCCTGGTTTTATTATCACATTTAATCACTAATTTTTAAAAGTGGAAGAAGTTTTAAATTATCAATAAATACAGTGACTCATGTAACATACATCTATACAACATTTTAACTAGGATTACCAAATATTAATATTTTCTTATATTGCTTAAGATATTTTTAACTCATAAGCAACAACACATAGTTAATAAAACTGAAATTTCTTTTTTATCATTCATAGTCCTTCCTCTCCCCCCTAGAAGTAACCACTACTATGAAGTTGGTATTTATCTACCCTCTACCAGTTTATATATGTTTAAAACTATGATACTATTTATATTTTTAATTTGTATAAATTTAGAATACTGAAGGTCTTTTTGTATGACCAGCTTTTTATATTTAATCATAGATATTTGAGATGTTTCTATGTCAACAGATATAGTTTAAGTTCATTAATCAATTATATTATATTGTTCCTTCATATGCATATACAATTTTACTTATCCATTCCCATGCTAATGTATAGCTATTTTCATTTTTCATTATATTTTATGTCATTATCTTTATGTATTACTCTTTTGTAACCTCAGCTCATATCTATCATGAGTTAAAAGAGCTTAAACATCTTTCATGAATAATTTTACTAATTTGTTACCATATCCCACCAATGTTATCATGTAAAAGGATAATTATGACAACATGTGTGGTATGAAAATAAACTTTGGAAGAAAATTAAAACATTGAAAGGGTGGCTGGAGGAAAAGGAGTTAGGACACTAACTTTAACAGGGGAAGAGTTAAGAATGCAGGAGAAACTTGGGTATAATTCATGCCAACAGCATGATCAGCACTGTCAAATAATTAGATCCAGAATTTTAAAGGTTATTGATCCAGAATTATAAAAGTTATTTTAGAGGTTATTGATAAAGGTTATTAAAGGTTATTAGATCCAGAATTTTAAAGGTTATTAAAGGAATATTGATTCCAATGGAGTAGTGGGTTAGAGGCCAGATTAAGAAAGATTATTGTGAACAAATGACAAAATTGGAGAGAAATTACCCTTTCAAAGAGTTTCATTGGAAAAACACACACACATACACATTCACGCACCTACTTTGGAGGAGCCTGATTTAAAAACTTGAAAGTATTGCTGTCTTAAAGAAAAAGAAAAAGAAAAGTTGAAATCACAAGGAGGAGTAGTATATACAGAAAGATTTGTTTAGACTGGGTGAGAAATTATTTCTTCTTATAAGATTAAAGAAGATGTCCAGGAATTATTTGTGTTTTAACATTAATTTATGATTCAGGAAAAAAAGTAACTATAAGTGTGACAAAAATGCCCACTTCAGTCTTCCTCATAACAATGTTAAAGGCAGAACACTGTGAAGGACTCTATAGACTGATGATTTTTTTGAGTATTACCCAAACTTTTTAATTACATTATAGAGGAAACAAATGTTGTCAACCTGTAAGAATTCAGATCATCATTTAAAAATGAAAATTAAGAAAAAGCACTACACAATAAATAAAATTGTGGATGATATTTCTGTGGTTATAAGCATTAAACCTTAAATTTAAAACTAAAGATAAATTATAATAAATCTTGAAAGAATTTCTACATACTATAAATCTAGATTAAGAGACTGAGAAAGGTAAAATGAAAGTCTAGATCAAATGTGCAATATAAAAAAGAAAACAAAGAAATACTACAGAAACAAAAAACTTTGCACTATATAGGAAAACAATTTTATAACTAGATACATCTATAATACTAATAAATAGATTGAATTTCATTTATATAGATTATAATATTAGTGAAAAATCAAACTTATTCTGAAATAACAGTTGGGTTAAAGGGAAAATAAAATTGAAATAGAGAATTCAGAAAGCAATGATACTAAAACAAGTGTGTATTAGAACCTGTGAGATCTAGCTAAAATGTGCCCCTTAGGGATAAATATGAATTAAAAATAAAAGGCTTAATTTTCCCCCATTGAAAATAAAGGAAGAGACTCTATACCCACTCCTTTTCCTAGAGCTTTTACTTTGGAATACATGTAATTATAAGGTCTTTGTTACTTTGAAAAGCATGTAAATCTTTTTAAAGCCTAAATAAACCTCTTCACAGCTTTACAACTCAGGACTGCCTTTCTCAAGAACCTGGGAACCATCTCTCTGAAATGTAATCATTAAAGAAGGAAGAGACGCTGTATCCCAATGTCTGTGGGAGAAGAGCCTACATTTCTCTGATGTTTTGTTGCAAAACTAACTTCCATTATAAAGATAGAAGAAATTTATTTTTCATTTAGATAAGCTAATTCGCTAACACAGATGGTTACCTCCAATTACCAGGTGAATTTAGGATGATCTACATGTGACAAATGGTGCTATCAAGTCCTTTTACTTGAGGGGTGATAATTGTTCATCCTGAGAACATATATGTGATGGGTTGTATCTTTGGCTATATATATATACATACACACACACACACACACGCATATACACATATATACAGAATATATATGCACTATCTTTAGAGGATTACCTGTTATGCTCATCACATCACATTCTGGTTTAATGCTTATATTAAAAAAATTGCTTTCTTTTCTTCTAACTTCATAGAAAGGTTTTCTGAGTTGGGAAGAAATTTTATTTTTAATTATACTTCCCCAACACCAGTGGGAGATTCGTTGCTTAAGTACTCATATTACAAGAGCTCAAAAGAAAACCAGAATAAATAATTAAAACTTTTTCTTAATATTTTTTCACCATGTTAATCAATCAGAGGAAATATAATTATATAATTATATCTTGTTATTTTTTTACTTAAAAAAATCGTCAACAGTTATTTGGAATTAAGTTGTTGTAGGTTGTTCTTTCCTTGTGATGCTTTCTTACAATACTAAACATGCCCTTAACATTTGACCCAACAATTGCATTACTAAAAAGTTTCATTTATCCCAGCAAAATGAAAACTTACATTCACACAAAACCCCATGTACAGATGTTTATAACAACTTTATTTGTAATAAATTCCAAACTAGAAACAACCCAATGTCTTTCAAAGTGTGCATCATTAAATAAATGATGCAGAAACAAACTATTTGTACATGCAACAACCTGGATGGATCTCAGGAAATTATGCTGAGAAAAAAAAAAAAGCCAATATCAAAAGATTACACAATGTAGTGTTCCATTTTTACAACAGTTTTGAAATAAAATTCTAGAAATAGAGGACAGATTAACGGTTGTCTGTGGTTAGGGAGATAAGGAAAGACAGGAGGTGGCTGTGGTTATATAAGCATGGCAAGAGTAATCTTAGTGATGAAACTGTATCTTGACTGTGTTGGTGGTTACATGAACTTAAACTTGTAAATTTGCACATAACTATACAGGTGCACATGCACACACATACATGCACAAGCTCATGTAAAACTTGTAAATCTGAATAAGGTTGAAACTATGTATTAGCGTCAGTTTCCTTGTTAATATATTGTACTGTGGTTATGTGGGATATTACCATTGGGAAAAACTGGCCTAAGAGTATATGGGAATCTCTACTTTCTTAAAATGCATGTGATTCTATACTTCTCTCAAATTTTTTTTCTTTAAAGTAAATTGTGAAATATTTAAGGCTAGATCAACTCCACAAAGAACATTGCTTTGTTTTACTTAACGATAGCATTCTGTATTTCTGTTACAGAAATAAATTTTTTTCTGAAACTTTAAATCATAAATAAACCATGCCTAAAATTATCTCCTTGATCCCATAATACACTGGGAGTTCTTTTCATGTATTCAGGATCACAAAGTTGATAGTATAAGCACACTACTGCTGAAAGAAGAAAGCTCTTTTAATAAATACATAATGTTTCTCTAATCTGGTAAAAGCTGTATTGCTCACATAATCCTTGTTTAGAATTCAGTGGTAAGTATAAGAGAAAACTACTAAATATTAATATTTCCCTAAAACTCTCGTACATATTTACAACAAATTTACAATTAAACAAGTTATACAAATTTATACAAATTTATACCAATGTACAAAAAAATCTCTCTCTCTCTCTCTCTCTCACACACACACACACACACACACACACAGAATTTAGGTGATACTCCACAACACTGGTAACTACTCATTTGGTATTGTGGAAACATTTTGTCACAAGGTCACACATTTTTTTAAAAATGTGAAATGGTTATAAAAATATAAAATCTAACTTTCTGTGAAGGGATATATTCTGAATAAGTGATAAGCATTTTTCAAAGAACTGGGTAACTTCCAATGGGCTGCAAATATGAAACCAAGCATTATTTTATTATTTTTATTATTTATTTATTTATTTATTTAGGGGAGAGAGAGAGAGAATGTGGAGGGGAGGGGCAGAGGGAGAGGGAGGCATTAAGCAGAATCCACACTGAACACGGAGTGGTAAGCAGGGCTTTATCTCACAGCCCTGATATCAAGACCTGAGCTGAAACCAAGAGTTGGACACTCAACCAGCTGTGCCACCCAGGTGCCACAATTTTAAAAAAATAATAAATGGAAGTTTATAAAATATAAATTTTAATATTAAATGGAGGAACTCATTATGAATAAACAACCTCTTGGGGAATTTAAAACACACAACGATATAACAACAAAACATATTGTTAATTGCAGTAAAAATATTTATTATCCTTTTCTACCATTCTTTATCTAGTTTGGGACAGGACATATCTGAATGATATCTTGAGGTGTGCAAATTAAAATAAGGACAGGACATCATTACTCCTGTAGTAAGACATGACTGATTGATAGGTTATGTTTTAAAAGTCGCAATACATGTAAGGAGGGGATGAAGGTAAAAAGTACATAAAATGCTTCAAAAATAAAATATAAGGTGACATCAAGTAAGAAACAGAAAAAAAATATGGATGGACAGATAAAGCCTCATAAGAAGTCTAAATTAATATACGAAACTGCCATGGGAAAAAATACTTGATAGTATAGTCACTTAATACATAAAATCTTCCTTACCCTAGGCCCTGATGCCATCAAAATAAAGCCTTTTGGCCATGAAAAGAATTATCTTTATTGGATTTTACTACCTTAGTCTTTGTGATTGTGGGTGGGATGAGAGCAACACACACAATTAGAGAATAAAAAGATCATGGGTATACTTTCTCAGGAAAACTAGTTTTCTCTTCTAGTTGAAATGGAGTCTATAAAATAAGGATGATGGCATGATACCGGTATGAGGAAAAGTTACCCTTCTGAATATTCTGTAGGTGAAGAGGAATTGATGGATCATATCATTGAAATATTTAAATTGTTACATCGAAGCTTTATTTGTTTGAGCATAAGTTTGAAAGCAAAAACTTATCCTATAACAATATTGTTTTGTTTATCATTATTATTCTTAAGAAATGTTAGACTAAAGGGCTCTCAGATTCAGGCAGCCAAATTTTACGAACTGAGTTAAGAACATTGAAAATCGTGACCAAGAATGTGCATAAAAATGTCTTTCCACCATAAAAACAATGCTTTATAGAATTTGTAGATGTGACCAAAAGTTGTAATTTATATATATGGTATGTACGCCCCTGTCTTGAAGAAGCTTTTTTCTGGATATGGATATAAACTGAATGTGTTAGTTTTTTTAAAAAAGGAAGAAAACACACACATTTAATTATGTTTTATTTATTTATATAAGTGTGTTGTCTTATAGGAGTGGTCCTCAAACTTGAGTATGCAATAGAATCAGGGATTTGTTAGAACACAGATTATGGGGCCCATTCAGGGTGTCTAAGTGTAAGATGAAGTCTAAGAATTTTCATTTCTAAAAATTTCCCAGATGATGCTAATGTTGCCAATCTGAGGGCTACATTTTGAGGACCATTACTCTAGAGGAATTCAGAAGAGGAAAGATATCATTGAAAAGCAGGGTAGCTGAGTGTGTTTTGTGTGGAGGAGGCAGTTCTTACACTGTGATTAACACTGATTTATACTTGATAAGAATTTTTTTTCAGGGTGGTAATGGTAAATTCAATTTAATTGTTACTGTTACCTTTTTTCCCTCTTGCTTTTTTCCTTCACCTTTTTCTTCTTCGCTTCTTTTGGCTGAGAATAGTCTCCTCAATCCCAATCTCCGTGTTTTAATAAAAGAAATGGTGTTTTTATCCTAGTAGTTTAAACTGGTATATTCCCAGCTGGTCCATAGCAATTTCCTATAACATTTTCCAGGCTACTAACTTGTTTCCAACATCAATGTCTCTTCTGTAAACCAGTCAAACTGTTTCAACTGAATGCAGCAAACTTCATTATTGAAGCAAAGGAGACCAAGTTGGGGTGCCATAATGAATGTCAGACACAGATAAACTCTGCAATGTCAGCAATGTTTGCTCAATATTTCCAGTTGCAAAAGCAATATAAATAGCGAAATGTCAGAGTAAAGATACAATAGGGGGTAGGTACATAGGTCAGATTTTCATTTTATCTTATTCAATGGAAAATTTAACTCAGGAACTTTCTAAAAATTCCAATAAACTTACTTTTATTTTTAAAATATGGCAATTTCTTTTGTTTGGTTGTTTTTTTTTCCAATTAAAATATATCATATTTATATAAAAATATAATACTTCAAGTTTCTTCTCTCCAAATTATGTTTGGTACTCAATATGGAAAAGGAGAGGGGCAGGAAGATTCATTTTTTAAAAATAGCTAAGGAATGGTTTTAAAACAACAGAATGTACTTTAAGATGTATTTTCCAACATGTTCACACTAAGCATTAAAATATATTCACAACATTTGTACAGGTAGATGTTGATTATATATGTCTTCTACATCATTCACATAAGCATCATTTTACGAGTGATAAATGAAAATCTTTAAACTGTAGCTCAAGGCTTTTACTTATGAATAATAAAAGAAAAGAATCAGATCCCTCTGAGCCCAAACTAATATAATAACAGTCCTCTGGACATCATAAGTTTGAAGTAAATAGGAGGGTTGAGTGCCAGACACAGAGCAGCCTTTGCTTTCCACTGCCTAACCACGTCACCGAGTGCACAGAAAGTCCCTGCTCCAAGGCAGCTTTGCAATCAGTCTCCCGGGGCCACTCCAGGCCATGGTTCTCTCTGGGAGCCTTCTGGCTGGGGAACACACACAACTTTTCATCTTTTTCTTTTTCTTCTTTCCCTTTTGCTTTTGAGAAGAGCTATTTGGATAAACATCTTTATTCATTTCCTAAGGGCAAAAGGGAAAACTCAGTGAACCTTAGTAAGGCAACATTAATTAAGCTGGGACTTTACCAGCCAAGAGATATATAACAACAATTAATATATTCAGTCCCTGTACACACAAATTATAGCAAAATAGACAGTCTTCAAAGTAATTTTTCCAGTATGTAAGGGAATAATTCTCTTACCACAATGCTTTCTATAAAACTCTATAAAAATTTTTTTTAATCCCAATAGCTAAAGAGACTATGCTTCCACAGGCAGGATTAAATTTTAATCGATTCAGAAGATCATAATAGCAATTGCATAATAGCAATTGTAAACATGTAGTGTTAACCATGTCAGCCTGTTTTAAACACTTGACTTGTATTCTTTTCTGGCATCATAACACAGGTACAATTATTTTTGCATTTTACAAAAATTGGAGGCACAGAGAAGATAACTAACTTGTCCAAAATTACAACTAGGAAGTGGCAGAGCACGAATTAAACTAAACAATTTAAAGCTAGGACTGTTCCAGCTGCTGTCCTTTACTGCCTTTCTTCTGTCATATGGTTAGTTTTCTCATTATGTTTTGTTTGTTTTTACTAAGTTCCCCGCCTGTGACTCAATTACAATGATATGCATATGAATGAGTACGTCTATACTGTTCTTATATAAACATACAGCACTTCGGGTTAAATGCAATGCATTAAAATGTATAAGATTAGGAAATTCTGAGAGAAATACAGACACAGATACACTTATGAAGCAGAACTGCTGGTCTTTTAAGCTCTTACAACATATTTAAAAAATAAGTAAAAGCCTGTCTTTAAATAAATCTATTTGCGTTATAATAATGCCAAGTTATTCTCAAAGAAAGAATTAAGCAAATTGTCCATACTTATTTAATTCAATTTAAGAATTAATTAAATTAATTAATTTAAGAATTAAGCAAATTGTCCATACTTATTTAAATAGCATATATTGAGAAAGTATATATTGAGTCTCCCTCTGGAAATGACTTAAAAATCCCCCATTGTATTATAAAAATTATCCACTGGATATTAAAATTACCCAGTAGATGTTATAATTTTATACAAGCAAAATGTACATGGGCAGTGTCTTTAACTTTTTTAATTTCTTGGAGGTTAGTTATCTGGTCTCCTTAGAAGCACTATTCCTATGACAGACCAGCCTTTATGATGGATAAACATTAATCGTCCTCTGAAATGTATTTTTTGCGTTATTATGACTTTTTTCAAAGAAGTGTTTACCTATACCCAATTGTAGGCTTCAGAAATTTGCATCGGATAGTGTATTATTAAAGAAAAATTTGGCCTATTTGAACCACTTAAAACTAAGTGGGTAAGTCTTCTAGTATGTAAAAAAAATTAATCTATAATCCTCATCTTTTTCTCTTATATTTTTGTCTCCATTCCTACTTAAGATAAATTTATGGTATCATTGTGAGGTGTTACAGAACTATGAATTTAGTGTTATTCAAGATATGATATACTTAAGAGTATTTGCCATAATATTTTGAAATATTATAATTATGTTAGAATTCAAGATAAATGTAAATACCCACAGATATACATATATGTTTCAAGATGTATATCTGTATATTTATACAAATATACCTAAGGAAAAATAGTAAGTCCTTCACAACATCCTCACCACCCTCTTGCATACTTCGGATAATTTTGGGTTGTCCTTAGTCATGTCATAATGCATCTCTATATTGAGAAAATTGCAAAAAAAAATACTTATATAATGATTAAGAGAAGACTTACATTTATAGACTTGAAGTAGTTTATTTCTTATAATTTACCTATAGCATTTTCAGGTACCTTTGTTTTATGTGTCATTTATAGAATCTTATGATTCCAAAATTAAGAATGGCAAAATAATACAATCGAATCTATCATTTTACTGGCCAGTAACCTAGGAGAAATAGAACCTCAAAATTTTGAACATCTCCATTGACTGATATGTAAATAATATCTCATTAAAATACATGTGTAATGTCTTTTTAAACTTTATTCAGGAAAATAAAAAAGAATTTTCAGCCTACTCCCTAAATATTTAAGGCTGGACTTCTTATCTGATTGATACAGACTAATTTGCTTATGCTTCATTCAGCCCAAGATCTTTGTATAAGCCAGTCACCTGAGATGAGAAGTCTTCTTATTATAATATGCAATGTATGTTGTCTCCTTTTATCACTTTTTTTATCACAAAGATCTATGTCGAAGCTTCTCAAATAGCCATTTAAATGTCTGCTCATGTATTCTATTTGTGTCAAGTATGATATGAAAGAAAAAGCTGTTGTTTTGTTTCTAATTTGTACACACTTGAGTTCTTTTTCATATTTTCTTCTGCTAGAATTTAGAAAGTTTACTTATAAAAACATTATAAGTATTCACAATGTTATTTCCAGAATAGTTTTTTCTGTTTGTGGAAGATAACTTTGACATTTACTTACTTGTGATTTGCCCCTAGAGATAGACTTAGAGGAAAATGATAGAAATATTGATTGTCAGTTTGTAGAAAAGCATTAATCTTTATAAGTGACATAGGGCTGAATTCATATATTTCTGCAAAAAGATAATTTTGAGGATGAATCCAATATATTCCTTTTGGAAATGAAACTTTCTAACTTACAAACAAATAAATTATAAAGTCACGAGGCTGACATGAAGTAGCAATTGAAATACAACTAACTCTGTTACTTGAACCTTACAACATTTCTTGCCTGATGCAAACCCATCTATTAGGAAATATTTAAAAGGAAAAAAAAAAAACAGAGTTTTATCTCTAGGTTAAGCATTGAGTTCAACATAGACTTGAACATGTTCTTGATTCCCACCCCACCCACTTCATCTCAGAATATTAGATATAAATTTACCTATAGAGAGCGTAAAAGATATATTTTTTCCAAGATCCAATTACACACAAAAAATGAAAAATTGGCTCTTCCCCTATCTCCATCTTAATCCTGGGAAATCATCAAGGCTTCATGATCCTTGAAGTCTAGATTTCTTATACACAGGGATAATCCACAGCATTTTGCCTATTCTTATGCAAAAGGATGAATCTGACTAGTGAGGCACCTCTCTGTTAAGATCCAGGATAATATTATGTTTGATGTGCCAAGATAAAAATCTGAATGTGTCTTATAATGAAATTGAACCTGGAAGGTAGCGAAGTTTCTGAGAACTAATAGAGTTTCTACAACAATCACGGAGATCGGAGCCTGCTTGAGATGAACTTGGAGAGGCAGGACATTATATGGGATGGTCATATGGATGCCCATGAAAACGAGGCAATGTGTACCCTGGCTATGGGTGACTGGGAGGGAATCTCATGCCAAACTTGGCATGAAGGAATGGAGTTAACAGGAATTGTATTCACCCTGGCACTGCCTTTGTTCTTTCTCCAATTATACTCTGCTAGCTAGAGAAGCTAGCTGCTTGAAAGGATGTGCATTGAGGAGTAGAAAAATGTGGGAGGAAAAGAACAGAAATTGTCTGCCTCCTCTCTATCCAAAATTATTCACTACCACTGAATGTCTTGGTAACCACTTTTATAGCTATAACTAAATTCAATACAATTTAAGGAGCTATTAAAAGACTTATAAAAAAGGGAATTTTTAAAGTACAATGTAATTTTATTATGATATTTTTACATAAGATGTAGATATAGATAAACTATATTCAAATTATGAAAGGGAAGGCTAATTGTATTATATCTTAAGGTTATATAGCAGAGCTTAGCATATCCTTTGATACCAGTATATAACCTGATTATAACTATCTTGAGTAATCTTAATCAGTAGCAAGGTCAATACTCTTTAAACTTAAAGCACTGAAAGTTTAGCTTCTACCTGGGCTGTATAAATCTGGAAAGAGCAACAGTTGGATAAACTATAATGAGAAATATCTAGATAGAGTACAAAATCATAATTTTCCATGAATTCATTAAAGAGCTGAGGTCCCAGGGCAATGAAGTACCTTGAAACTCAAGGAGAAACAAAATCCTTTAAGAAGAGATATCTAAGATATCTCTGTGGATACAGAGAGACTAGATGCCATACAAGTGGATAAGAAAAAAGAAAAAACCTGAAATTGTGATTAATTGATAAAGGACAAGTGTGAGCTAACTGGCAGTTTAGAACCCCTGGGAAACCCAGAACAAAAAGGATTTCACACTCACTTGCAAGTCTGTTTCTAATGACCTCTATTAGCTACCCTCAAGACAGACTGGAGGCAGGGTAAATGATCAGAGGGAAGCCCCTGTGGTTAGACAAGGATGCAAGAGAGAAGGAACTGCCACTGTGGGAAAGGCACAAAACTTCACAATACTACCTGGAGCCTTCTTTTATGCAGAATCTGATAAGATTATTTCTGGAGGATGGGCAGGAAACACTGTCACACTTATGATACAATGAAATGTGCATTATTACCAGTATATTGGTTAGAAAAGAAAACCTATCTTAGGGGAGAAGCAGGCGAGGAATTCATACCAATATAACCATAGGTCTACCACTAGGGAGGGGGAGAAATCTTTGTCTGACACAAGGTCCACCATAGATATAAAGTGAACTTTGGCTGCAATAGTAAAAATGGGTTGGAAAGATGAGGGAGCCTCATTCCACATTCTAATCACAATGCCTAACTAATATGAAGCTGGACCAGGAAAATACACTGCCCCTCACCACAAGCCTCAGCAAGCATCAAGTGAGAAGGAATAGCATTCTACCACCAGGAGGGTGGACAGATAGCTTTTGTTTTGTACAAGAATTCCATAATGGTTGATAGCTCCTAATGGAACATTAACACAGAAAAACTTTCCTGATCCTTAGTCTCTCTAATAATAATCACAAGGCAGTGGTAGATCACTGCTGGAAGAAGTTGAGGCCTTTGGTACACCAAAGTTACCATAGTCAAAAACAAAACCCAAATTCACCACTACTCCTAACAAGAGTGACTCAACTACTCACCAACTAATAGCCAGACAGAGAAAAAGTCATGCTCAATTTGAAAGAACAAGGATTATTTACCTTATTCTCTACTATTCTACATTGAATCACTGGCAATCAATAAAAAGTTATGAGACAGGCAAGTATGAAAAATATCCAACTTGGTCAAAGAATAAGAAATCAACAGACCCAGAAATGGATATCTCCAAGTGTTAAAACTATCAGTCAGGGATTTTAAACAAATGATGGTTTTTATGTTAAAAGATCTAAAGGAAATAATAGACAAATGGATAAAAACATACGGAACTTCAGTAAGGAGATGGAATCCCTAAGAAGCTAAGAAAGTGATTAACTTGAAGTAGATCAGTAGAAATATCCAAACTGAAACACACAGGGAAAGTGGGGGAGCAGTGAAAAAAATAGAGCATCCAAGAGTTATAGAATAAATAGCACCAAGCTGTCTAAAAAACATTTAACTGGAGTCCCAGAAGGACAAGAGAAAAAGAACAGGACAGAGCAGTTGGGAAAAATGAAAAATTAAAGGCTCAAATCTTCAAAAAATAGTGAAAGATATTAAACCATATATCCAAGAAGCTTAAAGATCCTAAGATAAATACTAAGTGCATACACATACTTGTACAGACATGTCATCTTTTCAAATTGCTGAAACCAAAAGTAAGAAAATTTTGAAGGTAGCCAAAGAGGGGGGGAAATACAATACTATAAAGAATGACCACAGATAAGAATTTTAGTAGACTTGTTTTAGAACTCTGCAAATCACAAGTCAGTGGAATAAGTTCTTTAAAGTACTCAACTTAAAAAAACAAAAACAAACAAACAAAAAACCAAAAGTTAACCCAGAATTCTTTACCCAGTGAAAATATCTTTACAAAATGAAGGTGACATAAAAACTTTTTCTGACAGGGGCGCCTGGGTGGCTCAGTGGGTTAAAGCCTCTGCCTTCCACTCGGGTCTCGTGATTCCAGGGTCCTGGGATTGAGCCCCGCATCTGGATCTCTGCTCAGAAGGGAGCCTGCTTCCCTTCCTCTCTCTCTGCCTGCCTCTCTGCCTAATTGTGATCTCTGTCTGTCAAATAAATAAAATTAAAAAAAAAAAAACTTCTTCCGACAAAGGCTTAGAAAATTCATTGCCAGCTCAGACAAAATATAAGAAATGAAATGTTAAAGGAAGTTCTTTAGGCAGAAGGAATATAAATTCAGACAGAAACATGAATCTTCACAAAGAAATTTTGTGCTCTGGAAACAAAAATGAAACAAATAATAAGTTCTTTTTTAAAAGATTTTGTTTGTTGGGGCGCCTGGGTGGCACAGTGGGTTAAAGCCTCTGCCTTCGGCTCAGGTCATGATGCCAGAGTCCTGGGATCGAGCCCCGCATCGGGCTCTCTGCTCAGCAGGAAGCCTGCTTCCCTTCCTCTCTCTGCCTGCCTCTCTGCCTACTTGTGATCTCTGTCTGTCAAATAAATAAAATCTTTTAAAAAAAAAAGATTTTGTTTGTTTTTTATTTTTACACTCTTTATTATTGTACTATATTAATTTATAGAAAGTATTATCTCTTAAAGCTTGACATTTTTATTTTATAATTTATTTGCCTTAAAACACAGGGATTTTTTGTGAGTTTTTGCTTGTTTTTAAAGAGGAAACCATTAGTCTCTTGATTGTACGTGTAGAATTTGTCAAGGAAAAAAAAAATCTGGGGCACGTGGGTGGTGCAGTCAGTTGAGTGTCCGACTCGGTTTCAGCTCCTTTGGTGATCTCAGGGTCCTGAGATCAAACCCCCATGTCAGGCTCTATACTTAGTACAGAGTCTGTTTAAGACTCTCTCTCCCTTAGGGTGCCTGAGTGGCTTAGTCAGTTAAGCGTCTGCCTTCGGCTCAGGTCATGATCTCAGGGTCCTGGGATAGAGCCCTGAGTCAGGCTCCCTGCTCAGCAGGGGATCTGCTTCTCCCTCTGCCCCTCCCCCACTTGTGCTCACTCACTCTCTCACTCTCTCTTTCTCTTTCAAAAAAATAAATAAAAAATCTTTAAAAAAAAAAAAACCTCTCTCCCTCTGCCCCTCCCCTGTGCATGTGCTCACTCGCTCTCTCTGAAATAAATAAATAAATATCTTTTTAAAAAATCCCATAAGTGGGTATAAATGATTCAGTATTTCTATCTGAACTTTTGCAAATATTATTTTATGGTAAAGTCAGACAGATAATAAAGAAATAATGATTGTACATGTAAAAATTAAATTTATTTAAGAATAATGGCAAAGTTAAGCATAAGATGACATATTTTAAATTTTGGTATTGTTAAAGGTAAAATACTTGTTTATTAATAACACCCAAAAGCATAAAGCAATTTTTACAGATGGGTGAAGAATATCTGTCAACAGTAGCATAACCTTGCCATTATTTGAAATGCAGCCAATAATAATGTATTCTTTCTGTGTGGCTAAATGTCTGTCAGTTTATTCCTGTTCCCTAACTAAAGCTCTGTAAATGACTTTTTAGCACTTGTGATTTTGCATTAAATATGGCCTTGGGGGAATAAATCTTTGATGAACTTCCACATGTATCTCATTAAGAATTCATAGATTTTATTTGCCAAATAAAAAACAAAATGCTATTTTCCAGAATTAAAGTGAAAATTATAGTAATAAAATGAAATTTCTTCAATTACAATCATTAGTATGTAGATTGACACTAAATACTTAGCAAGTTATTATACTTATTATACTTATTACAATACTTATTCTTCTACATACTTAAAATATTGGAGAAGCCTAAGAAATGAGAGCTTAAGGAGTTTTTTCATTGCATTATGCTTGTGAAAATATAGCCAAACATAACACATAAACTTTGGCTCTTTGTATGACTATCTATAACTGAAAAGTATTCGTATACCAAGGAAGCCAAAAACATTTAGTCTGGGCCCTGAAAAGTAAGTAATATCTGAGTAGGAGTAGTAGAGGAATGGGATTCTATGCATCAGGAATGTTAAAAAACAAACAAAAACTAACAAACAAAAACAAGGACAGTTGGAATAATGACTCTACACTTGCTTCTATTCTACTGGAAGGGAGATAATGCTGAGAGAAAAACTGGTATGGTGAGATTGAATCATCTATTACCTTATAAGTAAAGTAGAGATTATACTTGATGCAAAAAGCCAAAGAAAATATTATATTACTTTTCCTCCCTGACAAAAGGAAAATCAAGAATTTTCGGATGATTTGAAAAAAAAATTCATGTAGAACAAATATATATATATATATATATATACATATATATATGTATATATATATATATATATTTTAAGATTTTATTTATTTATTTGACAGAGATCACAAGTAGGCAGAGAAGCAGGCAGAGAGAGAGGAAGGGAAGCAGGCTCCCTGCTGAGCAGAAAGCCCGATGCGGAGCTCGATTCCAGGACCCTGGGACCATGACCTGAGCCCAAGGCAGAGGCTTTAACCCACTGAGCCACCCAGGTGCCCCCATGTAGAATTAATATATTAAGTGGGGGGTGGATACAAGAAGATTGATTATGCATTCTTGTTTCATCTATATTTTGTATAAGAATATTGTTTTAAAATATATATGCTGTACTCGCATTGCTTTATAAAGACAGATGCATATTATTACTCGTCACCACATTGAAGCTCTCCATATGTAATTTCCTATGTTATTGAATAAATGACCTATTTTATAAATAGTAATTTTTATTTTATAACTCAATGCTCCCAAATTTATAAATTATAAAATTAATTTAATGGATTATAATTGAAAAGTGTATTCATCCCCTCTTATATATAAAATACATGATTCTCATTTTTTGTGCTGCAAGCCAAACTCCCTCTGTAAGTTATTATCATCCCTAGACCCAAACCCATCCTCTGCTCTATGATGCTGTGGCTGGGACACTGCAAACCACATTTCCGTTGCCAGCTGGCTCTTTATTAGATTCTGCCAAGAAGGTATGTTCAGAGAGAGACACAAAAAAGACCCAAAGAATTAAAAAAAAGATACACATTCCCTCCTGTTTCACGTTAAGCCCTCCTTTCCCTTCCTGTTCCTGTTATTGTCAGGTTGGAAATGGGCCTTCGTTCTGAAAGAGGCAGATAGTTTTCCCTACTCATGGAATCAGACTCATGACACCCCCATGCCAGCACCCCTTCCTCAGAAGTGGGATTTCAGCCCCGAAGGGCCCCTCATTCATGCTTCTAATATTTAGTAATTTCAAACTCTTTCCTCTGTTGCTAGTCCCTCAGGTTACTAGCTGCTTCTTGTCATTGCTGACTTCTATGACACATTAACCTTCTGTTTTGCTTCTTTCACCTTTCAATCTCTAATTAACAATTCTTTCTGTCAAATTCTTTCCATTAAAAAAACCGATGTGATGTCTACCTCCTTGCTGGCTGATTGAGTCATTAGTACCAGGAGTGGAAACTCAAAAGGGAGCCACTCAAAGATGGGAATTTGGAATCAGTTTGGTCTTGTCTTTAGTTAGAAACATAGTACTGAGCTCCTTAAAAATGGGAAATGGGATGCGACCAATCCACATCATATAGTGACATCATGATTAATCACATTATCACCTATGTTTTATGGTGATGAAGCTATTTCCTTGGGGGATTAACTGGCTGCTTCGCGCAACTTTTCTGCAGTCATGATGACCCCAAGGAGTGCACTTGAACACTTAACAGAAAGAAAAAAACAACAAGCTCAGCTCTTTAAATTCTCAGCTTGAGTTAGAGTCAAATAACTGTAGAAATTCTATGACAATCCTAAAATAAGCCCTTATTCCTTGTAGCCACAGGCCTGGTCTTAATTAAAATCAGACACAAACTTTAATTGAGTGGGTTGCAAAATTATAACAGAAGTTAAATTTGCAGCCTCATCAATTCTCTCTTGTAAAGGTTAGGACAAACTGGGAAGAGTGGGATCCTCATAATTGAACAGGGTTCATTGGATTAGATACAGATAAACTTAGAATCTTCAAGCCTGAGTCACCCTGACAGAGGAAAAGAAGACCAGCCTTCCCTTGCTTGAAGGCCTTGTAATAACCTCACCTGGCGTTTTGCGAATAGACGCTTATTCTCAAGACCCTCTTACTGCTATCTAAAACAGGAGTAATATCACAGTATGGTTCAGAAAGTATGAAGTCTGACTGGGGAAGACATGGCTTCCACACCAAAAACACTGTGAAAGTTTTGTGCCTTTATATTGGCAGAAATCTGGGAGTGTGACATAGAATTAGATCTATTTCTAAGTAGGATAACTAAATCCAAAACTAAAGTCTGCGATTTATAATAAACCCTATAAATGACATACACCATTTATATATGCCAATAAATGGTATCAATGACATGTAAGTTCTTTCATACATTATCTCACTTAATTCTCTCCAATCCCCAGTGAGATTGTCAGCTGTTATTCCCATTTTATAGATAAAGAAACAGACACATAAGTTTAGCTTATTGTCAAAGGTTAGTGTCTATTTAGTAATATATATAGTAATATATACAGTCTGCATTCAGACCTACATCTATTTGACACTTATTGTTTTTATACTCCCCTCAACCCTATCCTGAAATAGAGCTTTATGATTAAGATATGTATCTCTCATTGATAAAGATTTCATGAAAGCTGTCTCAAGAAAAATTTGGCTGACTGAATTTAGAATACTGAAAAAAGCACTGTACATGACTACCCTTTGTTGAATAGCATTTACATTTGAAAAAAATATATATTACTATTTGATTTAAGGAATTGCTTAATCTTTCTTTCATGAGAAGTCAAGATAAGTTAATAACCTTGCCCGAGCCCAGAATTCCTTGTTCTTATATTTGAGATACATAGTTTACAGACTCTGTTTAAGACAGATAAGACAAAGCCAATGTTTTCCAGCATTTTGTTTCCTTATAAACTGTGCCCTGTTATCTTTTATAGTTTTATTATTTTTCATTCACATTCAATGCTTTTTTCCCTATCCTATCTCATGTTATAGTGAATTCTTCCCAAAATACCACGTTGTATTGACTAGGTGACACCATCTGAAAACTTCATCTGTGGCCATTTCTAATGTCTTGTTGGGTATTAGGTAGAGTTGAGCAGACTCCACAATGAAAAGGCATATGTAATATATCACCAGGTCACTACACAGAAATATTGCTCCTATTTCCTCTTTTCCTCTTAAGCTACTCAGAATTTCAAAGACAAGAAAGCAGCAGAAAGATCTGATTGGTCATGCACACTAGAGTCTGGGAGACATTGTATTTAATCCCACTCCAACCACTTGCAGCTGTGTGGATTGGGGCCCATCACTGCAACCCTCTGGGCTTCAGTTTCTTCATCTGTGCAAGAACAACAGCAATGCCTGCCTCTGGAGTTATTGGGAAGACTTGATGTGATTCAAGCAAAGCTTCTAGTTAACATGGCACCTGGGATATGTATGCACCCAGTATTGTTAATAGGAATTCCCTCCAGAACTAAATCTAGTATATAGCAGCAAAATTTCTGTGCATGGGTGTGTGTGTGTGTGTGTGTGTGTGTGAGAGAGAGAGAGAGAGAGAGAAAGAGAGGATCTGAGGGAAGGAAGAGGTAAAGGAAGGAAAAAGAAAAAAACTTGCATTTGTAGATAAGACATTGCAGGATTAGAAGATTAACATGCTTTTTGTTAAAGCAAAATATTTAACTTTGGTTACAGGAAGCTATGACATCAAGTCTATGATGACATGGGGGGAAAATAAAGTACAAATTTAAGGCAAATGTTGTGTGATTGTGTTTCAAAACTCTTGGTACAATTCAGAATTAGAACTGAAATTGAAAGTTAATTTATTTTCAAGTTCATTCTGACCGTATAATTAGAGCTTAACAAAACCTTCAAATCATAAGAAATACATAGATTTCTCACATTAAATTCACTGAAAATTAAGGGTCAATTCAGAAATACTGTATAATTATTTACAGAAAATATTGCTGTCCTAGTGTGTTTAAAGGAAGGAAGAGCCAACCCAAATAGCAGAGGTTGGTCTAACAGATACCATATGAATTCATTTTTATCAGTAAGATTCAAAGGTCATTTATTTTAAACTATAAATTGCAACTCCGTCATCTCTTTACACATTTGCAGAGCTTTCTGGTTAAATTAAGGAACTCAACATGATCATGAGGTTATTGACGGAGGTTAGGAGAAGTCCTGGCACAGTTGCATTGGCCTCTTTCCTGGTGGCCTTCTCAGAGAGATGCCTTTTGCCTCCCACAGGCTCGTTGTCCAATCAACCACTGGGCATCTGGTACAGCAGATGGGCTCTGCCCCATACATGGAACAGTAACCAGCAAGTGTAATCAGTACTTTTTCTACTTCTGCATGAATTTAGTTATGTGTTCTACTTTCAGATTACTCATTCTAGGATACACTTACTGATCCCCAGATATATGTGAGGTTGTAAAGATTACCAAATTGAGTATAGACATAAATCCTTACCTCGCGGACTGTGTTCAGTTTTACATCCAAATCTTGTTTCTGATGTGTCCCTGATCAGGCTTACTTCTGGCACGGATTGGATTACTTTATTCATAGTGACTTCATTCTGATACGTGTTCTTTCTTCATGCTGTATGCCCTTTTTAAGTTCTGCTCTATTTTATCAGCTATCCTACTCTCCATGGCTTGCTGCAGCTTCTGAACTTCTTTCTTTCCCTGGGGTCACTATATGTACCAGGGATAGAGATTTCTTAATCATTCCAAACAAACCAAGGAGATTTTTTTCAACACAGGCATACCCAAATTTCACCCTAAGAGTATCTGATCTGATAAGCCCAGGTGGTGCCTTGGTCTTTGTTTTCTGTCCAGTTTTGCTCAGATAACTGATGCTGAAATGACAAGTGGGTTATTAGAATATATCCTTTTCGTGAACATTGAGAAAAAAATTTCCTTGTGGGATTCTGGTAGTAGAACTGAAGGGTCAGAGGTGAGGCAGAGGAGAGGATTCTATATGTAAGGGATAGCAAAACAAAATGGTTTTAGTACGCAGCTAGGAAATGCAATTATAGAGATTGGCCAGGCAGACTCAGTATACATAAAATGGACAAACAAAACATCCTTGTCGGCCAACAGTTTGTGATATGTGGACGTGCTCTCTCTATGCTCTCTCTATTCCAAAGACAGAATCGTGGAGTTGTATAGTCTGCTCCTTCAGGTTCCGCCTCAGCTACAGCCTTGGCGGAAGGTATGCCCTTCCCAGAGTAGCCTGGCAATGAATGAGTGAGTGAGGCCGCCAGAGGGAGGTCGGGCCCTCTCACCGAGGCAGGATGCAGGGATGAGCATTCTTGCTTCAGAGCTCCACACTAAGTTGGCTGAGGCTTTGCCTTTGTGGAGCCTGTATAGCACTTACACATTTTTCTCCACCCAATCCCACTCTCCCCACTTACTTTCACAGCGGTTGGGTCCTAATAAACACCTTTTAACATCTGCTTTCAGAGGGCCTAACCTGGAACACGTGCAGCAAATAGGAGTATAATAGGCGGACCAAAAAAAATGAAAACATGAAACTTCCGTTTTGTACTGTGAAACTGCAAGTTTCATTCAAACGCTAGGATTGCTAGGAGAGAACTAGTGGGGACGTAAAGTAATTGTAATTACAAGAGCTAAGAAGCAATCAGCAACGATAATAATCCATAAACACCTGAACTAAAAAATTTTATAAGCTAAGTTTCTGGAGCAAAAAAAAAAAAGACAAACTGTAGTTTTGGTGGATTCCTCTTTTTCTGCGTCAGTCGCATTGAAACCAGCAGATACTCTTGTGTCATGTGAAAGAACCTCGTTCTAAGGTGAAATATTTACAGGATCCATGCATCTACATCCTTTACAATCTCCTTCCTTCTGTTTCTGATAAAGAGGCACTCCTCCCAGCAGAATCCGGTTCCCTTCCGCATTCGCTGGGACTCTATTCCATCAATTTGATATTTTCTCCTTTCTGTTCAACCGCCATCTCTTCATTTCTAAATATGTTCAAGGTCTTCCCATGAAAATTAGGTGGTCACACGTACACGTTTAAACACAACGAACAGGTGCTTTTGTACTTTTGCTGTATTCCCCTTTCCAATCCTGACAGTGCTTCAAAGCATGCATTGAAATAAACCAAACTGAAAACATTCAAAACACTAGATTTCAAAGACATAAATCAAGATTCTCAGATTATGACGAAGCATATTCTAGGGAATAAAACAATATATATTTTTAGTAAAATTCAAACGGTTTAGATACAATTTTTTTAAAAGTTTCTAAACATTTTAATCATTTTAGCCTGCTCTTTATCTCCTCAGTTTTCTATTTTATGCTAGGGATTCATCTACTATTAGTATTATAGCATACCTACGCATTTTATATATTTTCTCTATTAATAGAAACACAGAAGTGAAATGTTGGTTACTATTGGCTAAAAGAACATTGATTTTGTAGGAAACCTTTCTGCAATCTTTAAATGCATATAAAATTCCCTACTAAAATCTAAGATATAAAACTACTTATCTTTATTTCCAGTCTAAAATCATTTACACCCTGGAAATTAACTACAACCATAATATTTACCCTAAGAATTGCACTAAACATTTTCTTGACATAAAAGTGAATATGCAAACTTTACCATTAGGGATGAAGGATACATAGAATCTATCTTTTTATTTCTTACAAATGCTCATAAATCTGCAACTACCTCAAAATAAAAAGTTGAAAAATTAATGATTTAAAAGTTATCAGTTTGAATTTTTTTTTAATTTTTGATTCCCAAAGGCAACTTAATAATGTTATCTGGTAGGTGCCTGGTTAGCGCAGTAGGTCTCATAATGTTATCTGGTAATATTCAAGTCAGAGTTGCAAGATAATATTAACTTTTATCCTGGTTCCTCATTAACAATTTTAAATAACATTTTTTGAAGCTCTGAATTTATTTTAATAAATAAACACATGTATCACAATAAAACCATAAATTAATAATGGAAACTATTCTAAAAATTGAGACTACAGATTGAAAATTTAAAAATCTTTCTCACCCAGCCTAATCCATAATTCCAAACCTCTTCTCAGAAATAACGATTATTACCCATTTATTTGCTTTATTCAGTTAGCATATTTTAAATATATTGCCAGATCAGTACAAAAAATTTAAATCTATATTTTCTGTACTTACATAATATTCAACAGCTGTTTGAATTGAATCGAATGTGCCATAAGTTACTGAACTGATCCCCTATAAATAGAATTAGATTGATATCAAATATTTTATTACAATGAAAGATATGGTTAAGGTTTGCTATATGTCTCTTTGTCTAAATGTAAGTATCTTTCTGTAGGAAATGAAATGGTTACATTTTTTATATTCACAGGTTTGAGGAGTCTCAAATTATCTTCAGCTACATATTAATTTAATTTCATAAAAATACAGTTTTCCCTACAATGTCTAATATATTAACATTTAAAAAATTATAGTTTGATGGGTAAAACCATTAGATTTTTCTAATTTTCTAGTTTTTATTTCATTTTACTAATTATCAATGACATTTGGTATTACTCACAAGCTCAGGGCCTTTTGCATTTTCTCTTTTGTGAATTGTTATGTGACTCCTTTACTTAATATTCTATTGACTTGCTTGTGGTAATTCTTTTTTATTGTGTATATTAATCATTTTATGTCTATATGTTTCAAATGTTTTCTCTTAATTTGCCCCTATGACTTTTTGAAATATCCAGAAATAATCTGAAAATTGTCATTATAAGCCTTCTGGATTTTATTTTTTATTGTTTTGAAAAAATAATATAAATCATAATGATTTATTTTATTTACATTTTTCTAATATAGTTTTTGTTAGAATAACTGAGTGTGTAATTTTTCTTAGAAATTCAATGTATAAGGGGTTTTTTTTTGCTGTGAAGCAAAATTATAATTTTATTTTTGTTTTCCAGTTGGATGAGCAAATTGGTTCAGTATATCAGTTTGTGAATAGTGAATTAACTTTCTACAACTTGAAATATCAAATATATACTGTACTAAGCTCTGCCAAGTCAGAGGCCTATGTCTACTTGGCTATGATTTGCTAAAAATAAAGTCTTCTGGTCACTATACATTTATTTAAAAACGTGTTTTGGGGACACCTGGGTGGCACAATCCGCTAAGCATCTGCTTTAGGCTCAGGTCATGATCCCAGAGTCCTGGAATCGAGTCCCACATCAGGTTCCCTGCTCAGTGGGGTCTTCATCTCCCTCTCTCTTGCCCCTCCTCCTGTTCATGTGCATTCTCTCGCTCTCTCAAATAAACAAAAAAAAAATCTGTAAAAAAATGAAAATAAAAACTTATAAGGAATGAAAACCCTCACTATACTTGATGAATTTACTGGGTAGAAAGTAAGATAGTAACAATTTTACCTATTTTTAAACAATATTAAATATTTTCCCCTTGCAGTAATGAGATCTTTACAATTTTGACTCAAGTAAGTAATCCATGATATTTCTTTTCAATAATAACTTTAATGGAAATATTGATATTTCATCCTTAAGAATTTTTTGGTGGGCTTGAACAGTGGCCCCATGAATCATTCATGGATAAAGCTCAGCCTCTCTAGTAATCAGGCAAATTCAAAGCAAGAAAATACAACTTCATATTTATTGACATTTAATGATGTCTGACAGAGAAATGAATACTAAATATTTGTTAGGTTACAGGAAAATAGAAAATTTCATACATAAATTTGGAAGGTATTCATTATTCTAACTATTTTGGAAAACAATTTGGCAATATCTAGAAGAGTGAAGAATGGTTTTCTTATGATTATTCTATATTAGACAAAAGAATTGTGTAAATAGGGGCATCTGGGTGTCTCAGTTGGCTATGAGTCTGCCTTCAGCTCAGGTCTTGATCTCAGGGTCCTAGGATCTAGTCTGACTTTGGGCTTTCAGGGAGTCTGCTTCCTCCTTTCCCTTTGCCTTTCCCCCACTGCACTCCCCCACCCCCACCCCCCGCCCATGCTCAGGCTTCTGCACTCTCAAATGCATAAAATAAAATCTTAAAAAAAAAAAAAAAGAATTGTGTAAATATACATGGTTACTCATTACATCATATTTTGTAAAAACAGTAATTACATCAATATCAATGCTAAATAGCATGAAAACAGTAGGTAACAAATGGGTAAAACAGTGTTTTATGTCTACACAAGTGTAATCTGCTATATTTACGGGGGGAAGCATAATGTACTATACAGCCACTAGAAGTCATGTATTATCATGGATGCTTTTCCAAAATATGAGTAAAGAACATTATTAAAGACTTATACCATAAAATAACTTTTATATTAAGTTTAAAATAATAAAAGTGGTCCTTAATAATGTTCATGTTAAATACAATATAGGAGGGTAAAAGATGTTGGATACTAGCTGTCTCTAAGGAAAGCTGATCTCAATGGATGGGAAATGAGCTCATGGATGGGATAAACTGAAAATTTTCATTGTCAAAAATTTTGATCTGAAAGAAATATCTCATCCTGAATGTTGGGCACTCAGATGTTTTCTCTATTGATGATAGAAATGTCTCATTAAGTTTTTGTTTTGTTTTGTTGGTTTACTTGTTTTTAGAAAATTACCTATGGAGAAGACATGTATTTTCGTGTTGAAATTTTATTTTATTTAACAAAATATTTTTGTAAGATATATAGGAAAAGGAAAGCACAGCGCAGTATGTTGAGTTATCATCAGACCAGTAGAACACAGTATAAATTTTTACTGCAAAAATTAATTAAAGCAGCAGTCACTAGATTGCAAACCTCGATGTATGATAATATAGTTAAAGAATCTCTGATTTAAGCAGTGTTACTGGAATAAGAGAAAGGGTAAGAGATGAAGGCAGAAGTACACCTACCACTGATATAATCAACTTAATTTTTTTTCACATGAGCAAACTAAGGTGAGTAGTATTCACATGACATCCCAAGGTCATTTCATCTTGTACCCTGGGCTCTGTCAAAGCATCATCCTATGTCCAATTTCCTCATGCATCCTCAAAATTTTTCAAAATTAGCTTCAGATATTCCTTATTAACAGAGTTGATTTTGTCAGCACTTTTTCTAAGCATTTAACAAATATACTTACCTACATAGAAATTTAATAATAGCAACTTATTTGATTTCTGTCTGATTACTTTGTGGCTAATTACTCACTTGTATGATTTTTTTTAATTTAAAATAATAATTTTATATCATGGAAAAGCCATTAAAAATTCATAATGATCCATGAATCAATACCAAATACTTGGTCTAGCCCTATCTCCCTTACTGGTTATATCTAAATCAACTGTAATTAAGCTCAACATTTTCTTTCAGTCTCTCCCCAAAGAACCTCATCATTTGCTGTGCTACTTCAGCAATATTTCCATTTCTGCTGTTGTGCCAGTATCACCTTGGCCCTCAGGAAATGAGCTGTGTACAAAGGCATAATCTTTAAAGAACAAAGTAGATCTGAAATATCTTCATGACCACTGCTCAATATTTCTCCAGAGCTCTGCAGAATACTAATGTTGACTCAGAGGAGTAATGAATAAATAAACACAATTGAATATGTTTCAAATATTGTCCCATTGTTTTTCCTATAAACCTGATTTGGAACAAACAGTTCAGGTAGTCTGTGATTTGAACGACCTCTACAGTGATTTCCGGTTGTCAATTACAAAACAGATCAGATAAAGTTAATGGGAAATTTTTAGTACAGCCTAATTGTTAAATGTTTTTAGGATGCATATATATTTTAATTTCTTGTATTTTAGATCGTTGCTTAGCAACACTATTTTTAGCCTTGCAAATAAATGTAATGGTACAAATTAATGTCACTCAGTTATAATCATATTTCTTAGGCTATTAAATGTCACCTTATATCAGCTGTTAAGATACAATGCAAAGCAGTCATTAATTTCTTTAGCAGTTAAAATAAAGGGCATTTTAGTAACATTTATTGATGGCATAGATAGTTGATATTATTCTTATGTTACAATCTTATAACATTTAAAATTATGAGAGACAAGGAGTAAATCATTTCAGTAAACCATCAATATAATGCTGGTTTTTAATGTGATTTTGTATATTTTTCTATGTGTGCGTGTGTGTGTGTAGAGAGACAAGAGTTTGTAACTTTTGATTATAAAGGGTTTTCCACTATTCCCTACAACACCCCTCAATTCTGAGCTCTTTATATCTGATACAAACATCATTTGGACAATTTTAGAAAGCAGTCAATATCAAACTTCCTTAATCAAAATCAAAGCATACAGTGAGTAATTTAATTGACTCGGTAGAGAAAATTAAGATTAATTCAATGTTCTATTTTGTTTCCTACATAGTAGTAAAGCAGATATCAATAAATCTGTAATTAAAGGTATCAGACCCTAAAATTGTGCATATTATTTAGTGTTTCTATCGTTATTTATTTTACATAATTTATTAAAACTGTAGGATAGAGTTATGTATTTGGCATATACACTATGTCACATACACAAATCTCCTATAGTGCAATAAAATGTATTTTGGGGGTTTGTTTGTATACTGCATATACCAGATATACTAGGAAGATACTATTTTGATCTGTACCAGACAAACTTCTAAACATTGACATATCTATCAGAAGACTGGGACATTTGAGCAATATTAAACAGTTAGAAAAGTTCATGTCCTTGGATTAAGAGTCGATAAATACAGACCACAGGGTAAACCTAGCCTGCATCTGTGCATCTAAATAACATTTTATTGAAACAGAGCCTTTCTCTCTGGTCTTTTTAATCAAATTTTTATTTAAATTCTAGTTAGTTTACATACAGTGTAATATTGGTTTCAGGAGTAGAATTTAGTGACTCATCACTTAACATATAACACCCAGTGGTCAACACAATCTGTCTTGTCTTTTACCAAAAAACTTTGTCCATTTCTGCCCTTGCTATTCCTTGGGTGATCTGTACCCCTGCATGACGTTTGAAAAAATATGCTATTTGCCTTTTATATGCTATTCACCTTTTTGTGTAATTTTCAATTTTTTGATAATTTTTATAACAAAACTAATTTTATTTTATTTTATTTAAGATTTTACTTATTTATTTATCAGAAAGAGCACAAGCAGAGGGAGCAGCAGGCAGAGGGAGAAGCAGGTTTTCTGCTGAGCAAGGAGCCTGATGCAGGACTCACTCCCTTGATCTTGGGATCATGACCTGAGCCAAAGGCAGATGCTTAACCGACTGAGCCACCTAGTTAAACTAATTTTAGTTTAACTAATTAGTTAAAACTAATTTTAACTGCAAAATTAGCATTAGCAATACTCCAACCTAAAATACACTTTTGAATGTGACTGGTTCCTTCATAGACGTCTATGTCAAAGTATTCAGTAATTAGCATATGTAACTTTAGAAATAATCTTCATAGATTAACTGAATGATGTTCAAGAAATGAGGTTTTTAGGGGCACCTGGGTGGTTCAGTCATTTAAGTGTCTGACTCTTGATTTCAGCTCAGGTCATCATCTCAGAGTTGTGAGACTGAACCCTGCATTGGGCTCTGTGCTGGGCGTGGAGCCTACTTAGGATTCTCTCTCTCTCCCTCTGTCCACCACCCCCACCACTCATGTGCACTCTCGTTCTCTCTCCCTCTAAAAAAAAAAAAAGAAGAAGAAGAAGAAAGAAAAGAAAAGAAATGAGGTTTTTAAAGATTTTCTATGCCCCAGTGCCCTTACATGAATGAAGTTTATGAATCGGTAATCTCAATAGCCTAACATTTACAAAGCAGAAATATTGGCCTACATCATCATTTGCTTCTAGTTCTCTCTACTTTATAGAAATTTCTGCCCTCAGAGTTTGATGGCCCTGTAGTCTGAAGGCTAAGTACATGGACTTCCACTCTACTGCTTTTATCACATAAGTCACTCAACAGTCTTTGTGTCAGTTGTATCATCTATAAATTTGTTGTTATTTTAAAAATTAGATAATGTAATATGTGTAAAGTATATTAAAAATCTAGAAATGGAAAAAACTGCCAAAATAAAAATAACACAAATATTTCAACATATATTAGCATAATACATTATAACAACTTATAATTGATTGATGTTTATCAATATGTAAATCAATATGTAAATTGATATATATTGAGGTACAATTGATATACAAAGTCTGCATATATTTAATGTATACAATATGATGAGTTTGGACATATGTAAACATCGATGATACCATCCCCACAATCAAAATAATAGACATATCTAACACCTTCCAAAGTTTCTTTATGTCCTTTTGCTTTTTTGTTTTTGTGGTAAGAACACTTGACACGAATCTACCTTCTGGAAAAATTTTTAAGTGCACAATACCATACTGTTAACTTTAGGCACTATGTTGTCTAGCAAATTTCTAGAATTTATTCATCTTGTATAACTTCTTCTTGTATTTGTTTTTTGGGTTTTGTTTTGTTTTGGTTTTTGTTTTTGTTTTTTCTTTTTTTAGAGAGAGAGCACACAGGAGTTGGAGGGGAGAGAAGGAAAGGGAAGGAGAGAATCTTAGGCAGTCTCCACACTCAGCCCAGAGCCCAATGCAGGGCTCAATTTCACAACCCTGAGATCATGAGTTGGTCACTTAACTGAGCCATCCAAGTGCCCCCATCTAGTATAACTTTATACCTATTGATCAGCAATTCCCCATTTCCCTTACCCTCCAGTGTATGGCAACCCTAATTATATTCTCTTCTTCTATGATTCCGACCATTTTAGATATCTCCTATAAATGGAATCACCCAACACTTGGTCTTCTGTAACTGGCTTATTTCACTCAGCATTATGTGTTCCAGATTCATTCATGTTGACACAAAAGGTAAGAATTCCTTCTTTTTTTTTTTTTTTTTAAGATTTTATTTATTTATTTGAGAGAGAGCACAAGCAGGAAACAGGGACAGAGGGAGAGGGAAAAGCAAACTCCCCGCTGGGCAGGGAGCCTCATGCCACTCCAAGTCTGGATCCCAGGACCCTGAGATATGACCTGAGCCAAAGGCAGATGCTTTACCAATTGAGCCACCCAGGGACCCTAAGATTTCCTTCTTTTTTAAGGCTTAAAAATTTTTCATTATACTACATTTATGGGATGCAGCAAAAGAAGTACTAAGAGGAATTTTAGAGTAATAAATGACCAGGGGATTGTCTTGAGTGTATTTGAAGAAAATGTGTATTTTATTTTTTTGGATGGAATTTTATATATACATAGAACCATGTATTCTAAAGTAGGCTCCAAGTTAAAAAATTTCTTGTTGAAAAAAAAAAAAAAAAACTTTAACTGAGGGTAATCATTTAAAATAAAGCATATCAATGGGAAAATGGGTAGGGGGATGGGTGAAATAGGTGAGGGGGATTAAGAGTACATAATCATGATGAGCACTGAGTAATATGTATAGAACTGCTGAATCACTATATTTCACACCTGAGATTAATATAACACTGTATATTAACCATTTTGGAGTTAAAATTTAGAACTTTATAAAAACACATTTAAAAAATAGGTGAAGGGGATTAAATGGTAAAAACTTCCAGTTATAAAATAAATATTTCATGGGAGATGTAATGAACAGCATAAGGACTATAGTCAGTAATATTATAATAACTTTATATGGGGATCATTTCATTATATATATAAAAAATTGAATCATTATGAAGTACAGATGAAACTAATAGGATATTGTATATCAGTTATACATCAATTTAAAAAAATTCTCACCTCCCTTGAGAGGGACCTGGTTTTGATACCTGGCCAAAGTAATAAGACATATACTATAGAAAATGACTTTGGAATATAAAGTCCTAAGTTTGGGGTACTCCTTACCTATGTGACTTTGAAAAATCACTTTGTATTTCTGATCCTTGAATTCCTCATCAGCAAATCCAATACCTGCTATAGACTGAACAGTTGTGGGTCCCTAAAATTCATATGTTGAAACTTAAGTTCAAATATGATGGTATTTGGATGCAAGATCTTTGGGAGGTGATTACAAGAGTCCCTTATAAATAGGAATCCTGTCCTTACAAAATAATCCCCGGAGAGCTCCCTTGCCCCTTTCTCCTCATGAGGATCCACGGAGAAGATATTCATCTATGAACCGGAAAGCAGGCCATCACCAGACAGCAAATCTGCTAACACCTTGATCTTGGACTTCACAGTCTCCAAATCTCTGAGAAATAAACTCTTGTTATTTATAAGCCACCTAATCTGTTTTACATTTGTATAATAGCTCAAATGAGCTAAGAAAAAAATTTTTTTTAGATTTTATTTATTTATGTGTGAAGAGAGAGTGAGAGAGATAAAGCACAGAGGAGGGAGGGATAGAGGAAGAAGCACACCCCCTGCTGAGCTGGGAGCCTGACTAGGACTCAATCCCAGGACTCCAGGATCATGACCCTAGCCTAAGGCAGATGCTTAACCAACTTGCCACCCAGGTGCCCTAGGAAATACTCTTTAAAGAGAAAACCTCCAATAAACTAGGAGTAGGAGGGAAAAACCTACTATAGTGACAGCTATATATGAAAAGCCCAAAGCTAACATGATACTCAACAGTGGAAAATGGAAAGTTTTTTCTTTACAATCATAACAAGAATGCCTACTCTCACACTTCTTCTATTCAGTATAGTCCTGGAAATCCTAGTCATTAGACAAGCAAGCAAGAAGGGAGGAAGAAAGAGAGAAAGAGAGAGAGAGAGGAAGGAAGGAAGGAAGGAAGGAAGGAAGGAAGGAAGGAAAGAAGGAAGGAAGGGAGGGAGGGAGGGAGAAAGGAAGGAAGAAACAGGGAAGGAAAGGGAGAAAGAAAGAAGGAAAGGAAGGAAGGAAGAAACGGTGTGCAAATCAGAAAAAAAAAGAAAAAAATATCTTTTTTAACAGGTGACATGATCTCACATGTAGAAAATCCCAAAGCCTACAAAAAGAACTGTTAGAATTAATAAATGAACACAATGAAGTTATAGGACATAAATCAACATACAAAAATCAGTTGCATTTCTATTCATTAAGAAAGAATTAACAGGAAAGGAAATCATAGTATCAAAAAGAATAAGTATTTAGAAATAAATTTACCAAGGACATGAAATACATGTGTACTGAAAATTACTAATCAATAATTAAATAATTTTAAAAAGATACAAATAAATGAAAAGATAGTCCATCTTCATGTTTTGGATTGATAAAATGTCCATATTACCCAAAGCAATCTATAGATTCAATACAGTATCTATCAAAATCTTAATGACTTTTTCTTATAAAAATAGGGAAAACAATCCTAAAATTCATATGAAACTAGAAAAGACCCCAAACTGCCAAAATAATCTTACAAAAAAACAAAGCTGGAGGCATTACACTTCCTGATTCAGGATGTACTACAAAGTTATGGTAATTAAAACAGTATGGTACTGGCATAAGAACAAGCATATAAACCAATGGAACAAAATAAAGAGCCCAGATTAAATCCACATACATACAGTCAATTAATCTTCAATAAGACTGCCACAAAAAAATGAGTAAAAGACAGTGCCTTCAATAAATGATGCTGGGAAAACTGGATATCTAAATGCAAACAAATAAAATTGTATCCTTATCTTTTACCTCACATAAAAATCAACTCAAAATGAATTAAAGATTTAAATGTATGACGTGGAATTGTAAAATTCTTAGAAGAAAACAAGAAAAACTTCATGACATCGGGCTTGGCAATGATTTCTCGAACATGACATCAAAGCACAAGCAACAGCAAATTTAGATGAAAGGAACTATATCAAACTAAAAATCTTCCATACAACAAGCAAAACAATCAACAGAACGGAAGGCAACATACAGAGTGGGAGAAAGTATTTGCAAACCATATATCTGAAAAGGAATTGATAGTTAAAATATATGAATAATTGCAACTCAACAGCAAAAAATAAATAACATGATTTAAAAATGCACAGATGAATTGAATAGGCATATCTCCAAAGAAGACATGGCCAACAGGTATCTGAAAAGATGCTCAAAATCACTAATCTTCATGAAATGCAGATTAAAACCACAATGAGCCATCTCACATCCGTTAGGATGGCTGTTATAAAAATGAAGTGAAGTGTTGACAAGGATTTGGAGAAATTGAAACCTACTTACACCGTTGTTGGGAGTGTAAAATGGCATGGCTGCTATGGAAAACACTATGGATCTTGCTCAAAAAATTAAAAATAGAACTACCATGTCATCTGGTAATCCTACTTTGGGTCATATATCCAAAAAAATTTGTAATTATATTCCCAAAATGATTTTTATTTTTCCTTGTTTATTGAAGCATCATTCATCAGAGCTACAGAGCCGGAACAATTGAAAAGTTTATCAACAGATGAATGGGTACAGAAAATATGGTATACACATATAATGGAATATTATTCAGCCTTACACAAAAGAGAAGGAAATCCTGCCTTATGAGACATCATGGATGAACCTTAAAAACATGCTAAGAGAAATACATAAGATACAGAAAGACACATACTTCATGATACCACTTATATGAGGAAACTAAAATAGTTAAACATTATAATAGAAACAGAGAATATACTGATGGTTCCAGGGGCTGGGGGGAAAGGAAAACAAGTTGCTGTTCAACCGGTATAAAGTCTCAATTATACAAGATGAGTAAGTGCTAGAGATCTGCTGTACAACATTGTGCCTATAATTAACAATACTGAAGTGTGCACTTAAAAATTTGTTTAGAGCATAGATTTTATGTTAAGCATTCTTACCACAATAAAAATAAATACATAAATAAAAACACATTAAAAATTTTCGGTTCCTGTTAAAAATGAATTGTTGCGTCCTTTAGGGTTAAAAGAGGTATAGTGTTCATTTGCTCGTCTGTGATATGTTGCTCACCTTGGGAGATAGTGCTATCTCATCATTGATCTCTGCTTGATGTTAGGTTAAATATTCAGTGTCACTGTTAGTTAAGATCAGTCTTGGTGAATGGGAGCCCATAATTTTGAGGTCAGGTGTGGGATCCATTCCTGCCACCATGACTACCCTGTTCAAGTATCTATTGTATCCTACACAATTTTGTCGGAGGAAAAATTTGTATTCCCTTTAGAGCATAAGCTCTGTATAACAAAGCCTATATTAAGAGAACTAGCTTCATTTTAAGCTCTGATCATAATCTGGTTTATTGTTACGCTAGTCACATTATATCAGAGACAGACAACTATGTTTGGCAGAGTCAGGGTCACATGCCAGCAAAATTCAGTACTTTTAGATAGAAAAATATGCAAGAAGTTATTGTAGTTTGAAATGCCCTGAATGTATGTAACTCTATTAGAGAAAACCAGCAAAATGAATTAAATGTAGTCAGCACTGGGTTTGCTGTTCAATGATATCAGGAAATGCACCAAATCCTTGATATTGTTTAGAGTTGTGGAAAGCATTTCAGATGAAATCCTTCAGAATAAGTGTCAAAGTCTTATCTTCTCCAGCTTAATATGACAGAGAGAGAAAAAAAAATGAAATATACACATCAATTCAAAACAAGTCAAAGTTGTTCTATTTTCAGAAGATAAAAAATCAGGAAAAATAAAATAAGAATGTTTTCTGGCCAAGCAGTGATACATCATTTCTTTGTTTACTGTAGAGTCTACTGTAGTTTCTGAGTTTTTAAAATAAACACAAAAAGGTGATTATTCTTAAGCAATACATGAAGAAATAGCCCAAAACTCTCTAAGGTATGTTAGAAATGAAGCCAAGGAGAAATAAGGTAAAGTTTATTGAAAAAAAAAAAATTCTGCCTGAGAAAAAAATAAAGATACTGCTTTTGTAAGATAAATGATCCTAAAATGTAATAGATAATAAGTTAATGTAGTAATTTGGGAGACTGTTTGATTAATGTGTTTACCTTATTTTAAATAAGTGAAAGTTCTGATAAGAGAAATTGAACAAATTGAAATCCCAAGGGAAAATGGGAATGAATGAAGATAGCTATCTTCATTCTGAGTCATAATTCATAAAAAAAAATGGAATCAATGTCATAAAACAAAACAAAGTTACTCTCTAGGAATATTTTGAATAACAAGTGGGTGAGTTCAGCCTCAAAAAAAAAAATCAGTGAACCAATTTTTTTTTAAGATTTATATTTTTATTTTAGAAAGAGCAAGCACAAGTGGGGGAAGCAAAGGGTGAGGGAAAGAAAGCCTTAACCAGACTCCACACTAAGCCTGATCCAAGGCTCGACTCCTATCTCAGTCCCAGGATCCTGAGATCATGACCTGAGCTGAAACCAAGAGTCAGATGCTCAAATGACTGCCACCCAGGTGTCCCTGGGAAAAATTTATTTGAAGAAGTATTTACCTAAAGTAAGAAACCATTTAAGCCCTTCAAACACTGAAATGGAGAAATTTCCCTTCTAAAGATCTATTAGCAGTGGGACAAATGAATTCTGTATTCTGTCCTTTTTAAGGAAAAGGAAGTTTCGTCAGTCTTGCCGGTAGAACTATAAGTAAAATTCATCAAATCTGAAATCTATTAAATGTTAAAATGCATAAAATGTGTTGGGCAAATTTAAGATCCAATGGCTTAAAAAAATACCATACTTTCCTATTAAATTTACTTTGCCTTGATGACATTCCACAAATTTAAGTTTTCAAGAAAATGTTGTTTTGATAAACATAATGCTAAAATGAGTGAATTTAATTCTGACCAAGATAAATATAATTGGCTAATATTATTGGTGAGTAGAAAATTTAAAAGGGGTATTCTTCGTGTATCATATTTGAGTCTTGGTCTCACACTAAAGATTAATTAAGACTTTGAACTTCATACCCATTGTGTTTTGGGAGGAATATGCCTGATACTTCAAAAACACTTAAAACATCTATTGCTCATTTTCGTTCCTTAATAGGTACATTTTAATAAAGTGTGGAACTAAGAGCAAAGCCCCTGTTAGAGCTCATAAGGCAATACTGTCATGGATCCCATCGGTGCCTTGTTTTGCTTTTCCATGGATTCATTTCTCTCTGTACAGGATCTGCCTTCACTAGGGATGACCAACCAGAGAATCCAGAAAAAGCAAAATAATAATAGTAAGAGAAAGTGTCATCCCACAAGCCAATGGCAGTGCTTTAGGAATAAAGAAGTAAGTTGATGACTAAAAATACTCATCATATTTAACAACATGGAACCACTGCTTTGAGTTGTATTGAAATGATGAATATATGCCAAGTGAAAAAATCTATTTGTGGCTTAAAAAAATTTTTTTTTTGAAGTTTGGCTGTAGATGAAGTAAATCCATTGGTGGAGGGAGATTTGCAGTTAAGGGAGGTTTAAAGAAAAACACTTTATTGAGGTATAATTTTTAAAAATATTTATGTATTTTATAGAGAGCAAGAAATTGAAGGAAGGAGGGGCAGAGAAGAGAATCTTCAAGCAGATTTCCCACAGAATGTGGAGCCCATTGTGAAGCTCAGTCCCACCACCATGAGATCATGACCTGGGTGGCTCAGTCAGTTAAGTGCCTGACTGTTGGTTTAGGCTCAGGTCATGATCTCATGGTATAATTTAAATATATAAGGTATAATTTAATTATACCTTATATAATTTATAATTTATATAAATTATATAAATTATATAATTTAAATACAATACTTCATATTTTTAATGTATACAAATCGATGAGTTTGGACATATGCATACACCTGTGAAACCATCGCCACAATCATGGTAATAGCTGTACCCATCATATCTAAATTTATGTAAACATGCACACATGTATATTTGTAGTTTCCTAACAGTCTTTGCCCTCTCCTCAAAGAATTGGCAGAATCAAGTTCCTGAGGAAGACATCAAAACTAAAGGATTTTTCTTCTAGTGTATCACTGTTTCTGATTTTTCAGAAGCCCAATTTTTTAACATAAAAGGGTACACACTCATTGAAGAGTCTAAGGTTGTGGTCTAGTCTAGTGTAGAGGCTTGGCCATGTTGACAGCCCAGGTGCTCTGTCTCTATCTCAATCTCTCTCTTTTTTTCCATCCTCAACACATAGCTGTAACTCCAGTTCCATAATCCAGATCCACATTATAGCCATTAGGACATGGAAAACAGAGAAATTGTAGGACATGTCTTGGAAGAAGTTGCCTATCCCATATCTGCTCACATTTCACTGGCCAGAACATATGATCATACCGAGCTGCAAGGTAGAATAGAAACTGTAGCTTTTCTGGGGGCATGATGGAGTGCAGAGAAACAGGGTCTAGGCTGTGTGGCCAATTAAAATTTAAAGATTCCGTTTCCAAAGAAAGAAGGGAGGAATAGATTTGGAGGTAAACTGGCAGTCTCTAACACAATATACCCCTTTGGTATAGTAAGAATATACACACAAAGAATATACTAAACCTCTTCACAAGACAGACAACCAAATGACTGATCATGTTACTGCATTCATCTCAAAGTCTAAGTCTTATGGGCTATGGACATTCCTCTTCAGCAGGTCCATACATGACTGATGACCAAAAATTAATAATCATGTTAGCTGTCTTTTTCTATCTCAAGTATGTCTCACAAACAAAAAGAGAGCAATTTAAAAACTTCCTTTCTGAAAAAGAAATAATGGAGAACACTGTTAGGCAATTGTCATGATAAATCCTCACCAATACTACAGCAGGACCCTTTCTTGGAACATCTGGCAGCTGTGATCTGCGTCTCTAAAAGGACCTCTTTGTCTCCTATCCTTTGTGGTCACATATGAAGAGATATTAGATAATATGGCCTTCCTGGTGATTGCATAATTCCTGCCGGCACAATTTTAAGATTACAAATGTTTTCCTTCAGAATTTTATAGTCATAGTTTTGTGGTTTCTTTCACACACACACACAAAAACTCTATTAGTAAATGTCCAATAAGAAAATTAACAAATAATAAAGTTTAACAGCTCTCTTATCAAAAAATCAATTAAAGGTAACACCTTTTAATGGTGCTTAGCTGCCAAAAGTTGTCATTTATTTATAAATGGTTTGTTGCTACAACTTGAAAATGGCACTGTTTGGAAAACTGTTGCCTGCACAGTGACAACATTACATGTACTGCAGTCTATGTGGGTGGTTGGGCTACCATTACCTGTCAGAGAGCAAGGAATAAGGGTAGCTGAAGAAAAGCTTGTAGTCAGAATCTTGACTCTTTCAGAGCCTCTGATATCACTGCTTTAATGTAGGGATACAGAATCACTCATTGTTTCCACCTCTCAACAGCCCCAAATTATAGTTTTATTCCTCAAGTTCAATTGCAAGCTACAGGCAGTAAGAGGTTCCCTTAGCAAAGCTGTAATCCCTTCCTTCTCTGTTTTCACAGTGTGTAACTGTGGCTTGATTTCTTCTCCTAGTCACAGGTGTTTTGTAATAGTGGAAAGAAAAACTCACACAAATCAATATTACTCATTTTTAAAATATTTCCCCGAGTTTCTTAAATATAGTTGGCTTGTGGCCTGACTTCCAAAATGTTATAAGCAACAGTTTTTACCTTGCTATGAAATCACAAGATTCACCAATTTTCAACTACACAATATATGTTTCCTTGGTGCCTTCCAGTCAACTGTTAAGCCAAGACATTTTAGTGTTTTTCTGAGTGACCCATGTTTGGTAGAAAATTCTATGTTAGCTAGGATAAAGATTTAGCTGTCAAAAGCCCAGAACACTGATAATTTTCCCAACTACATAAAAGTAGGGTCATCCAGGGAAAGGTACATGTGCTTGCTGATCCTGAGTACACATGATCCTCTTAACTTGTTTCCCTGCCACTTTAAATATTTTTCATCTTCTAGGGTCAAGATGTTTGCATCAGCTTCTGGTATAATATCCACATTTTATGCAAAAAAGTGAACTTGATCATCAGAAAAAAATTACCTAAAAGTGAATAACAAGAAAAGATTAAAATTTGGGTGGCAAATCTTTTCTACGTTATACAAAAGCAAAGGTCACACAAGCGTTGTTTGGGGAACATATGTAGTTAATCCCACTGCTGTTAATTAAGAGTCCCAGATTTAGTGAAGTTTCTTGCTAATTTCTTAATGTTATAGCCCTATGGACATTATTCAACTTTGTATCTAATCTAATAATCTTAACATTTTTTTGTAAAATTGCTTATGAAATCCATGATTTTCAGATGGTCTTTGAACCTGTCATAACATAGTCCTTGTTCTCCCATTAATTAACATGTTATATAAGATCTTTGCCACATGTTCATTTTCTGTTTGCTTATTACTATTTTATCTTTCTGAAAATTATACTGTATCAAGGGCAAGCCATTCCTTTTAGTGACACAACCTGAAAGTTGTTCATATGATATCTATTCATATGTCTATGACCATAACATGGTAACATAGCCACACTTAACTCTAAAGGAGGCTAAGGAATATAGTTGGTTTCTCTCTCTCTCTCTCTCTGGATGTCGGGGAATTTTATAATAAATTAAAATTCAGGGAATTTTATAATAAAGGAAAGGGAAAATGGATATTGAAAGTAATCTATCATTTTATAATTTATTAGCCATAATAGCTTTTATTACCCTAGCCAAAGCAATATTTCCCTGGGCTAGTTAAGAAAGAGATAAATTGAAGGGAAACACAGTGTTAAATTCTGGAACTTATCCCTGTTATGAAGCTCTGCTACACCCTCAGAGTTGGGTTCCAAATATGAAGAGAAATGGCAGAACCACCCAAGTGGTTGAGGAGAATCTAAGTGTAGAAGCATCTTATGCCTTGCTATTTGAGTGGAGCCTTAGAGTGTTAACTCCTGCTTCACACTGTGTGGAATAACAGAGCTGAGAAGGGTATGAGGGGCATCCAGGTTCATGGCCCTGAGATAGAAACCCCAGTCATATCTCAAATTTGTCATGGAACAGGGAGAATGAAAATATGTCCTATGTGACCCAAATGGATTAAGATATGTATAGGAGAGATATTTGCAATCAGGAAAATAGAAAACATTAGCAATAGGTTCAGACTAATAAGCTAATGAAAGAGATCCTGTATCTAAGGGATGCCTGAGTAGTGTGATAGTGAGTCTTTGTTATTTGGCATTATGTGAAACCCTAGATTAAGGATTGGGCATCTGAATTGATCAAGTTCCCATTTTGTTGCTTACCAAGTAAGGAATGAATCCAGAGTGGAAAGGTTAACTGAGGGAGATATGTTAGCAAATGACATCAACATTCCCTGCTTTTCTGTAGCCCCCCAAGCAAACAATCACTGTGTTAAGTGTCTGGGATTAAAGGGTTTGTAACTAGTGTGAGAGACTGATGAAGACAAGTTAGGGAAGTCTAGAGTAGACTTCTTCTCTCTGATTTTTTCATTATTGAAACAGACTTGTTTAGAATAGTTCAGTAAAGGTAACAATTGAATTGGAAGAATAGAAGTTCTATTGTACTTGTCTGTATATCTAGCTACTACTTACTTGGATGCAAATAGGCTAGACAGGAGGAAGCAATCTTTTATTATAAGGACCAGATAGTAAATAATTTTGGCTTTGCAGACCACACCATCCCATGTAGAAGTTCTCCACTTGGCCATTATAAAGATTGTGCTTTCACACATCTTTGGACATAAGTAGTTACTCCATTTGAATTGACTTAGACACTGTACTTTATTTGGACCACAAACCATAAAGACCTATTCACTTGTTAAGTTAAAAAAAAAAAAAAAAAAGGAACAACCTATATTGAGAGTTTGAGTTCTGAGTTAGTCAAGTCCCTTCCTTTGTATGCATGCTTTTTACAGGTTTGTTTCTCAATAATCATTTACCAGAATTTTTCACTTATACTTTGATTTTTAAATGTTGTGGTCATACCACACACTATATTCTGAGACCCTCAAAGTTCCAATAAGATTAATATTCCCCCAAATAATTAAATTGGAAGAGAATAGAAAGTCTGAATTTTATTAAAATTAAGACTTAACCTCATTTTAAATACATGTTTGCTTTAATGAGTTTGAATCTTATAACTGATTGCTAATTTCATTTTGAAATCAGCTTTTCATTCACAGTTATATTAATAGGAAGTATCATATTTCATGTTATCATCCTCACCTGTAAGTAATAATATGCCTCAATCAAATTGCATGGGTCTGGCATGACATGTTAAATTACTAGTTTTTTAATTGCTATATTCTACAATTCAGTAATTATAGCATAAATATTTCTCAAGTCTTTTCCCAGGTGTGAATGAAAATATCACCATGATTTGGTTAAGAGTTTTGATTAGAAATAGTATTGTAATAGTGCTAATTCTTATATTCTTCTTTGAGATTCTTAGTAATATTGGCATTAGAAATCTTCCATATACCAGTTTTTTTACATAAAGAGCACCTGTACAAACTGCTCCCCAATTCAAGAACTGTCACTGATATTTAGTGAGTAGTGTCCTGATTTTTACTATCAATATTACAAATAGAAAATAATCTTCTAAATATTTTTCTCCAAAAATCTATTTATATAATTTGGTAATATTATTGTTTCTTTTAAAATAAAAGAAAAAAATGTATTTTCTTAGATGAATTTGGAATACATATATTTTTAGCATAAGGAGGTAAACTCCCCATATAAAAGGATTAAATGAGGAGTTTTATATCTCAGACTTTTGACTGAGGCCTCCTAAGGAAAGATGGTTATGCTTAGTGACCTCATATTCTAAAGAGAGGTGCTAGATGGATGTTTATAGGATTTGCTAATAGAGACAAAAATTTGCCTAAGGACCTCAGATCTGCATCCATCTCATCTCTCCATAATCATCTCACTCAATTCCAGACACACAGGCTACTTGATGCTTCTAGAATTTGCCAGGTGCCATCTGGTCATAGGTCCTTTACTCTGCTGCTGTCTTTGCCCAGAATGCTCTGGCCTTACTCTTGCCTTCTTCAAGTCTTTGTTTCAGTCTCACCAATCAACAAACTTAACACTGTAGTCACCTTATGCTTTTGCTTGCACTCACTATTCCCTCTACACTGCTCTACTTTTTCTCTTTCCTACAGCTCTTATCATTTTGTAGAATATGCCATGATTTGCATATTTCTTATATGCATTATTTCTTTCTGGCCTATAGAACATCAGCTCCTCAAAAAAAGGGTAGAACAGGGATCTTTGTCTGTTTTGCTTATGGTTGCATCCTAAGTATCTAAGCCACTTTGAATTGGGCTTAATCTTGAGCAAGCAGTTCATGGACTTCCTGAGTATGTCACATGGTGTACTGAAAGTTATTTTGATTGAACCTTACTTCATTCAAGTCAATGTTTGATTGCATATCTCTAGGACAAAATGTAAGCAAAAAATCCATTTTCATATGCCATTTAGCAATTCTTAGTAGAGTAAACTGAAACATTTGACAAAGTGTTTTTCTCCATAGGGGGTAGCCCAGCAAACATCTGTCTTTTCAATCTACACATCCTCCATCTGTAAAAATGTTAGCTACATCATTACAAAGTTTAACGTTCTATTATTTCAAGATTTTTATGTCAACTCAGAGGTTTAGCTCATGAAATCTTTAATATAACATCTGCATATTCCTTAGAAAACATAAATTGCAGTCTATACTCCATTAGCCATAGAAATGGGTTAAATCAAAATTGGAAAATATAAATAATGTTGGAAAATTTTCCTCTGCCTTTAAACACGATACATAAGAATTATAGTTCCTCTCTCTCTCTACTTAGTTATTTGTTGGAAGGTCACCCTAGAGAGTCCAGTACACAAGGCAAAATATAATCATAAATATTTATCTTTGAGGTCTTAGAGTTCTATGTTTTCATAATTACATTTTAGGAGCATTACTGATTTTAGAAAGTCCAGTATATCTCAGCCTGGATTTTAAATAGCTAATTATTTTTGTAATGAACAAGAGAAGGATGTTATCAAAACACAGTTAGGATCAAGGGATTACTATGCATCAAAACAGAGAGGGTTGATTAAATGAGATGAAAATAAACCCTAAATAGAAAAGAAGTATTGAGAAGAAACTTAGTTCTTAGTTGGTGGAAGTGTGAGCATCTCATGATAAGTCAGCTGTTTATGATGAAATGAATGGAAAGTCATGTTGATGAGACTATTAATGTGATTAAATTATTATTTGGGTCCAGGAATTTGGTGATCTTTCTTTCCAGAGTTTCAAATTATCCATGTCAGATTTGAAAGGACAACCTAAAACAATAGGATGATTTTCTCAATTAGCTTTTAAAATTACTCTTTTGTAAACTACCTAAACTTGCCATGTAAAGAAAGTTATAAATCCTTACTCTTGGAAGTTTTCCAGTATAATTTTAGCCTTGTGTTAATGAGTATCTCATTGTTATATAAAGATGACTGAGAACAATAACAGCTTACTTCTCCTCAAACACTTGTTAGTGCTACCTTCAGCAGCCCTAATATTAGCAATTGTAATCTAGGGAGATACAAGAAGAGAACTACAAAGAGAAACCTGAAGTCTCTCCTTGAAAGAATATGCCTCAGTTTAAAAGCAAGGGTATAAAAAGGGAAGGCAGTAACTTATTATGGATTCCTTTTGTACCCTCTTTCAGTGAACCATTTGGTGAGACTGACTCAGGAAGCTTTTTTTCCTTTCCTCTGAGATAGGAGCTAGGAAATGAATTAAAGAACTCCTTTGAGGTAATAGGACTATATGGGCCCCTATTTTATAGCCAATAAATTGGACAATATACAGTGATTCTATTACATTTTATATCAAATTATTCATTTAAAAAACTGGATTGATATTTATTTCAATTGGTTTTTAAAATATTTTTTTCTGAATTATCATTGGAGCAAGTATTATTTTTATTAGAGAGGCATTAGGAGGGGACAAAGGGAAAATACTGGGTTTGAGGCCCTCTAATCTTTCCAGCACAATGATTTATAGTAAGATAAGACTCTTCACTGCAACTGTTTATTGATTGAATGGATTACATTAACATGTTCCCTTATTTTTGAAAGAAACATTTAGCTTCAATGGCTAGGAGCAATAGGTTGCAATTTAAAACAGTAGAAAAATGAGATTTTAAAATCCTAGAGAACTGAGTCAAATCCTTATGCAGCTGAGTTATGACTATTTGCCTATAGAAAAAAAATACTTGAATTAATCTGAGCAATAATTTCCTTAAATGTAAATTAAATAATAATAACATTATTCCCATAGAGATATAAGAGTATTAAATGAAATAGTACATATTACATAACTTTGAGATTTTTCTCTGTAAACTCTATCAAGTCTGGGAATTGATTGAGAGTTGTAACTGTTTTCTCATTCAAGTTAGACTTTTGTTCATTTGATCTAGAATTCTTCTGCATATACAAATCAAGTGAGACTTTAGTGAACTTTGCATCTATTTTATTTCTAGAAACACTGTAATTAACTAGCCAACACCATAGGTCCCTGAGAGTCAGGATATTCTGACTCTGCTGTTTCTTATGATAATCATGCCCACCTTGCCTTTGTCAATCGAGTGCAGCCCCTTGGCCTGTGGCACCCTGGAATCCAATTATCCCCACTGCATTAGGTTTCCAAATTCAGTGACAGCAGTTACTACTATAATTTCTGGCCTACAGAGAAGAGTTATCACAGAGGTCTTCAAGGATGCTGTGTAGGGAACATACAGGCACTAATAATGTTATAAACATTTTATTATTGTCATATAAATTACCGTAAGAATTGTTAATGAAACACGTGTTTACCCAAAATAGAAATAAATGTAATTATATACACAATGTAGAATACACAGTATGACACTTCTCTGACGTGCCTGTTAAAAATTCTGATACTGGAGTTTCAACTGAACTGTTCTGAAATAGAGGGTATGCAAGTTAGTCTCCAACATTTGTATTTTAATAGTGTTTCCATTTTATTTTTATGCATGTTAAATTTTGAGAATATTTTTGTGAAGTATATTGCTTTTCTATTCTAATTACCTGATGCAATATTATCTTGATTTCTACTGTCCTTAGTTGCAACACTTTCATTTTTTTCATTCTATAATCCATAAAGACAATGATAAATTGCCAATGATTGAATCTCTCTATGATAGAAGTAAGGTAACATCAACCAAAAAATACTACACATATGTATAACCACAAATTAGTTACGTAGGCATGTACATATACTTATACACATACCATGGACTGTATAAAATGTACATTTCTCATGAGTAATAATCCATTTTTCTATCCAGGGAAGTGGCAATAAACATCTTTAACTGAGTTTGACTAAAGGAAACATTTCCTAGTGCAATTGAGAGGCTCTTCTTCCAATTCTGTATTTCTCTATTGTTTATTAGTCAGTTCTTGGCTCTGTTCTGTTTCATAGGTCAGAATGTCTACTATCTTATATTGAACCTCTGGATTATACAGAGAGATTGTATGTCTTCATTGGCAGTTGCAAATATTTCTTTTGATTTAAACATCTCCAGATTACAGTATTAGTTTCTGACTCATTTTGAATAGGAAACATTGAGAATTCTGGACACACACTGCCTCCCAAAGTAAGAGCCACAGAAACACAAAACCTACATAGAAATACAAAGCATACATAAAAATGCTCTCTTCAAATCTTGAAGTGTACACTGGAAATAAAACACCATATTAAAGATGAGCAACATCATCAATCTTTTGTTACTGTTACTGTAGCCTTTTGTTTTATTAACATCATATGCAAATTAAACAATATACTAAAATGGGTTTAAAAGTGTTTAAAAGGGTGACAAAAAATGTGGTGTGTTAATCTGTTTTAGAAGCACAGTTCTAATTACTTCCTTGCTTATCTGAAGGTAGCATTTATAAAAGTGTAGATAGAAACAGACATCAGAAGAATTCATTCTAAGGCCGTATGTTGAGTATCTCATTGCTTCTCTGTTGACCAGTTGTTACAATACCAAAAATATTATTCATTGACTTACAGGCTTAAAAATAGTGTTTTGTGTTGCAAAAACAGTTTTTGGAGATTCTGGTTGGTTTTAGTGCCACCAAGTGAAGACCTTGGAAGTCCTCATTCCCAACCTCACAATGAAAAAAAGCTGAACAAACAGAAATCCAATGGCATTTTTGGATCCATTAGAGACTGAAGGCCCAGGGCAAACCACCACCCCAAAATCTGGATAGATGAGCAAATCCAGAATCACAATCTACATCTCCTTACTTGGAGCAGAAGCCTTGAACATGTAAACTGGTGGGGACACTTAACAAGGTAATTGTGATTACTTGCTAGAGGCTGAGTGTGGACTAAGGTGAGAGCGAGAAGCTCTTGAGGGCTGCAGTCTGGCGTGGGGTGGGGGGAGGGGGCCGGGGAGGGTAATTTATTGTGGATTTTACAGCCAAGAACCACACAAGGTTCTCATGGCGAAGAGCCAGGAAAGATCCGCTCATGACACTGTTAGGGGGAGGAGAATTTTAAAATACATACAAGAACATCCTCCATAACAGAAGCTTACTTTTAAGAGGAAAAGTCTTAAAAAGCTTTATCCCAACAGACCTGTAAAACTCTATCCCAACAGCTTTATCACTCTCCAACCATTTGAGGCTTCTTGCCTTACCTAAGTGGGGAACAAAAGAAATGCTTATAAAATTCACAGCCCAGGGACAGAGGCCCACTGAAAGACTGAGATTTAATTATGCGATTAGAGAATGCTTCCACTTCCCCACACTTTACCACATACCAACAGAGTTTATAGCTGAGAAACCTATAATACACAGAATCTCTCTGAGGAGAACTACGTAGGGAAGCCCAAGTCAACAAGGGGGGTTAAAAAAGCAAGGATATTGGAAGAATTTGAAGACTCATGGCAACACAGGTAAACAGCAAACACTAGACACAGCACAATACCTAGCCAGATAAACATACTTAAGACTGATAGATGTCCAACTGTCAACAAAATATATATAGAGAGAGATACTATTATTTTTAATTAGATCTTATTTTTCTCTATATAAATAAATCCAAACACATGAATCAAGAACACATTTTAAGGAACAGTTTCACAGTAGTAACTGAAAATGAAAAATAGAATTTCCAAGATATCTTAGACTCCTAAAACATTTTGGATTGACTATACATTCTATTTCAGGTAAGATAAGATTGTTAGAATTATATACACTGTTGCTTTATTTATTACCTTTTATTTATGAGATTGGCCTTCCTATAAATCTTTATGGAAGAAAAACAGATTTCTTGAAGTTTTCTTACGCCAAGACACAAGATTAATAAATTACTTCCACCTTCAAAGGGAATAAATATAAGCTAGAAATAATAAGTGATGGAATCTGAGCTTTAGAAAAAACTCACCAAGTCAGCTGACTGATGTTTATTGTCATAGAGGCTAGATCCTGGTGTTAGTTGGGAAGTCTACAGAATCAACATGTAGCAAATAGCAACAAAAGTATATGTAACCCATTTAATTTGTTCTATTTCTCTCTTAATTAAAAGACAGCCTAGAAAATTTAAAAAAATATATATGCAGTAGCAGCCAGAGTGTGGGAGTCTTTTTATGTCAGATATGGGAAAAGCCCAGAGCAACTTTAATTAAATATGGTATTTTGGCATTTTGTAAACTAAAAACTAGATTACAGAACTAATGTAAAAATGCCAAAAACATGAAAAAATAACAAAGCAATGAAATTGCTAACAACTTAACACTCTCTGAATTAACATTCTACAGAATCTAACCTATTTTCTAATTTTCTAATAAATATTCAATATCCTAAGAGGATTGAAAGGAGAATTAACAAAATTATCATGGAGAAAGATACAAGCTTCAATTGAACTAGGTTTATAGGTACATAAAATAATTATTGGAACAACACTGACAACAACATTAGTTAACATGATTTACCTCAGGTCTGCACAAGACAATCCTGGATTGCTCATGTTTTCCTGACTTAAAATATTAGTATCACCTCATTTGACTCTAAAAATTAACCTTTAATACACTTTGGGATTTTCTTCTGTTTACTTCTCCAATCTCATGCCATCCTCTCTAAATTCAACTCACTCTAACTACTCAGCACTTTCTCTGGTTTAATGAGTAATACCCTGAGGTTATGGCATGAGCTTTCTACTATGCCAGAAACCATTTGCTTCCTGTTCACCGACCAACTCTTATTAATTTCTCAGATTGCATTTGAAATATTCTTTTTTTGAGGAAGGCTTCCTGTGACACTATAGCCTCATGCCCAGAGTAATTAATTAGCTCCCCTTTAATTGCTCTGGTAAATCTTTTATTTCCCTTTTGTAGTTTTCTCTTGTAGTTATAGTGTTTAATGTCTACCTTCCCTTCCAGACTATAAGCTCCACAAAGCCGAGAACCAAGCCTTCTTTGTGACCTCTCTTTTCCTGGTTCTTAGCAAAGCAACACAAAGAAAAAGTTTAAAAGTGATAATCAAATATAAAAATGATCTTGTGATGCCTCTCAGAACTTCATCAAACAAAGGAAAAAACTGAGGTTTAGGGAATTTAAATACAATTCTCATGGTCACATTCCTGGTAAACAAGAAGTCAGATTTTAAACCCAGATGTGCCTGAACTCAAGACCTATGCTTTTCATATTTTAAAAATAGACAACAAATAACATGACACATTATGTTTTGGAAAATGCACCTACTCTTTGAAAGGTGTAAAATTAAATCATCTGGTAGGTTTTGGGTTATAATCAGCTTTCCAAAAAAAAGAAAATAGGTTTCCTGAGGTTTACTTTATATATAATGAACTTCACCAATTTAAATGATACAATCTGACATGTTTTGCAAATGTATTCAGTCATATAACAGTCGTTAGAATCAAAATATAAAACATTTCCAAAACTCAAAAATTTCCCTGGTGCCCCTTTTAAGTCAATCTTGCCCACCCATATTTGGACCCTGGCTAACATTGATCTGTTTTTTGTCACAAGAGTTTTGCCTTTCCTAGAATGTCATATAAATGTAATCACACATTATGTGATCTTTTATGTTTAGCTTCTTTCACAGTTTTTAAGATTCATCCAGATTGTATATACTTTATTCTTTTTATTGTTGAAGAATATTCCATTCATATAAAGATACCACATTTAGTTTATCCATTCATCTGTTGCTAGACATATGGGTTGTTTCAAGGTTTCAGCAATTGTGAATAGAGCTGCCTTAAATATTTATGAACAAATCATGGTGTGGATATATGTTTTCATTACATCTTAAGTGATACCTAGGAGCAGAATGACTGGGTTGTATGGTAAGAACATGCATAACTTTATAAGAACCTGCAAAAAGTTTTCCAGAGTGATTATAAAATTTTACATTCCTTGTAGCAAGATAGGAGATTACCAATCATTCCACATCTTATTTCAAGTGTAATTTTGTTGTTGTTTTATAAGAAGAAACAAATATAGAAATGATAGAGATTGTTAATATGTTAACTTGGTTTTGGATTTGTCTCAGAGGAGTGGTGTGATCCTGGTAGCATTTGAAAAGCCAGTTTAGGTTTGGGATTTATGTGAATTTCTATCAAGGATAAAACTTTACTCTTTAATCACGCTAACTCTACCCAGCCCATAAATTCTTTATTAAAATCTTATCCAATCTCCTTTCCTGCAACAAGAACGAAAAAAAAAAATAAATTATTCAAATGCAGTGTGAATTGTTATAAAAGAGAAATGTTCCTTGTCTTTGTATTACAGTTCAATATACCAGTGGAAACATGGTATGCAAAGTCTAAGTTATTGTGTTAATTTGCTAGGGCTACTGTAACAAATCACTACATCTGAGTGGTTTAAACAATAGAAATGTGTTGTCTCATAGTCCTAGAGTCTAGGAGTCTGAAATCAAGGTGTCAGCAAGATTGATTTCCTTTAAGGGGTGTGAAGAAGAATCTGTTCCATGTCTCCCAATAGTTTCTGGTGGATTGCTGGCATCTTTATATTATAAAAGGATCACCCCAATATCTTCCTTTATCTTCACATTTTTTTCCCTGTGTGTGCATGCTTTTGTCCAAATTTGCCCTTTTAAGGACACCAAACTAATAACCTCATTTTAACTTGTTTACCTCTATAAGTTTCTATCTCCAAATAAAGTCACATTTTGAGATACTGGGGATTAGGATTCCAACAAATAATTTGGGGAAATACAATTCAACCAATAATAGTTATATGAGATCCAATGATGTCTGTGCTTATCATAGTTTTAAGCAATAATTACTTATAAATCCATAGTAATGTTAAGTGAAAAGATACATACAAGTGTCTTTATAACTGAACTGCTTTTAACAAGATTTCACTTTTATGGATTTCTTTAAGAGTAAGAATATTTCAGTGATAATGATGACAAAAAGTTTTGAAAACAATTTTCTTATTGTTATGCAAAGCAAAAGGAAAGTAATTTAGGAAATTCTAAAATTGATGAACACAGATTTTATTGGAGGTAGCAAATTATTTAATGTTAGATAATGGACTATATTTTAAATACAGGAAATATTCGTTTAGGTGTTTATTTTTGAAATATGGAATGGAATGGAAATATAGAAAAATTAAATATGAAGAAAATATATTATATAATTTCATACAGATGGTTCAAATGTACTCATGTATATCATTTTCTAAGTTCAAATGTTTTTATAAAAGTTATTAATTAAAATGGTACCCTGAATTTCATATAATTATAAAACAACTCGCACCTAAATGTACACCTAAAATGTAGTAATTGATCCTAGAGTGAGATATATTCTGTGGTTATGGAAAGCAATGTCATTTACAACTGGAATAAATTAAAGCAGATGAAGAGAAAAAATTTATTCTACGTAATACTACTTCAATATATTCTTGAATGACTATGCCAATCCATATTCATCAATAAAAGATGTGGTGTGTGCAAAAAAATGAATAAAAATTTATCACCAAGAGAGGAAGGAGTCAAGATGGCGGAGAAGTAGCAGGCTGAGACAACATCGGGTAGCAGGAGATCAGCTAGATAGCTTATCTAACCATTGTGAACACCTACAAATCCAACGGGAAATCGAAGAGAAGAAGATCAACAATTCTAGAAACAGAAAATTGATCACTTTCTGAAAAGTAGGACCTGCGGAGAAGTGAATCCAAAGTGACAGGAAGATAGACCCCGGGGGAAGGGGCCGGCTCCCGGCAAGCGGCGGAGCAACAGAGCACAAAATCGGGACTTTTAAAAGTCTGCTCCCCTGGGAGACATCACTCCAGAAGCTAAACCGGGGGGAAACCCAGGTGGGGTCAGCATAACTCCAGGTCCCGCGGGGTCACAGAAGGACCGGGGGTGTCTGAGTGCTGCAGAGCTCGCAGGTATTAGAGCGGGGAAGCCAGCTATAGCGACAAAGCCAAGGAGTGAGCTCTCAGCCCGGGGTTACCTTGTGCCAGTCGCAGGCTGGGTGGGCTCGGAGCGCGGCCGGAGGCCACGGAGACGGAAGCGACCGGGCGCTTTTCTCCAGGTTCCAGCAATTGACTGCTTTCCTCAAGGGGCGACCACAGGCCAGGGAGGCGGGGCGGTTGGGCGCTTTTCTCTAAGGGCGCACTGAGGAGCGGAACCCCAAGTTCTCGGCTCCTCCGGACCAAGAGATTGGGAGGCCGACATCTTCATTCCTGTCCTCCCGAACTCTACGGAAAGCGCTCAGGGAACAAAAGCTTCCGAAAGCAAACCCGAGCGGATTACCTAGCCCGGCCCCTGGCAAGGGCGGTGCAATTCCGTCTGCAGCAAAGACACTTGAGAATCACCACAACAGGCCCCTCCCCCAGAAGATCAACAGGAAACCCATCCAAAACCAACTTCAGTCACCAAGAACAGCGGAATTCCACAGCAGGAGAAAGCAAATCCTACCTGGACAAAATGACAAGGCGGAAAAACTCACCTCAAAAAAAAGAACAAGAGGCCGTACCGAAGGCTGGAGATCTAATCAATACGGACATTGGTAACATGACAGATCTAGAGTTCAGAATAACAATTCTCAAGGTTCTAGCCAGGCTCGAAAAAGGCATAGAAGATATTAGAGAAACCCTCTCCGGAGAGATAAAGCCCTTTCTGGAGAAATAAAAGAACTAAAATCTAACCAAGTTGAAATAAAAAAAAGCTATTAATGAGGTGCAATCAAAAATGGAAGCTCTCACTGCTAGGATAAATGAGGCAGAAGAAAGAATTAGTGACATAGAAGACCAAATGACAGAGAATAAAGAAGCTGAGCAAAAGAGATACAAACAAATACTGGACCACGAGGAGAGAATTCGAGAGATAAGCGACACCATAAGACAACAATACATTAGAATAATTGGGATTCCAGAAGAAGAAGAAAGAGAGAGGGGAGCAGAAGGTATATTGGAGACAATTATTGAGAGAATTTTCCTAATATGGCAAAGGGAACAAACATCAAAATCCAGGAGATGCTAAGAACGCCCCTCAAAATCAATAAAAATAGGTCCACACCTCGTCACCTGATAGTAAAATTTACAAGTCTTAGCGACAAAGAGAAAATCCTGAAAGCAGCCCGGGAAAAGAAGTCTGTAACATACAAGGGTAAAAACATTAGATTGGCAGCAGACCTATCCACAGAGACCTGGCAGGCCAGAAAGAACTGGCATGATATATTCAGAGCACTAAACGAGAAAAACATGCAGCCAAGAATACTATATCCAGCTAGGCTATCATTGAAAATAGAAGGAGAGATAAAGAGCTTCCAGGACAAACAAAAGCTGAAAGAATTTGCAAACACCAAACCAGCTCTACAGGAAATGTTGAAAGGGGTCCTCTAAGCAAAGAGAGACCCTAAAAGTAGTAGATCAGAAAGAAACAGACAATATAGAGTAACGGTCACCTTACAGGCAATGCAATGGCACTAAATTCATATCTCTCAATAGTTACCCTGAATGTTAATGGGCTAAATGCCCCAATCAAAAGACACAGGGTATCAGAATGAATAAAAAAACAAAACCCATCAATATGCTGCCTACAAGAAACTCATTTTAGACCCGAAGACACCTCCAGATTTAAAGTGAGGGGGTGGAAAACAATGTACCATGCTAATGGACATCAGAAGAAAGCTGGGGTGGCAATCCTTATATCAGATCAATTAGATTTTAAGCCAAAGACTATAATAAGAGATGAGGAGTGACACTATATCATACTCAAAGAGTCTGTCCAACAAGAAGACCAAACAATCTTAAATATCTATGCCCCTAACATGGGAGCAGCCAACTATATAAACCAATTAATAACAAAGTCAAAGAAATACATTGACAGTAATACAATAATAGCAGGGGACTTTAACACTCCCCTCACTGAAATGGACAGATCATCTAAGCAAAAGATCAACAAGGAAATAAAGGCCTTAAATGACACACTGGACCAGATGAACATCACAGATATATTCAGAACATTCCATCCCAAAGCAACAAAATATACATTCTTCTCTAGTGCACATGGAACATTCTCCAGAATAGGCCACATCCTGGGTCATAAATCAGGTTTCAATCGGTACCAAAAGATTGAGATCATTCCCTGCATATTTTCAGACCACAATGCTCTGAAGCTAGAATTCAATCACAAGAGGAAATTTGGAAAGAACCCAAATACATGGAGACTAAACAGCATCCTTCTAAAAAATGAATGGGTCAACCAGGAAATTAAAGAAAAATTGAAAAAAATCATGGAAACAAATGATAATGAAAACACAATGGTTCAAAATCTGTGGGACACAACAAAGGCAGTCCTGAGAGGAAAATATATAGTGGTACAAGCCTTTCTCAAGAAACAAGAAAGGTCTCAAGTACAAACCTAACCCTACACCTAAAGGAGCTAGAGAGAGAACAACAAAGAAAGCCTAAACCCAGCAGGAGAAGAGAAAACATAAAGATCAGAGCAGAAATCAATGAAATAGAAACTAAAAAACAATAGAACAAATCAAAAAACTAGGAGCTGGTTCTTTGAAAGAATTAATAAGATTGACATACCCCTGGCCAGACTTATCAAAAAGAAAAGTGAAAGTACCCAAATAAATAAAATCATGAATGAAAGAGGAGAGATCACAACCAACATGAAAGAAATACAAACAATTATAAGAACATACTACAAGCAACTCTATGCCAACAAATTTGACAATCTGGAAGAAATGGATACATTTCTAGAGACATATAAACTACCACAACTGAACCAGGAAGAAATAGATAACCTGAACAGACCCATAACCAGTAAGGAGATTGAAACAGTCATCAAAAATCTCCTAACAAACAAAAGTCCAGGACCAGACAGCTTCCCAGGGGAATTCTACCAAACATTTAAAGAAGAATTAATTCCTATTCTCCTGAAACTGTTCCAAAAAATAGAAATGGAAGGAAAACTTCCAAACTCATTCTATGAGGCCAGCATCACCTTGATCCCAAAACCAGACAAGGATCCCACCAAAAAAGAGAATTACAGACCAATATCCTTGATGAACACAGATGTGAAAATTCTCACCAAAATACTGGCCAATAGGATCCAACAGTACATGAAAAGGATTATTCACCACGACCAAGTGGGATTTATTCCAGGGCTGCAAGGTTGGTTCAACATCTGCAAATCCATCAATGTGATACAATACATTAATAAAAGAAAGAGTAAGAACCATATGATGCTCTCAATAGATGCTGAAAAAGCATTTGACAAAGTGCAGCATCCCTTCCTGACTAAAACTCTTCAAAGTGTAGGGATAGAAGGCACATACTTCAATATTATCAAAGCCATCTATGAAAAACCCACTGCAAATATTCTCAATGGAGAAAAACTGAAAGCTTTTCTGCTAAGGTCAGGAACACGGCAGGTATGTCCGTTATCACCACTGCTGTTCAACATAGTAGTACTAGAAGTCCTAGCCTCAGCAATCAGACAACAAAAAGAAATTAAAGGCATCCAAATTGGCAAAGAAGAAGTCAAACTATCACTCTTTGCAGATGTTATGATACTATATGTGGAAAACCCAAAAGGCTCCACTCCAAAACTGCTAGAACTTATACAGGAATTCAGTAAAGTGTCAGGATATAAAGTCAATGCACAGAAATCAGTTGCATTTCTTTACACTAACAACAAAACAGAAGAAAGAGAAATTGAGGAGTCAGTCCCATTTACGATTGCACCCAAAACCATAAGATACCTAGGAATAAATCTAACCAAAGAGGCAAAGAATCTGTAAACAGAAAACTATAAAGTACTGATGAAAGAAATTGAGGAAGACACAAAGAAATGGAAAAATATTCCTTGCTCATGGATTGGAAGAAGAAATATTGTGAAAATGTCTATTCTACCTAAAGCAATCTACACATTTAATGCATCCCTATCAAAATCCCACGCATTTTTTTCAAAGAAATAGAACAAATAATCCTAAAATTTATATGGAACCAGAAAAGACCTCGAATAGCCAAAGGAATATTGAAAAAGAAAGCCAAAGTCGGTGGCATCACAATTCCAGACTTCAAGCTCTATTACAAAGCTGTCATCATCAAGACAGTATGGTACTGGCACAAAAACAGACATATAGATAAATGGAACAGAATAGAGAGCCCAGAAATAGACCCTCAACTCTAAGGTCAACTAATCTTTGACAAAGCAGGAAAGAATATCCAATGGAAAAAAGACAGCCTCTTCAACAAATGGTGCTGGGAAAATTGGACAGCCACATGCAGAAAAATGAAATTGGACTATTTCCTTACACCACACACGAAAATAGACTCAAAATGGATGAAGGACCTCAATGTGAGAAAGGAATCCATCAAAATCCTTGAGGAGAATGCAGGCAGCAACCTCTTTGACCTCAACTGCAGCAACTTCTTCCTAGGAACATCGCCAAAGGCAACAGAAGTAAGGGCAAAAATGAACTATTGGGATTTCATCAAGATCAAAAGCTTTTGCACAGCAAAGGAAACGGTTAACGAAACCAAAAGACAACTGACAGAATGGGAGAAGATATTTGCAAACGACATATCAGATAAAGGGCTAGTATCCACAATCTATAAAGAGCTTAGCAAACTCAATACCCGAAGAACAAATAATCCAGTCAAGAAATGGGCGGAGGACATGAACAGACATTTCTGCAAAGAAGACATCCAGATGGCCAACAGACACATGAAAAAATGCTCCACATCACTCGGCATCAGGGAAATACAAATCAAAACCACAATGAGATACCACCTCACACCAGTCAGAATGGCTAAAATTAACAAGTCAAGAAATGACAGATGCTGGCAAGGATGCGGAGAGAGGGGAACCCTCCTACACTGCTGGTGAGAATGCAAGCTGGTGCAACCACTCTGCAAAACAGTATGGAGGTTCCTCAAAAAACTGAAAATAAAGCTACCCTATGACTGAGCGATTGCACTACTGGATATATATCCTAAAGATACAAACGTGGTGCTCCGAAGGGGCACATGCACCCGAATGTTTATAGCAGCAATGTCCACAATAGCCAAACTGTGGAAAGAGCCTAGATGTCCATCAACAGATGAATGGATAAAGAAGATGTGGTAAATATACACAATGGAATACTATGCAGCCATCAAAAGACATGAAATCTTGCCATTTGCGACGACGTGTATGGAACTAGAGGGTATCATGCTTAGCGAAATAAGTCAATTGGAGAAAGACAACTATCATATGATCTCTTTGATATGAGGAAGTGGAGATGCAATGCGGGGGGCATTGGGGGGAGGTAGGAAAAGAAAAAATGAAAAGATGGGATTGGGAGGGAGACAAACCATAAAAGACTCAATCTCAAAAAACAGACTGAGGGTTGCTGGGGGGAGGGGGGATGGGAGAGGGTGGTGGGGAAATGGACATAGGGGAGGGCATGTGCTATGATGAGTGCTGTGAAATGTGTAAACCTGGCGATTCACAGACCTGTACCGCTGGGGATAAAAATACATTATATGTTTATTAAAATAAAAAAAATTAAAAAAAAATTTATCACCAAGAAATAACCCATGTTTTACAAGCATAGAAATTGTTGTATTATAATCTGTGCATTTCTTCACTATGTGCCATACTCAAGGGATTAAAAAAATGGGTAGAAACAATTTATTAAACACTATTTCTCTTATACTATGATTTGGAGAAAGAATTTGGGAATCTTTTCCATTGGTTTAGATGAAATTACCCCTCAATATTCCTGTCTTTTTAAAGAAATGGCACTGTGCATCATTCTGTGTGCTTATTAAAATTCTAATAATCAATTCAATGAGTTAAGTCTAATTTTCACAATTAAAAATTTTTGCAAAATTTTGCAAAATAATGCGAAAAAAAATTTGCATTAATACACTTGGATCTCAATTCTGAATGCAAGATTAGTATTTGTTAACAGTTATATAGCATGCAAAATAATGACCTCTCCCTAGGACATCCACATTCTAAAACCTTGAACTTGTGAAGATGTTACCTCATGTCAGAAAAATGACTTTGCAGCTTCAATTAAGTTAAGGATTTTGAAACAAGGAGATTATTGTGAAATATCCAGGTGAGTTCAATATAATCACAGTGTCCTTATAAATGGAAAAGGGATGCAGAAGCATCCATCAAATAAGGAAATATGATAATAGATACAGAGACCAGAATGATGTGATAGCTGGCTTTAGAGATGAATGAAAAACTTGAAACATTTTATAAGGACCCAAAAACATCATCACCCAAGAGGATTCAACTGACACTTGTAAATATTCCACCCAACCACAGAAGAATACACATCTTTTCCAAAACTAACAGGATACATTTTGTATCATATTTGTAGATGGGAAGATTCAACACAGTAAAGATGACAATTCTGAAAATCTTATCAATATTCCTGCAAGTTTTTGCAGATAAAAACAAGATTATTCTAAAATTTATTTGTAAAAATGAAGGAACTGAAATAGCTAAAACAATTTTGGAAAAGAAGAATAAAGTGGAAAGAATCAGACTACAGAGTTCAAGACTCATAATCAGTAATACAAAACTGTGTGCTATTGGTGGGAGCATAGACACAGAGACCAAAGAAACAAAAGAGAGAGCCACAAAATGGACCTATACAAATATGCCCAAATGACTTTTGACAAAGATGCAAAAGCAATTCAATCAAGGGAAGGTAGCTTTTTCAACAAATGGGCCTGGAGCAATTGGATATCCAATAGATAGATAGATGATAGATCAATAGATTGATTGATAGAGCCTTAACTTAAACCTTACAATTTTCACAGAACTTAACTCAAAAAGGATCACATATTTGAAATGTAAAACTATCAAACTTTTTTTTTAAGATTTTATTAATTTATTTGACAGACAGATCACAAGTAGGCAAAGAGGCAGGCAGAGAAAGAGGAAGGGAAGCAGGCTCCCTGCTGAGCAGAGAGCCCAATGCGAGGCTCGATCCCAGGACCCTGAGATCATGACCTGAGCCGAAGCCAGAGGCTTTAACACACTGATCCACCCAGGTGCCCCAAACTTTTAGAATAAAACATAGGAGAAAAATCTTTGAAAACTAGGGCTTATTGGAGAGTTCTTAAACATGACAGAAGAATTCTGAAAAAGAAAAAATTGATTAACATAACCTCATCACGATTAAAACCTTATGCTCTGTGAAAACTTTATTAAGAGAATGAAAAGATTAGCTACAGACTGAAAGAAAATATTTTCAAACCAGCTGACAAAGAATTCATATGTAGAATTTACAAACACTCAAAACTCAATGTTAAAAGAAGCAAATACTCCATTTAGAAAATGGGCAAAAGATATGAAGAGACATTTCACCAAAGATTATATATGTATGACAAATGAACAGAAAAGATGTTAAACATCACTAGCTATTAGGGGAATGCAAGTGAAGACCATGATGTGCTATCACTATATCCTTGTTAGAATAGTTAAAATGAAAAAAAAGAGTAACAATACCAAATGCTGATAAGGATATGAGGAAATTTGATCTCCCATATGTTGCTAATAAGAACGTAAAAGGATATATCTAATCTGGAAAATAGTTTGGCAGTGTCCTTAACTAAATATCTACTAACCACGTGACCCAGCAATTGTGCTCCTGGGCATTTATCCCAGAGAGATGGAAACTTCTGTGTATAAAAAACATGTACATGATTGTTCATAGCAGCTTTATTTTTTACTTTTTTTCAGGCTAATTGTGGTATAATTGACCAATAAGAGTATAAGATATTTAAAGTGTACAGCAGCTTTACTTGTAATAGTCCAAAACTAGAAACAACCCAGATGTTCAAAAACCAGCAAATGGCTAAATTGTTGTACGTCCATACCATGACGTATTATTCAGCAATAAAAAGGACCTAAATGTTGATAATGTTGATATACACAACAGTTTAGGTGGTTATAACTGGTATTATGCTAAGTGAAAAAAGTCATTATCTAAAAATCACATTTTTATTCCATTTATATAACATTATTGAAATGACCAAACAACAGAGGTGGAAAACAGATTAGTAGCTAATAGAGATTACAGATGGTGGAAGAGGAGGTGTAAAGATAAAGGGGTGATATAAAGGAATTCTTTGTGGTGATGAGATATCTCTGTACCTTGATTATAATGATGATCACACAAACTACACACATGAAAAAATGACTTTGAGTTGCATCAATGTCAAGCCCTGGTATCGTGTAAGATGGAAACAAAGGGAAACTGTGATGTGTACATATATTGTATTAGGTTTCTTTTTAACTGAATTTATTTTCTGCTTTATCCAGGAAAAAAAAGAAGGAAGAAAAAACAAGGAAGGCAGGACAGGAGGAAAGAGAATAGGAGAAAAAGGAAGAGAACCATGAAAATAGTATAGAAAAAGCAGGATGTCCATAAAAAATAGCTTTATCAAGAATCAAGAAGATTATAATAGCACACTTAAAACATTGAGCACTTCAAGTTCAGCGTAGGAGGAAGGCTTAGATACTATAAATATAAGGAAATCTACAACTCTTTTGTTTTCTATGCATCTAATATAAAAACACTGAAGTTACGAGCAACTCACTGCCCTTTGGGCTAAGTATAAACATTTATCTTTTGAAATAACCTTCCCAGGATAAGGATTCTTCCTCTAATGAGTCTAGTTTCCCTCAACTCATTCAAATGGCTAATATTATGTAGTAAATAACTGCTGTCCAAAGTAACAGAATTGCTATAGTATAAACTAAAAAACAAATCAATCTAAAAAATGTAGTGTCACCTCTAGCTTACAATTTAGCAGTGCATTATGTTGGTATGTCTTTATTTGTTTGGTTTTGTTTTCTGTATAAACAATAACTTCTGGAAGTATGATTTAAAATCATCCTTTGTCATTATTACAAAAGAAGTGTTAGTTGAAAACAATAATTTAAATCTTAATCAGTTTATATATTTAATTTAGAAACTCATTAGATGATTTCATTCTTTGAAAAACAAATCAACATTTATTAGTGTGAGCCTAGAGATTGTGAAAGTAGGTATTTCAAAATTCTGAATGAGTTAAAATGATGAACCAGCCTTAATATTTGTATCCTACTTGAAATAATCTGATCTTTTTGTTTGGGGAAGAAATATTTGTTTCACAATAAGATTATACTTCAGTCACCTCTTTATGAAACATTTCAGATTCCACCTTCATTGAAATAGTTGCTTTTTCCCATTCCTCACACAGGAACACGTAACATCTTACACTATATTTTAAAGAAGTTATTCCACCAAATTATGACTACTTTGTTACTTAAATTGTATTTTGTACTTAATTATCAGTGCCATGTGGGCAAGCACCTTATCTTTTCCATGTTTGTATCTAATGCTTCAGCTACACTTAAAGTGTAGACAATGTTCCACATACGTTGTTCCATTACTTCCATCATTAACTCAATACTACATTTGAGCAACAACATAGCTAAAAGATCATTTTTGAAAGAATGTATTTCAAGTTAGGAGGAATGTTCCTTTTGATGGTTCTACACACATGAAATTCCTCACTTTTCTTAATGAAACTCAAGTCAAATTCTCCAAATAAACTGTTTTTTACTGACTCTATTCCCTCATCCAGTTTCCCTGCACTTGACCTGTATTGTCAATAGGAAATACTTCTGCCAAACTAGATTATAGTAGGTATCATTTTCTCTGATTATTTTGTTTCTTTTTGTTTATTTCTTTTTACCCTTTTTCATACTCACACTTTCCATCATTTTCCACACTTCTCTCATTTTCATGACTACATTTTTATGTTCACAATAATTATGTGGTGAAATGTTTGCCTCATGACATTATCAGATTGCTGTAGTGGGTAAACCATTTCGCTTTAACTGATGTGAAGGTATGCCCAGGGAGAGAGAAAGTTGAAGCTATGATATTTGGGCTTCTACACTCCTTTCCTTCCACTCAAGGTAAATGTGAAAATAATAATCTTTAGCTTTTGCTTACCCTCTAATAATGCATTTAATCTTCATAATAACCTTATATATAAAGCAAGCACCATTTCTCACTGTTTTTTGGAAACAGGAAAGAACAGATGAAAGGCACCATAATTGAAGTTTTCCTGCCTGCTCTCAATTTTTCAGTGGAAATTGAGTTAAAAAAAAAAAGTAATCAAAGACTCCTTTGGTAGTCCTAGAGATTTTTTTTAACTGAATAATTAGGAAATGGAGAAATATAAGGTTCAAAAAAAGGACAATAGATGATCAGGGAGATGTAAGAACTGAATCCTCTCTTTCCAGCTCATATTCAAAGGGGAAAATCATTAAACATGTTCATCCTTAAAATCTGACTTATCTTAACTTCAGATTGGTTCTTTATACACTTCACCCAAATTGTGAAGAATCATGTTTTACTTTGTTTAGTAGTATTTTAATGAACAGTTTGGGTGTTGCTTTGCATGAAAAAGAGGAAAGGGAAGTTAAGTATAGGAATGATAAATTACAGTGGATGTTTAAAGTAGTTATTAATAATTTTGAATTCCTTTTGCTTTATATTGTTGTTAACATTCAGGTAAAAATTCAGAATCTTATAGGTTAATCCAAAAAATTTCTAGTGTCACAGTCTAGTGTTCCAATCCAGGAATATAAATTATACATTTATAGGTTTATAGTATGTATATGGTATGTTCTATTGCCCCTACACTAATAATATTAAAAATACACAGTATATAACTAGTAAACATGCATTGTATGTGTGTGTATATGTGTGTGTGTATATATGCATATATACATATATATATTAAGTATTGAGTTAAAAAATACAATATATTTGAAGTCTTATTCTACATCTTAACCAAGCTACCCCCATTTAGAAATAACTTTCCTGTTGTATGATTTCATTACTCAGTTTTTTTCCAAATGTGTATTTGCTTTTTCCAGCTTTCTTGTGCTTTAACCAAGTTGAATACATTTGAATACATCAAATTCTAACTGTCCTCTGAAGATATTTGGGAGGTATTGATTTTTCTCCCTTTAATAACTGTCAGAGTACACTAAAAGAATCTAGGGATCTAGAATGCCAATCCTAATGATCCAGTTAGTCTAAATATCACACTAACAATGAACCATTTTTCCTTTAACAACGTTAATTCTGAAAACACCATGATATAAACATCTAGGTTCAAGCTCTTTATTTAACTATTAGTGGCACGAATATAGGGTTCTTTATATACTTTATTTCAAAATATTGGTTACAGAAAGGGACAGATCACCACAAGTAGCAACAGGAGAGAGGGGACCTTGAACACAGAAATCTTTATCTACTCTGGCCCTTTCCTCCTTCCACAGGAATCTTCTTTTTATGGCTGATGCAAGGGACATAACCAAATGTGAATTAATAAAAAAGGGAATCAGTGTTCATTCAAACATACTATAAGATTAAAGATACAAAATTGTGGCATGACTATCCTAATAAAAAAATTCAACAGAAAAAATAGTATCATGAAACAAAAGAACTTATTCAATATGAATGCATAGTATTTGATATAGGAAAGAAGCAATTGCAATATGATTGCAGCACAATCCTAAATTTGTCAAAGCAACTGCAGCTATAAAGGAGGACCACAAAATAAAAATAACAATCAAAGGGTAGTGGACCTCAAAAAAGAGATAGATGGACAGCAATCAGTAGATGATTGCCAAACAGGAGGAGGATATGCAACAAAAACTGGTAGAACTCAAGAAAGAAAAGTAGGTGATAAAAACATTTCAAAAACCAAAAGGCAAAGGGAGAGCAAAAGCCATAAAAATAATAAAAAGCATGAAAATATAAATGAAAAATCTGTTTTAAAATGAAATAGAAATAATAGAAGAGTCAAAGAGAGCATTCCTCAGTATAAACTTCCAAGTTACTGATTTCCCCCCCACATATACCCCTTCTACTATTCATTCCATGCTCTATTTTATGTTCACGTGTAATATTTCCACTAGCAACGTTGTTTTTCATATTTTATTCTTGTCTCGTGCTGCGTTTATTTTATTTCATTTCTTTATTTTTTATTTTTAAAATGCTCAGTGTATCTGTTTTAGTACTTCTATTTTACATAGGAGATATTACGGTTTTTATTTTGAGGCTATTGAAGTCTTCAGATATGTCTGTGCTTTGATCTGGTGTCTCGTATTTCCCTATGGGGTATCTGAACTCTAACTTAAAAACATATTGATCGGGAGACCAGTATGTGAGTTCAAAGACAATGTGTCACATCATTTTAAGCTCTGACATTTCTTAAATCTCTTCTTTCTTTCATTTCCTCCTCTTCCTGACTATCCTTTCCTTAGTTCATAATCACAGAACTCACTGTCTGGAAGATAGAACAAATATTCTAATTTTTTAAAATTGTCTGCTGTTAATTTCTAGCAAAACATTCCATACACTATGGTCAAAGTTGCTTTCCTAAATCAAAATATATGATCTTGTTGCTCTCCCACCATGGTCAGTATATCTAACGATTCTCCTGTGTATATTGCAAAAAGTCAAGAGTCGTGAGGGTGTTGTAATGGTTTTACTCTTCCAATCTGATAAAGCAGAAACTATATTCCCAGAAATAGCTTTTCCTAGTGGGCACCAGATTAAGTTCTTTAAACCTAAATGTGTACAAAATTTGGAAGGTAAGAGTGAAGTAGCAGCTAAGAAATGAAGTACCAGACATTCCTTTCTGAAGGACATGTGATTGCATATAATGATGTGCAGAAATAGCAATGGTTTCTAGTTTGTCCTTATTTATCCTATCCATATTTGCTCTTTTCCCTGACTTCCAACAGCAGCAGGGAACTGAGAGAACTGGTAGCTATGCAGAGGGACAGTTTTTTCTAGTCTTTTCTCCCAGCTCCTTTCATGATCCTTTTCGGAGTTGGACATACCTGGCTTTCCAGATTATCTTGTAAATTCTGCTTTGTCTACCCACACCACAGCTTCAAAACAGTTAATAGTGACTCTTTCCTAATGCCCCAGTTCTTCCTTCTGCATCCCTACTCCCAAGACTCTCCTATAACCATGTACAACTTATCCCTAAGAGAAATCCTTCAGCACACACTATTCTCAATGGTTCAGTTTCCTTATTTGAACCATAACTGATTCAAATAATTTTTAATCACTCTATAATTTATTTCCACCAAACCTCAAAAACTATTTTCTACCTACAATGACTCTCTTGCAAGCATCTGTGGCTCAGTCCATGGCTTCTCCTCTGTCTATAACACTCTTCCTACTCCTATTTGACTGGTGGACTCCACTCTTCTTTAAGACACATGCTTACACTTATGGAACATTCTTTCCCTGCCATTGAGGGCATTATTCACTCCACTTTCTAAACTCCATCTTTATTTTTACTTAAAACTTATATCTTCTGTTGAAATACATATTATCCTTTGCCTTTATTATATCTATTAACAAAAAGTCTTATAAAGGTTTTATTTCATATATGCTTCTTTATACAAGTACCTTCTTTAAACACAAAATTTATTTCTTAGTGATGATGCTTTCACTAGTATTTAGCAGAGTGCCTGGTACACAGCATTTTCTCAATAATTTACTCAGATTTAAAATACCTTTAATTTTGTTTACTGAGGTAGCTATTTTATTTATTTTTTTTTTACTTTTTTTTTTAAATTTCTTTTCAGCGTAACAGTGTTCATTGTTTTTGCACCACACCCAGTGCTCCATGCAATATGTGCCCTCCTTAATATCCACCACCTGGCTCCCCCAACCTCCCACCCCCCACCCCTTCAAAACCCTCAGGTTGTTTTTCAGAGTCCATAGTCTCTCATGGTTCACCTCCCCTTCCAATTTCCCTCAACTCCCTTCTCCTCTCCATCTCCCCATGTCCTCCATGTTATTTGTTATGCTCCACAAATAAGTGAAATTATATGATAATTGACTCTCTCTGCTTGACTTATTTCACTCAACATAATCTCTTTATGCCTCTATCAGAAAGGATGAATACCCAACTTTTGTAGCAACATGGATGGGACTGGAAGAGATAACTATTTTAATATAATTTTCTACTATTGAAAACAGTCTGTAATGGCTAAAGTTGATGGTATTTTCTGCGTGTGTGTGTGTGTGACAATGTATCTGTGCAAATATTTTTATATTCATAATTTTATGCCCTTTGTTATGGTTGTTCCTATATGTGACTGATCTTCTCTAATAGATTGTTAGCTTTTGAATGAAGTGCATGAAATATGTAATCAAATACTCTTGTGCAACGGGGGAAAATGAACACATTGTATGATTATGTTTATGTCTTACATGGCTTAGTTCAATTAACACATTGACTCTGGAAAATTAACTCTCATAAGAAGATTACAATCACAATAAACCTGTGGCTGATTAAAAATTTTAAAAACGTTTTGTTTACCCTAAAGTATCAATTACACAGACTGAAATTATTTAGATGTCAGGTATAGCACATTTGTAGCTAGCACATATTTGTCTTATTAGAAAAGTTGATGGAAGGGGTGCCTGGGTGGCTCAGTGGGTTAAGCCTCTGCCTTTGGCTCAGGTCATGGTCTCAGGGTCCTGGGATCGAGCCCCACATCGGGCTCTCTGCTCAGCAGAGAGCCTGCTTCCCCCTCTCTCTCTGCCTGCCTCTCCGCCTACTCGTGATCTCTGTCTGTCAAATAAATAAAAAATTTTAAAAAAAGAAAAAAAAAAGAAAAGTTGATGGTATTTGCTATCTTTTTCAAGGATTCTCCCCCACATATTCCTAGTATATACTTATGCTTTAATTTTTACCCTATCTTCATTTTTTTTTAACTTTACTTTTTTTCAGTGTTCCAAGATTCATTGTTTATGCAGCACACCCAGTGCTCCATGCAATACGTGCCCTCCTTGATACCCACCACCAGGCTCACCCAACTCCTCCTCCCCTCCCCTCCAAAACCCTCAGTTTGTTTCTCAGAGTCTGCAGTCTCTCATGGTTTGTCTCCCCCTCTGATTTCCCCCAATTCACTTCTCCTCTCCAACTCCCAATGTCCTCCGTGTTATTCCTTATGCTCCACAGGTAAGTGAAACCATATGATAATTGACTCTCTCTGCTTGACTTATTTCACTCAGCATAATCTCCTCCAGTCCTGTCCATGTTGATACAGAAGTTGGGTATTCATCCTTTCTGATGGAGGCATAATATTCCATTGTATATACAGACCATATTTTCTTTATCCATTCATCTGTTGAAGGGCATCTTGGCTGTTTCCACAGTTTGGCAACTGTGGCCATTGCTGCTATGAACACTGTACCCCATCTTTAGACGAGAAATGGTCACCAAATGACCTTGGATAACTACTTTAGCAGATATGAACATTGTATGTGAACAATCCATATTTTGTATTTTATCTCAGTGACTGCAACACTTTTTCTTAAAACCTTTGATAAAAGGGGCGCCTGGGTGGCTCAGTCAGTTAAGCAGTTGCCTTCGGCTCAGGTCATGATCCCAGGGTCTTGGGATTGAGTCCCACATCTGGCTCCCTGCTCAGTGGAGAGCCTGCTTCTCCCTGTCCCTCTACCTGGCACTCTGCCTACTTGTGCTCTCTCTCTGTGTGTCAAATAAATAAATAAAATCTTAAAAAAAAATTTGACAAAACTGATACCCTTTATTTCAGGTATTCTAATTGATGCCAAAAAAAGAATTTTTGATAATTAATGAGAAAATATAACAAAAGGAGAGTACTCGGAAGGAGAAAGAGTAAAAGAAAAAGAGATCTCTTAGATTAAGCCCAGTTTATGGGCTTCAAAAGCCTGGGGAGTGTGAGCTTATTTCTGTTGGCCTCTTACACAAATAGTTACCAAGCATTGTCTCTGTACTGTTTTAATATTTCACATGAATATATAGTCTTTAGTATATGAATGCTTTGATTAATAGTATGCTGATTAATTTTAAAATATTGCTATCTACTATTTGGTCTTTTCATAATGTATTTTCTTAATGTACAAAGGCTAAAAATATGTATTTTCCCTTATATTCAAGCAGGTTAGAAACTACTTACTTATATCACTGTTACCAATAAATGTGGCCAGTTTGCAACAGTTTACCTTTCTAGATTAAACCTGTGCATCACATTCAATGTGAGATTGGAGATACAAGTAACAAATTATATGTGACTTCTTAAGTACCTACTTATAATCTTATATTATATTCTCCCAAACTAAATTTTCATAAGAGGCTGAGGCATAAAACCTCATTAAAAAAAAAAGAAAAAGGGGCGCCTGGGTGGCTCAGTGGGTTCAAGCCTCTGCCTTCAGCTCAGGTCATGATCCCAAGGTTCTGGGATGGAGCCCCACATAGGGCTCTCTGCTCATCAGGGAGCCTGCTTCCTCCTCTCTCTCTGCCTGCCTCTCTGCCTACTTGTGATCTCTGTCTGTCAAATAAATAAATAAAATCTTAAAAAAAAAAAAAAGAAAAAAAAAAAGGTCAGGCTTCTTGGACCGCCAGAGACTCTAAGTGAAGTAACAGCAGAGGAGAACGTGTTCAAGTTATCTCCAAAGTATATTCATTGAACACCCAGACCAGGCATTGTAAATACAAATGCAAACTCACTAGACTGAATATTAATTGTTTCACTGCTCTGTTTTCTTTCTAAACTCACTCTCTTACTAAAAAATATTTGACATGTTTTATGTGATTTGTTTAAATGATTTCAACATTTTCTACCACATGATCCTAATCAAAGCAGTTCTTTTCCTTCACTGATCTGCATTGTAAATAAAAGGCAATATTTGTTCTTCCAATATTATTCTTCCTCCTGTGGATTATCTCTAGCTACTGATCAGCCTATCAATTTATACTAATGGGAGTGCACTGAGGCAAATCTATGATAGCTTTGCCCATATTTCTGTTAATATGCACATTTTCTCTACAGGAATTATTCTATAATTTCTTCTAATTTTTAGTAGTCATGAAGCTAAGAAAAGTTCATAATTTATATGTATCTTTTGATTATTTGAGTTTGGTTCTCATTTTATGAGAAAATCCTGGTTAAAAAAATATGTAGAATGATGAACATCTGAGAGGTTTTCTGTTGCTAAAGGTCAGATCAGTTTTTATTGTAATTTGTTAATTGAAAGAAGGATTTCAAGCCATATCACTTAGCAGATATCTTTATGTACTGACAGCTTTGTTAAAGCCTGAACTAATACACTTAAGAACAGAAGTCATGATTAGAAAATGGCCAGTATATGTGGCTATTATGAATATTACATTTATTTTGACTTTTATCTACAACAGATTCATGAAATACTGCTCAGGGGCATCTGGTTATCTCAATTGTAGAGCATGTAACTCTTGATCTTGGGGTTATAAGTTCAAGCCCCATGTGTGGAAATTACCTAAAATCTTTTTTAAAAAAGAAATACTGTTATAACTATATTGCTGCAATAAAGATTAAAGGGGTTGGGAGGTTGTATGGAGTCTGGGTTTCTAAGGACAGGATACACAGAAAAATATTAAGTGATAATGATTGAATAAGGTAAGTGTGTGTGTGTGTGTGTGTGTGTGTAGATTTTATTCTATGACTGAAATGGTTTTTTGAATGTTTCTTAGACTACTTTGATCTAAAATTCAACATATAACTAAATCCTATTTCCCTCTTCTCTTGCCACTGCAAGCGCTATTGTATTCTCTACTTCTATGTGTTTGACTATTTTAGATTCATTCTGTACGTGAAATCAAGCAGTATTCATCTCACACAAAACAAAACAAAAAAAACAAAAACAAATGAAAAACTACAAAAGGACATAAGGAAACTTTTGAAGAATATTGATTATGGGGATGGTTTCATTAGAGTATACATATGTTCAGACTCATTAAATTATGTACATTAAATATATGCAGGATTTTATATATCGATTATATCTTAATAAAGCTAAAATATATTTATATGTATATTAAATATATATTATATATAATATATTATATGTTAGTAAGCCTGCTTGGCAGACAGTACCTAAGTTTCTTTCCCATCTAGATCCTGCTACTTGAGGTAGCCTAATGCTCCTTCCTCAATATTATCATTTTATTTTATGAAGTACAAAAGCCCCCAAATCTATGCAGAATAATTTCTTTAGATCAAGTGCAACCTCCTTTCTAGATAAAATCAGAGATGATGAATATTTATGTGCAAAGAATTTATCTCAGAAAAATTTTAGTTTTGTTTCAGGCTTTCAGTAATAAAGTACATGCAAATCAGAAGAAAACAACTTTATATTGTAATCATATACTAAGATATTTCATCCTTGCCTCTAATCCAGACATGTAGTTGATTAGGCAATTGTTAAATATACAGTTTCTCAGATTTTATAATTATATAGGAAATAATAACTGAAGTTGCATGTTAAATATGATTAAATTCATTTTCACACAATTATTATTTCAATTTTATCATTGAAATTAGCTAGAAATTGAATTAACAATGTTTAGGTCATTTTAATTCATATGAAAAATTAATACTAATGTTTCTATTATTATTGTTCAGAACCAAACCAAATTAATCTAACATTGCTACAACATTTGGCAGGCTGCAAGCCCAGAGTTCACTGATTGTATTTTGCTTTTATAAAAATGTCATAAATATAATTAATGACAAGAGCACTTCATTGGTATATTCCATCATGAAGTGATATTGCTACACTTAAAATCCTATTCTGGATTTCTAAATAATATCAAGTTATATAGTTTGCTTCTACGTGCCATCTTCACTTGTAAACTAGTTATTGATGCAAGAAGGAAGACATCGAATGATTTGACACTGAGTGAATGAAGCCTTTGTTATTTGAAATGGCTCTAGTGCCTTGGACATAATTGGGGGTTTATGACTGGATAAAAGAGCTGTCAAATCTATTACCAAACCTGCCAAGAAAACACATTTCATACTGTTTTCCTTGTTGCTTTTTCTTTCTTTCATGTAACAATTCAACTTTATAACAATATTAAATCCCTTCAGGGGAGGTATTTGGAGACGGTCATTGGGACTCTCTGGTTGTTAAAGGCACTTAACTTTTTGTCTCCCAATTTATTTTACTATACCAAGTATACCAGAAAGCCAAAAGAAGCAACAACCAGAAAAATCTGAATGCTGGAGTGAGTATATTTTTAAGAAGGAAAAGAGAATAAAACGTTACCTAAGTAGAGAGATGTATTAGGATACATATGTCCACAATTATAAATGTAGAGAGAACAAATTAAGTACCTTATCAAACCTGAAGTCATGGTAATCCACAAGTATTAAAATGATACATTAGAAATAACTTATTAGAAATATAATGTAATCATCTGCCAGCAGGTTCACAAGCTGATTTTATTTGCCAACAAATTTTGTTTTACCTCATTGAGAATACAAAAATGTAAAGGGGGGAGAAAAGGTCTTCAGGCAAAGTAATTCAGTGTAGAGTCAGTAGAAAACAAAAAAAAATTATCCAATTTAAGAATGTCAAAAAATGTATATCATATTTATACATTAGTTTTGTTCACAAATAGAAACTGGATGTAGTAATTTGGTAAGACCAGAGTTCAGGATATGTGTGTATGCACTGGGGAGAAAGGAGATGTCAGAATGAGTAGAGACATGAAAAACTTAGATTCTGGATTTAACACTTTTTATATTGACTTTTGAAAAACTGAGACTAAGAAATAACATCATGCAGAGCCACTAATATAGTTGGTCTTAGATTTCCTGTCTGCTAATTTATTTTTCCATTTTCCTGCATGTAAATTTAAAGTTTTAACAATCAGCACTGATTCATTGTGTTTTTTCTAATCATTAGTAAGTCTACTACTAGTTAGTGGATTTTATTTCAATAGGTATTTATACTAGATAACATAATTTGGGATAAAAATAAATACATTAAATACAATAAATTAATGCACTAATATTTTCTTTTATGTTAAAATACACAACAGAGTTCTGTTTTCAGTTAGGATTTAGGAAGCTACCAGAGAACATCAACTCACATGCTAACAATAAAATAACTTACAAACACATAACTTTTCTTGAGCCTATCAGATATATGAGATCACAAGCCAACCAGGTGAACAAAATTCTAAAGTGCAACAAACTTCTCCAAGAAATGAGGAAGCACATGAACCATTTCACCTGTGGCAAAGCACACGCAGTAGTGAAAGCCATAAAAGTGGGTAAAAAGAAAATATGTGAGATTGTAATATATTCTTTAAAATTGAGTGTGAACTAGTGTAACTGCTTAGAATTCCCAAGTGTTCAAGGCAAGTGTAGTCCTCATGCACTTGGATGTTTTTTTTTTCAGACTAGAAGACCCACAGATAATAGATCTATTGAACATGTCGGAGGTGACTTATAGAATACCTGTGATTTCTATATTCTAGTAAGTAGATGGCCAGTTGGGGGAATTTTACTAAAGAACTAAAATCTCTGGGGAAAAAAGAAAAGAATCAGAAAGATATTTCAGATCTTAAAATTGCAAATACTTAAATTAAGATGTCAACAGATTGGTTTAACAACAGAATAGAAAGTTAGAGATTTAGAAGATAAATCAATATGAAAAATTCTAGCAGAATCATGGAGAACAAAAAGAGTGAAAAATTCAGAGAAGTTTGTAAGATAGATTTGATAAATGTGACAGCAGATTCCCAGCCACAAGCAAGTTTCTGGAGGCTTGAGTCAACCTTCCAGAGAAAAACAAAACAAGAACTTAAACTGAGGATACTCATCTCAAATAAAGCATATCAGAGGGGAGATGGTGGAGGGATGGGTGAAATAGGTGAAGGGGATTAAGAATACACTTAGGATGAACACTGAGAAATGATGTGATGTGTAGAATTGTGGAATCACTATATTGTGGAATCACTATATTGCTCACCTGACACTAATATAACAATATGTTAACTAATTGAATTTAAATAAAAACTTGAAAAACATAAATAAAAATAAAAAATTTAATGAAGGAAAGAAAGAAGAAAGGAAGAAAGAAAGAAAGAAAGAAAGAGGAAGGAACCGTAGTCTAGCCAGGAGGTGTACCAGAAATCAGTCCCACCCATACCTCACCTACAGGTCTCTGAGCAATGCCAGGGAGATGCCTCAACAATCTTGCTCTGGGCAGTGACTTCACCTCATTACAGCTGAATGGGTCATTTCACTGGCAAATGTGTCTTGTTGGAAGCAGCTCCAAGTCAATTCTATATCCTGAAATCCCTGATCACCTTTCCAGACAGATGAGCCCATTTCTCCTACTAATGTCCCACATGCAAATGGACAGCTAGAGCATTCTGTTGCAAAATAGTTCTGAACCAGGCAGCACAAAACAAAACTAAAAAAAAAAAAAAAAAAAAAAAAAAAAAAAAACTGTGTGTAAATAATATGTACACATACCTGTCAGGGGTTAGAGACGGAATGAAAAAATTAGAGTAACTAGAGGCTAGAGGTTTTCAAAATTGAAATAAGATACGAACGATAGATTTATCAGATTTTCCTGCTTGAAACTCAGCTAGAATAAATGCATTCTGTTCCTTTGTACATCATAGTAAAACTAATGAATATCAAAGATAAAGAGAAAATACTTAAGCAGCCAGAGGAAAAAAAGTATATTATCCTCAAAGGAATAGCATTGAGGCTATAGCTGACTTTACAAAGAAGATACAGAAATCTCAGAAAAATGGAATAACTTCTTTAAAACGTTTAATAACATCTTTAAAAAACTGTCAACATGCATTTCTATTTCTTCCAAAAGAAATTAAAGATGAAAAAAAGGAATTTTCAGGCTATCAAAATCAGAGAATTTATCACTTTTTTTTTTTCCTGAACTAACATAAATACCAATGGAGTTCTTCAGGTTAAAATAAAAATATTTCGATAAAACATGTTAATGTAAGGAGGAACAATGGAAGGGCAATAGAAATGTTATAAATTTATAAATGTAGATAAATATAAATAAATATTGACTATTCAAAAGCAATAATAGCAAATCTAGCAGAGGTTAAATGTATGTAAAACTAATGTGCAGAGCGATTAACAACACATAATATAGGAAAGTAGGGAAAAGAATTCAAGTGTTGTGAAGCAGTGCTCCTTTGTAGAACTGCCAACATTATAGAACTTTTCAACTGGGAGCTGTCCAATGGGGTAGACACTAGTCCCTTGCACCCACTTAGCACTAGTAATGTGGCTAATGCAACTGAGAAACTGAATTTTTTATTTTAGTTAAGTTCGACTCATGTTTAAATGGGCACGTGTCTAATGGTGATTTCTGAAGTTCTAAAGATGTCTGCACTGGCTGGGAAGGAGTAAAGTACTAATTCATACTAAGTAGTCCCAACCAATGAAATGTTGTGGCCACTGGTAAGCTGTCACAAGGATATCTTTCAATTTATTCATATTCCAGTAAATAACAAAGGTAATTCAAGAACCCAACTATAAACAAAGTTTTAGTTTTAAAATTAATATTAGTGCACATGTAACAAATCAACAGCACCTATCACCATGACAATAAAGTATTATAAAATATACAATCCTTGGTATCTTTCTGATCATTCAAATGAAGGAGAGAAGGAAGGAAGGAAGAAGGAATGAAGGAATGAAGGAAATAAATTATGGCTGACTACATAATGAGAATCTTCTAAATGCAGTGTTAATCGTGATGCTTAAATTAACTATTTATGTCTGTCTAATCCCTAGGCCCATGCCTCAACTTACTTTGAGAACCAATACATGAACCTTGAATATTTAAATAGAGACTTTGCCAATACAGCAAAACAAAGCAAATAACACCTATTGAGTGCCCAAGAAAGAGGAAAAAAGGGGATTTGCCCATTCGTGTCCCAGAAGGAGTTGTTTTTTTACAGCAACATTCCTTCTGATTCTCTACATTAAGCACAATTATTTGGGTCATTATTATTTTCAAATCAGTTTTAATCACAAATCTGTTCACATTGTTCTCTCAGAGAAATTAACCCAAGGGTTTTAAAAACATAACTTTTAAAGTTCGGAAGTGGTTAAAGCCAGATCTTTTATAGGCCAAGCCTCTTAAAGTACTGAAAAGGCCAATTTTTGTTAAAAACAAAACTCCATAATTACCATTTAAATGCTACAAAAATATAGAAAAGTTTTCTCCATCATCAAATTTATATCTTCATTAAACATGCTAACTTTTCATTTTGTCTTCACATTTGCAAAATAATTAGACTTTGCCTTGAGGAGTCAACAATTCAAAATCTTCAAGAATGGTGCAAATTCTGTTGATGTAACTGTCTTCTCTGCAATTCTCCAAAGGCAAGAAGTTATAATATTATGAAGAACTATAAGGATAAAAGAAAACAATTCCCAACAGAGAAATTTTATCAGTTAATTTTGACCTAAAAAATCTACGTTTTGAATAAATACCTGACTAGAAGATGCTATGTAAGCAATGATTCACATTGCCTCGGATTTATTGTATGCACCTTAATACCAAGAATTGCAAAAAAAAAAAAAAAAAAAAAAGTGATTGTTTCATTCTTTTGCAACATTTTAAAAATCATTAGAGCAACTTAAACTCCTGCAATATTACCACTTTGTGGTGCATGTGATTTCATGTTGAATTCTCCCTTCTTCCATTACTTACATAGATTTAAAACCACACACAGGCAAACACACATACACACAACCTTGAAAAAGTTAGTTGGCTTGCTGCCTGTCTTTCAACCAACATAGTGACAAAATTTAATTTCAAATACATGTCTGCCTTTTAATTTCCTTTTTATGTCATCATTCCCTAATTTTTCCTCCCTTTTCTTTGTGCGTTCTTATAGGGAAAATTTTCTATTTCATTTTGACTCAAAAATTCATAGGCTATGTCCCATTATCTTATATGTATACAGGAGAGTCATATACCTTCTGGGAATAAATGATTGACTTTCTCAAGGAAATGAACCCAGGTCTAATGTCTTCTTTTCCAATTTGTGTTTTTTATACCATACTATACTATATTCTTTTAAGAGGAATGAAAAACAAAGCAGATAACTGAGAAATTTAATAAGGCAAAAATAACTTTTTCTTTTGTCAATTATCTGAGAAGTTGTCCAAATTTCTGGTATTTAGTATGACACAAGAAATAGCAATCAATAGGAAAAGAAAAGGAAAAAAAAGGAATGACAACTATATTGGCAAAAAGTAATAATAATACCATGGGGAAAATATATATCACATAATATAATTATACTTTAATACCTGTGAGTGAATAATTCATAATAAGGAAAAGTCATAAAATACTCCTGATGCTCATACAACACATATAAACAATTTAAATAATTGAAGGTCAAAAGCTGATAAAATACCCAGACACATTTCAGTAATTAAATTTCAAAAATGTTTTTTCCTTTGACGATTAGACCATTACAAATTCTTTAAAAAAGTCTTTCTGTTTAGAAAGTAGGCTGTAAAGACAGATATGCATTTCTTATTAAAAAAAAAAAAAGGAAATGTATATTTAATTCATTGGTAGTTTTAAAAATAAAAATATTCCATATATTATTTCATAATATTTGTCACTTGAAGCCAAATAGCTTTTGTAAATGTCTTAATAAAGTTCTAGTGCACAGTAAGTCCATTGATATGGAGAAACATAGATTTATCTACACCTCTTAGTTCTTTGTTTAAACACTGGAAGTAAAACAAATAACAAAGTAAAACAATAACAGTAAAACAATAACAACAACAAAAAGAGTGCCACACAGATTTTCCCGGATGCAGACTCTGAGATGAAGTTTAGTAGTCAGGAAAAGAGTCTCAAAAAAGACACCACATATAAAACTAAGCATATATAATAAAAAAATGTACATTTACTTGTAAAAATTATTAATAGTTTTCAATTATTTTGCTGTTAATAGATTTAGTTTATAATAGTTTAAGGACCCAGGTTGTTTTTTGTTTTGTTTTCTGTGTGGTCCTGGAGAGGGATGTTTTGTTTTGGTTTTGGTTTTCTCCCTAATATAAACTCTTTTTCTTAATATGCCAAGTCAAGATTAACATAATTGCATTGTCAAAGTATGAAATTTTACATCAAGCTATTTAAATGACACTCTCAAAATAATTTTGATGTTACTTTTTTAAACTACCTTTTAATGATGTGAGGATGCTTGCTGACAAATGAAATATCTCAGATGTACTGTATTATTTTATTACTTTATTAAAAGCTCACTGCCAATTTCAGATTGGAAATACCCTCTTACAATGTTAATGGATACTATAAACTGACCTAAGTCAATTTGGTCATTGTCAAACATAAGTTTGTTTCTGGTAGATATCAGTTTCTTCCAATAGGGAAAATTAGATAATTACCTGCAGCAATAACCAGTAACCATCTATGACCATCCAAGATTTGCAATTGCTGTCAGGCAGACTCTATCAACAACTGCAAGTCTCAAATAGATTCCTACCAGACTCATAATTCTGTTTGCAGGATTTCCCTGTTCATTATTGCCAAATATGATCAGTAGCATTCATGTCTTAAATGTCTTAATGTCTTCATGTCTAGATTAATATGAAGAATAATTTTAAAATTTATATTTCTATTTAGAAGGCAGTGAAACACTAATTTTTTTTTACAAAATTCAAGATTGTAAGAATACTTTTGCAAAATAGTAGCAATGTGAGAAACCTTATGAGATTTCACTTAATAAAAATTATATTGCAAAGAATGGAATTGTATTTCAGTTGAATCCCAGAAACGACAAAGTATAGAATCATTAGGTAGCCTATATGTTAAAACATTTGAAAAGATTAATGTGAAAAAGAAAGTGGTGACAAATAGAATTCATAAGCAAATGACTCAGATCATGTTACAAACACTAAATTCCAGATGGAGTTATAAACAGGGAGGAAGAGAAAACTCTTTTTGAATGACCAGTTATTATGAGGTAAGACAACTCTATTTATGACTCTATTTATGGCAATATCAGATAGGTCAACATGATTAAATGGAATGTTTCCTCTAGCCATTTGGAAAGTAGATATAAAGCAGGGATAATGAAGTTTATGGTACATATTGTTTGAAATAGTTTTCTAAATGGTGAGTCCCCGGCCACCATTCTGATACTCTAACTCACCAAATCACTTAACATCTCTGTATTTGCCTCATACTTAGGGGTCTTCAGCAGAACTAATTCAACTGTAACCATATATAAGACTTCCACTTGAGAAAATAACGAAGTTATCATCCACAAGGCCGCAGCCAGTGTTCTAGCAGAGAATTAGAAACTAGGCATTTCACAAGTTATTTGGAAGTCTCTGCCATTTTTAATCTCATAGCAGTATAACACAATAAAAATAAAATAAAAGATAGTACAGGAAACACATAATCACAGCCTCTTAACAACAGAAAAGTCATGTTGTTAAAAAGTCAATTTCTATCTCAATGAAGGAATGATAGCCTTCTCAAATGACCTTCAGTACTCTTAAATATGTCCATGGCAAGGAGTGTGTTGTGGCGAGAATTCCTTTACTTGGAAATCTAGTATTGTCAAATAAAACACAAAATACTTCAACTGCTGCTTCTACTTGACAATTCTTCATATATTTAAAGAAGCAATGATGTCTTGGTTTGATCTATTCCTCTTCAAATTGAGCCTTCACAGCTTCTTAACTTGTTCCTCACATGGACACTCCAAATCTACTGGATGAATAATGGTTTTCAATCATCTCTTCCAGTGGAGCACCTACAACTACCTTTAATGCAGCACCTCCAGAATGATAAACAAGGAGTCACAGTAGAAGAGTAAGTTTCCTAGATCTAGACACTAAATCACAATGAATGTAGTTGAATTTTTTTCTGAGCAGCCTGTTTACTTTCTCGCTTTATCAGAAATAGTGGCCAAATAAAACCTCCTCCTACCAATCCAAATCTCACATTGTAAATTACATATATTTTGAAAACACTAATATACAATGTTATATACAGTCCTCCTGCACTGCAGCCTTTTGGTTTCAGCTTGTTATTACAGTTCTTCTGATCTCCATGCTCCCAGCACACTGGACGGTGTCCCATGGGAAGCACCGTGTTCTCCTCTGCTCCAAGGCCTTTGTGTTTACTATTCCCTCTGCCTGAAAGACCCTTTCCAACAAAACCAACCACCCCACCCTCGACTCTTGCCAAACTCCCTTTAACTAGCTTTTCAACTTTGGCTTACTCTTTAGCTCTGACTTTAAAGGTTTCCTGGAGGGCCCCAGCAAGCACTCAGAATGGGCTTACTGCCAGTTGTATGCTCTACACACTGAAGCACTCAATTCTAACACTCAGTCTAAATAGTTGTGTCCCACATGAAGCAGAGAGCTCTGTGACTACACGTGCAGTGCAGGAGAGCTGGCCCTAGTAGGCACTCACTCGATAAGTAAACCATTGAGTGAGAGTCAATGTGAATTTTTAATTTTTTTACTATACAGTGTGTCAGCAATCTCCATCTGCTATCGTTCATCCCCCTTTTTAATAGCCATGAAGGTAATAAATTTTCAAAACAGGAAAGAGATGAGGGTCTTCTAGAGCATTTCATTAATCAACATTTTTTAGATGATTTTATAGTTATGCTATGAATCTTATGTGTTCTACTTTCTCTAGATGGATTTCATAACATGCTTTGCCAGAAGTCATCATAAAATCACAATATATTATTACTGTAATATTTTTTAGTACTACTGCTTGAAAACCCATGAATCCATGGAATGGACATAGTGAAAAGAATATAAATTTCAGGTTAAGTTGTACTTTTACTAGCTACATAATCTTGGAATAGTTATAATTTTTAATCTATAAGGGAAAAAAATCACCAAAACATGTATGATAGATTCTTATAGGAATTAAATAAAATATGTTAATAGTTTTCACTGCTTCCATCACCTTTCTCACCAAACTCAGTATTAGCAAAATACTTTAAAATTTTGCCCTGGAAATTTTTTAAAAATCAATATTAAAATTATCAACCTACAATTCCCAGAAACTACTATTTTATTTTTTTAAGACTTTATTTATTTATTTGAAAGAGAGAAAGTGAGGAGAGAGAGGTCAGGAACAGGGGAGCAGGGAGAGGGAGAAATAGGCTCCCTGCAGGGACCCAATGCTGGACTCCATCCCAGGACCTTGGGACCATGACCTGAGCAAAAGGCAGATGCTTAACTGACTGAGACACACAAGTACCCTAGAAACAACTATTTCAAAAATTAAAAATATCACCCTTCTCCAGACTTCTGATTCTTCTCCCACCTTCTTTGATTCCTGAGAGGTTACAAACATTGATAAAATTTAAGTACCACAAAAATAATTTGCCTTTATCTGAGACTTTGAATCTACTTTAAAATGGTGAATAGCTCTCATATTATCACTCCTTTCATGCGCAGTCATGATCTATTTAAGAGAAAAGAACAAAATAAAAGCAGTCGTGCAGTTCTGCCTGCTCTTTTAAATATAATATCTGATAACGTTCCCCAACCATGTGCCCTAGCCTTCCTTTTTTCATATTATTTCTCCTCAGCCTACAAACACATTCTGTTGCTGTTAGCATTTTTCAAAATCCCTAATTTGTTCTTCAAACTTCCTGGGGCTATTTGTAGAGATACACAAAAATATGAAATATTTATCAACATTTTAGTATGTCCCCTTTGTAAAATTTGAACATTTTCTCTCACAATTTGAGCTTAACAAAATGATCTCTAACACAATATCTTTAGATGACTTTTTTCTACCCCTGAAATGTTTTTAAAATTGCAGAGTTTATATTTTAGCAACTGTCTTTATTCTTCAGTTCTATATCCTTCTAGGATGTTTAATCATACATTATTTTGCATAAGTAGGAATTTTTAAATTGTTTATTGAAATATAACATATGTACAGAAGTACACAAATCATAAATGTATGGCTCAGTGAATTTTCACCAAGAGAATACACCCATATAACCAACTCCCAGTTCAGAAAGTAGAACATTTAAAGACCCTAAATGCTTTTATTCTGTAACTACCTGTATTTCTTCCCAAATAAAGTAACCACTATCCTGACTTCAAATATCTTAGATTGGCTTTCTATGTTTTACTTTACATAAATAGATTATACACTATGTTCTCTTTTGTGTCTGGCTTCTTTTGCTCAGCCTATTTGTAAGATTTATTCATGTTGTCCAATAATTCATTCACATTGTTGTATGGTATTCCATTGTATGAATATAGTAAGCATATTTATCCATTCAATCGTTAATAGACATTTAAGTCATTCCCAGTTTGGGGCCATTTCAAATAGTGCTGATATGAACATATATATACATATTTCTTGTGGGGGAAAATATGGATAAAAATATGAGGAAAATAGTGTGTTGGGACTACTCCTAAGAAAGCAGTTGTTAGATCATACGTTTATGCATATATTCAAATTTAATAGATACTATCAAACTTTTTTCTAAAATAGTTGCTCCAATTCACATACCTACCCACAGTATAGATTAGTGCTAACACAGCATATCTTTCTCAATCCCTGTACTTCTAACTTGACTGTGACTCTATATTTAAAATAGATCTCTTAGGGGCACCCGGGTGGCTCAGTCAGTTAAGCATCTGCCTTTGGCTCAGGTCATGATCCTGGGGTCCTAGGACTGAACCCCGCATCAGGCTCTCTGCTCAGTGGGAACCCTGCTTCTCCTTCTCCTCCCTGCTTGTGCTCTCTGTCACTATCTCTGTTTCTCTGTCTCTCTCGAATAAAAATAATGAAAGATAATAGTAATTAATTAATTTAAAAATAACTTTTTTACATATAAACAAGTTAGGCCATATTTTTTAACTGACTCTTTGACCATCTCTGCCTTTTAATTAGTATATTTAGATGGTTCACACTTAAAGTGATTATTGACATATATGGATTAATAGTTACCATATCTGTAACTATTTTCAGTTTGCTGCCCTTGCTCTTTTTGTGTCTTCTACTCTTTCTGCCTTTTTTGGTTTCAACTGAGCATTTTATGTGATTCCATTTTTTTCCTTCTTTCTTAGCCTATCAGTTATCCTCCTTTAAAGCAAAAAAATATTTGTGGTTGCTTTAGAGTTTCCAATATACATTTACAACTATTCTAAGTCCATTTTCAAATAACCCTCTACAACTTCATAGTTAGTGCAGGTACTTTATAACAGAGTATTGGCAGTTTCTTTCTCGTATCTGAATGACATTGATGTCATTCATTTCATATACCCATAAGTAATAATCACCATGATATTCATTGCTATTACCATTTTGAACAAATTGTTTCCATTAGATCAAACATAAGAAAAATGAAAAGTTATATTTCACCTTCATTTATTCCTTTTCTAACAATATTATGTAAATCTGTTTCTTACCTATATAATTTTCCTTCTTTCTGAGGAACTTCTTTTAACATTTCTGACAAGGCATATTTATTGACCACAAATTCCCTCAATTTGCTCATTAGTCCTCACAATAATCCTGTGAGGTAGATACTGTTTTTATTATGGATGGGGAAACTAAGACTTTTAAGTAACTTGCCATATATCACTTAGGCATCAAATGACAAACTACTTTACTAAGTTGCTTCCTGATTCAGTGTATCCTGGTGTATTTTGAATATACCTGGTATATTTCAAATACATAACTAGTGTGGTCCTTTAAAAGAGGAATCTTCTTTCCATTGCTAAAATACCCTTAGTAATATTTCTGCGTACTGTCTCACCACAGCAATCTTTTCAAATAACAACCTGCAAACCCTAGCAACTCAGCTCTTTATAACTGTTTTCTCCTCCTCCTACATAGGATCCTAAATCCTTCAGCTGAAGTTATCCCACTGTAACTAAGTGAAAACCCACTAACTAGAGGAAGAGGTTTATTAACATGACTGTAAATTTGTCTTTCTTCCAGTCTGATCCAATCAAGAATCATATTGCCTAAACTGAAGGGTGTTTATGAACGAAGCCTGAAGTCATGTCTGCCATGGACTGCCAGAGCAATGAGATAGCAAAGCAGGGACTATTCCCTGCAGCGGACCTCCATGGGCTCTACAGCCCTCTTGTGTAAAGTGTGCCCTTGGGATCTGCAGTGTTAGCATCACCTGATATCTTTTTATAAATACAGAATCCCAGGCTCCACCCAGACCTACTGAATTTTCATTTTATCAAGATCCCCAAGTATTAAAACCACAATGAGATATCAATTCACAGCTGTCAGAATGGCTAAAATCAAAAACACAAGAAACAGCAAGTGTTGGTGAGAATGTGGAGAGAAAGGAACCTTCATGCACTGTTGGTGGAAATGCAGACTGGTGAAGCCACTATGGAAAACAGTATGGAGATTCCTCAAGAAATTAAAAATACAATTACCACCTAAGTCAGTAATTCCACTACTGGGTAAGCAAAGGAAGTAGTCAAGGGTCATAACTCAAGGATAAAGATCCACAGGAAGTCTTGTTCCAGTCCATCTGTGAAGAAATCTCCTAAAAAACAAGATTCGTAGGAAAAGAACAGGAAATAGACCACAGTCAACAGAAGTCAGTACAGACAGGAAGAATGACAGAAAAATTCTAGAACCAAAGAGATAGAAGCCAGCAGGGTGGGCTGCTTAAAGAGGCACACGGAGAAGCTTCCATGTGATACCGTCCTTGAAATCATATTGCGAGTCTCACTTCTCGGGCAGGAACAAATAACTACTTTCTATATCTGTCGATTAACAACACAAGGTTGAAACCAGTCAATGGATTACAAGAGTTTATTGAACATTTGTGAGATAGTATTCTGTAGTCCCACCTTCCCTCTAGAAGCCCTAAACCTGTTATGGGAGAAAAGAGAAAAGGTGAAATAACAAGCATGTTACTCTATGTTAACACAACTCATCAAGCATCTACCATGTGCCAGGAGAAGTGTTAGCTGCTTACAACATATCCAAACATACACCAACTCAGTTCAGTGAGATTCAGTTGTTGTGTTTATATGATAACTAAACCAAGCCCAGAGAAGTTACACAGTCTATTCTAGACCATAGCCACACAGATGCTAATTGGCAAATCTGTTATGTGAGTCCAAGAAACAGACTATGCCCTTGCTCAAAGATGCCAAGTTACATAGAAAGTAAGAGCTAGAGAAATTGTGATGTGTGAGAGCTTGTGTAGGGGATGAGGGGTAGAGGGCAGGGGGCTATTAAAGCATGTGATTATTATGTATTAAATAAGAAAAAGAAATAACACTGATATCTATGCTCAGGATCTTCACTGGTGTTTTCTGACTTTGCTTTTTCTGGAACACATATTACCAGCACAGATGATATATTGAAGAGCCTGAAGCTGGTGGTCAATTGTGGGTTTACTGTGAACCCCTGGATTCAATGACTCTACCTTCTTTTACTTCCCAATGTGAGCAAGGATAAAGTTAATGGTGCAAAACTAATGCTCTAATAAATTTTCAACCACTACTGAGCTATTTGCAAACTGCTTGTCACTAACACTGGGTTTACTCACCCCACTCCCTTCCCTATAATCCACCACCAACTATTTCTTTATGACTTTGTGTTCCACCATGAGTGAAACACGGCAAATGTGAACAAAATCATGAAGTTTGCCTCTGCACTCCAGATGGTTGATGAGTGCCAGGTTTGAGAAATCCAGTAAATCAGTGGTTGCATGCTGCTAAATATCTGCTTAGGCTTGCCCCCACAAAATGACCTTGAGAGTTTCATCTCAGAACCCAGTTGTAATTTACATGGTATTAAATCAAAGAGGAAGAAGTTTTCATCCCACCAATTATAGTTTATGCTTTGAAACCCGATAATAAACAAAACTAAATTATTAGAGCAGTGGCATCTCTAGAATAAAAAGACAAAACACAGGAGATGTTTGTGCCTTGTGTAGTATTGGTCTTAATGCTTTAGCTCAACAGCATTCCCCAGTGGGGTTTTAAGAAACTAACGTTAATAGTACTATTTCAAAGATACTTCTAAAGGCACTTCAGATATGTGAGATACTTCATCCAGTTAAAACCTGCACTTTCTTTAAAAAAAAAAAAAAAAAAAAGATTTTACTTATTTATATGAGAGGCACAAGCCAGGGGCAAGGGGATGGGATGCAGAGGGAGAGAGAGAAGCAGAGAGTGGGAAGCCCAGTCTAGGGGCTTGATTCCAAAACCCTGGGATCATGACCTGAGCAGAAGGCAGCCACTTAAATGACTGATGCTCGAGGTACCCCTAAAACTTCATTTTTGACAAATGAGGGTACCTTTAGAAGTAAAGGAAAGGTTCTGGAAATGATATAATACATAATAAAAGAAATTGAAGACTCATTAGTCTGGGAAAGAAAACATGGGTGGGAGAAGTTTTCCTTAAATACTTGCATATCCCTTTCATTTATTTCAATCCCCATGAAAACTATTATCCCCTATGGTGTGGGAGCTTGCCTTTCTTTTAAAATGATTTTTATTAATATATAATGTATTATTTGCCAAGGAGTACAGGTCTGTGAATCATCAGGCTTACACATTTCACAGCACTCACCATAGCACATACCCTCCCCAGTGTCCATAACCCCACCACCCTTTCCCTACCCCACCCACCCCCAGCAACCCTCAGTTTGTTTTGTGAGATTAAGAGTCTCTTATAGTTTGTCTCCCTCATGATCCCATCTTGTTTCATTTTTGCCTTTCCTATCCCCCACAACCTCTCACCCTACCTCTCAAATTCCTCATATCAGAGAGCTCATATAATTATCTTTCTCTGATTGACTAATTTCACTCAGCATAATACCCTCTAGTTCCATCCATGTTGTTGCAAATGGCAAGATTTCATTTCTTTTGATGGCTGCATAGTATTCCTCTGTGTGTGTGTGTGTGTGTGTGTGTGTGTGTGTGTGTGTGTGTGTATAAACACATCTTCTTTATACATTCATCTATTGATGGACATCTAGGTTCTTTGCATAGTTGGGCTATTGTGGACATTGCTGCTATAAACATTCAGGTGCACGTTCCCCTTTGGATCACTACATTTGCATCTTTAGGGTAAATACCCAGTAGTACGATTGCTGGGTCATAGGGTAGCTCTATTTTCAACTTTTTGAGGAATCTCCATGCTGTTTTCCAGAGTGGCTGTACCAGCTTGCATTCCCACCAACAGTGTAGGAGGGTTCCCCTTTCTCTGCATCCTCGCCACATCTGTCATTTCCTGACTTGTTAATTTTAGCCATTCTGACTGGTATGAGATGGTATCTCACTGTGGTTTCGATTTGTATTTCCCTGATGCCAAGCGATTTTGAGCACTTTTTCATGTGTCTATTAGCCATTTGGATGTCTTCTTTACAGAAATGTCTGTTCATGTCTTCTGCCCATTTCTTGATTGGATTATTTGATCTTTGGGTGTTGAGTTTGATAAGTTCTTTATAGATTTTGGATACTAGCCCTTTATCTGATATGTCATTTGTGAAGATCTTCTCCCTTTCTATCAGTTGTCTTTTGGTTTTGTTGACTGTTTCCTTTGCTGTTCAAAAGTTTTGATCTTGATAAACTCCCAATAGTTCATTTTTGTCCTTGCTTCCCTTGCCTTTGGTGATGTTTCTAGGAAGAGGTTGCTGGGGCTGGGGTCAAAGGTTGCTGCCTGTGTTCTCCTCAAGTATTTTGATGGATTCCTATCTCACATTGAGGTCTTTCATCCATTTTGAGTCTATTTTTTGTGCAGTGTAAGGAAATGGCTCAGTTCCATTTTCTACATGTGGCTGTCCAATTTTCTCAACACCATTTGTTGAAGAGACTGTCTTTTTTTTTTTTTTTTTTTTTTTTCCCCTTCTCCTTCCAAATTAAAATTTCAAATGAGAGGCTTCCACATTGGATCAACTGAAGTTCTAAATGCCAGGTACCCATTTGGGATCTGACTTTTCCTAGTTATAAATGAAACTGACCCCTCACCAGTTAACTGCATACATGCCCCGTGTACCCATGTGTGTAGAGTGTATAATAGGTGTGTAGGGAATAAAGTAGAGTAAGCCTCACGCTAGAGACTGTCTTTTTTCATTGAACATTCTTTCCTGCTTTGTCAAAGATTAGTTGACCATAGAGTTGAGGGTCTATTTCTGGGCTCTCTATTCTTTTCCATTGATCTATGTGTCTGTTTTTGTGCCAATACCATACCACCTTGATGATGACAGCTTTGTAATAGAGCTTGAAATCCGGAATTGTGATGCCACCAACTTTGGCTTTCTTTTTCAACATTATTCTGGCCATTTGAGGTCTTTTTTGGTTCCATACAAATTTTAGGATTATTTGTTCCATTTCTTTGAAAAAAGTTGCTAATATTCTGATAGGGATTGCATTAAATGTGCAGATTGCTTTAGGTAGCATAGAAATTTTCACAGTATTTGTTCTTCCAATCCATGAGCATGGAACATTTTCCCATTTCTTTGTGTCTTCCTCAGTTTCTTTCATGAGTACTTCATAGTTTTCTGAGTACAGTTTCTATGCCTCTTTGATTAGATTTATTCCTAGGTATCTTGTGCTTTGGGGTACAATTGTAAATGGGATTGATTCCTTAATTTCTCTTTCTTCTGTCTTGCTATTGGTGTATACAAATGCAACTGATTTCTGAGCATTGATTTTATATCCTGACACTTTACTGAATTCCTGTATGAGTTCTAGCAGTTTTGAAGTGGAGTCTTTTTGGTTTTCCATATAAAGCATCATATCATCTGGAGAGTGAGAGTTTGACTTCTTTGCTAATTCAGATGCCTTTTATTTCTTTTTGTTGTCTGATTGCCAAGGCTAGGACTTCTAGTACTTTGTTGAATAGCAGTGGTGATAGTGGACATCTCTGCCATGTTCCTAACCTTAGGAAAAGCCCTCAGTTTTTCCCATTGGGAATAATATTTGCTTAAGGTTTTTCATAGATGGCTAGATGGTATTGAGGTATGCACCCTCTATCCCTACACTGTGAAGAGTTTGATCAAGAAAGGATGCTGCACTTTGTCAAATGCTTTTTTAGCATCTATTGAGAGTATCATATGGTTCTTGTTTTTCTTTCATTAATGTATCATATCTCATTGATTGATTTGCGGATGTTGAAGCAACCTTGCAGCCCAGGAATCAATCCCACTTGGTCGTAGTGAATAACCCTTTTAATGTACTGTTGGATCCTAGTGGCTAGTATTTTGGTGAGAATTTTTGCATTCGTGTTCATCAAGAATATTGGTCTGGAATTCTCCTTTTTGATGGGGTCTTTGTCTGGTTTTGGGATCAAGGTAATGCTGGCCTCATAAAATGAGTTTGGAACTTTTCCTCCCCTTTCTAATTTTTGAAACAGTTTCAGGAGGAAAGGTATTAATTCTTCTTTAAATATTTGGTGGAATTCCCCTGGGAAGCCATCTGGCCCTGGGCTCTTGTTTGTTGGGAGATTTTTGATGACTGCTTCAATCTCTTTACTGGTTATGGGTCTGTTCAGGTTTTCTATTTCTTCCTGGTTCAGTTTTGGTCATTTATACATTGCTAGGAATGCATCCATTTCTTCCAGATTGTCAAATTTGCTGGCGTATAGTTGCTCATAATACGTTCTTATAGCTGTTTGTATTTCTTTGGTATTAGTTGTGATCTCTCCTTTTTCATTCATGATTTTATTAGCTTGGGTCCTTTCTCTTTTCTTTTTGATAAGTCTGGCCAGGGGATATCAATCTTATTAATTCTTTCAAGGAACCAGCTCCTAGTTTCACTGTTCTGTTCTACTGTTCCTTTGGTTTCTATTTCATTGATTTCTGCTGTGATCTTTATTATTTCTCTTCTCCTGCTGGGTTTAGGCTTTCTTTGTTGTTCTTTGTCTACTTCCTTTTGGTATAGGGTTAGGTTGTGTACTTGAGACCTTTCTTGTTTCTTAAGAAAGGCTTGTATCACTATATACTTTCCTCTCAGGACCACCTTTGCTGTGTGCCAAAGATTATGAACAGTTGTGTTTTAATTTTCATGAATTTTTTCAATTCTTCTTTAATTTCCTAGTTGACCCATTCATTCTTTAGTAGGATGCTCTTTAGCCTCCATGTATTGAAGTTCTTTCTAACATTCCTCTTGTGATTGAGTTCTAGCTTCAGAGCATTGTGGTCTGAAAATATGCAGGGAATGATCCCAATCTTTTGGTACTGGTTGAGACCTATCTGTGACCCAGGATGTGATCTATTCTGGAAAATGTTCCATGTGCACTAGAGAAGAATGTGTATTCTGTTACTTTGGGATGGAACATTCTGAATATATCTGTGATGTCCATCTGCTCCTGTGTGTCATTTAAAGACTTTATTTCCTTGTTGATCTTTTGCTTAGACGATCTGTCAATTTCAGTGGGGCAGGGGGTGGGGTGTCAAAGTCCCCTACTATTACTGTATTATTGTCAATGTGTTTCTTTGATTTTGTTATTAATTGTTTTATATAGTTGGTTACTCCCATGTTAGGGGCATAGAGATTTTAAATATTTAGATCTTCTTGTTGGAGACCCTTTATGTATGATATAGTGTCCTTCCTCATCTCTTATTATAGTCTTTGGCTTACAATATAGCTGATCTGACATAGGAATTGACACCTTTTGATGTCCATTAGCATAGTAAATTGTTTTCCACTCCCTCACTTTAGATCTGGAGGTATCTTTGGGCCTAAAATGAGTTTCTTGTACGGATCCCTATGTGGCTCAGTGGGTTAAAGCCTCTGCTTTCGGCTCAGGTCATGATCCTGGGGTCCTGGGATCGAGCCCCGTGTCATCTTGCTTCCCCCTCTCTCTCTGCCTTCCTCTCTGCCTACTTGTGCTGTCTGTCAAATAAATAAATAAAATCTTTTTTAAAAAATGAGTTTCTTATAGGTATTGATGGGTCTTGTTTTTAATCCATTCTGATAACCCTGCATCTTTTGATTGGGGCATTTAGCCCACTTACATTCAGGGTAACTATTGAAATAGTTTTAGTGTCATTATATTGTGTCATTGTATTGCCTGTAAGGTGACTGTTACTGCATATTGTCTCTGTTCCTTTCCAGTCTATTACTTTTAGGCTCTCTCTTAGCTTAGAGGACCCCTTTCAATATTTCCTGTAGGGCTGTTTAGTGTTTGCAAATTCTTTTAGGTTTTGTTTGTCCTGGAAACTTTTTATCTCTCCTTCTATTTTCAATGACAGCCTAGCTGGATATAGTATTCTTGGCTGCCTGTTTTTCTCCCTTAGTGTTCTGAATATATCATGCCAGTTCTTTCTGGCCTGCCAGGTCTCTGTGGATAAGTCTGCTGCCAATCTAATATTTCTATCATTGTATGTTACAGACTTCTTGTCCTGAGCTGCTTTCAGGATTTTCTCTTTGTCACTAAGAATTATAAGCTTTACTATTAAATGACAGGGTGTGGACCTATTTTTTATTGATTTTGAGGGGGATTCTCTGTGTTTCCTGAACTTTGTTGCTTGTTCCCTTTGCCATATTAGGGAAATCCTCTATTATAATTTGCTCCAGTATACCTTCTGCCCTTCTCTCTCTTTCTTCTTCCTCTGGGATCCCAGTTATTCTAATATTGTTTTGTCCTATGGTATAACTTATCTCTCGAATTCTCCCCTTGTGGTCCAGTAATTATTTGTCTCTCTTTTTCTCAGCTTCTTTATTCTCTGTCATTTGGTCTTCTATATCACTAACTGTCTCTTCTGCCTCATTTATCCTAGCAGTAAGAACCTCCATTTTTTTATTGTACCTCATTAATAGCTTTTTTAATTTCAACTTGGTTAGATTTTAGTTCTTTTATTTCTCCAGAAAGGGATTCTCTAATATCTTCCATGCCTTTTTCAAGCCCAGCTAGCACCTTGATAATTATCCTTCTGAACTCTAGTTCTGACATATTACCAATGTCTGTATTGATTAGGTCCCTAGCCATCAGTATGGTGAGTTTTTCCACTTGTCATTTTATCTAGATAAGAATATATGAATGAGAGTAAAATACTAAAAGTGTGGCAAAGATCCCAGAAAAATATATGCTAACCAAGTCAGAATAGACCTAAAAACCGGGGGGAGAAGAAAGTGGGAAAAAAAAATATATATATATATATGTATATATATATATACATATATATATTAGACTGGTGAATAGAATGGAGCCATGTACTTGATTATGGGTATATTTTGGTCTCTTAGAAGAAATTACCTCCCAAAATTTTAAAGAAAGAAAAACTTACATATATACATAAATAAGGGTAAACACGAAGAAGGAATGGAATAAGACTGTAAAGATGAAAATTTAAAAAGATCGTAAAAAAGGAATTGATAAGTTGGTTGGAAAAAGAAAAAAAAGAGGAGAGTATGTGATCAAGCTAGAGCTAGATTTAGGGTATATATTTAGATTAGAAGAAATTGTATCCCAAAATTTTAAAGAAAAAAAAACCTATATGTAAACAAAAAATACAGTTAAATATAACGAAGGGATAAAATATGACTATAACAATGAGAATTTAAAAATATATTTTTTAAAGATTTTATTTATTTATTTGAAAGACGGAGATCGCAGAGAAGCAGGCAGAGAGAGGAGGAAGCAGGATCCCTGCTGAGCAGAGAGCCCAATGTGGGGCTCGATCCCAGGACCCTGGCATCCTGACCTGAGCCGAAGGCAGAGGCTTTAACCCACTGAGCCACCCAGGCACCCCTTAAAAATATTTTTTAAAAAGATATTGATAAGATAAAATAGTTTAAAAAAACGTTAAAAGAGGAAAGAGGAAAAATTAAGAAAATAGAATGAGAAAAAAATAAAATTTTAAAAATTTAACATTGCAAGACTAAAGGATCATGGAGAAAAAAGCCATTAATTCTATATGTTGCTTTCCCCTAGATCTGGAGTTCAGCAGTTCTCATTGATCGGAGAACTTGGTCTTGGCCGGATGTTCTTGCTGATCTTCTGGTGGAGGGGCCTGTTGCAACGACTCTCAAATGTCTTTGCCTGAGGCAGAATTGCCCCTCCCTTGCCAGGAACCATGCTAAGTAATCTCCTCAGGTTCGCTGTAGGAGCTTTTGTTCCCTGAATACTTTCCGTATTATTTTGGGGGAGGAGAATGAAGGTGGTGGCCTCCCAGTCTCTGGCCCCATAGGAGCTGAGAGCTCAGGGTCCCACTACTCAATGCACCCTCAGAGAAAAACAGTCAATCACTCCCATGTCCCTGGTCTCCGGCCACGCCCAAAGCTCACCCACCCTGTGACCGAATGTTTCTATCTCTGATGTATGGCCCTGTTTGGAGTCTCCAAACCCAGCAGATTCCTGCTGCTCCTTCCAGAGGAGGAAGGAGGGGTTCTTTTAGGATCTGCCACTTGTGGGGTCCCTGCTTGAAGAACAGTGGTCCAACTGTGCCTTGGATCATGGTTTAAGGAATCCTGAGCTGAGAGCTCACTTCCCGGCTCCAGCTCCATTTCTGTAGCCAGCCTCCCCACTCCAATATCTGGCAGCTCGGCTGCACTCAGACACCCTTGTTCTTTCTGTGACCCCTCTGGTCCTAAGACCACACTGTCCCCACAAGCGCTCCACCCTCTGCTTAGCCTCTGGAGCAATGTCCCTCAGTGGAACAGACTTCTGAAAGTTCTGATTTTGTGCTTCACTGCTCCACTGCTTACCAGAAGCTGGTCCACCCCCCCACTCTATCTTCTCATCACTTCGGATTCACTTCTATGCATGTTCTACCTTCCAGAAAGTGGTTGATTTTCTGTTCCTAGAATTGCTTCTCTTCTTTTCTATCTCCTGTTGAGTTTGTAGGTGTTTGGAATGGTTTGATAGCTATGTAGCTGAACTCCTGGGACCTAATGTTATTTCAGTCTCCTACTCTCTGCCATCTTGTTTTCTCCCTCAGAGCTTGCCTTTCTTGTTAAGCCTTCATGCTCCAGTCTACTTTGGCAACAGCTACTCTACCCCAAAACTTTCATTCCTCTTTCACATACTCTTCACATCTAACCTCACCCATGAGAGTCAAGGGTCTCCTCATGCAGCTTCTTTAAGAATTCTGGATCTATTTCCAACATAGTATTGGTCACATTGGCTAATGATTATTTAACTTGATCACTTTCCAAGGAGAAAGATTTTTAACATCCATTTCTACATTTAGGCTCTGATACAAACTGTGGTCAACAGATGCATGGTAGATGAAAGAATAGATGAATAAATGATTGAATGAATGGTATAAGGAAAGAAAAATAGACTTGCTCTCTTTTATTCTCACATTCTTCAACCACTGGGTAGAAAGGTAAGATTGCCAGATTTAGCTAATAAAAATAAAGTATGCCCCATTAAATGTGAACTTCAGATAAACAGTAAATCATTTTTTAAAGATTTATTTATTTTTTCATATATTAGAGAGAGAGCATTGGAAGGGGGAGGGTCAGAGGGAGAAGTAGACTCCCTGCTGAGCAGAGAGCCCAATGCAGGACTCGATCCCAGGACTCCACGATCATGACCTGAGAGGAAGACAGTCGCTTAACCACCTGAGCCACCCAGGCCCTCCCCATTTTTTATGATACTAAATAATGCCAGGACATATTGTATTTTATCCAGCAATCCTAAAAGTATAAAGATACAGATTTCAGCTTGACATAAAGGGGAAAAAAGGCTTCTAGAAACATGATTGGTACAGGAGAATTTTTAGGGAAACAAGTTTCCAGATCTTATTATTTCAGCATGGGTACATGTCACAGGAGTTCTAGATGTATTCTTGCATTTGGTAAATCCTTTCTCATCCCTTTATTATTAAGCATCACATTTTGATAAAAATGCATACAGATATATCTAGACTTTGAGAGTGAATATTTCATATGCAAATTATACACTCCACATCCAAGTGGTTCTTTTAACTGCAAAACTCTATTGACCACACAGCTGTGAGTTTCTTTTGGAAGGCTATCTTAAACTACAGTGCATTATTGATGTATTTTAAGTAAATTTAGGTTCAAGTTGATCAAACTACTTCTTAATTCTAATTCCATCTCTGCCCTAAGTTGTTTTAACTCTGTGCCATAGCTATGAAACACAAATTCTATTATCTGCCTCACTAGATACCCTGTGGGTTGATGTGTTCAGTACAGTCAATATGTGCATTGCCTTGTAAAATGAAAGTTATCAGTATTAATTATTACTATCGAGCTAGGAGTCACATCTTTATTACATATTCCCATTTTTTGCCTTAATTTTGCATTTTTGTCAACTATGATTTCCAAAGAGATTAATATGTTCTAAGTAAATTAAACCCAAAGAAAGAAAATATTATTATACATTTCACATTTTGACAAAAATAATAATAATAATAATAATAATAATAATAACAATGTCATGACACCAAATAAAATAGCAGGACTACCTGGAAGTCTCTTTAGCTAAAAAATCACATTAAATTATTTCAAAATAACAAAAACATATAGCAACCAATAAAAATAACATTCTTCTCCAAATTCTAATTAGTTATGATATACCAAATAATTATGATATACCACAAAATAAAGAATAAAGATGTACTTATTGATATGAGTTTAAACCATGTGAAATTGCCATATTTTACCTACAAAAATGATAATACCACATGGTTCAAAGAAAAATAACCCATTGTCTATGAATTTCCATAAAGAATGTGTCTTTTCTTTATTAGGAATGCTTTTCATCAGAAAATGTATACTTCCTATCTAAATGTAAACTTTATACCTAAATGAAGGGAGATTTCAAATATAATGGTCTTTTAAAGTCTGTGAAAAAGGAGGGGATAATGGGAGAGTGCCTGTTACACAGTATTTGCTAAATAAGTGTTGGTCTATAAAAAGTGAAATGAAGAAACTGAATGTTCTAGCTGACAGGCAAAGGCTTATTCTACATCAAATTCCAGTACAATGCTGTTATTCTACAAGCATTTATGAAGCTGTTGCCATGTGTAAAGCATAATTCTAAGTGCATTGAACTCATTTAATACTCACAATCTTTTTTTCAAATTTGCAACAGGTATACACATCTGTCTTCTGAATGTCAATTCTTTTTTTTTTCCCTCATACAGAAAAGAAAAGTTCAGAGCAGAGGCTTAAGTAATTTGTCTAAAGTTACACAATCAGGTAATTTGAATTAGGAGAAATTCAAATCCAAGTGTTCAGTCTATGAACCAAACATTCTTAGTAACCATGTTACATAAATTGCACAGCAATCTACAGGAAATTTCTGTTGAAATATATTTGGCTTCTTCCTATAAAATTTTTTTTAGTTGAAATAGGGTTTCCAGATAAAACATAGGAGACCCAGGGTGCCAGGTGGCTCAATCAGTTAACATCTGACTCTTGATTTTGGCTCAGGTCATAATCTCAGGGTCCTGAGACTGAGCCCCATGTCAGACTCTGTGCTGGGTGTAGAGCCTGCTAATATTCTCTCTCTTTCTTTCCCTCTGCTCTTCCCCAATCACTTACATGCATGTACACATATGCACACTCTCTCACTCTCAAATAAATTTAAATAAATAAATAAGAGACCCTGTTAAATTTGATTTTAAGAAAAATGGAAATTTTTGTTAATATGAGTATAAATATCTCATTTGATATTTGGGATATATGTATTCTAAAAATATAGTTTTTATCTGAAATTCAAATTTAAGTGGGTGTCCTCTATTTTAATTTTTTAAATGACAACTTTCAAATTAAAAGTAAAGTGAGTTTTGACATCCTGATTTGCTGATATTTTTATGCTTAACATTCTCACCTAAATAGCAATCCTACCAGTTAGATTCAATTTATTTTTCAAATTGGCAGTAGATATGCACACCTGTCTTCTGAATGTCAGCAAAATCCTTTGCCCTCCTAAATGTTACAAAAAGGCATTCTGACTCTCTATCATTAATGTTCTTTAGTTAAATCTGACCCCAAAACATTATCATTAGTTGAAGTGATTAGTAATATAAGATTTATAACAGAGGGTCAATATAGAATTTTACTGTTTAATTGAAACCTTAGGCTATTGGGCTGCAAAGTGAATTTTTAAACAAACTTTTAATTTCTGAAAATTTTGGATTTATAGTAGGGTTGAAAGAATATTTCACAGTTCTCTAAACCCCCATACACTGTGTTCCCCTACTGTTAACATTACTGTGGTGCATTTTCACAACTAAAAATCTAATATTAATACATTATTAACACATAAAGTTAATTTTTTTTTATATTTCCTTATTTTTCACCCAATCTTCTTCTGTTCCTGGGTTCATTGTCATGTCTCCTTAGTTTCTTCTTGGCTGTGACACTTTTTCAGACTGTCCTTGTTTTTAATGACCTTAAGAATTTCAAGTACAGGTCAGACAATTTTAGAATAGTCTTCCATTTGGATTTGCCTAATGTCTTTTTCATGATTGTACAGGGGTTATGAAAGTTTGGGGAAAAGACCAGAGGTAAAGTGCTATTCTTACCAGATTGTATCAAAAGTACATGCTGCTAAGATCACTTATTACTTATTATATTAACCTTGTCATAATGCTTATCAGGTTTCTCTGCTATAAAGTTACTCTTTTTTTTCCATTTTCATACTGTATCATTTTTTAAAAGCCACTATATGGACCCCACAGTTAAGCGGTAAGGATTTGAGGAGTGCTATAGCCTAAATGTTTATGTTCCCCTTGAATTCATATGTTGAAATCCTAACCCCCAAAGGTGATGATACAGGGTGGGGATGCCTTTGGGAAGTGCTTCTTAGGGCACGAGGTGGAGCCTTCATGAGTGGGATTAGGGCTCTTGAGACAACACAGAGCCCCCTCCACTATGTGAGGATAAAAGGAGAAATGAGGCTAGACGTCTAGCCTCCAGAATTATGAGAAATAAATTTCTGTTGTTTTAAAGCCACCCAGTTTGTGGCATTTTGTTATAGCATCCCAAAAGGACTAAGACAAGGGGTGATATCTACATAAACTATTTGGAATTCTTCTGCAAGTGAGATTAGTATATTCTCCCGTTCATTCATTCATTTTTCATTTTTTATTCAATAATTTATTTATATCTGTATGGATGCATGAATATTTTATACTTTGTTTATAATCCAAAAGTGTGTTATTTCTTTCATTGCTCAGTTTTTCCACCTTTGGCACTGGGAGCTTTTCAGTTGTTTCTTGTGTCCCTTTGACATACCCATATCATTTTTTTTTTTAAGCACTTCCTTATTTCTGACACAAGAAGCTCCAGATTACAATTGTTCCAGATTTGCCACTGGGAATTTTTCATATACTTGGTTCATATACCCTTTGACACAGCCCATCATTGTGTTTTGTTTCAATTTTAGCATTACTTTCTTTCTGACACTATAAAATGCTCCAGGCTCATCTTGTATATTCTCTGCCTTAAATCTCAAAACCATTTCTCCAAAGTGCCTTCATGCCTTTTGTTAGTGTATAATATGAAGTATCAAGATTTAGGTGCTAGGTGTACTTGTTGCTGTAAGGGAGTCATTGCCTTCACTCTGAAGACAGATCTAGGACATGTATGTGTGCATACTAACCTGTGTATGTACACATATGCATATCGACATCCACCTGTATCTATATTAAAGGTAAACATGAATTCGCAATGAGGTTTCTGATTTTCATTGAGTACCACAGAGTTCAATCTAGACTCTACCCCACCCTTTGTTTGTAGGCAAACTGCCACTACAACCATGAGGAACCTCCCTCTCGTCATCTGCCATCCCGTTACTTACTTGTTCAATCCCTCATACCCATACGGTAATGTCAGAGTTGTTAACCCACGACCTCATGGCAAACAATTTTGCCAGCTAGAGCACGGTGATTAGGTACAGTTCTGAAGTTTGCAGTCCCCACTTATTTCCAGAGGTACTTATACTGGCACCTTTCTTTTTCCATTGCCTTCAATTATATCACATATTGTAATATGGATTATTTTATCACTGTCTGCATTCCTCTTGGGATCCCCCAATCTCCTAATTGATTTTTTTGTCATTATTTACATATAATTAAGGTTCATTCTTTGTGGTCTAATGTTCTATGGGTTTTTACAAATGTATAATGACATGTATCCAGTATCATATAGACTTGTCCCACCTATAAATCCCCTATGCTTATCTATTCAACCTTTCCTCTTTTTCCTAACTCCCTGAAACCATGGAGCTTTAGTTTTACTTCTCCAGGATGTCATATAAATAGCACAATAAATATGGAGTCTTTTCATACAGGCTTCTTTCACTTAGCAATATGCATTTAGGATTCATCCATGTTCTGGGTGAATGAACTTGATAGTTCATTCCATGTTATCTCTGAAGAGCATTCCATTTTATAGATGTACCACAGTTTCTTTATCTGTTGAAAGACATGTTGATTATATCCAGCTTTTGGCAATTATGAATAAAGCAACACATACACAATTTTGTGATGACACAAGTTTTCAAACCAGTTGGGTAAATATCTAAAAATGCCTTTGCCAGAGGAACCCCTCAAGGGCTGTGGGAGTCCAGAGGCTCCTAGTCATGCTTGATGGTGAGCCTTTTAAAGAGATACTTGCCCAGGGGTGCCTGGGTGGCTCAGGGGGTTAAAGCCTCTGCTTTCAGCTCAGGTCATGATCTCAGGGTCCTGGGATCGAGTCCCGCATTGGGCTCTCTGCTCAAGAGGGAGCCTGCTTCCCCCTCTCTCTGCCTGCCTCTCTGCCTACTTGTGATCTCTCCCTCTGTCAAATAAAGAAATAAAATCTTAAAAAAAAAAAAAAAAAAAGGAGATACTTGCCCAGCTTAGAAGCCAGCCAGCCAGACTGCAGACGTTAGTCAGGTGTTCATCATCATCTTGATGAGTTTCACCTTCTCATCTAGGAAGTGGCTCTCCAGGAAGCCACAGAGTTGGAGGTCTGTGCAGGCAGGACCCAGGATATGCAGACTGAAAAGGACTGGTTCCGTTTCTTCCTTAGGACTATTGCAGTCTGCATGGCTCCAGGGTTTTATCCTATTCATTTTGGTATAACTTCTGCAGGTCCTGGAAGAAATCGTGGCCACACACTGGTTTTTGCATATTCAAGATGCTGGGAGCCCTCTCAATTCTCTTTGGGCAACGCAGGGAAAAAGTGGTCCATGTCCTCCAACACCATAACATCCTGAGCCAAATAGAAGCCCAGAAAGAGGTAAGTGTAGAGACCCACAGATGCATGTTGACCAGGTGTTTGTCATTGGCTCCCCCTCAGTGCAATAAATCGGAGGAATCTGGGAGCTGGTAGTTGATTGGCAATAAGGGGCCAAGCTCGAAAAACAGTGTTGGGGTTGCTACCAGAAGTAGAGGATGGCCGAGAGGATGGATTTGAAGGTTGCCACAGGAAAAGAGGTTGGGAGGGGTTAGAGGCTGGAAGAAGGGGTGTACCTGGGTTGGTCCCATCCAAACACTGTTGAAACAACAGTTAGATCCGTGTGACCCCTGGATGTACTGCCTTTATGTGGATTTTTTTTATAGTACAGTACTGTAGATGTTATTTTTGCATCCTTATGATTTTCTTAATAACATTTTCTCTTCTCTAGCTTACTTTATCATAAGAATAGAGTATATAATATGTATAACATACAAAATATGTGTTTATCAACTGTCTGAGTTACTGGTAAATCTTCCAGTCAATGGTAGGCTGTTAGTACTTAAGTTTTGTGGGAGTCAAAAGTTATGGGGGATTTTTGATTGCTCAGGGGTTGAGGCGCCTAACCCTCACATTGTTCAAGGGTCAACTATAATGCTAAATGTACAAATTTCATCAAAAAGTCAAAGTAGAATTTTCTAACTTCTTATTTATAAAAAACATTACTGAAATAAAATTTGTATCAGGAGCAGTAAAAAAATAGGGCATGCAGACTTCCTGAAACATTCATCTGCAGCTTATTTTTGTAGTGGGTGTATACTAGCATCTCTTAATAGTAATGCTCTTTGAAAAACCATGGTCTTCAGTGTACTCAGTGTTTTTACAGACTCTTCATACCACAACCTTGATTCTTAAGTAGGGCCATTGATAACATCCCTGGGCCAGCTGGTAGGTCTAAACACATGAAAATGTTTTAAAAGATGTGCTCACTGTTATCTACCGACCTTTTGGAAAAAGCCCAATGTCTGTATGTTTTATGGACAATGCTCACAATAGAAGCTGCTCCTTTAATCTCTAAGACATGTTCTGATGCAGTCTTGCCAAATCAGAACTTTTATTAGGCCATTATAAACATGAGAATCGGCATATTCAAACGTTCTTTATTGTAAAAACTCTCTAAAAATAATCCAGGAGACTGTCATTTAAGAAATGAGCAAAATGGTGCAGTGTCTAATCATCAAATCAGATCCTACTCTTTTACAATAGAGCAAGGTCCTGAAATTTAAAATTCTGAATAATGGCTGATCCTGCATTATCATTTCACAAGGGCAGCAAATCGTTTTATCTAGGGTGAAGTACAAACAGTAAAAGATAGCCTTATGGCATATTTTTTACTTGTTTACAAACAGTAAGTAACCCAGCACAGAACTCGTCAGGATCCCTTATGGTGCTTGGCTTAGGATAAAATAAAAGCCTCTGTGTCTGCTATGAATACAAATACTGGAAAACACAGGCACTGGCAACAAACTTTTCATTATAGTCTCAAGTTTCTGGGGAGAAGCTCTATTCAATTATTCATTAATAGTATTTAAAAGCAAATTCACAAATTATAAAAACATAATTATTATATAATCTCCAGGAAAACAAAAATCAATAATATTTACCCACAGATGAACAAGAAAAATAAGTGAGCCTGAGGAACCTATTATTCACAATAGCCAAGCTACAGAAACAGCCTTAGTGTCCATCAACAAATAACCAAGAAAATTATAGAGATTTTAGAAATAGATAGGTATTTATATTTTATATAAAATAAAACAAAATTCAGCTATAAAAAGTAGGAAATCCTCCCATTTGTGACAACATGAGTGAACCTGGAGGGCATTGTGCTAAGTGAAATAAGCCTGATAGAGAAAGACAAATATTGTGTGTATTGTAAGTACATGGTAAATAATGTTACAATGAACAAGGAGATGCGGATATCATCTCAAAACAGTGATTTCATTTCCTTTGGATAAATACCCAGAAGTGGAATAGCCTAGATCATCTGGTCATTCTATTTTTAACTTTTTGAGGAACCACCATACCGTTTCCCATAATGGCTATACCAATTTACATTCCCACAGTGTACAAGTGTTTTCTTTTCTCCACACCCTTGCCAGCACTTGTTATCTCTCATCTTGTGATAATAGCCATCCTAACAGGTGTCAGATGATATCCCATTGTTGTTTTTTTAAAGAATGTAGAGAAATGTATTGCCATTTCAAAGTATAACTCAGATGAATCAGACCAAAAAAAAAAAAAAAAGTAACATTAAAATACATTATTTAACTGGATTTGTCTTTAGAAGATTTCTCTTTTGATAGGCAATTCTGCATCTAATATAGTATAATTTCATATAAACATATTGTGGATATTTTTAAAGGCCTATGAAAAGATATTTTATAATGTCCATCACAAGTAAATAATAATATATATTAATATAAATTGATTGATGGATTGTAATTTTGAATTTGTACAATGTTCTAGAAAACTACTTTCTTCAACAATTTTATATCAAATTGAGTATTCCTATTGTGTTGCATTTGTCAAAATGAGCTCAATAGAATGTGTTTCTTTCATATATGTCAAGTTGCATCTGTTCAAACTATGGAGTTCCCCATACAAAAACCAACATATGTGTTACTGAAACACTTGCTATTGTGGCTGTAAAATATTAATTTCCCTAACATATAGCATTTAGTTTTAAAATATTAGTCCCTTCACCCATAGTATTTCTATAAGCCTATTTGTAGCCCCCAAAATCACCAAAATGGGAACAAACGCTCCCTCTTGCCATCCCCCTGCCCTCTTTTACTCCTTTAGAGGCCAAAAAACTTTTTCTGTAAAGATAGGAAAATATCTAGATAGGAAATATGTTAGGTTCTACAAGCCCTATTGCATCCATTCAGTTTTGCTGTTGGCAAAAAAAAAAAAAAAAAAAAAAACAATAAAACAACCACAGACAGGGCCGCCTGGGTGGCTCAGTCAGTTAAGCAGCTGCCTTGGGTTCAGGTCAGGATCCCGGTGTCCTGGGATGGAGCCCTGACTTAGGCTCCCTGCTCAGAGGGGAACCTGCTTCTCCCTCTCTCTTTGCCCCTCCCCCAATCTGTGCTAGCTCACTCACTCTCTCTCTCTCTCCCTCTCTCTCTCAAATAAGTAACTAAAATCTTAAAAAAAAAAAAAAAAAAATCCAACAACCACCACCATAGACAACCACCACAGTAAGTGAATGGGCATGCCTGCCTATGACCCACTCTGTGCTGGAGTACTACAATTAAATCTGCTCATATTAAATACAGAGCAAGATATATCTTAGAGTCTAAAATAAAGGTAGACTTTTTCTTTCAGAGTCCTTTAGGAAAAGCATTATGTAATGCCTGAGAAATATCATCTACTTAAATATAGCCTCACAGTTTCATTCTTTTCTCACCCTGAGATAGTTATTGAGAAAGGGTAATCTGTTGTCCAGTGAAACATCTTTGGGGACATATATTACTTAAATAGAAAGTGATATTACTTCTACCATTCTAAGAACCCCAGTTCCCAAATAATAGCAGCCCTTGGGTAAGAAGCAAGTGTCTGCAGCATGCCTCCAACATACTGAATATTAAAGGACAGTGAGTTCTTTCTGGCAGTGACTGCGGCAACTCAAGGTTGTGTTTTCCTTTCTGTAGAGGGATGAAATTGTCCATTATTTTTCTTTGTATCAAGTAAGGTGAGGACTCGGAAAATGGATTATCAGGTGAGATTTCTGTACAGGTAACTGGATCCAAAATGAGTAGAACCCTTTCAGCCATTTTTTCTGCTGGGGTGCTGCAGAATTCAAATGTTGATGGAATCTTCTTTTGACTGTTAGTGCCAACATTATCCAGTAGATGGGCATTTACTGCTTTCACCAGCTTGGGATGTGTTGATGTTAGTCCTGCTATGGTATGAGGCTTTGTACTAGGGTGGCAGGCATGCTTTCTTCCCCATTACAAGGAGACTAAGAGCTTCTCCAACAACTTCCGGGTGACTGTCATTTCCTGATGAAACTACTCCCATTCACTCAGGAGATTTTGAATAGCACTCTGTGTGTCACGGTTTTGATGCTGTAAACCTGCTCTGGGTTGGTTAAGTTATCTACTATAATCCTTCTTCTGAGGAATTTACTTGGCCACACATCACAGTATATTGACATAAGTTCTAACTATTCAGAAAGTTGAGCTGTGTTTTGACCTAGGGCTTCATTTTCTTTTCTTTTCTTTTCATTCTTTTTTTTTTTTTTTTGTAAGATTTTATTTATTTATTTGACAGAGAGAGAGAGAGAGATCACAAGCAGGCAGACAGGCAAGCAGAGAGAGAGGGGGAAGCAGGCTCCCCACCCAGCAGAAAGCCCGATGTGGGGCTCGATCCGAGGACCCTGATATCATGACCAGAGCCGAAGGCAGAGGCTTAACCCACTTAGCCACCCAGGTGCCCCTAGGGCTTCATTTTCTAAAATAAGCCGATTTGGGAACACCTGGGCGGCTCAGTCATTAAGCATCTGCCTTCCGGCACAGGTCGTGATCCCAGGGTCCTGGGATTGAGTCCCACAACAGGTTCCCTGCTCAGCTGGGAGTCTGCTTCTCCCACTCCATCTGCCAGCTGCTCTCACTGCATGCTCGCTCTCTCTCTCTCTCTCTATCTCTCTCTCTCTCTCTCTCTCTCTCGCCATCAAATAAATAAATAAATTCATCTTAAAATAAGATAAAATAAAATAAGCCAATTTTTTCTTACAGGCTAGACAAAGTGATACTGAAGATCATCCCCAACAGAAGCCACTAGCAACTTTATTTAAACTCACAATTGAACTCTGTACACTGAGCTGGTTTGAAAGATCTTTGTCCTGTTGTAAACTTTAAGAGTTCTTGAGCTTTCCAGTATATTCTTTACTTCAGATAGTTCCTTTCTGGGCTCTACGACTCCCTCTGACTGACCAAGGAAGTCTCCCCTATGATGCGTCCCAGAGGCTTAACCTTTCCATTTTGGGGGGGATATCATGGGTTATAGCAGTGTTGGGAACTAATATTCTTTTTTTTTTTCTTTCTTTCTTTTTTTTTTTTTTTTTTGTTAACATATAATGTATTATTAGCCCCAGGGGAAAGGTCTGTGAATCGCCAGGTTTACACACTTCACAACACTCACCATAGCACATACCCTCCCCAATGTCCATAACTCCACCACCCTTTCCCTACCCCCTTCCCCCCGGCCACCCTGTTTGTTTTGTGACATTAAGAGTCTCTTATGGTTTGTCTCCCTCCCGATCCCATCTTGTTTCATTTATTCTTTTCCTACCCCCCCAGCCCCCCATGTTGCATCTCCACTTCCTCATCTCAGGGAGATCATATGATAGTTGTCTTTCTCCGATTGACTTATTTCCCTAAGTATAATACTCTCTAGTTCCATCCATGTCATCGCAAATGGCAAGATTTCATTTCTTTTGATGGCTGCATAGTATTCCTATATATATATATATATATACATATATATATATATATATATATATATATATATGCCACATCTTCTTTATCCATTCATCTATTGATGGACATCTAGGTTCTTTCCGTAGTTTGGCTATTGTGGACATTGCTGCTATAAACATTCGGGTGCACATGCCCCTTTGGATCACTACATTTGTATCTTTAGGGTAAATACCCAGTAGTGCAATTGCTGGGTCATAGGGTAGCTCTATTTTCAAATTTTTGAGGAACCTCCATACTGTTTTCCAGACTGGCTGTACCAGCTTGCATTCCCACCAGCAGTGTAGGAGGGTTCCCCTCTCTCTGCATCCTCGCCACATCTGTCATTTCCTGACTTGTTAATTTTAGCCATTCTGACTGGTGTGAGGTGGTATCTCATTGTGGTTTTGATTTTTATTTCCCTGATGCCGAGTGATGTTGAGCACTTTCTCACATGTCTATTGGCCATTTGGATGTCTTCTTTGCAGAAATGTTTGTTCATGTCCTCTGCCCATTTCTTGATTGGATTACTTGTTCTTTGGGTGTTGAGTTTTCTAAGCTCTTTATAGATTTTGGATACTAGCCCTTTATCTGATATGTCATTTGAAAATATCTTCTCCCATTCTGTCAGTTGTCTTTTGGTTTTGTTGACTGTTTCCTTTGCTGTGCAAAAGCTTTTGATCTTGATGAAGTCCCAATAGTTCATTCTGGCCCTTGCTTCCCTTGCCTTTGGTGATGGGGAACTAATATTCTTACAGTTTCAACTTCCACTGTTTTTTCTGTGAATATCTTCCTAGGAGTCTAGGATCTCTGATGGAACTTCTTTCTTTCATGGATTCTGAAGGATGTGATGTTTTATGGGTTGGACACCAGCCTTAACTTCAACAGATTTAGGTGGCTCCTTGGTTTCTATTCCATCTCCTGCTCCTCAGACTGGGTTGGTTTCTAAACTTTCAAGAGTAGTCATTTTTTAACCAATGAAAATGCACCTCCAGATTTCTACTGAAAATAGCTGAAGCTCCTTACTTTTCTGATTTCAGAAGACTGCACTTTACAGATTGCTGGGCTCTGTTTTGCAGAGTTAACTGCTTCACACATTCCTTTTCCATTCCAAAGCTGATCTGCCCAGACCTCCCTGATATCCAGCTACACAGTCACTAACTCATTTGAGTTTTTATCTGAATTTCCCTGATGATTAGTGGTGTTGAACACCTTCTGATGTATCTGCTGGACATTTTTATGTGTTCTTTGGGAAAACGTCTATTCAGATTATTTGCCCATGTTTTAATTAGACTACTTGTGTTTTTCCTATTGAGTTGTAGGAGTTCTTTATATATTTCAGATACTAATCCCTTATCAGATACATGGCTTGTAAATATTTTCTCCCATTCTATGGCTTTTCTTTTCTTTTTCTTCTAAAGAAAAATGTTTTTATTATTTTATTGCTAATATTTTATTGCAGCTTTTATATGAGCAAAGCATTTATTTTGATATTAAATAAATACTTTTCAAAGTACAAAAGAGTACTCTTCTACCTGTAAAATATATTTATGGAAAAGGTCACTAAGTCCTTCATTGTATAAAGAATTTTCTCTACTCTGAAAACAAACCTCCAAAGCACTGATAGGTTGAATATTATCCTTATGGGGGTACCTGGGTAGCTCAGTCAGTTGAATGTCTGACTTGATTTTGGCTCAGGTCATGATCTCAGGGTCCTGAGATTGATCCCCACGTTGGACTCAGTGCTGGTCCTGGAGCTTGGTTAATACTCTCTCCCTCTCCCTCTCCCTGCACTCTCTCTTTCTCTCCAAAAAAAAGAAAAAAAAAAAAAAGAAAGAAAGAAAAAAGTATCCTTTTGTAAAAGTCAGACTTAATGATGACTGAATTAATAGAATTAATTAAACAAGAAATATTTACTATATTCTTACATGTCTTAACAGATATTATGGAAAATTCAAAAGTATAATAAGTTCCTGCCTGTGAAGAGTTTATAATCTCACATGGAAATGAATAGTTGATTTCATTATTTGGATAAAATTTGGTTTTTCATTTCATTATCTTTTTTTTACTATAGAGAGCCATTTTACTTTGATATAGTTATTCCCACTGATTTATTTTTGCTCTTGTTTCTTATGCTTTCACTATCATATCCTTAGAATCATTGCCAAGACCATTATCAAGGAGCTTTTCTTTGTGTTTTCTTCTAGGAATTTTATGGTTTGAGATTTTACATTTAATCTTTAACCATTTTGAGTTATTTGTTTTGAGTGTGTTAGATAAAAGTCCAGTTTCATCCTTTTACATGGGAATATCCAGTTTTCCAAGCACCGTTTATTAAAGAGAATATCTTTTCTCATTGAGAATTCTAGGCTCCCTTGTCAAATATTAGTTGACCACATACATATGAGCTTATGTCTAGGCCAGACAGTGCCACCAGCTTGGCTCGACAGATGGACAGAGCAACTGGCTGGAACATCTGCTCCAGTGTCCCTCAGAGGAGAACTGCAATCTGCCAAGACCTGGGTGCCAGGTGCTATAAGCCCCACTCCTCCTCTCTATTTCTATCTGATCTCCCATGGTCAAGCCCTGCAGATTTCCTCAGTGATTCCTGTGAGGTGAGACCTGAGTGGACCTCCTAGAAAGTGCCTCAAAATGCTGAGGGAGATGGGTGTTCATCTTCAGCCCTTTTTTTTTTCCACTGGAGAAACCTAGATCCAGAGGGGCTATCTCGGTGCAATGCAGTGTTGTTCTTGGGGTGGGATAGAGGGGATGGAGAAAGCAATAAATGCAGTCAGAGTGTAGCCACTCCTTTTACCCTTCAAACAAGGTCCTGTTTGGTCTCTGTGGTCCAAGGCATCCTTTAACCTCATCTCCGGTTTCTGGGATTTTCACAATGGTGTCTTATCTATGGATAATTACTAGCTGGTCTTCTTGTGAGGGAGACCAAACTTGGGAATGACTTATGTCGAAATCTTGATACTATCACTCCTATGATGACGTTTTTTTAACAAGGTAGACATATTTGAACTGTGATAACATATTAAGTTGGAATACAAATTATTTATAATTTATAACTCCAGTTTATAATGTACATTCTAGTTTGGGGCTATCTTCAAAGCAATTTCATATTCAGTTCAGTTACCCACAAACAAATATAATTCTCCTGAGAAATATAGCCCCTTCTTTCTCTCGCTCTCCCTCTTTCTCTCACACCCACACATGCATACACATGCTTGTGCTCTTCTGCCTTCCTTCTGTCCCCATGCATTTCTCACCTTTAGTGATGCTACCATATGAAATAATTATCTATTTACAAAAGTCAGAACTATTTTCGCAGATGAACATCTAATATGTTTCTTAAAGACCTCTATGGGAAAGAAAGTTTTCAATATCCAGTTTTACACTTTAAATGGTTTTTGCTAGCAACTTTTCCTCTTAATAAGCTACAATAAATGTTGATTCTGATTTGTGACAGATGGTTCATCTCTAAGAACCCACAATACTGATCTTAATGTTTTTAAAAACTTGCAAAAATAGGTACCACAAGAAATTCATCCAGACCTATATTCCACAAAGTCTTTTCCTAAATTGTTGTATAAGTATATATTCATATTTTAATGAAGGAAAAATGACTTTGATCTCATAAATAAGACTCACTACAGGCTTTTCCACCAGAGAATACGTCTTTCTCTGCATGTAATTTGAATTGCTCCTGAATGTAATTCAAGACCAGTTTGTGAAATTTTATTAAACAGCTAGACATTTTGTGGCTATTAAAACCAGCACTTCCTTTTGGATTACTCTTTAAGTTGGTATTAAATGAAAAGAATAATCTTTAAGTTGTTAAAAGAAGGCTTAATGTTTTCTACAATATGAATATTGCTGGTTATCTCTGATTAGTGTTGTAGCTCACCAACATCTCATTTGGTTTTCATCAGCTCCAATTCTAAAAAGGGTCATATGGGGAAAGATTGAATAAAGAAGCAGTGGTTTATGGTAAATAGCTGGAGATAGGAATTGGTTCTGTTAGCTCAACTTGTTCCTCATTAAAAGGAGATTAGGGATAGAGGACAAAAGAGAAAGTGAAGAATGGATCAAAGAGGTACAAAAACAAAGGCTAATTTTTTTAACCCTAAACAATAAGTTCTCAATCAGAAATTAACTTCATGTCACATAAACAGTGGTTTGGTTTGGTTTTGTATGTGGGGGATTTTGTATGTTTATTTTCTTTAACCAGAGTCACCTTATAGCTCTCAGCACTTCTCTAGCACACTGAATAATCCACACCCAACATGAGCTAGTGGACTGTTGAAAGAAGAATGGTGCCCTCAGCATGAAAATCAGGAGGAAAATGAGTTAGGACTCTAAATCCATATGTCATCATGTTTTATATGTGTTGTTCATTAGAACAAAGAGAAAGAAATAAGGAGTTTGGTATTTAAAATTTTCACTTGGTTCATTAAAATTTCTCTTGCCCAACAAATATAGGTCTGCAATATAGTGTGGCAAAGACACCTCACCAATTATTTCATGTACTCTTATATTTCCCAGCCCTTCTGCAGTTAGGTGGGACCATATGAGTAGTTCTGGTCAATGGAATTACATGTCTTTTCCAGAGCAAAACACTTCATTACCAGTGAGAGGTTTTATGGAACATTCTTTGCCCGTCACATGGGTGGGGAAGAAGCCATGTATTCCAGATGGTTCAGCTATAAGATAGTGGGGCTTCTGTCAGCCAAAATCTCTGAGTGACTGAATCCAAGGCACTATACAACTTTAGCTTTGCCTTAGATCTGTTTCATGAGTAAGAGGAAAATATTGTTGGGTTAAGCCACTGAGACTTTAGGGTTAATTCATTACTTCTGTATATTATAACAAAACTTCAAGAATAATGAAAGAACTGTAAGAACAATGCAAATAAAAGGGAGTTGTTTTTCCTCCCAGCCCCTCCCCCATAGAAACAATTTAGAAACAACAGCCAGTCTGACACCATCATGTTTGCATGACATATGAGCATGTTTGTGATGAAGATCAGAAATATCACCAAAGATATTTACACATGTATACACTTTCACACCTACACATATATTTAAACATGCCCTAAGGATACTATGTTCTGTGAGATTTAAGATAGAGCAGTTGAAAATCAGTATACATCACATTTTCGTGTCCTTTTTTTGAGTGAATGAAGGTCTTAGTCACTAATGTGTGACTGTCCTTGAAGACATTATGTTTAGGTGTCTATCTCTAACATCATTTGACAGATGTGATTAAGAGACGTCTAGAACTGTTATTAAACTCAAAACACACAGGTAAACATCCAGAGAAGGCTTTCCAGATGGTCTTTGGGGAGTGTAAAATAAATTCTTCGTGAAAAAAATGCGCTCTACCATCAATCATCTTTTCCTGACTATAATAAGTGCATCCTTCCCCTTGTCTCAATTGTTCTATTAATAATTTGCTGCTATGTCCTAAATTCTCTTAGTAGATGTTATTTTTTCAATGTTGACATGATTTATTATTGGAAAAGGCAGTTTATAACATTCTGTAACTAATGGATTAAAACACTTGGTACATTTTGGGGGATGCAAAACTCCTGATGCATACATCAGAAGAAAAAATGGATGACTATAGGAATATAGGAATAATACATTTAAAAAGGCTGGTACTTTAAAAAAAATCCTTATCCTAGTGTACAGTGCAAACTACACAATACCACAGTTGGTTGGTACAGAGGATATCATCAGAAATGGTCTGAGTCAAACATAATCATATGTTTCCCTAAGATTTGAGACCCAGCAAGTGTGATCACTCCTTCCTGGTAGCTGTTGAAAGTCAAGTTTTCTACTATGTAGAGAAAAAAAGTCTTAAGTAAGATGAATACAAACAAATAGAACAGATATAAAGTTTTGTTGTACAAGATAAGTACATTCTAGAGATCCCCTGTAAAAAGAATTGTGTCTATTGGACATTGAAAACTTACTTTCCCACAGAGGACCTTAAAAAACAGATTAGATGTTTATCTGTGAGAACAGTTCTGAGTTTTGCAAATGGCTAACAATTCGTGCTGTACATTTAAAAATCTGTTGAGAGGGTAGATGTCAAGTTAAGTGCTCTTAGCACAGTAAAATTAAAAATTTTAAAAGCTAATGCACATAAAGACACGGAGATGAACCACTGAGGAAACTTTGAGGTTTTGCTTCCATTATTACCAAGGCCTATGTGTATCCTTATTCCTAGATTCCAGTATCCTTGTGCAACCAGATTTTAACTGGGTCACCTGCCCCTTGAGACCTGGCTAATGGACTTGAACCCCAATTCCACTATTTGTGGATCATTTGTAAAACTTTGCAAGATTTCTATTAATCACTAGGATTTGGGAGGTGGGGGATGGAATGTGGAAGTGGCTTAGATTTTCATGGTCATTTTTGGCATCTGCTGAATTAATCCTGTTAATTTTTTTGACTGATGATGTTCCTCTCTGATTTGTGTCAGTCTAGTCATGGGATTCAGCCTCAATCTCTTTCTGTAATTCTTAAAAACAATTAAACTTCAAAACAACAACAAAGTACTCTGGCTCTCAAATACAGCATTTGTAGGCATGACAAATTCTACTGAAGGTTTGAAGAAGTCAGAAAAAGATTTACAACAACAAAATGGAAGCAATGAGTTTTTGGTATTAAATTTTTGAACACCCCATTCCAGGATGGCCCTGTTTCCCTATTTAGAATTCCAGCTTTTCCTCATCATACTGATTTCTTTCTTCCTCTATGCCATCTCAACCTCCTTAATATCTCTTCAGGAGAGCTACAAATTATCCTCAGAGCACTGCTTTGAATTTTAGCGCAAAGCTCAAATTTACATATTCAAATCCTTCCAAGGATGCAATAGAAAAGAAATTAATTTTACAGTGTCCACTCTCCTTAGGCAGCAGTTGTTTTAAATGACAATTTTCCCTATCACTCATGTAGTAAATTTACCTTTTGTGTGTGTGTGTGTGTGTGTGTGTGCTAGGTCAAACTTAAGAGACCCAAACTCACAAATAAATGCATGATATACTGGCAAAGACCAATGTAGATTAGTTAAATATCATTTATACAACATTTAAGAGCTTTTTTCTTTCAAGTATATGTTGTTCCTCTGAAGAGGAAGGCCAATCTGGACTGTCTTAGACAATAATTGTATCAAACAACTTTACCTTCAGATACATAGGGCACTTCCAGCCAGGGTTATACATGGTTGGCAAGCAGAGGTCTTTGGAGACATGCTTTAATTAACAAGTATAATAAATGTTGAAGTAGACAGAAGAGACACAATTAAATTGTGTGCTTCTAGATGGCTTTAAAACAGTTAGATTTTCTGCAATATTATTCAGTAATTACTCCTCTAGTAGGTAAGTCTATTTTTCAAGGAGAGTAAAAAAGTAAAATTCAAATAATCCAATCTTAATTTACCACATTATCTGAACTATGGTAGTCTAGATAGGAAAACACATATTCTAGACATCTAATTGTTAGTATTTTTCCATTGGACTTCCTCAAACAAGTAATATATTTCTAATTCGGACACTTCCAAAATCTCTATTGTATTTTTTTTTAAATACCCAAATTGATTAATTAATTAATTAATTAATTAATGTAAGATGTGTTAGCAGTATTCTATCCTTCTATTTCAAACTCTGCAAACTCGCTTAAATTAACAATTAGATACAAGGAAAGGTAAATAGCAGGTTAGGGTACACACTTGAAATCAAGATAATGACCTAACCAGTACAGATGAGTGCATTTTCCCTTGCGGCCCTTTCTCTTGGTTTAACACTTCCAGGTACCTGCCATGTGTGTCAAGTATTTCCCTTGGAGAAGTGAAGAACACCTCCAGCAAGGTGTTCTTTCAAACTTCCTAGCTCTGGACTTATTGTTACAATCAGAAACAGATTCAGAAATCAAAGTACAAAAGCAGGTATTTTTGGAGAGCTCTGGCAAACACAATGATGTGGCCTGCAGATCATTCAAGAAGAGACTCACTGTCCAGCTGTGAGGAATGTGGTTAGCTGTTAACGTCCAGCTCTTAGCTTCTTCAAGGTCTGCCTTAGCTTTTGATCTAGGATCAAATTTTTTACATTGGTTCTCAGTCAAAGACTGATTAAAGCCAAGCAAAGGACAGGATTACACCAAATCAGCTTTCTTCTAACCTATCTCTTTGGTCCAGAGCGCCCTACCAAGCTGGCAGAGACATTCTTAGTTCTTTATGTAGATCGATTGCCTCTTTTTTTACTCTTTTCCTTTCATAGGTTTTACCCTCCAATAAAAGTTTTGTCTTAGCATCTGATGTCTGGGTCACCCAGTGGGCATAGTTGGTACCAGGAATGGTCTGAGAAGGCAAGCAGTACGATGGGGTCTGGGTAACTGTCACTCACTCCTCAGCTGACAATGTAGATCCTACCCTGAGTGGCATGTGGAGCATGGACAGCTTCTGGCACAAGGGAGTATTCTACCTGTTCAAACTTTTACTTGTGGCCACCTGGGAGACTATCTGGGGATGGCTACACTCTAGCATTGAGGATTCAGGCATTCAAACTCTACGGGACAGGGGAGGGGAGGATGGTTAATAAATATAAAGATAATGGAATTAAATAATCTTTACTGAGTTCATTTCTGCCCTAAAAATGGATAATGAAAATCTGGCAGAAATTAAGAAATAATAGCAAGTGAAGCATAAGAGCAAGAAAGTCTACTTGGCAGCTAAAAAGCAGCCCACCACTCATGCAGTTGGCAAGCAGAAAAAGATGAAGATCAAGGTCAATATTCAACAGTCAGTTACTGAACTTCAAAGATGGTTGAATATTCAACAGATTCAGGGCTGTTATGCTGACATCAGCTCCTTGGATGCTACACCAGGAACATCTAATGAAGATTTTGAGTCGCCATCATTCTCTGAATGTACAGAATGATCCCCACTCTTCCCCATGAACAGCTAGCACTCTTCCCACAAAGAAAGATAAGACAGAGGTTTCTCCCAAACAAAGCAACAGATGCCTTCTAGGAGTTTTCCGGACCACTTCTCCTGACCAACAGACTTAAAGCAAGTGTTAAGACACAACAATGCAGCTAGGGAAGTGTTGGCTCTCGTGAGAGGGGAAACAGTATCCCAAAGAGCTATGATAGGTAGCAGGCATGCACACATGCACTTATGGAACTGGATACAGCAGGTGCTCCATCAAAAGAGCTGGACCATAATTCTGGATCAGGAAGAGTGTATTGACTTGGAGATGGGACTTAATATTCTGGTAAAAAGCCAGGCAATGGCACAAATTGCTGCTTGGATTTCTAGCAGAAGCCAGAAAAAGTCACCCGGGGTGAAAGAGATTGAACTATGTGAATTCCTGCGGCAGCTAGTAGAGGAATAGATTAAAAGTCTCAGTGATTTGGTTCTGCTGGAACAGTTATGTTATGTGAGGTCACAATTTCCAAAAGAGAACTGCATTCCTTAAGAAGGCCTAGAGAACACACTATTTACCAAGACCATAAGGAAAGGACTGGTATGAGCATCATTAGCATCATAAAAGGTTCAAGATAATTCTCTGTAGGCCAGGGCTGATGGTGGAGGCTGTCACAGAAATTAGTTTGCTGATGGAAGTAAGACCCTGATGCAATAAAGGTCAGGTTCTGTGATTTAACTGCCAGAAGCCAAAGGATTATAATTATTTTAATGAGCAACAATATCAGAATGGCATCCAGGAATGCCTAACCTGTGAAGAGTTATAGAGATGGTTAATAGAACATGTCATCCCTGGGGACCAGTGCTGAGCTCTTAGCATGGTATGATTTCTTGAGGCACCAACAACCCTTTCGTTACAGATTGGCTACATTGGGTCCCTTTGTTCTGGAAAGGGCAATAATTTGTTAGTGCAAGCATAGATAACTATTCTGGTTATAGGCTTTCCCGCCTACTGGGCGTAGATCAGAACCACTACTTGGGAGTTTACAGAATACCTGATCCCACACAAGATAGGCATCCCACCAGGAAATCCACTTTGCAAGAAATGAGATACTATGGGCTTGGTATCCGCTAGTCTTATCCTGCACAACCCAGAAGCTGCTAGCCTAAACGGACCTTCTGAAATGGTCTGCTAATGCACACAAACGCACCAACTCCAAAGCAGCGCCCCGTGGGGATGGAGCATCAACACAAACATCTAAATCCCAGAACTTTGTAAACTGCTCTGTCCCAAAAAGGACAGAAACTTGGATATGGGCAACTTGGGATGATAGCAGGGGTGGTTCTACTGACCATCACATCCAGTGATCACTTGGAGACTTTCCTACTTCAACAATTTTGAGTTCTGGTCACCCAGAGAGACTCTCTTTCCCCAGGGGAGGGAGTAAGTGTCCCTTGTCTGTAAGAACTGGCTGCCCCTTAGTCTCCATGTAGCTAGGAATCAGTCAGGAAGGAGGGTCACCGAACTTCAGTTGCCTCTTCCAGCAGGAGAGGGTAGAGTTGTGCTTACAGTTGGGGGCAGGCAAGATCCTTTAAGGTCTTGCTTTTAAGATTTGTTAGGGAGGACCTAGCTGAATCAGTGTAGGCTAATTATTCCCCATATCTGAGGCAAGACACTGCTGTGTACTATTCTCAATTCCCTGTGAATCATGAGGTTTTCTATGTCGCCTCGTGGGAATAGGCATTCTCTCCAGCCTCAGAGGAGCCCCAAGCACGGTTACCTCTATTCCTTCAGTATTTTTCTCTCCCTAGCCCTGGGCAGTTCCTTCAGACTCTGGAGCTGATCTGTACTCAGTGGAATATTGGTGAGGGGCCTTCTGAAGATCTCTGGAATTTTCTGTGCAGCTTTCTCCTCTCTGGTATTCTGTCCTGCAAACGTTAGCCACATTGGCCTCCCCCAGGCTCTCTATTCCATCTTCTTAAGAGAAGTCTTCCAGGTTTTGCCCGAGATCTCCAGCTTGAAAACTCCCTCAAGGTGTACGCTGGGGTAATAAGACTCGTCTTGTTTGTTCCTTGTTTTTCAAGGGTTATTGTCCTTAATCGGAAACTAGTTTGTGTGTGTGTATATGTGTGTGTGTATACATATATACACATTTACATCTATCAGCCTGATCTTTATTTCCTTTGTTATTTCAGGTGGTAGCATAAATCCAATCCCTGTTACTCCATCTTGGTCAGAAGAAGATGTCTTCTCACATTTAAATACTTGGTAAGTACCAATTTCTAATTAAAATGGTAGTTGTATAGATTTTTCTGTTATTTGTTTGTTAAAGTAATGCTCTAAAGATCACTTCCTGTTAATATTGTCAGCTGTTTCACCTTTTTCTTTAAGGTGAAAAGTGAAAAAATTAAATCTCTCTAGGTAAGCATCAAGAGATATTTCCACTGCTCCTTATATTCAGGCTGTCCTCTTCGAATATTAACTATATTTTGAGGTTTTACTGCCCACAGCACATGGTAACTTAGGAAGGGTTACTTGTGGAATTATTTTCAGTGAGTCTATCTTATTCAAAAAAGAGGAAAGGCATTTCCCCAAGGAATATTTATAAATATGTTCTTTAAGCCAGGGCAGTAATAATTCCAAAGCTTCTGGCTCAGTGTGTAAATCAAATATGAAAATCCATAAGAACTTCTGAGACCTTTAGCTGTAGGCCTTAATTCAAGCTCTTCAATAAAGCTGGATTTAACCAACTAGCACTTAGGTTTAATTCAATTAAATAAGTATGTATTGAGGATCTGTTTTGCACAAAGTCCCAAAGTACCATGAGGAGGAGCGGGCAAAACCGGTCCTTAAAGTGCCGACATTATTACCCTGAGGACATATTCTTTAGGACAACTTCAATACAAATCAGCACGGAAAATGTCAGTAAATGGCAGTTCCCATAAACTCTTACCAAAGATCAAATTAGCTCTCAAGAAGAAATGTAAAACTTGACATGTGACTTAGAGAGTTTTCACTAGAAATAATAGGATAAGGTTGTTGAGAGAATGGGATCAAAATCAGCAAAGAAACAAATGATGAATATAAGAATGTATTTAACAAATTCAGAGGAAAATGGATACAGTTAATTCAGATTGGTTAGGAGGTAGCCGACATGCAGGAGAGTAAACTGGAAAAGTGAAAGCTGGATCCTCTTTGTTGAAGGCCTTCATTGCCAAGCAGAGAAGGAAGTTTCTGCCTAATGACAATAAGGAGCTTCTGAAAGATTTTGAACTTGAGAATAACTTTGTCAGCAAAATAAGTAATACATAGTGGTGTGCATAAAATAATGAATGGATTAGGGAGTTGCAGCATTAAAGGTATATATGAGATATTGGAAAACAGAAAAATTAAGACAAAGCAAAAATGCTTTACAGAATATTTTTTTAACATGCTGCTTTTAAAAGGTAAATAAAATTCTGATGTAGGAGAAACGACATCAACCCAGAAAGGAGATTTAAATGAAGAGTAACAGTGGCAACTGGTCTCTAAAAATGCTCCTGTTAACAGAAAGTGTATGAGAATTTTTAGAAAACAAAAGAGAAATGTCCAACAAACTTGAAAAATGCTCAACTTCAGAAAAAAATTAAAACAATAAATTCCATTTTACTTTTTAAATGATCAAATGTAAAGAATGAGAAGACCTAAAATGTTTAAGTATGCCCTGCAGACATTATATACCATGAGGCTTAAATTGTTGAAATCCTTGTCCCAGTAATTCCCCTTCAAGGACTCTTTCCTAATGAAATAGAAACTCAGAAAAAAGTTATGTGCAAAGATAGTAAACACGTTGTTACTTACATTCTTAAAGCACTAAACATAATTTTAGCTGTTCAAGCAAGGGAAAATAATACTTTGAACCATGAACGAAGTCGTCTTTAACAATTGCCCCTACACCTCAGGAAGTTACCTCCCAGTGCCATCCATTCAGCCACAGCTCAGTAAATTATAATCTACACCACTCATACTATAACGGAAGGATATTCCTTTTCCAAAAGACTTCATGATATGAAACATAAAGACTTCCCGGCACCACAGATCACAGCACAAACACATGTATAAGAAATATAGAAAAGAAAATTATTTAAAAGAAAAAAGGAATGAAAATAAAATTATAATAATGAGGTAAGCATCTTTGGTAATGATTATTTTAGAAAATCCAACAACTTAAGATCAGCTAATGTAATTTAGGCATTCTTCTGCTTTAAAAAGATGATAAGAGGGACACCTGGGTGGTTCAGCTGGTTAAGCATCTGCCTTTAGCTCAGGTCAAGATCCCAGGGTCCTGGGATCAAGTCCCGCATTGTGCTCCCTGCTGGGTGGGGAGCCTGCTTCTCCCTCTGCCTGCTGCTCCCCCTGCTTGTGTGCGCTCTCCCTCTCTATCTGACAAATAAATAAATAAAATCTTTAAAAAAAGATGATAAGAATACAAAAATAAATTAAATATGATCTTCACCTTCAAAGAACTCACTGACTAGTGGAAGCACAAAAAGTATCTGTGAAAATATAATTAAATAGGTCAACCTCACTGTACTCTACTCAGATCATCTCTCATCTAAAAAATATCAAAAAACATGTTTTAAGCAATTTTAAATGAATAATTGTCATATGTTATTAAGAAAGTCAGTTACTTATAGTGTGGAACTAAATTTAGTACACAACTCAAAGTTATGACTATATGTGAGGGGAAAAAAGAACTTCTTTAGAAACTATTTTAACTCTTGTCCTGAATATAAATTGGTAGAGAGAAAATGATTTGAGAAAATGATTTTTTTCCTTTAGAATACTATTTTTCTTTAGAACACAACAGATGGAATTTTGAATTTATTCAAGATTTATAGTATCCTATTTGTAGGATCCCCATGAGCATATCTATAATTTAAATTGCAATCTTAGGAAATATGTTTTAGGAAAAGTGTTTTAATTTATCGTCAGGCTAATAATGAAAGGTGGACTAATTTGTTTTTCCATGTCACAGATGGACTGTTTCAAAAAGCAGAATTTGTTGGTAGACTTATTGTTACTATTTCAGTTGGTACCGTAACAAATTTATAAAGTTAAACTGCTATTCCTGGAATAACTGAACATTGAGATACCTACTACCTAGAACATCATAAAAATTGAAGTGCTTATATTATAAAAGTTTAATACCAACATTTTGTAGATAAACTATGCCATAAAGAACCAACCGGTTCTTGAATCTTTGTGTTTCTCAACCCATATATTAAATAGCGAAAATGCTGTTATGTTGTTTACTTTAGTTAAGAAAATAAAACAACTAATATTGACACTTGAATTTACTATTTGAAACATCATTCTGATTTATGTTCCATACCTGTTACTAGCTATACTAGCAAAAACAAATAAAAGTTATATATATATAAGATAAAACACTGCTCCTTCATTATAGATCTAAAACTAGAAGTGTTTTTAAGACAGGATTTTAGTTCAAAATCTGCTTTCAACCCAGGAGATGGTAAATGACTGTTTCAAGGCCACAAAGTTAGGAAGTGCACAAGAAGATTCAAGGTTGTTTCTTTAACCCTAGCACAGTGAGAACCATTTCCACAACATCATGAGATCTCCCTGAATTAAGAAGGAACTTAATTTTAGTTTCTTTCTTAGTTTCTTTCATTAATGAAACATTTTTCTGATTTTTGGCTAGAAATTTAAAAGAAAGATGAAGGTATTAATACTTCATTACTATTTATTACTCATAATTTCTTATAAAAACACATCTCTCATCTGAAAAAATAAAAAAGCAATGTTTTACATAATTTTAAATGTCAAAGATACATGTGATGATACGTCACATATATTTAGAGATAATGCATGGAAACTCATTCAGTGGAAACTAAAGATAAATAGTACATTAAACATTGACTATGTTTACCAACAGTATATACAGTCAATGTTAGTGAAGTTCAGAGGAGCTATTCTCCAATACTGCATTATCTATCATGCCAGCTACTGCTAATAGTAATTGGCACAAGGAAGAAGGCTAGGTTAAAAACCTAAATTACAGATGCCATTTACGAACCATATTTGGTTCTATTAGGGTATATGAAAACAATTTTAAAATGATCATCCAGAAAACAATGAAAGAGATGTAAAGGAGTCTTTTTTCATAAACATATTGTCCTAGTTAATGTACAACAAATATACCTCATTTCTATGCCTCTAATACAGTTTCAATTATTGTCAAAAACAACCTAATGTAGTTGTTGAATTTGAAGTTTCCATCATTTATTCATAAATTTGAGGGTTTTGTTATCCATTCATTTCTTCTTATTTAGCTATTTGGGGATATTTATTTTGCTATGTCTTATTTGTTTTTATATTTCTATAAAAATTCTGTTCTGGATTAATCATAGTGGTGTCTATATACATACATATACATAAAGATTTCATTAGTTTGCAAACATGTTTAAGCCAACAGGTTTTTAATTATCCCAAACACTCATTCTTCCCTTCTTACCAAAGAGCCATATAATCTAATAGAGAGATACCGGATCCTTTCATCGACCCTAGAAGAAAAATATTCTTTTGCCCTGAGTTTAACAATTCCCAGAAATCGGTGGTTTCAAGTAGTTCTTCCTCTTCTGTAGATGTCTGACAACAGAGATATTCCTCTTCTAATGCAGATAGAAAAAGAAAAAGAGCCACTGTTGATCTTCAGGGCATCCCAAACTTCAGTGTACATACGAATCACCTGGGCATCTTATTAAAATGCAGATTCTTCGGGGCGCCTGGGTGGCTCAGTGGGTTAAAGCCTCTGCCTTCGGCTCAGGTCATGATCCCAGGGTCCTGGGATCGAGCCCCGCATCAGGCTCTCTGCTCAGCGGGGAGCCTGCTTCCTCCTCTCTCTCTCGCTGCCTGCCTCTCTGCCTACTTGTGATCTCTGTATGTCAAATAAATAAATAAATCTTAAAAAAAAAAAAAAAAAAAAAAAAAAAAAAAAATAAAATGCAGATTCTTACTCAGTGGGAGTGACCCTGAGATTCTGCCTTTCTAATGTGGAGCAGGCCACACTGAGGAGCAAGAAGTAAACCACATTTCCCTTCTTTTTTTCTTTAACACTTCCCCAACCCATATGAGTTTCAACATCTCTAGAAATATATTTCTGACATTATTCAGTTAGAAATCAGAATGCATTAGAGAAAATAAATAGTTAACTTCCTCCTGGTGTTATAATTTTATATTAAATAAACCTGGAAGAGTACCATTATACCATATTTTAGGTTAATATCAGTCAAACAGGTTTTGCTGGACTGCCTAGCAATTTAATCACCATTTATAGCCTTAATTTGGGGGGAATATAAATTCTAAAATCAAGACAACTGACTTAATAATGAACTTTTAGAACAATGCCCATTTATAAATTTGGATCCACTGTATTTTATAAATTCAAACAATAGGAATCCAAATATACAAAGAAAACATTACAATGGGCCAGGTAACATACTATGATGTATGAGAAGTATTTAAAAATATAGCCATGAACTGTACTAAACATAATTCATTTGTATAATATAGAGAAATTATGGAAAATAACAAGAGAAGAAATTGAGTTATAAAGGGAAATACTGACAGAGTCGATAGTACACAATTTATATAGCAATAGACTATATGTCACATTTCTAATGCATATTCTTAATACATTTACCTTAGTCAAATATATTTATTCATCAAATATTTATTCAATACCCCCAACCTAGACAATGAGGATATAAATAATAAATAAGGCATAGCCCAGAATCTCTAGAATAAGACAGTTTAATAAAAAGTTTAACACACAATATCAGTGCAACATGACAGATGTTACTAAATTAGTATGAGCAAAACAGGTGGGAGTAGTTCTGCTTCCTAAAGTCAGGGAAGGTTTCATTGTGGAGATAGAACATGAGCAGGATCTTGAAAAACAAGAAGTTTCCTTAACTGAAGATGGAAACAATATTTGCAAAGGCACAGAGACTGGAAAGAGATTTTAGGTATTGGCATATAAGTCAGTATAATCCTATCCCTGGATACCCGAGGTAAACTATGCTGGAGGAGGTGAGGAAGGTGGATTGTGCCACAATTAGGAAGATCTGTGCCAGGTTAGGGAGCTGAGACTTGACACTCTAGTTTGAACCATTGGTCTTCATACTAGGCAAGGTATTCCCTGGAGTACACAAAGACTTTCCAAGGGCATACAAGCAAAATATCAAAGCCATATATACTCTTTCTTAAAACTGATCTGAGAAAGAGACTGAAATTCATGATACTTTTCTTACTCTTCTCCCTCTATTCTAAAAGAAAGGCATCCTCCTAGATCTTAATACAGTGCCTTGCTCTAAGGAGTAAAACTTACCCTGAATCAAACAAAGGTTATGGCGGATATAATTCTTTCCTTGTTGAGAGAGTACTTCTAATACTGTTTAACGAAACTGCTAGCAAATCATATGATTTCCATTTCTTTGCTTTCAAAAATATTAAAAGTAACCTAATTGAGTTGCCACATGATAGATCATGTATAAATATAAATACGTATATAAATATAAGTATTTATATTTGGTATGATCACCATATGACTTTTGGCATATAATTCTGGGACTCAATACAACTCCAAATTGAAAGATATTGCTAAGAAAAAGAAAACAAAATATTTTTGTATCCATCTACTAATATTTGAATAAATTTTCTCAGTTTTCCTATATACAAAAAGAAATAGAAAGACCCTATCTCCTAGTAATGAGTAACATTTACCTGTAACATATGACATCACTGATAAAAGCTTTATCACATCTTTATAGAGACTGTTTTCACAAGCAGTGAAACAAAAGTTCATTAGTAAAAAAGAAAACAAAAAACTATGACTCGCTAAAGGATTTTGTGATCATTAAGAGCATCAAAATACTTCCCTTGAATAGGATGTGAGTCCAATTGATTTGATTTTCTCTTTCTTTGCCCCTTTCCCTTCGTTGACTACATGCTATTCAAATTTCTAGGTCAATGTACATAGATTTCCTTTCTTGAGATTGTCCTTTTTTTTTTTTTAAAGATTTTATTTATTTATTTGACAGACAGAGATCACAATTAGGCAGAGAGGCAGCCAGAGAGAGAGGGGGGAAGCAGGCTCCCTGCTGAGCAGAGAGCCTGATGCGGGGCTCGATGCGGGGCACAATGCGGGGCACAATGCGGGGCTTGATCCCAGGACCCTGAGATCATGACCCAAGTTGAAGGCAGAGGCTTAACCCACCGAGCCACCCAGGTGCCCTTCTTGAGCTTGTCTTAATATAATGTCTTCTTTTTCCCTTCAAGTTTCAGTGTGGAAAAGATTCCATCAAGTTATTGTTGTAGTAACCAGTATAGTAATTTGTCTCTATAATTTAATATCTACTGATTTACATTTAAATTACCTGATAAATTATTTGCTTTATAATATAGTATCTATAAAACAGTACTCAGTGGTGGCATAAAACCAGTAGCAAAGGGAAACCAGAGTAGAACATATGAAGTATTACTAGTCTGCAACAGGTAATGAGCACCTAGATTGCTAAAAATTCTAGGCTTGCTATAATTTGCATAGATGGCTAATTTAGGAAATATATAGTTGAAGCAATTGCCTGCATTTCAAATATTCCTATAAGAGTCAATAAAAAATTACTTATTGGGGTTTGTTCCACAATCCCTGCTTTTATTACTCTGTGGTTTGTGAAGAGTTTTCCAAACAAGTTGTCGATCGTGATATAAATTCAGCTCCATTTGAAAAAACTTATCCTCAAATAATCATAAACTTGGAGACACTACTTGAGTAAGTCAGAAATCTGCAGCTGAAATATGCATGACTGAGAATCTTACCATAAATTATACGTATTGACAGAGATTACTATTTTTTTGGCATGGCAGAATTGTTAGACATTATTTAATCCAAACAAAGAAGGGAAAGTAGATCCATACCAGAAAAACTTCACATGTAAAATGACAACAACTGTCTGTAGAAGATGAACTCAGTACTGATTTTCTGCTGGGTACTGTGCTTGCAGGCCAGCAATCTCAAGTGCTCCATAAATATTGGTTAACTTGAAATTTCAGTGAAGTTACAGACCATATGCAGTTGTCTGAGACACCATCACTCTTTTGACTGAAGCCACTGATGAATATCAAGACCATGTATTACACTAGTTGGGGTTTTCACAGTGAGTCCATAGAAACAGTCCCTCCTTAACTGAAATTAACTCTAAGAATGTCTAGCTTCAAATTCATGTGCCCTAGGTCCTGACCAATAAACCAGATGAACCTCACTAAAGCATCTAAATCAATTGAACTACAAACAAATCTGCTGTAAGAAAATAATTGCCATGAGTATGTAAATAATACTCCCAACTTTAAGCACTTTCGTATCTCTTCTTTCATATACTCAGAAGATTTTAGATCTCAAAAAGACACTCTTGTCTAATCATGCTTTCCTTAAAAGCATCAATCCTAGTCCCTTCATCCACTCACCTTCCTGTCTCCAATCAAAAATGAATAAAGTCAATTTATAGTCACTGAGGACATACTCTGTGCTTGATTAAGTACTAGGAATTCAGTGGCAAGTCATAGTTCCTACCATCCTGGCATTTACATCATAGTCCCCAAAGTAGACAATAATTACATAATTAGTTATTATAATCACAGTTGTTATTACTACTATAAAAGACTAATGGTGCATGAGAGTGGATAACGGGGCACTTGGTCTCTTCGAGTAATCATGGTGGATGACATTTGGGCATTCCTGGAACTTCTATTTTACTGGTCTTGATGTCTGATGGATGAGAAGTTGGCAGGACGGAGGGTAGGGATAGAAGTTGTGCAGGGAGCACTCCCAGCAGAGAATGAGACACCCTCTAAGAAATAGTCCCACATTGTCATTCCCAGCACCAAAGAGCCATTTAAAAACCATGAGAACATAAGAGAATGTATAGTTAGTTATATTTTAACCAACTTGAGATCTATCAAAGTTGAGCCTGAAGGAACTGGAATGAGTTAAAATTTTTTTTCACAATGAAACAATTGCTTCTCAAAAGTTCTTTCTCCTTGTCAGTAATGCTTATGCATTTGTGCATTTACAAAGAATCTCTCTTTGTAAACTATATATAATTCAGCTTTGAACTCTATCTGGCAGCTGTTATTCACATAAAACTAGCACAAATTTCAATGAAGTCCTTTTTTTAATAATAATCTGTCATTGTTCACTTAATCTCTAATGAAAATGATGTACACAGGAAGGTTTTGGAATCAAGGTAGGAAGAATAAGGATAATAGGAAATCATTTTTTTCATCTTTAAGGTTTGAAAAGAGAATTTCTAAAATGAATAACACAGTTATTACAATTCTGAAAATTTAGTCCTCTGAGGTATGTTTTATACCAATGGAAAGAAAACCTTCAGGGGGAATTTCTGAAACAAAAGATTATGAAAACAGAATTCGGAAATGTTTTAAGTAAAAAGAATTTTAAATACAGATAAATTGTCAGATTTAACAATGATTCTTTATAAACTGTTCTGAAATTCATTTGCATGATGTATCAATTTTATGATAGCAAGATAAAACTGAAGTGAACAGACAAAAACTAAATATGTTTACAGTCTGTTGTCTCCAGATAACCATGTGTTATGGAAATATGATTGAGAATATCAAAAGTTTCAAAGTATTTAACTATTCTTTATACATATCTGTATGCATGCTTATTACACTCACATACTAACTTACTTTTAAAATATCTATACAATGTTAAACTAAGTTTTTATAAAGTATGAGAGTCATGGAATTAAATATTTTATGTGGCTCAAAAAGATTGGTTTGACTTATTTTTTTAATTTGTATATTCTTTATGAGTTTCATAACTTTGCTGATTAACATGGGATAAACAAAATCCCATCACATCTTAATATGTATTATTTAGTGACTCTTGGTAAGCATATAGTGCTAAAGTTGCAGGTGTGTGACAATCTTGCTCTCTAGATAATCCATATAATTCTATATAATCTAATGTTGACACTAGTCTCAGGAGACACAAGATGCTGAGTATATGGTGACCAGGCCTGTCTCCTCAGGTCTCAAGTTTACTCAAAATGTCTTTTTAAATAGGTACACAAAGAAATACCTAAAAAAAAAGTTACAAATAGGGTGAATGTATGACCTGTTTTGGTCAGGATTTTCCTAGGTTATACCAGTTATCCCAAAAAAGATGGTTAGTAGTCCACCTTTCACTTTCAAATTACATAATTAGGGGGCAAGACAACCATATCCAACCAAAGAAAGAGAAACCCCGAAGATCTAAGCTCCCAATATGATATATCTCTTAATGAAACTGGCTATAGCTACAATCACAGTAAATTAAAATGATCTACACACTCCAATTAAAGACAGATTGTCATATTAAGCAAACAAAAAAAAAACAAGAAACACATATTGTTTATAAGAAAATTAGTTTAAATATGACTATAAAAGGGATCTGGTAGCTCAGTTGGTTAAGTGTCTGACTCTTGATTTCAGCTCAGGTCATGATCTCAGGACAGTGAGATTGAGCCCTGCACTGGGCACCACACTGGGCATGGAGACTGCTTAACGTTCTCTCTCTCCCTTTCCCTCTGCCCTTCCCCCACTCTAAAAAAAAAAATATATATATATACATATATATATACATATATACACACACACACATATATATATATGGATGTATATAAAACCATTAAAGAGGCAAAAAGTAAAAGGATGAAAAAAGACATTATGCTAACAATAATTTTTATAATTAGAAGTGATTGTATTCACATTAGACAAATTTTGTTATAACAAAAATATTAGGAAACTAATTTCATAATGACAAGCAAGTTATTCAAATGACAAAATCCTAAAAATTTATGCACTTAATAACTGAGCTTCAAAATACATGAAAGAAAAATAGTATAGAACAAGGAAAAACAGACAAATCCACCAGTAAGTAATATATTTCGATAACCTATCAATAATTGATAATTGATAGCTTAAGTAGAATATCAGTCAGGAAATAGAAAATGAACAATGCTACCAATGAAGTTCACCTAATTTGTTTCCAGGACACTCCACCCAGCACAACGGAATGCACATTCTTTGCAAGTGTACACAGGAACATATTCTGGTCTATACACAAGTCAGAAAAATAAAGGATTCAAGTCATATAATGTATATTATCTGAACACAATGGAATTAAATTAGAATTCAGTAATAGAAATATATCAGGAAAATCCCCCAAACATTTGGAAACCAAATAACACACTTCTAAATAACACCTGGGCCAAAGAAGAAATCTAATGAGGAATGAAAGATTTTGATCTTAATGAAAATGAAAATGAAAACATAACACATTGATCTATAACATCAATGCAATCATAATCAAAGTCCTAGTAGGGTTTGCTTGGTTTTTTGTTTGCTTTTGTTTTTTGTTTAGAAATTGAGAAGCTGATTCTAAAATTAATAAAGAAATATAAAGGACTTGGAATACCCAAAACAACTTTGAAAAGGAACAAAATTGGAAGACTATATACTACATGATTTCAAGACTTATAAAGCTTCTGTGATCCACATTGTGATATTGACATAAAGATAAACAAATCAACAGAGTAGAATAAATTTCAAGCATAGTACCACATATATGTAGACAATTGATTTTTGACAAATGTGCAAAAGCAATTCAGTGAAGAATAGATGGTTTTTCCAACAAATGGTGCAGGAACAATTGGTTACCTGTGCAAAAAATAGACTTCATGTTAAGTTCTTAACACATTCACCCAGATACAAGTAGGGAAAGGGTAAGAACTTCATGTTTAATATTTTTCTTACTGGAAGAGAGGGAAATAAAGGCCTTATTAAAGGTTACTTTTATGAACTGTGGGGGGCGGGGAATTACTATCTTTCATTAAGAAATTTGTAGCCTTGGGGTTGAGTTACTCTGATTTAAGTTACTATGATTCAGAGTCTAAAAGAAACAATCAAGGTGGGTCTCCAAGAGTCTCAATATCTCTTCAGCCAGAAGGAAGAACATTTTTTATGTATTTCACATATTAACCATCTTTTAAAAATTCCCTTTAACGAAAAGTTTCTGCTTCTAAAGATGTATTGGAAATCACTTCTTTATTTGATCATAGCAATGCAAAATGGGTTTTTCATCAATAAATTTGAAACCAAAAATTTTTTTTGCTTGTTGTCTAGATTGTGTGTGTGTGTGTGTGTGTGTGCATGCACACACAAGTGCACTCACGTGCGTATACATCTCTTCCTGTGTTTCTGATAACCCAGAAAACCACTCATTTGTAGATGGGAACATCTATCTGGAAATGATGAAAATTATAATTTCCCTTATTTTGCCACACTTGAAATTATTGTGACTATCAAATATTGTTTAGTTTAACAGGATATCTATATACAAGTATAACATGGTGATTTTACACAATACTAAATATACTTGTCATTTTTTGAAAAGCTTGAACAAAGGCAAATCTTGCTCAAGAGTTCAGGCCCTCCTCCATGTTATTCTGTCTCTCCAGGGTTATAAAATCTCAAAATTTTATGGTTATAAGTTCTGCTTATTGTGTGGACTACACTTTTGGATCTTGAACTGTCAAAACCATCCTTTGCAAGCTTCTTTCTCTTTTGTCATTTTATGTCATTTTTTGTCATTTTATGTTCACTTACTTGTTCTTTAAAGATTCTAAACACTATTCTTTCTGGGTTATAACAATACATAGCATTTCTGTGAGGATTAGGTACAACACAGTGATTTCATAACCCCTTGAAGTTATAAAAAGTTATTCCTACCTGTATTACCAAAGCTTCCTTCCAAAGTTCAAAATGGAAGTTTTTCTATCATAAAATACTTTGGTTTACTCTTTTATTGAACAAGCAACTGTCTGTGGTAAATGTAGATATTGCATAAAGGCACAATATTAAAACATGAGTTAAAAGGGGACATACATTCACAAAATGTAGGTATCTTCCAAATTCTCAATTTTAATTAATCAATTAACTTCTAATAGCAACACAAGCCCTTCATTAGCTCAATCTGACTGCATTACAGCATCAAAAATGTTAAAATAACAAAGTATACAGATAACTGCATAACACATAAGACTGTGAGTTACTTGAGGGAGTCCTGGGATATTAAGTAAGCTTTTTCATATTCTTACCCCCCCCACCCCCGCAATTGACATAATGTCAGGCACAAAGCATATAATACACTAATAGTTCTGTGAGTTACATTCTTAAATAAGCTTCCAGTTTTTTTCATTTTGATTTGGCAAGCAACCATACAAATTCTCATACCAACACATGAAAATAAAATTTTCTAAAACATTATTACTAAGATAAAAATGTGTTAAATAGTGAATACTTGAATGAGATCATCTCATAACTTATCAGATATAAAGTCATATATCTTCATAAGAGAAAGTAGTGTATCCACTAACATTGCAAGAATTACAGATGATGGAGAAAATTAATATTCACAGTCACTCTCACGTTTTTACCACCCAAATGACGTTGAGTTTGAACTGCATTGGCACCGTTGCAGTTTATGCAGTTAGGTTTATTTATAAACCTAATAACCTCTGGACTTTTAAATACATAAATATTTTTTTTTCTTTTTAAGGCTAGAGCATTTCATTCAAATAAGCTGCAAAATGAAACAGGTCATTTAGTTAAAGCATGTGTTGTATTCCTGAGGTAAAACAAATTGGGCTTTTAATACAGACATGGTGAGATAACTAATAACCTTAACATGCAACAGAAATAATTGAAGGGTATGGAGTGGAATGAAACAAAATGTTTCATTCACACAATATTACATAATGCAACGCTGAGGTAACCTTTGGCTTGTAGAATTGTTTTCTGGACTACAGAACAAAGTGCATTAGTGCCATCTCCTGGCAAATATAATGATCCTGAAGAGGAGGTTTAACTTTCAAGAAAGCCCCTACTTAATAAGCAGTCCATATTTACTAAAATGATAAGTGGATGGGAGAGAAGAAGTTCATTTCTCCTCCAGTTGTAATAATTACTATTTTTTAAAATACAATGCATATCAAAATTATTTAAATAATAAATAAAAAATTATTAGTTAATAAATTAAATTTAAATTTTAAATAATAAATTTTAAAAGATTAAAATGTTCACTTATAATTTTCACCTCTTTAGTACCTTACCACAACTTACATCATGAATCACTGTAGCTTTAATATTAAAAATATATACTAAACTTACAGGGATATGTGTGGGTTTTCTCATATTATGATACTAACTTCCAGACTGAAGCTGGTAGGATTCCTGCCCATGAAAGCCAATGTAATTTCTTAACCAGTGTAATTTGTAAAAATATCTAAAATTGGAAGGAAAGGTGTTAGAATCTTGTACTGAGGGTCTCATATTCCCACACATGAGTTTTCTGTACTTATTTTTTTAAGTGTTTTCCAATTGAAAAGCTTGAGTAGCTTCTTCAGAAATTATTTTTTTGTGTCTAATTTCTATTAGAAAGTTCATTGTTATGAGTTCTGCCACCCCTCATGCTCAAATTTAGTCCATTTCTTCATATTTTTAATTTAAGAGAAATATTATAGAAAAATGCATTTTACTGAAGTTCCTGAGTGGCTCAGTCAGTTAAGCGTCTGACTCTTGATTTCTGCTCAGGTTGTAATCTCTGGGTCATGGAATCAAGCCCCACATCAGGTTCCATGCTCAGTGGGGAGCCTGCTGAAGATTCTTTCTCCCTCTCCCTCTTCCTCTGTCCCTTCCCCTGTTTGTGCACTGTCTCCTCTTTCTCTCTCTCTCTCTCTCAAATAAATAAATAAATATTTTAAAAGTTTTAAAAAGAAATGCATTTTATCTTTTTATCCATTTTAAGTTATGAGTGGTTTTTACTGCTCTGCCATGAAATTACTAATATTGCATATCCTTTTTCAAGGAATTATACCAAACTGTATACACAATATAATATTGTTGCCTAAGTAATTAGACATTGCTGAAATTTAGTAAGTCAAATGCTGAAAATCTTCAGTGAATGTAAGTTCCATGAAGGTGAAAAGCTTTTCTATTTGGCTCAAGGAAGTATCCTCAGCATCTAAGATAATATATAGTAGATGTTCAGTGTATATTTATTGATTTTTTAATGAAAGTTAATTAGGCGTAGGAATTTGTTAATATAAAATTAAAATTAATATAAAAATTAAATATGGAGGTTTTATTTGAACCATTAGTTATTCCTTATGTCTCGGAGTATTTCAAATGGAATGTACACACACAAATATATACTTACACACAATACATAAACTACATTAATTTACATATAAACGCTTAATATAAGGTTCTGTATTTGGTCCTCTTCTTTTCTCTGTCTGTCCATGTCTGCTTAGCAATTTTATTTATCCTCAAGGTTTCAGTTAGCTCCTCTATATGGATGACTCCAAAATCTTACCTACAACCATAGCGTCTCTTCTATGCTCTAGAATCAACCCACATTTCAAACTTTCTGCTAAATATACCTGTATACGTACCTGGTATATCTGCTACATAAACTTGTTCTATAAACACCTCAATCTAGCAATATACAAACCTAAACATGTGCCCCATAAATATATTTTTTTTCATATTCCACATTTCTGTTCTCGGCAGACCATCCTCCCAGTTATTCAGACTTGAAATCCTAGTCAACTTCTTATGTGTCTCCCATATCAGATATGAACAGACATTTGCGCACACACACACACTCACACACCCCTTTCCACTTTCGCTGCCATGCGCCTAGTTGAAACCCTGATTAATTCCTACCTCACCAAGGTCAGTAATCAGCCACATGGCTTAGAAGCCTGTAGTCTCCCCTCACTGCATAGCCTCTTAATTCTTGCTGTCATTTCAATCATCCTAAAACAGTGTTACTTCAAAGTAACAAAAAAAAAAAAAAAAAAAAACAAAAAAAAAAACAAAAAAAAACAAAACTGATATACTTACTTTATAGCCTGAATTATACTAATGTGAATGTGAGTTTCCAGCAGTGGGAAATACTATGTGGTTTTTCCCTCTCTTACTTGCACACTGAACTTGTTTATGTGAGACCATCTTTTCAGCTATTTTTCCGTAGAATATGCTTTGGAACATACTGCTGTAGGGCATAACTTCTCTCCCTGTGCTGAAAAATGGAATGATAAAGACAGCACACTCCAGAGCTGGACTGTCCAATCAGTAGACTATTTAAATTTAAATTAATCAACACTAAATAAAATTTAAAATTCTGGTCATACTAGCTGTATTCCAAGCGCTTAGCAGCTTCATAGGGCTAGTGGCTACCATATTGGACAGCAGTGCTCCAGAGTAAAACTAACTGGGTTCAATTGTTGACAGTTTAACCAGGGACAAGTTCCTAAACTACTAGGATTTCAATTTTCTCATCTACAAATTGAGGAAAATTATAGGAGTCAGCTCACAGAGTTGTGGTGAGAATTAAATGAGTTAATCCATGGCAAGTGCTCAGAACAGGAACTGGCACATAGTATAACTCAGTAAATGTTAAGTAATATTATCTACTAGCATTATTTAAAACCAAGCTTTTTAATATGCTTTTTGGTCTGTCCCCACTTGTCTTTTAGCCTTTCCTTCTGCTATTTCCTTATATGCAGATTGGCTTCTAATCCACCTCACAGGTCCCCATAAATATCCCATTGTTTGTGGGCTCTGCACCTTTGCTATACTCTCTCCTTTCCTGGAAATGCTCTCTCCACTTCCTGCCATCACTACATCTAAATCTTGTTTGTTTTTAAAATCAGGATTGAATTACACCATCACCACAAAGCAAGAAATAAACTCTCATGGCTCTGATTCCCATGGTTTGCTCCCAGAATCTGTTTTTGGAAAATCCAATCTTGCTTAGTAGTTATGTGTACATATCCTTTATTTCTTCTCCTTAAATTGTCCTATAAACCACAGTACATATTATGCTCTGTGAAGGTGATTCATAAATACATTCTAAATAAATAAGTCATATTTTATTATGAAGACCTTAATTTTATATGTTAGCCCCATCCCTACTAAATGATGTGCATAGACTGCTTACAACTCTACCTTTTATCTTATTCCCTATCTTTCTATGATCTAAAATTCAGTTTTCGTAGACATGTAAATACTAAATTTTTTCTTCCAATGAGAAAAAAAATGAGATCATAATATATTATTGAATCAATGCAATATTAAACCCAACGAAACTGTAGGTACTCATACGAATACATATTTTACTTAGAGAAATGTTAAATCTCTTTTTTCAAATAATTGGTTTCTAGCTAATTTTGTTCTGAAATAGAAATAAAATTAAAAGTGATATTCTTAATTGAAAGAAATTATCACTGATACTTTATCATTGGATGTCTTTTCTGTCTGCTTTGAATGCTGATGATCTAATGACATAGGAAAAAGAACAAGAACATATCCATCCTGAATAAGCAGGGAATGTGATTTCATAAATGTAAAGCACTTTTTAAAAAGTGAATGCAATAATTAAAAGGGTGTTTGGACATGAGTAAATTAGATAGCCTAGCGATATTTATAGACACAATCTTTACATTAGAAAAGTCAAATGATACCTCCAATGTTTCAGTAACTTTTTTCTTTTCATTGTTAGGCATAATGAATAGGAATTTTCAACCCCTTTGAGAATATTCAACATTTGTCAAAGAAAGAAATTCTCCGTTTTCAAGAGAGTTTTAAACCTCTCTTGAGGGCAAAGACCCAACTAACTTCACTATGACTGACACATAGTAGCAACTCAATCCCTGAGTACAAAGATGTTAACAATGATAATTCCTACTATGGATACATTTCCACTGTTTACAGCAGCTTCTATTTTAAGTTTCTATTACTGGAAAGTCAAAGAGTTTAAAACCATTTGGCGTTTTCATCAATACATTTATCAAATTCAGAAGGGAAGTGGTAAATAAAATTGATTAAAGATGTACTCTTACCATGGTATTATAAAAAAGAGATAGAAAAATATGCATTTGTTTGAATTATTAAGGTGAGGAACACCTGGGTGGCTCAGATGGTTAAGCATCTGCCTTTGGCTCAGGTTATGATCCCTGGATCCTGGGACTGAGTCCTGCATTGGGCTCCCTGCTTCTCCCTCTGCCTCTCCCCCTGCTCACTCTCTCTCAAATGAATAGATTTTTTTTAAATGAATTATTAAGCAGCGAATAATTTCAAAAACAAATTTGTTTGGCAGTACCTCAAACTATTAATCATGTATTCCTGAATGCCAGATAATTTAACCAAAAACCATCCTTCGTGCTTTCTCCTGTTCCGTCAAAACTTAATCTTCCAGGGCAAACTTCAGCTGGTTGTTAGAACCAACACAACTGATGTGTCCATGTGCAGATTTGAAATGTTTACCAAGTCTTGTCCCAATAAAATTGAAAAGTTAAACTGGCACCCTTCAGATTTCCTAATTCTAGTGGTCCTTCCCCATCAGAAAAACGTCATACTGAACACAATCAAAATCTGTGTTCAAATTAAAATAAAAACGATCTCATCTTTCACTGATTACTTCATATGGGAGTGAGTTAAATTCAAAAGTTTTAGACAAAATACATCTTTTTACATCTAATACACCTAATTTTAATAATGAGAGAAATACAAGAAGAAAGAGATGTAAATATTATACGTATAACAAATGTTAATTCATGGTCATTTTAATATAAAAAGAACATTTGTTCAAATATTTGTGATGTATTTTAAACATATAGAAAAGTAGAGAGAGGGGTGCCTGGGTGGCTCAGTGGGTTGGGCCTCTGCCTTCGGCTCAGATCATGATCTCAGGGTCCTGGGATTGAGCCGCGCATCAGGCTCTCTGCTCAGCAGGGAGCCTGCTTCTGCCTCTCTCTCTGCCTGTCTCTCTGCCTACTTGTGATCTCTCTGTCAAATAAATAAATAAAATCTTTAAAAAAAAAAAGTAAAGTGAATGATATAAAGCATTTGCTGATATATCTCACTTACTTGTCATATCTTAGTATTTTCCCATATTTGCTTCAAGTCCTTTTAAAATTATCCTTGAATAACACTCTATAATCCTATTCCAATCATTCCTCCTCCCACATAAAAAATAGTATAAATTTTTTTATTCCAATACATGCTTCCATACTTGACCAATTATCTATATGTACATGAAAATATATATATATATATTTTTAAAGATTTTATTTATATTTGACAGACAGAGATCACAAGTAGATAGAGAGGCAGGACAGAGAGAGAGGTAGAAGCAGGCTCCCCACTGAGCAGCGAGCCCAATGTAGGGCTCGATCCCAGGACCCTGGGATCTCGACCTGAGCCGAAGGCAGAGGCTTTAACCCACTGAGCCACCCAGGTGCCCCATGAAAATATATTTTTTAATTTGTTTTTAAACTTTATATTTATGGCATCCTTCTGCAAAACTCCCTTTTCTCTCAATATCAATTTTATAAATGATTTTTTGTTCACTGAAACTATATAGTAATTGTGGATAAATATATTGTATATTGCATGGACATACCTTGATTTATATTAATTGTTCTCTAGTCAGTGGACTTTGAGGTGCTTTTCAGTTTTCAACTACCACAAAATGCCGCACTGATCAATTTTGAACATAAAGCTTTATTTATAATGGCAACATTCCCTTTATGGAAATGGAATTCCTGGTCAATAAATATGCATGCCTTTAACTTTACTGGTATTTATGAATTGCTCTTCTAAATGTCTGTACTAATATGGAGTTCTACTAGTAGTTTATAAAAGCTCTGATTGCTTCATGGTCTCATTAATAATTGGTATTGTCATACCTCTTAATTTAGGACAAAAATATAGTCATAAATTATAATCTCAACTTTTAATTTGCATTTTCCAGATTGTTAATGAGGGTAGGTATCATTTCATATTTGTGGGTGGGACATTTTTTTGTCCTCTGTTATAAATCAACTCAATATTTGGTGATTGGATTATTGACTTCTAGGATTAAATATGTTCTGCATACTAATCCTAATTAGTTATATTATTTTCAAAAAAGCACATTCAACTTCCCTTTGTCTTTTTAATTTTTACTAGATTTTTTAAAGTACAGATTTTAGGGGCGCCTGGGTGGCTCAGTTATTAAGCGTCTGCCTTTGGCTCAGATTATGATCCCAGCGGCCTGGGATCGAGCCCTGCATCAGGCTCCCTGATCAGCAGGAAGCCTGCCTTTCCCTCTCCTACCCCCCCCCCCCGCTTGTGTTCCTTCTCTTGCTGTTGTCTCTCTCTGTCAAATAAATAAATAAAATCTTTTTTTTTAAGTACAGTTTTTAATTATAATACTGCTAAATCAATTAATCTCTAAGATGTGAGCTTTTTGTGTCCTCTTAAAGATATCCTTCACCTACGTCAAATACATTAACATAATCTGCTATATTGTTCTCTCATAGTTTATAAGTAAACTATGGGTCTTTATTCTTCCTAAAATTTATTTTGGTGTATGTTGTATGCTGTTGCATGATCAAGTATTCAATCTTTATCGGGGCCCAGATAAGAGGTATTTGCCCCAAAATGGCTTTGCTGTCCTCGAGACCCCTACAGGCCCGCATGGTGTACATGTTCTTATTTAGGGGCTGGGTCATGGCAGAGGAGTAAGAAGGACATATATCAGAATATCCGACCTGACCTTTCGTATTACACACAAGCCCTTTTCCCTCACCCCGATACCAGTTCATAATCACTGATTCCCATGTGAGAGGCTATGCGTGGGAAAGTGTTATACCTGTGAAGTATAGTATTGATAAAGAAAAAGCTAAAACTCCAGTTTAAAGAGACTAGCTTCCTAGCCTGCAGCATTTCCTTGTAACTTGATTGGAAGTAATATTTAAATAAAAGACTGTATTCATCATAGTCAGATAAAGACAATAGTAGAACATGAGAAAAAGAGACACTCAGAGGTAAATTTTGGTAATGTTAACCCGTAGAAAAGTGTCCCCTTCTATGTCAAGTAACCTGTCGGCTGTCAGGGATACCTTGACACTTGAGTCTTACAGGTGATACCCTTGTTCTGATTTCATCAAATCTGAGACTATTAATGGCCTCCATGTAACATGCTTACCAGGAGTGAATACACTAGTATGATTCACACAAATATCCAGTCCACTTCCACATTTTTATTCCAGCTAAACTAAATTGAAATCTTGATTTTGGGGACACCACCCAGGTGAATCGATTAAGCACCTGCCTTCAATTCCGGTCATGATCCGGGGGTCCTGGGATTGAGCCCTGCATCAGGCTCCTTACTGAGAGGGAAGACTGCTTCTCCCACTTCCCCTGCCTGCCATTCCCCCTGCTTGTATGCTCTCTCTCTCCCTCCCTGTCAAATAAATAAATAAAATCTCAAAAAAAGAAAGAAAGAAAGAAATCTTGATTTTCTACATCAGGTTCTTCTGAGATTTAATAATATGTCAGCTTCCTTAAATGCAGTTGGTTCTCAGAACACATGTGAGATGGAATTCCTGCCCCTTCCATACGTGAGAGTTTGTATCTGGACTGTGAAGACATCACAGGGTGATACATGATTGGAGGGATGAAGAATCAGGTTTCTCCAGGCAACACACCTTGGCCTCTTTGCAGGAATTCTTCCTATGATCTTCCCGCATGTTCTCTTCCAAGTGAAAAGGCCTTTATTCAACTAGGTATAAACCAAGTCCCCCCTTCGAGGCACACTTTAAAGATAAAGCTATTAAAAAACTGTTCCTCATTCTCAAATTTCTCAAAATTCCTCAGTCTCACCATGACTAGTATAGCCTTGGCAATTTATGTATACATTAATCTCTCCACTTTACTTATAACTTGCTCAAGTGAAGAACAATATTGAACAATATTGAAGAACAAAATTGAAGAATACAATATTCCATCTCTTTGGTCCTTACAGAATTTTGAAGCATAACCTATATAATAGTAATTTCATAAATACATGTTGAATCAATTAGAAAAACTCAAGGTCCTCTACTGTGCCTTGATTCATACAGTATGTAGAGAAAGTTGACCATCAGGTATTTTCTCTTCTTTTTTTTTTTAAAGATTCTGTGTTATTTATTTGAGAGAGAGCACGCACAAGTGGGTGGGAAGGGCAGAAGGAGGGGAGAGGGGGGAGCTGGATCCAGCAGGTCCTGGATTCCAGGACCCTGAGATCATGACATGAGCAGAAGGCAGACACCTAACTGACTGAGCTACCCAGCACCCCAGGTATTTTCTCTTCTAACTATGAAGCATTCTTAGCAATCAAAAAGGAAGAAACAACATAATATAAAATAATAAAAAATAGTAATTAATAAAATAACCACAAATGTGTAAAAAGTGTATCTCATGGGTGTTCTGCAGAACATTCAGTGTTCTCTTTTTTTTTCTCTTAACACTGCAGCATGAACACATTCCATTCCTATAAAAAGCCCTTATAACTATATTTTAATATTTATTTTATCATGTATGTATAATGTCCCATTATACTGGCATACTATGACTTACTTATTAACACTCTAATATTGAACATTCAAGCTATTTCTACATTTTCATCACTATAAATAATGCTGCAGTAAATATCTTTTTCTGCATATTTCTTTACAATAAGGTCCCTTAGGATAAAGGGTAAGAATATTTAAGCCACTTACACACACTTCCAAATTGTTTTCTAAGTACCTTTGAGTGTTCCAATTTAAACTGTAGCCAGCAATACATATGTATCTATTTCTCCATGACCTTCTCAGTAGTGAGTAGGGAAGTTTTTAAGCCTTCTTTTTACTTGGATGAAAAAATGGTTTACTATTATGGCTATGTTTTTTTCTTTGATTATCTTTAAGGTTATATTTATTGGTAATATCTATTTCAAATTTTATAATTTGTATTTTCTTTGTCTCTCATATTTCCGGGGCTCTTAGGGGTGCCTTTCATTGATTTGTATGAACTTTATATATCAAGAATATTACCTTTTCAACACATGCAAATTTTATAATTTTATGTGTTCAGATCTATACTTTTCTCTTCAAGATATATATTAAAGATTATATGCTTAGAAAATACTTATCAGGAGACTAAATGAATATTCATCTACATAGATTTTTAAAGTGTTATATTTATGCTTTAGTTCACCTGGACTTTCCTTGGAGTATACTCTCGAGTAGGGTTCCAAATAATTTGCTCATTTTTCCAATGTCATTTGGTTAACAATTAAAAAAAAAAAACCTTTTTTCTTATTCATAATATGAGGCCTCTTCTATTCAACATTAATTTCCTATACAAATTAGAGTCCGTTCCAGGATTATCTGTTTTGTTCTATTGTTTTGACTATCCTCCTACCAATTTGACAGTTTTCATAATTTGATCTTTGCAATCCATGTTTTAATATCTATTAAAGCAAGTTCCCTGTCATTACATCTTAAAGAGTGGGTATACAGATGGACAAAGCTTAGACCATCCATAACACTAATGGACAACCACTGCACCATCCAGCCTGGGAAGCCAGCCCCCCAGCCCTGCAGCTACGATCAAAGACTGTGCCTTCCCTATTCTGCCACCAACCAGAGAAAGTCAAGGAAATGTGCTTCCTAAACCAGTCACTTAAGCTGTCCTCTTCTGGGTAGCCCACCCCCACGTTTCCACTCGGAGCTACCGGAAGCCTTCCCTTTCTTTCACTCGACCGTCTTCCTGCTTCCTGCTTGCCTTTGAATCTCTGCAACACAGACACTAACACCAGTGATGGTGGCTGCTTCCCTTTCTGCAGCTCTGAACAAACAGCCTTTGTTCTCATCTGGGTTTTCTTCATTTATTTCCACACAGCTCTTTTTCAAAATTTTCATAACATTACTATCTCTTAAAATCACTTTTGAGGCTGCCTTTCTGGAAATAATATTAACCTTAAACACCAAAGAATTCCCAGGGGCTGTGTTTTATATATAAAACTAAAACTTTTCCGCAAAGATCAATTCTTAAGTCAGGAAGCCACCCAGGCTTGGGGGTGGGCGGGGCTTTCCAAAGTTATTATAATGAATGGTGTCAGAAGCTCTACCAGAGCCTGTTGCTTTTGTGCTGGGTACGGTTACTGGACACAGAAGCAGTCTCTGTTATTCAAATTCTGTGTTTGCCATTTGAAATATAAGAAATTATAAGATTAAAGATAAATTTTCTAGTACATATATTGGGCCTTTCTTGACAGCCGAGAAAGACCCAGTATGTACAGTAAATTATATTACTAACTATAACCTTCAGTAGTCTTTAGTCAAGCCCTTGAAAAGTTGACCTTGCTGGAAGGCTAGGAAGACTTAGAATCCTTACAAACTGAGATGTGGCAAACGCTTGGGCTCAGACTAGATCTGGCTTCCTGAGGTAGAGATGACCTGTCTTGGAGGTAGGGGTGGGGAGGGAGTGACATGTGGAGGTACAGAGTCAGGGGAATGAGGGAATTACTGCCCTCACATAAATACAAAGAGTAGGAAGGACTCAGGTATCAAGGGTAAAATCATTCTATTCTAAAGCCCAGGAGATAAAGAATCAAGTTGAACATTAATCAGGTTTTGTTTTGTAGTTTTTAAAAAAAAAAAATTCAGCTGAACTAAACTATAAAAATAAACACAAATAATCTATCTGATAGTTTTTAGAAAGTGCCTTGAGCTAACTTCCAGAGTCTATTTTTTTTTTTCTGACTTTAATGCTTAGAATGAATCCTAAATATAACCTGGAGTAAAAAGTATATGTAATGTGCTTCTTTTGGAACATACAATAAGTCAACTTTTCTTTATTATTACTTATCAAAACAAACTATTATTCGAATCAAATAAAAGGTATTGATTTCCTCTGTGACAAAGATGTTATAAATCCTGAGATTATATGGGTTTCAAAGTACTTCTTTGAGGAAAATAACTGCATTTTTGTTTTTCTTGTGGAGTCTAATTTTTAGAGAAAAAAAAATCACTTAGGCAGCAGGAAGCAATGCTGGAAGCTATACAACCCAGCAAAATGATGATAAATGTCAGATCCCATAGGGTTTAGTGAGGCCAAGGAAGATAGAGGGCAGAATTCCAGACAGAGAGGAGAGCTATGCAAAGAAAGAGTCCCACTCATCACATAGGGGTGCCTCTGAGTGTTAGGACAGAGCATGCATGCAGTGAAACACCAAGAGCTGGGCAAAAAGTCAGGGGAGCTGTAAACTAAACAATTCCCAGATGTTCCATCTCTGCAGCCCAGAACAGAGAGTCCTCAATTATTCTCCAGGACTTTCAGTCATCAGAATCCCCAGAAGGACCAAGGACAGATATACTATTTATATAATACATATAGATACAAGTGTATGTATCTTTATGTGTATATAGGGAGATATACATTATATTATATATTGTATAAATGATACGCTCTGTATATATGTAGGCATAAATACACAGATATTTCTGCATATGTATATATTGCATATGTGTGTGTCTATACATAAACATATATATATTGAAAGAGAGAGAGGAGAGAAAGCAGTTACCTACTTGATAATCCAGCTTCCAAAAAAAAAAAAAATTCTTCTGTAGATTGGTCGAATCTACAACCAATTGTAGATTAAACCAATGGTTGATTCTCGTTGAATTCCTATTTATGCCACTGTTGTGTTTATAGGTTTCTTATTTCAAACAAAAACACTCCTGCGAAGTATTGTTAAACCATTAACACCTTGGCCTTGATGAGATTCTGAAATCAGTGAAGAAGGACCTTCCAGAAAGTCTGGGTAAAGCTCAGTATTTAACCCTGATATTCAGGAAGGACCAATTCTGGCTCCAGATTATCTCACCATCCAAAGACATAGTTAAAGCTCTACAAATGTAATTAGGTTACACTCCATACTAATGAAGAGACTTTAAGAATTGCAAAGTGCCACATCATCAACTGCTAATTTCTAAATGGAGTTTTAACAGCATGCAGTCATTAAGTTTTTATAATTCTTAAATTAATTGAAAAGTGAACAAGTCAGGTCTGATCATTTTTTGTGTCTGCATGTCAATCAGCCAGACTGATAGATTCTGAACCAAAACTAACCATTTTCTTGATTTTCTCCTAATCAAGATACTACGTTTGCATCTCATCTCACCCCACTTAGTCTAATCAACCTGCCTTGTTCTGTGTCTGAGCCTCTTACCATTGTCTGTGAATCAATGTTTGTAACAAAAGATGGGTAGGTTGTAAGTGCCTCCTCCAACATAACTCTGAATTTGTAATGGACATCATGCAAAGCAACAAAGAGCAACACACATGGTGTTGTTTTGAAAGTACAGAATTATTTAAAATTAAATAATTTATTAATAACAATACTACTTACTGAGCGTGTGGTAGGCGCCTGGCATGCTTCTCACATGTTGGATTTTCATACCAACTTGGAGAGAAGGTACTGTTATTCTAACACAGGCTTTGCAAATGAGGAACGTGGTAAGAGGAGATTCTAAATAATATGGACTAAGGTCACTTTTGTAAGGTCATTTTAAAAGCCAAATAGAGCTATTCATTGCGTTTTGATTTTTAAGTATTTGAAGTATTTATTTTGACAAAAAAATCCTCTCAGACTAGAAATTGATAAGTGTTAATACTGTAAGAAGATAAGGTAGTAGTTATCCTGCAGCTAAACAAATTTAAAAGTGGAGGCCCCAGCATGGTACCTTTTTATCTGCTCTCTGAAAATAAACCCCAGGATGTTTTTACCCTTAGGAAGCCTGCAGTCCCTGTGGCCTGCCATCCCTCTCCCAGGAGATTTTTCCAGCAGAGTAGAGCAGCTCTGGCAAATTCTAACTGCTCTCATATACTCAGAAAGGACTGTTTTTCACAGATTTCATCTGACCTCTGCCCCAACAGTAAGAAAACCAGACTAAATTTATGCTGAACAAATTTTCAATAACTTTGATGAGAAATATTTTTACCAACAGCAGCCTGGTCTCTCTCTAACCTTTGGCACATTTCCACATTGATAAATATCAGCATATGACCAAGAAAACTTATTTTGTAAATAATTTAATAATTTTTCCCTGTTGGAAATTATAATCTATTTGCAAAATGATCCCATGGTTATAATTTTAAAACAGCTAAGGATGCTGCATTTGTGGATATTATATATATTTACTTGTTTTTGTTTTGTGTTTATGGTCCTTGAGCATCATGCTTCCCTCAATATTGCAGAACAATGAGCTAATTCAACACTGGTCCAATTAGAAGTGTTACTATACAAAAATTGTTGGTTTGGTTGTGGACTAACTTAAAAGATATTGAGCAACTACCATGTGGCAAGCTCAGTTCTCTGTGCTTATTTGTACTTTATCTAGGCCTTTGTTTTTGTTCTCTAACTACTCAAAGCCCCAGGTGGCAGGCCATTACTGTAAAGCAACACTCAATGCAATCTAAAGTTATAATAAAACTTACATATAAATAGTTTTTGGATAGTCTATAGAATTTTTCATAATGGGATTTTAACTACCATTTAAAATATTTAGCATGAACGGCATGAACACTGGACAATAATTATCTATAATTCTTAGTCACTCAGGCTCCAGGGTTCAAGCCGGTTTAGAGAAACCCATTAACTCTGCTCTGGTGTGATAAACTCTGTTCACATCCCAGGAAAATTCTCTGTGTCACTTGACTTGCATCTTCAAAACAAAGGCAACTGAGTCCAAGCACCATAATGATTTAAGGATTGTGCTATTGCTGATATAAGCATCTGAAACAAATTGGAATATTGAGGAGGATTTGAGTGGTAGAAACATTTAGGGAAGAGGAGAGACAAACCAGTTAACTTGTCAACTCTTTCTTCACAGGAAGCATGAAAGAAATGGATTCTTCCATGAGTAACTAATATTTCTAAGTAATGTCAATTGCCCTTTTTTTTTTTTTTGCTTCTCATTTTGTTCCAAATGGAGTTTGCAGAGATATTAAAAAATCAGTGTAGTATATGAAACACTTGCATATGGCAGAGAATTTTTGCAGTATTAAATAATTCATAATACTATTTAAGATTTTTTTTTTTTTTTTTTTTATTTGACAGAGATCACAAGTAGGCAGAGAGGCAGGCAGAGAGAGAGAGGAAGGGAAGCAGGCTCCCTGCTGAGCAGAGCGCCCGATGCGGGGCTCGATCCCAGGACCCTGAGATCATGACCTGAGCGAAGGCAGAGGCTTAACCCACTGAGCCACCCAGGTGCCCCCATAATACTATTTAAATTGTATAAATGTTAGTCTAGAGGAACATGCATGAATGTAATACTGACTACTTTTCAGACTAGATACTGAATGCCTCCTAATAATGAGCCTTCCCATTGCTCCATAGCCTTGTCAACAATTATTATTGTGATTCTTTTTAATTTTAGCCATTTTGGTAATGTCGTAGTTTCACTGGTACAAGGAAAGTTATGAAAGCAATAATTTTCCCTTAAATACAGATGCATTCTTTGTGCCATATGTGGCAGCTGATAGTTTGAATTTGTCAGTAGGTAAAATCATCATGATGGTAGCTACAGCTCTGACATTCATCAGAGCAGTTCAGAGATAAGACATAATATTTTATGAATCTGCTCCAAGATGATAAATCTTCAGTAAACGTAAATCAAATTTGATGTTACAACTATTGGGCATATGATAGAAATGTCAACTAAATCCTGGTAAAGGAATTAGAGTTAATTTTTTTATTATCTTATGTTAGTCACCATACAGTACATCATTAGTTTTTAATGGAGTGTTCCATGATTCATTGTTTGCATATAACACCCAGTCTCCATGCAATCTGTGCCCTCCTTAAACCCATCACCAATCTCACCCATTCCCCCACCCCTTCCCTTCTAAACCCTCAGTTTGTTTCCCTGAGTCCACAGTCTCTCATGGTTCATATCCCACTCTGATTCCGCCCCTTTGTTTTTCCCTTCCTTCTCCTAATATCCTCCATGCTATTCCTTATGTTCTATAAATACATGAAACCATATAATTGACTTTTTCTGCTTGACTTATTTTACTCAGCATAATCCCCTCCAGTCTCAGCCACATTGATGTAAAGTTTGGGTATTCATCCTTTCTGATGGCTGAGTAATATTCCATTGTGTATATGGACCACATCATTTTTATCCATTCATCTGTTGAAGGGCATCTTGGCTCTTTCCACAGTTTGGTTATTGACACAGAAAAAGATGACCTAATAAGACTTAAGTGAAACAACAGATCTTCAAGGAACAAATTGTGGTCTTTCATATAAAACAAAACTAATTTTGAATTTGCAATATCCAGAGCTATTTGATATGAACTGTACACTATTGATAGTGTAAGAAAATCCATAAAGAAATATCCAAACAGGTCTAAATTTGGCAATTTCTCTTTTTAAAAAAATTTTTTTTTCATTTAGAGAAAGTATTTTTTAAAAACAAAAGAAATTTCATATGAAATATGTAAAAGTCAAAGCTAGTTAAATATAAGAACAATACTATGAGAATATATAAAACAAAATATATATATTATATATTATATATAATATATATTATATATATTTGTATATATTTTATATATATATAATATATATATATATAAAACAAAATAGTTTACATGACCATGAAAGGCAATATTTACAAATTATCTTGAAACTAATTTTTAAGAAGAATATATTTCTGGTATTATGGATTGAAGTATACACTTCTACCGAAGAGAAATTTAAACAATTTGAGCAACACATAATAAGTTGTTTGCCAAATCCAACTCCCCATTCAGGTTAAAAGCCATGGTTCAAGTGGAAACAAACCATAAGTTGGTTATTGAGGGTTATTTCTCAAAAAGAAAAAACTGGAGTGGATCAAAGCCATTCTCTCTTTCTCTCTCTCTATTCATCAAAAATGTCAGTTGAAGATCATGAAGAGATGCTTAGATCCTGAGAAGTGATAAGGAAGGATCTTGTGTGAGAGAGGGAATCAGAATAAGGTAGTGAGAGAAGAGGAGGGAACAGACTCATAGAGATAAACAGAGATGAGAGACCAGACAATCTCATAGTAGAAGGTGGATGGGGAGCCTAGGAGGTCTGAAGACTCTCCAGCAATCTGTTCCAAGTGAATTTCTTCCATGAGAACTCTACAAGATTTTCCTACAAAGAAACCTGGATACCCAGTTCCATAGTACTTACCTCCTTGTGATTGTTAGTCTCCATTTCTGTCTCTCCAACAGACAGCTCACAACTCTAAGGGAGTAGAATCTGAATCTGATTTCCATCCTCAAGGCCTAACACATACTGAAAGCTCCAAAACTGTGTAAAAAATTGATGAAAACTGATCTCATTTAAAAATCAAACCCTAAGGGACGCCTGGGTGGCTCGGTTGGTTAAGCCACTGCCTTCAGCTGAGGTCATGATCCTGGAGTCCCAGGATGGAGTCCCACATCAGGCTCCCTGCTTAGCAGGGACTCTGCTTCTCCCTCTGACCTCCTCCCCTCTCATGCTCTCTCTCATTCTCTCTCACATAAATAAATAAAATCTTTAAAAAAATAAAAATAATAAAAATAAAAATCAAACCCCAAGTCCTCCCACCCTTTCAACTTTGCCAATCAGAGCAGAAGAACAGAACTAACAACATCACAAGTTGAGACATGCAGAGGGGAAATAGAGAGGGAATTGGGACTTGGGGGGTGTGGTGAATTGAACAGAAGGAAAAGAATTTTAACAGTCCTAGCTGAAGGCAGTGCTTCTCAGACTTTATACGTGTCAGAATCACTTGGAGGGCTTGAAAATTCTGATTACTGGGCCACATCCCCAGTTTCTGAATCAGTAGATCAGAGGTAGGGCTAAGAATGTTCATTTCCAATGAGTTCCCAGATACTGTTCATGCTTCTGACCAAGGACCTTATGTGGAAAACTACAGGCTTAATTAAGGGAATGGGAGGTGGGGGAAATATTGAGGAAGCAATAGAGGACAGTAGGAGAATTATAATTGGCTTCATAGATTAAGAGGCATTAAGGTATAATTCTCTGTCAGAAAAACTGATTAAGAGGCTATAATTGGTATCTTGGAATTGATTGGTTAAGTTTAATTGGTATTACTGTTTTAAGCAAGTAGACTTAGGATGACCATATGTCTAGGTTTGTCTGGGAGAGTCTTGATTTTCTCCTATAGCCCAGCATAATAATTAATAGCACTCCCTTTCTCTCTCATGGGTGCCCCAATTGGGACAATAAATTATATGGTCACCTTGCTTACTTATAAGAATGAAATAAAAAATGTGTGCAAGCTGTGAGGGGTGCTGCTTCTTAGTCTATCTGGGCTAGAGAATGAATGAGCTGGTGAAAAGGAGAAACAAAGATTTTTATCTGTTTAATGCCCTTTCTAAAGGATCTTTGAAAAATACTGAGTAGCAGACACCATCCAAGACAGAGAGACAGCACTCTGGAAACCAGACATAGAAATAAATAAGTGCCAGACCTGGAATCAAGATGATTAATGGCCAGGTTTTTCTTAGCCCAGAAGAAAGGTATGCCTTTTGATGGCTAGGCCTTTTCAGGACACACTTAAAGGGAGGAAAAAATATTAATCCCCAGATATCCTGTCTCAGGATAGCTGAGAGAGAGTCCAGGAAGGAATCTGTTCTTTCCACAAACATCTCGGGAAATTCAGATGCATGCCATCCATTGAACATACTTTAAAAACATTTTAATAACATAGGCTAGGTCTAATGTGTTATTCTCTCAA